>NC_137971.1:93469176-94126676 GCF_963924665.1 Micromys minutus | reverse complement strand
CACACAAACACACTAAATAAATGAACAGTTAAAACAAACAATGCCTCTATTCTAAATCAACCACATCCAAATAATCGAAGAGTCCAAGGTGACTTCAGCTGCATTTGTTGGGTCCCATGGTTGTACAGTTGTGGAAGCGGTCTTAAATCATGACCTGACATGACCTGATACAGTTGGGACCTGCCCAAAATGAGGACAGATTGAGTAGTTAGATGCCAGGACCAGACCTCACAGTGAATGTATCTGTTTCATGCTTTTGCAGCAAAGTCAAAGAAGGACATAAATAAAACCCTACAGCTTTCCCACAACTGGGAATTAAAGATATGTCTACCTGTAGAGTGGATCATAAAGACACAGGCTGCTAATCTCAGCATGTGGGACGCAGAGTCGGGCGATCTTTGTGAGTTCCAGGCCAGCCAGAGCGATATTGTGAGACAAATAAGCAACAGTAACAGAACCCTAACAACTTCAAACACAGCCTTTTAGCACAGCCTTCTGAAAACCGGTCTTGCCCTCTGTCAGTAGGCCAGTGAGCTGTCTATACCTGATCTTAGACACTCACCAGTCAGGATTGGGACTCTGAAAGTTTAAACCTCTTGTCATGAAGGGCTTGGGATGGACACCTTTAGTGGGAGCTCATACTTTGTTAGATACCTCGTGCCCTTTGGTAAGACACAGACCTGCCTTGGTCAGAGCCAGATCATCTATGTAATTAGGTGGATGTGATAAGAAAAGCTTTGCCCCTTTGAATCCAGATTTGCTTCCAGACTCAAGAACAAGGCTCTGGTAGCAGGTCCAACCCTCCCCCCCGTGGAGTTTCACTGTGTAACCCTGGCTGTCCCACTCACTCTGTAGTCTGGGATGGCCTTGACCAGAGATCTGTCTGCCTTTGCACCCCAAATGCTGGGATTTGTGCCAGCACAAATACATGTGCCACCACCACACAACAAATGTTTTCATCCTTTTTTTTTTTCCAAGACAAGTGTCCTGGAACTCACCAGATTGGTCTACTCAGAGATCCTTTTGATTCTGTCTCTGCCTCCCCAGTGCTGGCATTAAAGCTGTGCGCCATCATGGCTTGGCTTTTCTTTCCATTGTTCTTGAATTTATTTATGCTTGTGTATGTCTGTGTGAGTGTGGGCACATGTGAGTACAGGTGCCCCAGGATCCTAGAAGAAGGCATCAAATCTCATGTAGCTCGAGTTATAGATGGTCATAAGCCATGTGATGTGGGTGCTAGGAACTGAACTCAAGCCCTCTCCGGGAGCTGCACAAAAAGATGGCTAAGCAGTCAAGAGTGTTAGCTGCTCTTCCAGAGGATCTGGACATGGGTTTAACATCCAGTACCCACACTGGGCGACTCATAACCTCCCATGGGATCTGATACCTTCTAATCTTCATAGATACCCCCCACATGTGTCACATACCCAAACACACACACACACACACACACACACACACACACACTCACAAACCACGGCACATGGAGGTCAAATGACAATTTGCAGGAGCTGGTTCTCTCCTTCCACCATGTGAGTTCCAGGGATTGAACCCAGGTCCTCAGGATTGGTGGCAAGCATCCTTACCTTAATCTGCTTGCCCACTCAACTTCCACGTAGTCTAGGCTTCTTTTGTGAAGCCCATCTCCTGCAGTGATGGCTCCTGACACCATCTACCCCTGTATCCTTGTGCACGGAGAACCTGGACAGAGGAGTTTCCACTCATGAGAGAGCTGCACTCTTGCACACTGCCCTCTGTCCTACTGACCATCTTGCCTTTCCTCTTCAGGCACAGCCTGTCCATGATGTCCCGGATCTTACAAATCTTTGTTTAAGAACATCTTGAGCCCAGTAAAGTCCTAATCGATAGTCATGTTGGTGGCTGGAACAAACCCAGGATGCTGGGGGCAGGGTGTGCTTGGGGGAGATATTATCTAAATGTGTTGTGATGTTCTAGCTTTTCTATAAGTATGTAGGGAACCCCTAATCCTACCATACTTGTTGAGACAGTGTCTTGGCATGTAGCACAGGCTAGACCCTGTAGTTCTCTTGTCTTTGCCTCCCTAGTGCTGAGATTACTGGCATGCACTGCCACACCTGACAACACTGTGTTTTTAAAATCTGGGGCGGGATGGGTGTGGGTGTGGGTGGCTGGAGGTGGATATAGGGCTATCACATAGCTACATCATCATTATTTAGCTGTGTGCCTGTGTGTATTTTTTTCTACTACAAACAATGCAATGAGAAACTGCATACAAACCTTTTGCTCAGGTGCTAATATACACAGAAAAACTTCATTTCAATGCTGTTCCTTCTAGACTTGTTGCCTTCTCCTCAGCAGGCATGGAAGACCTACATCCTCCCTGGCACTGATCTAGAACTACTGTTGGTTTCTTTCTTTCTTTCTTTATCTGAGAAGTGAAAAATCAAGTCTCTGGGTAATTTCCATTTCCATTTGTCTCATCTTGGTTGTATCTTTCCCTAACAAAAGATGCTGTTAAGATGCCCTTTTGTATTATTTCCTGCAGATCCTTTCTATCCTGGTGCTGGGTCTTTTTATATCTCATGAAGATTATCCTGTGTCAGTCAACTGAGGTGAAAATTCTTTCCCTTGGTTTGTGGTTTGTCTTGAGGCCTTCCTTACCCAGGGTCTGTAGAATTTATTTCCTCTGGTGTCTTAGTCGCTGTTCTATTACTGTGAAGAGACACCATGACCAAGGCTACTCTTAACAAGAGAAGCCATTTAACTGGGGACTTGCTTACAGTTTCAGCAGTCCATTATCATCATGGCGGTATGAGTGTCTACAGAAGAGTAGCCGAGAGCTACATCCAAGTCCACAAGCCAAGAGAAAGGGTGACTGGGTCTGATGTCAGCCTTTGAAAACCTCAAAGCCCACCCCTGGTGATACACTTCCTCTTCAAGGCCACACCCACTCCAAGGCCACACCTCCTAATCCTTTCAAATCATTCCACTTCCTGATGACTAAGCATTCAAATGTATGAACCTATGGAGGCCATTTTCTTCTTTTTTTTAATTAATTAATTTATTATATATAAGTACACTGTAGCTGTCTTTAGACACACCAGAAGAGGGCATCTTATCTCATTACAGATGGTGTGAGCCACCATGTGGTTGCTGGGATTTGAACTCAGGACCTCTGGAAGAGCAGTCACTGCTCATAACCTCTGAGCCATCTCTCCAGCCTGGCCATTTTTATTCAAACCACCACACCTGGTTTATATTTCTTTATTTGTTCCTTTATAGCTTCTGGAATTTGAGCCATAATCAGAAATGTTTTTGTACTTCAAGATGTCTGCCCCCTTATGCTTATGAGGTCTTGCAGTGCTGGGCATGAGCTCAGGGCTTCATACATGTTAGACAACCATTCCACAATGGAGCCAGTTCCTCTGTCCCCATGTGTTCTTTTCATATTTTTTCATGCCTTTTACATATATGTTTAACACAATTGGGTATTATACTATAGTAAAAATTTCTTCTAAAGGAATATACTATATAGTTGCTTTTTTACATTTTTTCAATTTTTTTTAAAAAACAGGGTCTCATGTAGCACAGGCTGGCTGGTCTTGAACACCTGACTTAGGTAAGAATGCCTTTGATTCCTGATCTTCCTGTTTCTGCCTCCCAGGTGAGGAAATAAAAAATACGTGCTTGAATTTTGTTTTTAAACATAGGGATATGTAAGTACTTGGTTATGGTGGCACTTGTCTGTCATTCCAGACAAATACTTGAAATACCAAGGCAGAAAGGTCTCAAGTTCAAAACCAGCCTGCTCAACTTAGAGAGATCCTGTCTCAAAATATTCAAGCAAACTATAATGTCATCTTTGCCTTCATTTCTGTGTATTTATTTCATATTTGATATGGTCTCATCCACTTAACTTTCTGCTTTACTTATTTTAGGGTTTTCTTTTTTCTTTTTTGCTTTTGCTTTTGTTTTTTGTTTGTTTGCTTTGTTTTTCAAGACAGGGTTTCTCTGTGTAGCTCTTGATGTCCTAGATCTTGCTCCATAAACCAGGCTGGCCTCAAACTCACAGAGATCCCTCTGCCTCTGCCTCCTGAGCTCTGGGACCAAAGGTGTGTCCCACCACTGCCCCCAGCTTTGGGCTTCCTGCTATTGGTCTTTTCTGAGCATTCTATATTCTTCAAGCTTTTATATATTCCCTCCACCCCCATTTGGTGTTCTGACAGGGTCACTGTGTAATCCCCTGGCCATCCTGGAACATGCTCTTTAGACCAGAGATCCTCCTGCCTCTGCCTCCTGAGCTCTGGGATTAAAGGTGAATGCTACCACTGCCGAGTTTGCTTTATCGTCTAGAAATGATTTAGAAAGTAGAAATCAAGTCTGTAATCACAAAACTCTTTAGATCAGCCAAGCACATGTATCGAAATTCCTACTATCCAACTGCCACGTCTGTTCCTACTATCCAACTGCTACGTCTGTGTCTGTGTCGTCTGCTTTTAGAAAGTGCGCATTCACTCAGCTTTCAGATGAGGAGGCTGGAACTCAGATATGTTAAGCTGTTTGAAACCTTACAATCTGCAGATTCTCCTCTAGATAGAGAGAAAATTGTGCAGGCATGCATTAAGTGAAGCAGCCAGGGTCACCAGGAGTGGAGAAAATCTCAGAGAGAGAGGGAGAGGTGAATTTCTCAAAGTAAAATTCCCCGAGGATAGGATGATACTCTGGGAGCTTTGCTAATCTGTCTCCCTGTAGCTGTGTTTTGCACTGCATTTTTTTTTTGGGGGGTGAACACCAGCATCTTTTCACACATGTTTGAGGGCCGTTCTCATCCCCATTTCTGCGAGCAACCCATTTCATATTCTGTTTCCTTCTTGGGAAATCCCAGCAAAGAACCACATCAAAGCTCTCTGTGCTGTTTGTTTGCAGAATGACAAATGCTTCTCAGGAGTTTAACTTTGTCTCCTATAAGGTCATTTCCGGGATAATGAACTCTTCATAGGAACCCTCAGAACCATTTTCTTTGTTCTGTGAGATCTTTTCCAAGTTCCTATTGTAATTTTTGTGTACCTGTTCTTGCTCAGGAGGAAATAAAGCTCACTCTGCCCCACCTCCTGCCCCTCTCAACTCTGTGCTTAATAATGGTTTGTGTCTCAACTCTATCATTAGATAGTGTAGACACAGAAGGGAAGAAGCTGATTGGGTAGATTAGAGGACTTGACATCATCACTAATGTTGTAATAACTGGCACTTAAGCAGTATTACACGTGTGTGACTTAACTCATAATAATAATATGTGTGCATATGGATATACTCCAAACATGTATAAACCACATTTATATATGTAAATTGAATTCTCATGACAGCCTGCCTCCTTAGCATTGCTGTGGGGTTCCTCGAACAGAAGTACGCACGATAATTAATTAATCTGTTTTATCTTCCACAGGACACTTGGTTGTCTTTCATTAATTCATTTAATCCTCTTGATTTCTTCCTTCAACAAATATGGACTGAGTGATTAAATAGGACAGGTTCTCTAGGTACTGAGGTACCAAGTACTAGGAGTACCGAGCTAAAGATAGTGTGGTCCTGATTCTGGTCTTTAAGGAGCTGGAAGTACAAGGGACAGGAAATGGTCTGTTAGAGACAAAGCATGATTCAGGGAGGGGCGGGTGATGTGTTATCCATCCTCATCCACTCAGCAGTTCCCCGCTTGAACCTCGCCCTGGGCCCTTCTCTTATCTGTAGTTTATGTAACATCACTGCAAGCTTTTGTGGTTTTCCATGTCTTCCTCTACCTCTCCACCCGGTATTCAGATCAAGCTGACAAATAATGTAGTGAGAGGCGGGGAGCCAGAGAAAGGAAGGGTTCTGCACAGGACAGGTGGGCACTTTAGAATGAATTCTCTGGCCGAAGTGTGGAATTAAGTGGAATGGAAGAACGGTGGTCGGACTGCTCAGTAGTCCCGGTAGAATGTGGAAGCTGAGGAAGGGGAAGAGCTCTATGTTAAGGATATGGAATTGAAGGGATTTTCTAATTCAGTCAGCAATGTTTGTTGAGCATCTGGGTACCAGGCGTGGTGCCATGTGCTGGGACCTCATCAGAAACAGGATAGGATGTCTTCTCTCAGTCTAGAGGAGAAGGACAACTGGAGCCATAGACAAGGTGACAGGAAGCATCCAGGGCCTGGGAGAAGACATGAGGATTGAGGCCAGGCTGATGCTGGCTAACACTGAGGTTCCTGCCTCTGATGCAGGGGCAGGCAGTGAGCCACTGCCTAAGCTGGAGAACTTGGGAAATCAGACCACTGTAGCCATGTGCCTGGGACCCCCGTGCCCAGACAAGGCAGAAGCAGGAGAGTTGGTGAATAAGCAACTGTTAAACCAGTAACAGTCATTCAACTGTGGCTCCCATCCAGACCCCAGCTTGGTCTTGAAAGAGGAAGACGTGAGGTTCAGGAAAAAGTCTGCAGTCTCAGGAGGCCCCATGGTTACTCAATGCTGATAAATGGCCATCTGAGACTTCCTAGTTACCCTACAAGCCCTAAGAAGCTCTGCTACTCTCTCGACACCTTCCAGCTAATGCTGAGTGCTCAGTGTATGTGGACCTTCACAGTGAGACATTCTGGGGCCATGAGTCTTCAGTGTGGGCCCCACAGTTTACTAGAATCCTTCTTGTAACTAGAAAGGGCAAAATCCCCACAAAACTCTCTCTCTCTCTCTCTCTCTCTCTCTCTCTCTCTCTCTCTCTCTCTCTCTCTCTCTCTGTGTGTGTGTGTGTGTGTGTGTGTGTGTGTGTGTTTTCCTAGCCCTAGGCCTTTCCCCTGGCTCCCACATTCTGTAATGTGTCTCACTACTTTAGCATTACTCTCCTAAAGCTGGATATAACTAGTTCCATCCAAGAACAGGACTGGTCATTACTCTTGGTATCCACACCACCTGACCCAGACAGCCAGAAAGTGTTTCAGTTTAATTCAGAGACAGATGCATTCAGACTACAGGAGGCTTGTCTTCTGACTTCCAGAAGTTCCCTGGGAGCCTCTCTAACACTAGGTGAGAATTCTCAGAGTCATTGCCCTAAGTGGATGTTCCAGGGTTTTAAAAGCATCAGATTCCAGGAGTGCAGAGGTTCCAACTTGATGCCCATGATTGTCCCTCCCCAGTCAATATCTAGTAGGCTCAGACTTGAAGCATCTTTGAATCTGAGGGCTAGAGAGCCTCTCTGTCGACATGTCATTCAAACCCTGATCACAAACTCTCTCTGCAATAGGACTTGAGACCTTCCTTATGTGACTTCCCTGAGGTTCTTTTCTCTCTCTCTAAGGGCCAAACACCACCCACTGAAGTCAGGGCAGAGGCTGGGGTGGGGTTCTGTCACGCCTGAGAAGTGAGAAGTTAGCAGCACAAGGTCACTTCTCCAAAGACGTGGTTACAGTGTGCTGCCGTGGAGTATTACCTAACTGTGTGGCCACAGCAAGGCCACTGACGAGAAGGAAGCAGCACTGTTGTCGGCTGTTCGGAGGCAGTGAACCAAAAATGGAAACACACCCAATTGTACAAGCTTCTAGACCTGCAACTACATCTTTCTGAGCCTTGGTTTCTCACCTTTTCTTTTTCTTCTTTCTCTTTCTTCCTTCCATTTATCCCACCTCCATGTTCTTGCTTTTTGAGATGGGTTTTGTGTATCCCAGGCTGACCTCAGACTTGGTATGTGGCTTTGGATGACCTTGAGCTTTTGATCCTCAGCCTTTACCTCCCTGGTACTGGGAGGTTTTCTATGGTCCTGGGGAGGTCTAACACAGACCTTTCTGCATGATAGATACTCTACTGAGTTAAGGTTACTATAGCTGTCATGAAACACCATGACCATAAGCAACTTAAAGAGGAAAAGGCTTATTTGACTTACACTTCCATGTGGACAGGAACTCAAGCAGGACAGGAACCTGGAGGCAGGAGCTGATGCAGGGCAATAGAACAGTGTTACTTGTTTGCTCCCCATGGCTTGTTCAGCTTGCTTTCTTATAAAACCCAGGACCACCAACCCAGGGATGGCACCACCCACAATGGACTGGCTGTGACCCCAAATTATTGGCAGTCCTTTTGCCTTCATCTCTTAAATGGGGAGATAACATGTGAACCATCACACCAGCCTCTTTCTATTCTGTTTCTATGGGTTTTGTTTGTTTGCTTGTTTATTTTTGTTTTTCCTTTCTTGACACAGGATCTCATGTAACCAAGATGGCTTTAAACACCTCATACAGCCAAGAGTGACCCACCTTCTGAGCCTTCTCCCTCTACCTGCCAGGTGTTGGGGTTAAGGCTTCTAAGTCTGGCATGCCCATTTTTCTGTTTGTTTTGTTTTGTTTCTCACACAGTGAAGCCTAGGCTGGCCCCTAGGAAGTGAATGGAATGATTTTGTGTGCAGGATCAGTCCAATGTAGCACCACGGAGGAGTTCTGCTGAATTCCTCTGGAGACAGTATGGGCTACAAACAGCCTATCTCCCCGTGATTCTGGAAGCCCCCTGCAGGTTGATGGCCAAGAGCAGTTTCCTGGTTGGCCTGCAGCAGTCACCCACAGTGGAGAGAGATCAGGCCTGTGAAACCTGGGCAATTGCCCAGCAATGCAGGCTGCCCCAGGATCCATGACTTGCCCTGGATCTTATCTATCTAAAGAGAGAACCAGGGCTCTCTTCAGAACCATTTATTTATAAAGCTCTTCAAGACAGCCGTCCTGTGATTACCGAAAAGTTCCAAGTGCCTGTTGGGAACAGGATTGAATGGGCAATCCAGGAGAGAGGCTCGCTGAAGGCAGAAGAGGCCTGAGAGAGACGCACAGAAAGCCCAGTGCCCAGGCGGAAGTTGCCAGGCAGGCTTCTGGCAGCCGATGTGTCCTGCATTTCAGGCAGTTCACAAGGGGTAGCATTTTGCTCTTGTCTGACTGAAGAAATACCATCTCTGCATGGCAGAACTCTTGAAGATACAGAAAAGTTTGAACGGGATACAAAAATCCCCACTGCTCTGGTTTATTTGGGTGATGGATGTGTTAGGAGTCTGGAGTGGGATGGAGAACACGGGTCAGTTGGCAGAAGCCACATGCTCAGTCCTCAGCACCATGTAAACCAGGCATGCTGGCACACACTTGCAGTCCTAGCAGCAGGGAGGTAGAGCATCAAGGGTTCAAGTTCATCCCAGACTGTGTGATGAGTCTGAAGGCAGCATAACCCTCCTGCATAAGACTGTTTCAAAGAAGTAAAAATTTTAAAAAGTAAGGCTAGCTGTGGATGCACACACCTTTAATGTCAGCACCTCACAGTAGTCCGAAGCCAGCATGGTCTATACAGTGAATTTGAATTCCACTGTGTTCATGTATTATCTCATAAACCCTAAACTGTGTGGAGATTTAAGCACCTGTTCTTAGGAAAGAGCGGTGCTCATGCCAATGTAGAGGGAAAGAAGGAAGGAGAAGGAGGGGGAGAAGGGAAAGGTGGGACACAGCTAGCCCCCAGAGGGCTGGAGGGTTGACTAAGTGGTTAAGAGCACTGGCTGTTCTTCCAGAGGACCTGACTTCCCAGTACCCACATGTTAGCTCAAAACTGTCTGTAACTCCAGTTCCAGGGTGTGCTGTGCCTTCTTCTGACCTCCGGGCACAAACAGTACACATACATACATGTAGGCAAAAATTGTCATGCACATAAATAAAAACTATACACTTAAAATGATTAAAAAAGAAATGCAACCCCAGGCACATTTATTTTTTATTCTGCCCCTCTGTCTCTCTCCTACCAAGTCTGTTTCTCAGTACTGAAAAGCCACAGACAGGCAAGTCACCTAACTCGGGGTCACCTAGGCACCCTGGTGTCCTTCTGAGTCTTCCTCCTGTTTGCTACCCACACCCAGCCTAAAGAAGCAAACACTCCGTCCCTGCTGGGGAAAAGCCACTATCTTCAGAGCCAGCCCTACAGACCCTGGACTGCAGAGATGTGGTTCCGCCCCTCTGCTCACTGGTCATATGATGTCATTTCCGGCCTCTGCAGCACACTCACTCGCTCGTGTTCTCTTCACTCAGCGTGGACTCTGAACACCAGGGAGGTTCTAAAGATCCAGAGTCATGTGATGTAGTGAGGAACAGGCTTGGAAAGGAAAATTCCCGCATCTAACCTGCTTTGCCTCAGGGAAACCCCACCTCGGCTGCATCCATGGTCTGCGTGAACCCCAAGGTCCTTTTCGAACTATCTGTAGTTAAGTCAGCTGGGGAAATTATTCTTCGCTGCCGCCTTGCCCGGATAAAGAATCACACATTTCTGCGTGTGGCTATTTCTGAGGGAGCGTCCAAAGAGCTTTAATCGAAGAGGGAGGACCAGCCCCGAATACGGAATCACTGTCACTGTCCCACCGTATGAGACAGAGAACAGAACCCAGCAAGCTGAGCGCCAGCGGCCATTTCTTCCCGACTGCATGCGATGTAACCAGCCTGCGTGTACTTCCGTCCCCATGACTTCCCCCCTAGCATGGTCTGTGGCCAAAACAAGCCTTTCCTTCCTCAGGCTGCCTCTGTCTGGTGTTTTATCTCAGTGATGAGAAAGTAACAGATACACCGGTTCTCCTCTCTCTCACGCTTGGAGAACCTTCTGAAGAACCTATACACAAGACTCAGTTTGATGCTTTATAGATTTTGCATCTGGCCCTCTTTATATATTTGCATTGTGAGTCTTAACTTTCTTTCCTGGTTTCTGGTCATGTGTCATCTTGATGTCTGTGCACCATGTCTTTATCAAGCTTATTTTTACAGATGTTCACATGAACTTGGTCCCAGACAGAACTGCCATCTGGCAGGACTAGGTTCATACTCAGAGATGTAATAGGATTCTGAAGCAATAGCTCCATTTTAAAAAATTTGATCATGCATTACTAGCCAACTAAAGAGCTGAAATTAGATCCTCAAGCAAATACTCTTACAGTAATGTCCATTGCAGCGATACTGGCATAGCCCTAAGGTTGAGAGAACCCAAATGTTCTTTAATGACTGAGTGCATAAACAAAGTGTGGGGCACACACAATGGAACATGAGCCATCAGCAGGAGAGAATGGGTACCTGTCACTGCACGGATGGCCCTTAAACACATACTCCTGAACGAAGCCAGACAAAGACAGGTCTCATGTTACAAAAACTTTATGTATATGAAATATCTAGAATAAATACATCTGGAGAGGAAGAAAGCAAATTGGTGGTTGCCAGGGGCTGAGGGAGGAAAGACACAGGTTGGATTGTTGGCAGGTTTGGAGTGTTCTTTGTGACAATGAAAATGAGGGCGAAGTGACAGCTTCCAGAAGATTTGGGTTCCCAGCACCTGTACAGTGATTCACAGCCAGAGGGGATTCAGTGACATCTTCTGATCTTCATAGGCACCATGAAGGCAACCCATCATGTAGGCAAAACACCCATACACAGAAAACAGAAATAAATACGTTTTAAAAAATGTCTTTAACTAAACAGATGGTAGTTGTACAATGCTGCGTCTTGTATATAGAAAACGCCTCTGAACTATATACTTAAGATTTTATGTACTGTGGTGGTGGCACACACCTCCAATCCCAGCTCTGAGTTTAAGGCCAGCCTGGTCCACACAGTGAGTTTCAGGACAGTCAAGGCTATGAAGAGAAAGCATGCCCTTAAAAAGCAAATAGAGGGGCTGGAGAGTGGTTAAGAGCACTGACTGCTCTTTCAGAGGTCCTGAGTTCAAATCCCAAAACCACACGGTGGCTCACAACCATCTGTAATGGGATCTGATGCCCTCTTCTGGTGTGTCTGAAGACAGCTACAGTGTACTTATATAATACATAAATAAATCTTTTAAAAAACAGGTAGGAAGATGAATGGATGAATAGATAGTCAGACAGACAGACAGACAGACAGATAGACTTCACGTTATATGGGTGTGTAGCTGGATATGGTGGTGCATACTTTTACTTTCAGCACTTGGGAAGCAGAGGCAGAAGGATCTTTGTGAATTCAAGGACAGCCTGGTCTACATAATGAGAGTTCTAAGCCAGCCAGAGCTACAGGGTGAATTCTTTGTTTCCCCTGGCCTCCCTCAACACCACCACACCCCCCCCAAAAAAACCCCAAATCACACAGCAGACAATCTTATGGTTTATTCTAGAGATATCTCTGCCAAGATTAGTCCAAAGATTTGTTTTGTTTTTCAAGACAGGGTTTCTCTGTGTAGCCCTGTAGACCAGGCTAGTCTCAGAGATCCACCTACCTCTGCCTCGGAAGTGCTAGGATTAAAGCCATGGGCCATCACCAGTCAGCAGTTCAAAGCCTTAAAAGCTGAGCTGAAGCAGTTAACCTGGGACTTAAATACTGCCCTTTGAGATTTCCTGTTTGTGTGGGCTCTCCCACGAGTTGTTAACCTGTGGACCAGTAGTGCTACCCCTGTCTCAACATTTGGAGACTACATTCTTTTAGGAACCCCGCCCCCTCTCCAAGATGGCTTTCTGCAACCAAGGCAATTTTTGAACGCACTGTGAAATCAAGGATCACCTTGGACTTCTGCTCCTCCAGCCTCCACCTCTCGGGTGCTTCTGAGAGAGGTGCACACTGCCACACCTGTTTTAACGCAGGGCTGGTGAGCAAGCCCGGGACTTCTTGGATGCTGGGAAAGACCTGAACAATGCGCTGTACCTCCAATCCCTCCCACAAACCCCTTTTGGTTCCTTCCCCAGCCCCAGCCCCCGAGAAACCTGATGGTCTTCCTCAGCCGCATCCATAGTGCATTGCTTAGCTCTGATGTGATAAGACCGACACTTTATCTCTGTCTTCTTCCCCTTGAGAACTCAGAACCTCAGTCTGCTCACGAGAAAAAAACAGAATTGAGCAACCATCTTCAAAAACAATACTCACATGTTAAAAAGTTGAGCTGGGCATGGTGGTGCACACCCATGATCTCACTACTGGAAAGGCTGAGGCAGGAGGATGGACTGTGGGTTTGAGGCCAGAATGGGATACACAAAAATACTGAGGTTTTTTTTTTTTCTTGCTTTTCAGCCATCTCCCATTTCTCCCTCCCTTCTTCCCTCCCTCCCTCTCTGTCTTTCTCTCCCTCTGTTTGCACATGTGTGTGTGTGTGTGTGTGTGTGTGTGTGTGTGTGTGTGTGTGTGTGTTAGAAGACAATATAAGATCCTCTGGAACTGGAGCTGTAGGCAGCTCTGAGCTACCTAATGTAGATGCCAGGAAGCCATCTTGGGTCCTTCACCAGAGTAGCAAGTGTTCTTCGCTGCTGAGCCACCTCTCTAGTTTTCAATATATAGCATATAGTAGCCTGTATATCATATAACAAATATAACATGGCATATGACATATTATAGATCACATCATATATAATGATCATTTCATATGCTATATATAATGATATATGGTATATATTACATGATATACAATATATAATATGCAATATACAATATATTGTGTATTATTATTGTGTATATTCCTTTAAAAAAAACAAGGTTTCTCTGTATAACCCTGGCTGTCCTGGAAATCATCTCTAGACCAGGCTGGCCTTAAACTCAGAGATTCACCACCCTCTGCCTCCTGAGTGCTGGGATTAAAGGCATGGACCACTGTGACCTGGTTGTTTATAGTTTGGTTGCTTGTTTTTTTTTTTCACATTTATTTGCTGTATATATGCTTATGCCAGTGTTGGTGTGAAAATCAAAGGTCAAACCTTTGGGAGTTCTATAAAGTGAGACTCACGGATCAAACACCATTCCTCATGGCACCATTTTACTAGCCCTTACTTTTAAAAAATTAATTAATTAATTAATTAATTAATTATTTAAAGACAGAGTTTCACTGGGGCTCGCCAATTCACTTTAGCTAGGCCAGGAAATCCCAGATTTCCTTCACTAGTGTTCAGATGTCCTGGGCTGGGGTTACAAGTACATGCCACCACTCCTGGATTTTTAAAGTGGGTTCCGAGGATTGAATTCCGCTTGCAAAGCAAGCACTTTAGTGACTGAGGCATCTCCCCAGCTCTCTTTTTGTCTGTCTTGGTGGCTGCTCTCAATTTGGTTGCGGGGGGTGGGGGTGTGGGGGTGCTCACCTTGTACCTACAGCAGTTTAGTGGCTTCAGAGAAAATGTTGATCAAGTTGAGGTGGAAAGTGCCCACTGGGCTACAAGCTGAGCAAAACGCAGCAGAGTTGTATCGGCCAATCCTGGTGCTCACCATTACAGCGTTAGTAAGACTGAACTGGGTAAAAGGCGTGGAAAATACTAGAGCTTTCACTCTGGCTACTGCTGGTCCAGGTGATTCTGTTAGCGTTAGCAGCAAATCAGAACAGACCAGTGCAACATTTTTCTTTGTATCAAAATAGCTAGACCTTGTTTTCAAAACACAATATGAAACTTAATGTCATGGAAAACAAGGAAAGTCCAACCATTAATAAACAAACTGTCCAGACCATTAAAAAGTAAGCAGAGGTTAAGACAAAATGTAGTGTGGTTCACTGGGTAGACTCTGGGACCCAAAAAAGGCACTAGGTAAGAGTATTAGCCACTCCTGGCTGGGTGTGGTAGCACTTAAGAGACTGAGGCAGGAGAATCACGAAGTTAGAAGCCAGTGTAGGATACCTAGTAATACCTTAGCTCAAATAACAACAGCAATAATGATGAAAAGCTAAAACCACACAAAGGAAATAGAGTGAGTTACAATAATGTAACAATGTTAGCTTATTACGGTGACTGTAAGATGGCAACATCAGGAGACACTGGATGGAACATGAGAAGTCTTCCTACTGACTTCACAATCTTTCTGTAACTGTTAAAACTGTCATTTTAAAAGCCTTTGGACTGGCAAGATGGTTCAGCTAATAAAGGTGCTTTCTGCCAAGCCTGACAACCTGAGTCTGATGTCCCAATCCCACATGGGGGAGGAGAGAATCAATTTGTGCAAGTTGTTTAACACACACACACACACATACACAAGTGTAGTTTAAAAAAGAAGACTAACTTATTCCAAAATTTATTTAAAATATTTGCCTTAAATTTGGTCTTAGCTGTTGCATACTCAGTCATCTGCCGCAGGAGGGTCGGCTGGCCTTAGTGCTGAAGGCACAGGAGACAGCCAACTCCTCCCCTTGCCGGAGTGACTTGGAAGAACTGCCCGGCTGACAAACTCAGCTTCCACCCTGGCCCAGGTTCAGGGCTCTGAGTTGGCCCACCCTAACATCTACCCCGTCTATGAACTACTGGGGCAAGTGAAGGAGCCAGTTCTACAGAACCAAAGCTACAGGGTCTTCATGACACAGCAACAACAGGATATCCGAGAGGAGTCCCACTGAGGATTCAGTGTTGATGGTGTAGCAGGACCCAGAGGCCTCAAACCGGACCAGTGACTCATTCCAATGAACATTTGCAAGTAAAGTCATTTGGGTTAAAGGGGATAGTGTATATGACACACTGTAGCTTCCATGGAGAAATTTTATTTTTTCTTGTTTGGGGAGAGGTTGCAAGGCAGAGGTAGATATGGAGAGACTTCGCAATGAATGAGACCAGGGTGCACGATGGCAAATTCACAACGAATCAACAAAAAGTTAAAAAGAGACAAAGAAATAAAAAGCCTTGTCCTAACTGGTGATTAGCTGGGTGAAGTTCTTGCTTACACCTTGTTTGAATTCCTAGAGATCAGAATGAAAATTGTCTTTTAAAATGCATCCTTGAAAATTTTTAAAAATGTAATCATAATTTTGTGTTAAACTTTGTTTGTTGTTTGAGATAGGGTCTCACTGAATAGCTGTCTAGTAGATCAGCTGACCTCAAATTCACAGAAATGCACCAGCTTCTGTCTCCCGAGTGCTGGGGTCAAAGACATGCACCACCACGCCTGGCTACATTATGTTAAAATTTTAAAAAGCATGCTTCCCTATGCTTGATCCCTGGCACCACCAGAAACAAAAACAAAACAAACCATCTTCCTAAAAATTCTTCTCAAAAAGTCTTAAATAGGGGCTGGAGTAACGGTTCGGTGACACTGGCTGCTCTTTCTGGGGCCTGGGTCCGATTTCCAGCATCCACGTATCCTCACACATACCTCCAGATTGGAGGTCCTCTCTGTGCAGGCAACCCCCATACACTGAAAAAATAACAAATTAAAAATCCTTCAACAACCAAGCATGATAGTGCAGACCTTTAATCCCAGCACTCAAGAGGCAGAGGCAGGGGAGATTTCTATGAGTTCAAGGCCAGCCTGGTTTGCACAATGAGTTCCAGGACATCCAGGGAAATACAGTGAGACCATGTCGACAGACAGACAGACAGACAATCCTTAGAGTGAAGTGAACTTAAGGGATTTTGACAAAGAGGAGAATGAGGAAACAGACCTCCTGAACGGATGAGAACATCAGATACCGTTCTCCAGGTGCTGAGAGTCCCTGAGAGGCCATCTTCCTCTCAAACCCCCAGACTGCCTCTTTAATAGACCCACGATTTGGGGGTGCTATCTTTGTGGATCCTTTATAGTACAGGGCAGGAGAGTCTGTGTAAGGACACTGTATCATATGACTCTGCAGAAACTCAGTTACCCTGGTCACAAATCTTGCCCAAGGAATGTCCACCAGGCAGCTCAGATGAGCCACCTCCCTTTTTGCTCAAAAGGGTGTAGCACAGATAGAATCTTAGTCAACAGCAGAATGATATATCTTAATCCAGCATAATACCTATGTACCTTCCCACCTACTACTGACCCTGGGGTCATTTCCTTCTCTATTACGAAAGCTTCCATCTCTCCTAAGTGGTGACCACATGAGGCTTTGGACAGTACTTTCCTCAGATACACATGGAGGCCAAGTCTGAATGGTGGAGAAAGAAGATGGTTTGTAAGATACAACTCCAATTTTCACTCCCGATTCTAGCATTGGTTAATTTTTCCTCAGTCCCTCTAGCCCTTGATTTCCACCACGGTAAAATGAGGGTGACAATGATGTTTAGTCTAGATGAACATTGGGGGGTTAGGTGAGATGATTTGTACAACATGCTTAGAATATACCTAGTGCAGAGATCATCCAAACATGGTGTCTGGCTCACATGGCCAGCTCCCTTCATCTCTCCGCTATGGGTTCAATCAGACTGAGGAGACTGTCCCTGTAAGCACGGGCTGGCAACTCTGTCCCACTGTGTCCAACTAGCAGACAAACTCCGTGGATCTTCCATGGTGTGAACCCTGCTCAGTGGTACTCACGGCTTGTAGGGCTGCAGGCTGGCTCTCCGTTCTCCTTGTGTGCAAATATCCGACTGCAGCCTGCAGATATAGCATCGAATTCAATTGTTCTCAGGGATACAAATCAGCCACGGGTGCCCTTTGAGCAGCTGGAGGTGGGCGAGCTGGAAGATCTGAATCTCACTCATCCTAGCCTTCCCGCCCTAAACCTCCTCTTCTTCTCTCCTAAGTGTGATGAAGACCAGGGATCTGTTAAATTCTGTCTCATACATCTGCTGCAAATATCCTCACGGAGAAATACCACTTCCTCATTAAGGAAATGCCAGCAATACCCCATAGTTCTCATGAAGAGCTTGGGCAGGTGAGATGGTCTTGTGGATAGAGACACCTACTAGCCAGTCTGGCAACCTGGATTAGTCTGGGAATCCACAGGGTAGACAAAGTTGTTCTCTGAGCTCTACATATGCTGTGACACATGTGCCCATACACACAACAAATGAATTTTAAAAATACAAAGGTCTTATCACACCACCATCTAAACCCGGCTCACTTCAAGTGCCTCTAATTTGTAGTTTATGAAACAAATGTGATTTTTCTGGAATATAGTTTGATGTTGATATAAGGGGTTTCTGTACGTAAGCTTAACTGAATCATCTCAAGTTCATAGTCTTAAAACAAAGCTCTGCCCAACCCTTTGTCGGGCCATGCGAACGTGCCTCAGTCCTTCTGCTGAGATTCACTTCTGCTTTTGTTGCTGTGTTTGGTTTGCTGCTGTCAACTTTACAAGGATGAGTTCCAAAGGTCTGTCTTGGAATGAGTAAGAGAACAAACCTGGTAACCTGAGATGGCCGTCAGACCGAAGTGGGAGCTGGTATTAACACTGGGCCACCATCAGGTTCTGTGAGGACGTTAGATAGACTCCCGGAACCGCAGCCCATCAGAGACGTGGCAGACAGAAACGAGGGAGAGAGAGAGAGAGAGAGAGAGAGAGAGAGAGAGAGAGAGAGAGAGAGGGAGGGAGGGAGGGAGGGAGGGAGGGAGGGAGGGATGGTTAGATCCTGGGGATAAAAGGAACAAGCAAAAGTTGTCAGGAGACCGTAAAAGTCTCACGCATATCTATATCCAACAGTCCGTTGTGCTTGGCAGGGTCATGTTGGGTGAATCATCACCGAAGAGCTCTGCCCTCATTCCAGTGAGAACATGCCTTTCACCAGCACAGCGAGAGGCCAGGGAAGGCCAATAGTCCCAAGATACAGGCAATATGTCCTGGGCTCCTGGAATCAGTCTGGTATGGTAGACATTCGGCCCTTTAGTTGAAAACCTACAGGGAGGCACAAAGGGGCTCACCCAGGGACAGCCGAGCTGGAGACAGAATGACCTCAGGGAGGCTGTTGCCAGGTATTCTGTTGTGTCTGTGTATACCAGCAGTATACTGGCCTCTAGTATTGCACTTGGCACACAGTAGGCACCCAGCACATAGTGCTTAGAGCCCACAGAAGATAGGATGGATGAAAGATGCCGTCCTTAAGTCTTTCCTGAACACCCAGGATGCCTCTTGCCCTTTGGTGGCTGCCCATTTTGACTTGACTCAGTAAAGCATTTCAAGGCCAAGTGGAGGTGATGTGTGGGGGCCTGCGTGGGGCCTGGGCTGCAGAGGAATGTTGTGTGCATGCACAGAAGACAGCTGTTCCTTCACTGTTGGGAGCTGTATGATTCAGGGTAGGGCGTTGGACTTCAGGAAGGGTGGGGAGACAAGGGAAAGTGCCAGTGAACCCCAGGAGGGGCTGGCCACCTCCCCACCTCCCTGTTTCTTCCTTCCTTCCATGGTTTATAGCTTCTGGGCAAAGGCCATAACAGGAGCTCCCAGGCGAGTGACAGCTTTGTTTATGTCTGCAACATAAACTTCGAAAGACTGAAGGAGTTAAAGCTGAAGTGAATTTCTAACTGTCTCAAATGAGTAACGCCCCAGCAATTTCTCAAAGAAAAAGGGATTTCCTCATATCCCAGCCCTCAGCTTCTTCTTTAGCCTAGAGTTTCTATCTGCTGGGGACCTGGCTCACTCTGTTTGGGGTCTGTGAACTGGATGGAGACACGGCCTTTACTGTCCGTACAATCCCAGCCCATGGCAGTGTAGGGGCCTCGGTAATCTAGCCACAGGAACCCCGATATAGGCTAGGAAGTAATTCTCCTTTTCTCGTGGTGTCTGGTGAGTGTCACTAGTACTGAAGTTGCCCTGTGTACCAGGCTGTCAGGGAAGATCATAATGAAGCCCGACTGGCCCTCCCTGTTCCTCTGGAGCCTGGCTGTGTCTACAGTCCCCATCTAAGTCATCTCTATCAATTCATCTCCAGTGACAGGTTCTCCGCTCAGGGCTAAAGGGAACAATGCAAGAGGGAGACCCAGCCCATGTCCTCAGGAAATACAGATCTCTAATGCCAGCCTCAAAAACAGAGGCTTGCTATCATGCCAAAGCCTCCAAGGTTACAGGGCCACAGCATATGCCAATACTGCCTAATTCAGGTTGGCATGGTGACCTCTCAGACCCCACCCCATCCTCCCCCCACCCCCGTGCCATCTTTCCCAGGGTACTCTGGGCCTTCGCTTGCTCTGACATTTCCATCTGGAAGGTCCTTCCACCCAGTGCCAAGCCCTCTCTGGGAAGACTGCCTGCAGGCCCTCCCTGCTCTGGTCTTCCTAAGCACTCTCATTAATTCCACCCGTGGCCAAGGAAGCGTGCTCTGTGGAGGGATCCAAGGCACGAAGCCTCCAGTCACATTGGCCAGCCAGTCCCCATGAAAGGACAACGAAGGATCTTTCTACCGTCCACCCTCCATGATGCCCTGGGCTGTGTCTGTTCTGACCACTGCTGCTGACCAAGCCTGCTATAGGGAAGGCACTCGGTTGTCTGAGAGGCTCTGGGGAAGGAATGTGACTGATAACATACCCTGGGGGCTGTGGTCAGGCAGAGCCTTTACAGGAGGCTGAGGGGGGCAGGGGGATTGCACAAGGGTGCATGCAATACAGGGACAGAGTCAAGTAAGCATGTGAAGGTGAGACTAGAGCTATGCAGGAGACATGAGCTTGTAGGGTGCAGAGGTGAGCTGGGCAGAGGCAAAGGAGTTCAGGTGAAATCTTAGCTTGTCTACATAGCTGTAGTGCACCCCAGTCCTCCCTCCTTTATCCCCTTCCTCCTTTATCTGAAGGAACCCATGAATAAAGACTAGAAGGCAACAAGGTAGGAGGAGGTAATAACTCTGGCTGAGCCAGACAGGTCAGTTTGTAACTCCTCTTCCCCAGAGGCTGAGACAGGAGTGTTTTGAACTGAAGCTGCCACACACAGGAATACAAACATCCAATGACATCTGAGCTGCAGATAAGTATTGTCTAATTCTTTAGCATAAGTAAACTTTGTCTATAACGAAAGAGATGCTTATCAAATTCCAGTTTAACAGAACTTGCTGTATTCTCATTGGTTAAAGCTGGCGCCCTTCCTACACTCCCTCACTTTGGGATCTGTCACTCACTCCTGCCTGGAGGCTCCAAGGAGCCCTCCGAGGTCCTGGGGTTCCTGCAACACACAAGACTTTAACTCTGCATGGAACACTGGGGGTTGATCCCTTGCTTCATCACATGAATGAAGGTTGAGGCCCAGAAGGGACAGGCCTTGAACACCCCTCAACAAATTAGCTACAACTTAGGCCTTGCAGAGACCATAAATAGGGGGCGCCCCCAGCCTAGGAATGACCCTAGCTGGCCCAGCCATCCGTGAAAGCAAGGTTCCCACTCCCACCCAAGGCTGTTTCCTGGATATCCTCAAATCTCCAGGTGACTCACCTTCACCCACTAGGCTAGAGGTAGCACGCAAAGCGCAAGAGGAAGGCCCCGAGGCTTTGCTGAGTTGTGGGAAGGTGCCAAGAGAGGGTGGTACAGAGAGACAACCCAGCCTTGGTGGGTGGGGCTGCTCCTCCAGAGAGCCACCCTCCAAGGCGCCTGGAATCAACCGGAATCCACTTAGCAACCCTGGCCTGCAGGGCTCGCTCTGCAAAAGGCTCCCCACTGGACTTGCCTGCTCTGCTCTGTGTTTCCTTACGCTGCTTGACATTTATGCGATGTGTGGCTTTGCTTCCTGTCAGTCCCAATCCCTCGCAAATTCTTCTCCAGGCCATCAAACAGGCCCTGGCGCTGGAGGACGTGCTTAATAAATGCTGCTGAAAGAAGCAGTCTCACTGAAGGTCACCTTGTGTGGGGCACAGGACCTGGTGCTCCTTCCCTCAGGATCCACCTGGAACGGGCATGAGGTGGGCCGGTGCACTTGGCAGCTCTGGGTTTAGGAACCCTCCTCTGCTTAGACTCCAGTCTGGGTAGGAACGGAGGAACTAAGCCTCACAAGTATTGGCTGCCGCTCCTGAGGACCTGAGTTCCCACCTGCCTCCCCCAGTGGACCATACTAAGTGCCTAAGGATAAGACCGGTATAGACGATTTCCTGCCAAGAAGGGAGACCCCTTTTCAAGATCCCACCCCAGATGCCAAAACAACATGTGTTTTCCTTCTCTTCTCTTTCCTGTCCCCAGAGAAGTGTTATAGAGCCCAGGTTGGCCTCAAATTCACTGTATAGTTGAGACTTTGAACTTCCAATTCTCCTGCCTCAACGTCTCACATATTGGGTTAACCATGTATATTTCTTTCCCCTTCCTCCTTTTTTCTCTTGCTTTTATTTTTTCCTTTATTTTTATTTCATGTGCACTGGTGTTTTGCCTGCACCTATGTCTACATGAGGGTGTTGGTTCCTCTGGAACTGGAGTTATAGACAGTTGTGAGCTGCCAGGTGGCTGCTGGGAATTGAACTCGGGGCTTCTGGGAGAGCATCCAGTGTACTTAACTGCTGAGCCATCTCTCCAGCCCTTTTTTTACCCTTGTTATTAGTTAGTTTGTTATTTGGCAGTTTCGCACATGTAAACACTATGTTCTGATTCCTCCCTTCCCCATGCCCTCTCCCTTACATTCCCATCAACACCTTAACTATTCCAATCTCTTTTCTTAATCCATAATGTTTGGATTTTGTTATTTTGCTTTGTTTTGTTGAGTCAGGGTTTTATTGTGTAAGCTAGGCTGGCTTCAAACTCCAAGGCAATATTTCTTCCTGCACCCCTTGAATACTGAGATTATGGTGCATACAACAGTGCCTAGTTTATGTAGTACTGGAGATCGAACTCAAGGGTCTGTGAACATTTGACGAGCTCTCAGCTTGGGTCACACCCCCGAGTGTGTGTGTGTGTGTGTGTTGATGCACATATTGCTTGAATCACTTTGCTGGGCCCAGCTTTCAGAGTCAGGAGCAGGGTGCTGGCATAGTTCACACAGGAGGATTTCAACCTATGGGATCAGAGAGATGCAGACACACCTGGCCACGGTTCTGGAGACCAACCTCAGAGCAGCAGTGATCTGCCTCCTTCCGGCCAGGTTGGCCTAGGGCAGAGCACTCTGCCAGGAGCTAAAGGCCTATTCCTTGCCCTGACACATGCTTTCTTGTTGGGCCTCTTACATGTTTGCTCAATGTGCCTCTGGGCCAGATGACCTAGAGTCTAAGCTCTCCAGCTCAGCTCTCCGATGGCTCCCCCTCCTCTTCATGCCCTGACCTTGATGTTAGGCACTCCTTCCATACTCTAGGATAGGGCTCCCTTTTCCAGGGGTCTTGAGCATCTCTTTGTCATTGTCAAACCAAGGTTGAGCATGCTCCATCATTCCCTAGGGCCTTAGTTCACTCCCTGTCTGTCTTGAGAACCAGTCCAGGTACCTCCTTTAAAAGTCTTCTCCCACGCCAGCGAGATGGCTTAACTGATAAAGGCTGGCAAAGCCTGATAACCGAAATTCAATCCCCTGGACCGACTTGGTGATAAACAAGAACCAACTCCCGGGGGTTGTCCTTTGGCCTATACATGAGTGCCATGGTACACACACACACAATATGTATAATAAATGATAGACACATTCTCTCACGATGAGTCAAAGCTCACTCCTCATCTTTCCACCCTGTCCCTCTGTCAGTTTCAGGGAGGGCATCCCCACCCAGCTGGCTGCCTGGAGCAGGAACGGCCAAACTTTTCTCCCTCACCTATCCAACCTTCTGTGAATTTTGTCCACTTCTCTCAGTGCCCTGGAACTGTGCACTTTTCATTTCCCACGGCCTTGTCCACATGCATGTGTCATCTCTTCCACTTGAACTTGGAGAGCATATTCTATGCAGCCGTCAGAGGTGGACCAATTCAGTCATGTCCTTGCTCAAAACCCTTCCATGTCTCACCATTGCCCTGGGAATGCATGTTACCTGTTTGCCAGGCATCAGAGGTCCTGCCTGACCTGTGTTTTGGTGGCCTCAGCTGACCTCACCCATCTATCCAATGGCTACAGGAGCAATCTCCCATTGTCAGCCTTGGCTCAAGGAAGAACCTTCTCCACAATGCCTCTCTGCTTATCTTCAGATTCCTCTGTTTTCAACCATCTGGAGATTCCTCTTTGGGAGTGAGCTGAGTAAACAAGATGAGTGTGTGTGTGTGTGTGCGTGTGTGTGCGCACATGCACACGCATGTATGCACTCAGAATGATTCCTCATAAATGAGATCTGCCTTCTACCCTCAACAGGCCAGTAAAACAAGTATTAGTGAAAAGCAGAGAAGGGAGGTTCATTTAATGGAGCCATAATTGAAAGATGAGCTAAGAGGTCCCATGAAGCCCAAGCGGACCCTCATGGTTCTGACATGAGATTTAGACTTACACAGAGGGATATGGGTGTACTGGCTGGTTTTCTGTCAACTTGACACAAGCTGGAGTTATCACAGAGAAAGGAGCTTCAGTTGAGAAGATGCCACCATGAGATACAGCTGCAAGGCATTTTCTCAACTAGTGATCAAGGGGGGAGGGCCCAGCCCATTGTGGGTGGTGCCATCCTTGGGCTGGTAGACCTGGGTTCTATAAGAAAGCAAGCTGAGCAAGCCAGGGGGAGCAAGCCAGTGAGTAACATCCCTCCATGGCCTCTGCATCAGCTCCTGCTTCCTGACCTGCTTGAGCTCCAGTCCTGACTTCCTTTATTAGTGATAAACAGCAATGTGGAAGTGTAAGCTGAATAAACCCTTTCCTCCCCAACTTGCTTCTTGGTCATGATGTTTGTGCAGGAATAGAAACCCTGACTGAGACAATGGGTAAGCAGAGCTAAGAGGTTTTGGTCAAGGTGAGGTCCTACCTATCTTTGCTTGGGATCCACTCTGTCCTTCCTGCATAATGGTCTAACAAATTGTCAGAACAGTGTGAAATCTCTTCCTGGGAGATACTAGATCTCATGATTTTTCTTCTTCCAGAAGAATTCTAAGATCTTGAGACCACTGACGTGAGAGTTAAGGAGAAAAACCCCAAGTCTCCTTAGAATATCTTCACTTTTGTCAGGGTGCTGACAATTGCTTGTTTCAAAACAATTTAAGATGCATCTTTCTTGAGTGCCAGCCAAATGC
The DNA here is from genome assembly GCF_963924665.1 of Micromys minutus. NCBI lineage: Eukaryota > Metazoa > Chordata > Mammalia > Rodentia > Muridae > Micromys > Micromys minutus. The sequence continues at coordinate 94,101,978 of NC_137971.1, read as the reverse complement.
ACACAGATCCTTCCTCATATACCCACCTGCAGCCAGAGCCTGGGCAGCAGCAGGTTCAGAAGCCAGGCACAGCCCATAGGGGACTTCAGGGGACCAGAATGAGCAAAGATGAGGCAGCTGGAACTCAGAGAGAGGCCCATCTAACTTGGTTGATACAGAGAGATGTGAGGTTGGGGATTCAGATAGAAGGTTTTGAGTCTAGTATTTCAAGGTTCCTTGGCTACTAGGAGAGAGAAGACTCCGGAGATTGAACTAAAACTCATTGGCTGGCTGCCTGGCAATTAGCATCCTGCTCAGTCAACCCTCCAAGTGAGAGCCAACTGGAGACCAGCTGAGATCAACAGGAAGAGCTGAGGGGGTGGGAAGGACCCAGAAGGAGTAACGATCCAGAGACAGAAGGGGCAAAGATGGTGACAGAGGTGGAGGTGTGCCTCACAGCTTCCTTCTGAGCCCTGCTTGCAGCTCCTTGCCCTCTGCTTAGGTTGGCCTCAAGACCACTTCCTTTTCCCTGGCAGTGTGGTCTAGAGGGAGCAGGGTGGGGAAAGATGGAAACTGGAGGGAGGTGAGCTTGAGGTTCTACAAGGAGGGCCCCAGCTGTCAGGGACCATATCCCCTAGGTAAGCACACTATATGCTGAGTCCCCAACAGTCTTTAAGCTCCTCTCCCCTCCTTTGCCCCTCCCATACATCTGGGGATCTTGTGTTCTTACACCTATTTCATAGGAGAGGGCTGGGGATGTAGCAGTTGCTTAACAGGTACAAGGCCTAGCACTCAGGAGGCTGGTGCAGGAGAATTGTAGTAAGTCCAAAGGCTAGCCTTAGCTACAGAGTAATAACCCCTCTCCCCCCCAAGACAGTAGTGCTGAGGATGTATCTCAGTTGGTAGAGTGCTTGCTTAGCTTGCACAAAAAGTCCTGGGCTCAACCCCAGAAGTTCATATAACTAAGCATGGTGATTTGTCCTTATAATTCCCAGCACTTAAGAGCAGAGTCAGGAAGATCAGTTCAAAGCCAGCCTCCAAAGCAAGGCATGATGGTACACACCAATTCAGGAGGCAGAAACAAAGAATCAGGGGATTAGGTTACTGTTGGCTACATAGTGACTTCAAGATCAATCTGGGCTACATGCAACACTGTCACAAACAGAATCCCAAGAAAGAAAGGACTATTCATGGAGCTGGCATTTTGAGGTCCCTTGAAAGGGCCCTTCCCCTCTCTGTGATTCTATACTGTCATCCACAAGTCATAGGACGTAGAGCCCAGCTGGGGAGGCATGAGCTCTAGTGCTACCTCTGCCTTGACTGGCTCTCAGGTTCTGCAGATGAGGCATTGAGGCATCAGGTCTCCCAGAGATCTTTGTTCTAACCTCTCTGATCTCTCGGAACTTTCTAACAGCATTTCATTTGTCTCCTTGCAGAGAAGCTGAGCATGTACCAGGCTGGGGGAAAGATGGCTCTGGTCACATCCTGCCACTTAGCTCTGAGGGTGACTTCCCAAGCAGTGGTGGGAGAGGCTGGACAGGGGACACAGATTCAAATTTCACCTCTTAAGCCAAAGCTGGGTCTGGCCTTCTCACTCCTGCAAGACCCCAACTGACCTCACCACTGACAGGCTGGGAACTAACCCAGGCGGAGCTGAGAAGATGGACTAGGAGGCCCTAAAATTAGCTCCAAGGCAAAAGGAGCAGGAGCTGGCCCCAGCTGTAGACTCCCACAGTGCCAGGAAATGGAGTCCTCACCCAGCTCAAGTGGAGAGCCAGCCAAAGCTTCAGCAGGGACTTGACACCATACTGGGAGCCAAGACTCACAGATTCCTATAGGCACAGGTCAAAGGAACTTGAAGGACAAGAGGGACCCAGGCCAGCTCCTTGGACTCTGAGTTGGGTCCCAGCCACTGGCCTTTTGGAACTTTGGGAGGGACCAGGGAGGAGCATTGCTATTTATGTCTTCCTGGGACAGGGTTAAGAGGACTGACCTGTCCTCTCAAGGCTGAATTAGATAACCTCAGACCTTTAGTACCAACTCCCAAGAGTGTAGGAGGATCTGAGAGTAAATAAGCTTCCTCTGGGAGTCGATCAGAGACACCAGTGACCAGCCTCAAAGTCAGGGTCTTTCCTCCACCGGGGGCTCCTTTGCTGCCTGAGGGCCTGTGGAAATACAGATTCTGCTGGGCGCAAAAGCACATGTTTACAATCCACACACCCCACACACACCCAGGACAGCCAGGGTTACATAGAGAAACCCTGTCTTGAAAACTGACCACAACCAAAACAAAACAACAATGACGAAGACAGCTATGACAAAGAAGGAGGAGGAAGAGAAGGAGAAGGAGAGAGGAGAAAGGGGAGAGGAAGAAATAGGGGGAGAAGGAGGGAGAGGAGGAGGAAGGGGAAGAGGAGGAGAAGAAGAAGGAGGAGGAGGAGGAGGAGGAGAAGAAGAAGGAGGAGGAGGAGGAGGAGGAGAAGCAGGAGGAGGAGGAAGAGGAGGAGGAGGAGGAGGAGGAGGAGAAGAAGAAGAAGAAGAAGAAGAAGAAGAAGAAGAAGAAGAAGAAGAAGAAGAAGAAGAAGAAGAAGAAGAAGAAGAAGAAAAGGCAAGGGGCAGAAACATTAAACAAAGTCTAATCTTTATTGAACACAATGCCTGGATGAGGTGTATCGGGATTCTTTTCTTTTTCTTTTCTTTTCTTCTTTTTTTTTTCTTTTGATATGGGTTTTGGTTTTGTGAGGCAAGATCCCACAATCCTGTCACCACAGTGCTCAACTGCTCCTGATATCCTACTTTTCTCTTAATAACTCCAATGAGTAGACAAAACTGAAGCTCAGAGAGCTTAAGCGACTTGCTCAAGGTCACACAGCAAATCAGCAGCAGACGGGGCTGGGTTAACCACTTGTGTCTGTGTCCATCAGCACACCCATCTTGTGAGTGTGACTTTGAGAGCACGGAGCAGCTCGGTGGCCTTGAGGAATGCAGGAGGGAAGCAGAGGTGAGGCCTGGGAGGATGGTCATGTGTGTGGGGAGAGGGAAGGTGACAAGTCCGGGCTTGAGGCCTCCCTCTGCTGGCCAGCTCCTACTTCCTCCTCGGTGAAATGAGGAAGAAATCTGAGTTCAAGAAGGGTTCCTTCCACTCTAGGCCTGCCTGGCACATGGTAGGCCCTCAGGATGTATGAGCTGGCCTTGCCTTCCCCTAGTGACTTGTACCCTGGCTGGCTCAGAGGGTTAAGAAGAAGTCTGGAGAGGACCACGGAGAGGTGTTAGGTCCCTGGGAAGCCGACCCTGACAGTACTCAGTCTGGCTGTGCCCCACCCCTTATCCCACCCTTGGCCCTTCCCTCTTGGCCCAGGTTGAAGAGGCAGCTAGACTTGTGGGCCTAGTTTACTACAAAAGCCCACTGGAAAGTAAACACCACCCCCACACACACACACCTCCCACGCTCTACCCCACCTTATGCTTTGTCAAAGCGCCCTCAGCTATAAGAGAATGCTCCTCCTGGTGCCCAATAGGCTAATGCCCTTGGGGACCTAAACTCCATTAGGCTGGGCCGGATGTCAGGCCTGGCCTCTGGAAGTCTCTAGTGACTCACGTTCACTTCCTCCACCTACAGTCATAACTTTGCTCCTGAATGGAGGACGTGTCCCTTAAGCAGTCCTCACTTGGTAACTCCTGAGGAACAGCTTCACTAGGTGGGTCCCCATCCCCGCCCCCGCCCCGCCCCCACGTGCCTTCAATAGAAGTGTGCTGCTAGAATAAAGAGCTGCTCCGATGGGGCCTCTGTAAAAAAGTGGAAAGGGCAGAGGGGTCATTAGCTTCTCCTGGGACAGAATAGAGGGGGCTCTGTGGATCCTCGAGCCCTCTCCAAGCCCGTGCTGGGCAGTGGAGCCGCTAGCCTCCTGCAGAAATCTGATTCTCATCGGGAGTCTAGATTTCAGAGAATTCACTGAATCTCTCTTCTTCATTTACCATATGAGAAGTCCGGGGCTACGAGAAGACGCTCTCCAGAAAGGGTCACCCAGAGACAATGAACATCCTATGGTGTTTCTGAGAGTTCAGGACGCTGTGAAAGTTAGAAAGATAACTTTGGCGCCACCCTGTGGCATAGAGGGAGAAACGCGAAGCTGGAAAAACTGTTAGTCTCCCGGGATGGGGGCAGTTCTCCACACCGGGACCCTCCTGGGTAATAGGACCCTGCTCCTTCCAGTTACACAACCTCTGTCCCCACTGGTCACTCCAATGCAGTGTCTCCCACACCAGACTAGGAGCTCCTCAAGGGCAAAGGCAGATCTGAATCATCACACCATTTGTAAAGGCATTGTGAAGGTTTGAGGAAATGATTTAAGCTAAGCTGAATTCAGGATGAATTGGAAGGAAACAGCGTGCAATGTGGGCAAAAACTTCTGCCCAAGAATGTTTATTGAATCAATGCTTGTAAAAGCATGAGTCCTGCTAGTCACCGCTGAAGTGGGAGGTAAGTGCAGGGGCTCCTTGTGCCTTTTGTTTCCCTTGTGTATGAAATGTTTTGAAACAAAGGAACGGATAGAAAACATCAAAGCCCAATGATAGAGTCTAAGTGAATTATGCATGGTTGTGCAAAAGAAAGTGTTTAAAGACATTTAAAAAAGCTAGTTTGGGGTTTACTGCAATACTGAAAGGCTTGTAAAAATATTTTAATTATGTTCTTATTCATATATGTGTTTTATTGATCCGTAGCTATGTGCCATATAATTTGCTCATTTAGCATATACAATATAAACCAGGTATGGTGGTCCCCAAGGTCAGGAGGCTGAGGCAGGAGGATCACCACAAGTTCGATGGTAGCCTATGCTACATAATACCTTAGAGGTCATCCTGTAATACATGGTGAAATCCTGTCTCAAGAAAGGGTACTGGATAAGAATATTAATAGAAATGATGGAGTGCGTGTGTGGACGATATTTAGTATGTTCTCCAAGGTTTCCTAACCAGCACCACAATCGGTTTATAATATCTTCATCAACAAAAGTGCGTGTCCACTAATAAACAGCCACGCTTCTATTTCCCACCCCAAACCCTCAATCTGGTTTCTCTCTGTGTGGCCTTGTTTACCCTGGATACTTTTTACAATCAGAATCATACAGTGTGACCTCTTTAGTGTAATATTCTCTTTCTACTTAGTGTAATGTTCTCAGGTCTCATCTAGGCTATAGCATAGGCCAGAATAGCAGGGTTTCCTTCTTTTCCATGACTAAAGAGTACTCCATGACCTTTTGTAGTCTAGACCTTGAATTCACTGTGCAGCCAAGGATGGTCCTCTTGCCTGCAGCTCCTGCCTGCTGGGATCACAAGCATTACTTTGCCTGGAACACAAGCATGCAGCACTACACCTGGCACACAAGCAAGCAGCACTACACCTGGAACACAAGCATGCATGACTACACCTGGTACACAAGCATGCAGCACTACACCTGGAACACAAGCATGCAGCACTACACCTGGAACACAAGCATGCATGACTACACCTGGCACACAAGCAAGCAGCACTACACCTGGCACACAAGCATGCAGCACTACACCTGGCACACAAGCCTGCAGCACCACACCTGGCACACAAGCATGCATTACTACACCTTGCACACAAGCATGCAGCACCACACCTGGCACACAAGCATGCAGCACCACACCTGGCACACAAGCATGCAGCACCACACCTGACACACAAGCATGCAGCACCACACCTGGAACACAAGTATGCAGCACCACACCTGACACACAAGCATGCATTACTACACCTGGCACACAAGCATGCAGCACCACACCTGGCACACAAGTATGCAGCACCACACCTCACACACAAGCATGCAGCACTACACCTGGAACACAAGCATGCAGCACCACACGTGGAACACAAGCATGCAGCACCACACCTGGCACACAAGCATGCAGCACCACACCTGGAACACAAGCATGCAGCACCACACCTGACACACAAGCATGCATTACTACACCTGGCACACAAGTATGCAGCACCACACCTGACACACAAGCATGCATTACTACAGCTGGCACACAAGCATGCAGCACCACACCTGGCACACAAGTATGCAGCACCACACCTGACACACAAGCATGCAGCACCACACCTGGCACACAAGCATGCAGCAACACACCTGACACACAAGCATGCAGCACCACACCTGGCACACAAGCATGCAGCACCACACCTGGCACACAAGCATGCAGCACCACACCTGGAACACAAGCATGCAGCACCACACCTGACACACAAGCATGCAGCACCACACCTGGCACACAAGCATGCAGCACCACACCTGACACACAAGCATGCAGCACACTGTCTGGCATTACACGGTGCTCTGTGACAAGGTCAAGGCTGACAGGGAGTAACCTTGCAGTGAGCTAGGATCACACTAAGCAACAGCATGAGGTGTTATTTGGATCCCGAGGCTTCTGCTCCTGTAAAGGACAGCATCTCTAATTTAGTTGAATGGGTTAGGTTCTGCCCCTAAAACCTTCTGGGAAGTTTACACTGTCTGCTTTGAGCCTTCATGCTGGAGGCCATAGACCTGGCCTTCCTCAGAACTGGAAGCTTGATCCAGCTGGAAACAGGAAGTAAAATATTGACCTTAATATATTCCCAAGAGACCAGCCGGCTTGCTCCTCCCCCCAAGAATGTCAAGATAGCTTGGTAGGTAAAGCTGTGTGCCTCCAAGCCTGATGACCTGAGTCCCATCTTCAGGACTCACATGATAAAGAGAAATAACTCTCGTAAGTTCTCTTCTGACCTCCACACATGCTAACACACACACACACACACACACTATGTAAATAAGTAAATGTAAAAAAAAAAGATGATTCAAATAAAAGATGCATTTACTTTCTTTGATTTTTTTTTCCCCAAAGGGTCTCATATTCAAGATGGCCTTGAATTCATTTTGTAGCCAAGGCTGAAGGTGAATTTTTGTTCTTTCTACTTCTGCCTCCTGAGTGCTGGGGCTCGACCTCAGGGCCTCACACATCCCAGGTAAACACCGTCCTTCTACATCCTAGGTTGTACATCCAGGGCTACATCCCTGGCCTCCTAGAACTATATTTGAAATGTTTATTCAGTTGCTTGTGAGCTGGTTTTTCATAGAATTGGTTACTCAGTTGCCTGTACTTCAGACATGGTGTTGCCTATACGTTATTTCAATGTGTCTACCTACTAAAGACACTATCTACCAGTGACAAAACAGACTTTTACAAAATGAAAGGCCTCTGCTATCAGGAAAAAGACAACTTGAAGAATGGGGAAATGCTGGCAAATCACGTATCTGAGTGATTTGTATCTAAAATATGTAAGGAACTATTAGAATTCAATAAGAGATGGCAAATTGGGCAAAGCATCTGATGAGACATTTCCAAAGGGCACAGGCAAATGGGCGATAAACACACGAAAAGATGCTTGATTCTTGCTAACTAACCATCTGGGAAATGCAATTAAAACCGCAGTGGAAATCATCCCGTTTCCCCTGAGGATGCCGGTAATGAAACAGTCACGGAACAACTGAGGTTAGGAAGGAGGTGGGGAGAGTAGGGGGATCAGAAGCCTAATAGGTTCCGGGTGGCTGTGTAAAACTGTTCGGTTACTCGGTGCCGAGGGCAGAAAAATCTACTCAAACAGCTAACACAGAGTGGCTGTCAGCATGAACAGTTTCCCTCCTAGGAGGGTGGAAGCCAGCTTGGGTATTCCACATCCCCAGGAGAGAAGAGATGACGCCGGGACTGGAGAGGTGGTTCAGCAGTTAGGTACGCTTGCTGCTTGTCAAGAGTGCTTGAGTTGTCAGCTACCTGTAACTCCAGCCAGCCTCCATGGGCACCCATGGACACACAGCAGATGCTCACACGCATGTGTCATATGCTTGCACAGACACATGTGTATTATTACAAATAAAATAAGTCCTTTAAAATGATAATGTCTCTTCCCCCAAAACCAGAACACCAGTCTTTCTTTCTTTCTTTCTTTCTTTCTTTCTTTCTTTCTTTCTTTCTTTCTTTCCTTCTTTCCTTTCTTTTAACAGGTTTATTTTCTTTCTAGTTTTGCGTGTGTTTGTGTGTTCAAAGGTGTCCACGGAGTCCAAGAGGAGTTAGATCTCCTAGAACTGGAATGACAGGCAGTTGTGAGATTCGAGATGTGGGTGCTGGGAACTGAACTCATATCCCTTGCAAGAGCGGTACTTATCTCTCCAGCCCCAAGAACATCAACCCTTCCAGTAACATTACTCATGGTTGTTAAAAAAATAAATAAATAAGTAGCATGTCCAGGCAATAGAGCATTACATGTCCTGAAAGGGGACGAGGTACTGACATCCGGTATGGAACAGGTGGGCCACAAAAGAGCCCATTCACATGGAATGTCCAGAATCTGTCAAGATGGCAAACAGATTTGTGACTAGTTAGGGATGAGGTGCAGAGCGCAGGGAGGCAGGTTAGGGGAGTGATCTCTAAAGGGTGTGGGGTTTTGTTTTGGTTTTTTGTTTATTTGTTTTTGTTTTTTTAGTTCTAACAATGATCTAAAATTGAATGTAGTGAAGATTCTCTATGCCTATGAATATTTTGAAAACAGTGAGACAACAGCTAGAAAGCTGAGGCAGGAGAATTGAGTGAGCCTAGGATATTTAATCACTAACTTTTTTTCAGACAAGGCCTTAGGTACCTTGAGATGACGCTGAGCTCCTGATTCTACGTCACTTCCCAGATGCTGGGGTTCCAATCCCATAGCAGTTGGGCCTGAAACCCTGGGTCTTAAGCGCACTAGGCAAACATCTAGCAATGGTCTGTCTTAAATGACCTTGTCTCAAACAAGCAAACCAGACCTGTGATCCCAACTACAGTGTGTGTGTGTGTGTGTGTGTGTGTGTGTGCGTGTGTGTGTGTGTGTGTGTGTGTGTGCGTGTGTGTGTGTGTGTGTGTGTGTGTGTGTGTGTGTGTGTCTGTCTGTCTGTCTGTCTGAAGCAGCCTGTCTGGGTTACAGGATGAGTTCATGGCCACTCTGAGTAATTAGCAAGAACCTCTCTCAAAACAACTCAGGTTGTTCATCCTGCTGTCAAGCACATGTACCCTCCGAGCCATCTTCAGACCTTCTGTAATTTCTAATTTTTTTTTTTAAAGAAATACAACCAATCCTCGGTGTACCTGGAGGACTGGTTCTAGGTACCCATGCGGACAGCTGTTCAAGTCCCTGCTGAGAACTGCGAGCATACAGGTGCAGATTCCCCTGTAGAATGCAAATCGTCTCCAGATTATGCGTGACACCTAATGCAATGCAAGCAGATGCCACATTGCACTGTCTAGGGAATAATGGCAAGAAGAACAGTCTGTGGATGTACAGAGTCATCTGCATATTGAGCTTCTAAAGGGGCGGGCTGAGTTTGGGAAGGCAGAACTGAAAATTCGGATGGATGATTAATACCATAATATCATCAGTGGGAAGTTAAGCTGTAGGGTGACAACAGATTGTGTGTGTGTGTGTGTGTGTAAGAATTTTCCTATTTTTATGAATTTTCTTCCATGAACAGAGGAAAATGACAGGTTAAAAATGCTCGTGTATGGGGCTGGAGAGATGGTTTGGTGGCTGAGTATTTGCTGCTCTTACAGGGGACCCAGGTTCTCTTGGCCTCTGAGGGCACCTACAAGCACATGACACGCATACTGAGAAGCAGGTATGTGTACGCACATAGGATTTATAAAGCTAAATGCTAGTTTAGTTGGAGAAAAGAGTAAGCTACTGGTTTTCATTTTAAAAGAAGGAAGAAGGCCAGGCAGTGGTGGCTCACTCCTTTAATCCCAGCACGTGGGAGGCAGAGGCAAGCAGATCTCTGTGAGTTCGAGGCCAGCCTTGTCTACAGAGTGAGTTCCAGAACATCTAGGGCTACACAGAGAAGCCCTGTTTTGAAAACAACAACAAAAGGAGGAGGGAGAGGGGGAAGTGGGGGGAGAAGGAGCAGAAGACATGGGTGTGTGAACTGTTGGTAAAATGATTTGATTCTTAGACTACAGATACAAAAGTAAAATCAAAGCAGCCACATTTACACCCCCACAGCCCCTACTCCATGCTTAAAGAATGCATATGTGTGTATGCTTGTATACTTGTATGTGTGAGTATGGTGCATGTGTCCTTGCACTTGTGACCAGAGGAGAACAAGACAGGGTCTCTCACTGACCAGCAAGCCCCCGGGAATTATTCTGCTGATACTTCCCAGAATGCTGGGGTTATAGGCTGTCCAAATTCAGGGGCTTGGTCAACTTGACATGAGCTGGAGTTATCTGGAGGAATCTTAGTGGAGAAAATGCCTCCAGCCTATTGTCTGTAGACAATTAATGATTGACGTAGAATGGCCCAGCCCACTGGGTCAGTGCGGGGCAAATGGACACTGGTGGTATAAGGAAGCAGGCTGAGCAAGCCCTTGAGGAAGAAGCCAAGAAACAAAATTACTTTGTGGTCTCTGCTTTAGTTCCTGCCCCAGCTTCCTTCCAATGACGTGTTGTAAGCTGTAACAAAAAAGAAACCCTTTCCTTCCCGAGTTGCTTTCAGTCATGGTGTTTCATCACAGCAAGAGAGACCTACTTTAAAAGAAAAGAAAAAAAACATAGTAATGGGTTCTGAATTTAGTTCTTTATGCTTGTTCAGTGTTCTCACACACCGAGTCTTCAATGGAGTCTCACATACCTCAGGCTGGCCTCGAACTCGCTATGTAGCTTGTTATAAACTTAGCCTCCTTATCTTCCTTCCTCTACTTAACAAATGCTGTTGCCAGCATGTGCCAACGCTTCAAGTGCTCCACGCGTTCCTGACCCCGAGTACCATTTGCTCTTGCAGGACAATTTACTGTCAGTCTTCAAAGGCCCAACTCCAAACCCGTGGCCTCCACCTGCAGGTTCCCGCCAAAGCATCCCTGATTCCTCAAGGCCTTCTCGTCCCGTAAAGTGGTCCTCTACTGTTGAACCTGCGGCCTGCCTACGTGGGAATCCCACATTTATCCCCAGAGTCCAGCTCAGTCGTGCTATCCCCTGAGTACTGAGATTTCCAGAGGGACTCAAGTTACACGGATTGGGCCCCAGGTGGCGCTGTCTGCCTGGGTTAAAATCGGGGAGAGCCAGAACCCGGAGCCTCTGTGGGGTGGGCAGCCAGCGATGAAGCCTCAAATTCGGATCCTGTTGGTCCTCCCAACATCACCCTTTGCATTTGTGCCTAGTCTACTCACAACATCATACAATGCATCCGTGCCGCACCCCACCCCCCACCCCGTGTTTGTGTTCTGCCAAATGACAACTTTCAGGAGTTGGCTCTCCTTCCATCCTTTGGGTCCTGGGGATTGAACTCAGGTTGTTCGGCTTTGAAGCAGGTGGTGTTACCCACTGAACCATCCTACCAGCACCCGGGCCTGGTTTTACAGTTCAGTGTTTCAAGGCTAGATGCCAGAAGAAGCAGGAAACCCACAGGCTGTCCCAGCTGTTTCCTGGGGGACCCAGCTTTCTCAGAAAAGCTGAGTAGTATCCTTACTCCTTTCAGGATAGCCTTTCACCTAAGGCTTTATGAGGAGACAGCTGCTCTCCTCTCTGGTCCAAACCCTCTTGCCTCCTTGTTGGAAAACGTGGCTGTGAAGTACAAGGTTCTGATTCTGATTCTGGTCCTGGTGTGCCCACTTCCCCAAGTTTTAGGAACCCTGAGTGTGACAAGCAGACTGGCCCCAGCACTCTGGGCTACCAGTCCCCAGAGCCTCCACTGAGTGGGAGAGGCAGGAGGTGTGGCCAGTCAGCATCTTGGCCAAGGGCGGGCTGCCCTGGGAGTTGCCAGAAGGAAAACATTTTCCGGGAGCCGGAAGGGCTGGCAGAACCCAGGGCCGGGTGGAGAGACCACAATGGACCCTTGTGTGGTGGTTTAGCTTGGACTTGCCCGCAGGCCCAGCTTCTGGCCCAGGGTGGGCCCTGTTTTCTGATCTGCAGCCAGACCCAGCTCCTAAACAACCCGCCCTGGGCCCAGACAGGAGCCAGAACTTCGCTTCAAGTCCAGAGGGTGTGAAGCTCACAGGCCGGTGTCCAGTGGCTTACTCTCCTCTGTCAGCCTTTCTGGAATCCTCCTGGCTGAGCAACTTCACATAAGCTTTGAATGCCTACCTTTCAGAACCAGATAGGTGTCCAGTACTGGGAGGTTTCTTCTTCAAACCACCTAAGGGAGCTCAAAACAGACAGATCAAACATCCAGCCTGTGATGACTTTGTTAAAGAAACTTGGAGTCCATCCGAGATGCTTGGCTTCTCTCCCAGAGTGAACCTCAGTTTCCCCCTCTGCCAAGAGAGTTGGTAATTCACATTTGAGGGACAGAGATGCTTGAGAGGGGGTTTAAAGTGTCTGCCATAGCCTCTGCCTGAGAAAAACATTTATCCAAGCCAGGCCAAGACAGCTCGAAGCTTCCTGAAGGCGCTGCCACAGCTAGGGCCCTGGGCTCTGAACCCTCTCTGAAATATGGCGCAGGAAGTCCTCCAAAGCACCATGTGGACTGCACCCAGCGTTCCCTTCTCTGAACAAGGGTCCTTGTCCTTGTAAGGCTCATGGTCATCTGAACAGTTGTTGCTGGGGACCCTAAAATTGCCAGGCTCCCTACCGGATTCTCCATGTCAGCCATCACTGTCTTATCATTAGGGAGACCTGGGGTTGTGGCTCAGTTGACAGAGGATGGTCTAGCACAAAGCCCTTTAACCGGCACCCTTTCACACTGGGTATAATAGTCTTAAAAACAAAATGTAAACAAACTAAACCTTCATAAATAGGCCTGTCAACAGTGTGGCCCATGCTTGTAAGTTCAGCACTCAGAAGGCAGAGGCACGAAGATTCTGTTCAGCTTGGTCTAAAGAACAATTACTAGGACACCAGGGACACACACACACACACACACACCCTTAAGCATTAAAAAAGAGGACTCTTGATGACACGTGAAGGGATTGCCGATAAACTAGTCATAGCCCTGGGAATGACTCCTGTTTGTTGGTTCTGGAACTCATTGCGTAACACAGGCTTCGAACTCGAGACAATTTTCATGCTTATGCGCTGACCTCCCAAGCACTGGTATTGAAGGTATGAGCCACCACGCCCTGCACAAACACTACGTTTAGAACGAGGGAATCAAAAGAGAAATACAAGATGCTGCAGTCGGATCCAGTTTTAAAAGGGTTGGGATCTGAGAGGACAGGAACATAATGAGGTGCCAAGATGTAGATTTTGCGTCAGGCTGCAGAGCAGAGCCTAGGGCCTAGAATGCAGGGAGTGACTCATGCTGGATGTTCTTTGGCACTTTGGACACATTTCTTAAGAATGTCAGGACTGTAGGCTCAGCCCAGGTGAACAGACCCAAAGCAGGTCAAATGGTCATTATCTCTTCAGCATAAATAAGGCTGTGGCTTATTAATTCCAAGGCTATGGGGACACTGACTTTGGACCCTGGTACAAACCATGGAGCTATCTCAAGTTTGAGTAAGAAGGCCACTCTCACAGAGGACTGTGTCTATAGCTAAGCAGTAAGAAGGGAATAGCAAGGGAAAATGAGTACAGCTGGAAAATACATGGAGAGAGATGATTTCTATCCCTGGTTAGGTAGACCAGAAGTCCAAGAATTTTGTCTATGTTAGGAGAGGGAGAGTCTCCACCCCTGGTTTTGTTTGTTTGTTTGTTTGTTTGTTTGTTTTTAGTTTATTTGTGTAGAGGTACATATTTGCTGCTGTGCCCATGTAGAAGTCAAGGTGCCACTTTCAGGAGTTGGTCCTTAGCTTCCATCATTTGGGTCCTGGTTGGCACTCAGGTCTTCAAGCCTGATGACACAGAACTTTACCTTCTGAGCTGTCATGCCAGCCCCAGTATCGTAAATAGTCTTCAGGGCTGAATTTCAGCCAAGGGTGCCTAGCCTGAAACTACCAGGTGTCAATAAGCCAGGGGCCAGGCTACTAGTGTTTGCTCTTTGTGGCTTTATTGCCAGGTGAGGGTCAATGTACATCAGAAAAAAAAAAAAAAACTTGCTGTCAGTGGGAGGTACAGTCTGTAGTTCCAGGGTCACTTCTGTTGATCTTTGTTGTTGACGTAAGCTGACAGCTGGAGCCTGGTGCTGGAGTTTGCCCCTGGTTTCCTCTCCCTACACACCTTTACAATTACCAACTCTGGGGGCCCAAACCCAATACAGTTTGAGAAAAGACAAGGGCGCAGGTTTGAGACATGAGCACACATTGCCTTAAGTCTCTACTTTGCTGTGTGGCCAAAAACAAGGTAGGTACATTGCCTCTCTGAACCTGTTTTCTCTGATTTGTTAATGTGTGGGCAAAAACATTTGCCTTTGAGGCAATTGCCTTTGAGGTTATTCTGATATAAAAAAAAAAAAAAAAAAAAAAAAAAAGGCCCATGTGTCACAGGTCTGTTGCATAATGGGGACTCTGTAAATGGGACTGCTCTTTCTTCTCCAGGGAGACAATGATACAGATGGAGCTGGGGGGTCAGGACTCTCAGATCTGGTAGCTGGTTTTATGGCTCTCTGACTGAGTCCTCTGGCAAGATCTGAGAATAAAGAACTCTAGGCAACTCTGTGGGGGCATTTTCTAGATTAACAATTGATGTGGGAGGACCTAGCCCACTGCGAGCCATGCCACACTTGAGCAGTGGGTGCAGGTAGTATAAGAAAGTAGACTTATGGACACTGGGTTGGTAGCACATGCCTTTAATCCCAATACTCAGGAGGTGAGGCACAGGGTTATCCGTGAGTTCCAGGACAGCCAGCAACACACAGAGGGACAGCATCTCAAACAAAAGAACTACTACCAAAAAAAGCAGGCAGAGCAAGCTGTGGGAAGCAAAGGATAATAACATTCCTCCATGGCCTCTGCTTCAGTTCCTGCCTCCAGGTTCCTTGTAGTCCTGCCCTCATTGCAGACTAGCGACTATAGCCTGGAATAAGCCCCACCCCCACCCCACCCCACCCATTGGCTGTTGTGTTTATCACAGTGAAGAGCAAGCAAGAAAAAAAAAAAAAAAAAGCTTCACCACAGCAGGGAAATGGTCCATCTTGAGAGGCAGGCCCCCAGCTTGAAGCTGGACCCACTATTGATGCACCAAATGATCAAAGACATGCCCCTCTCCCTTTCAACCTCCCCATTACTGAAGCTGCAACAGGCTCTGAATGAAGCCCCTTTGACTCCAATGATCTGGACTCCAAGGTTCCCACAGAGTCATGTTCTCAGGTAGAGCTCCTGAGTCTGGGCTTCCGGTCTGCTCACAGCAACTGTCTCAGCTCTTGCCCTCTCCCTGTCAGAACTTCTGAACTTCACCCTCACGGTATCTACTTCCTCACCATATCTAAGACCAAAGGGCCCCAAGAGACTGCTCCCCAGTTGCTCTTCTTGGCACTGAGTATCTTGGAGTCTCTCTAGAAGCTTCTCCTTAGAAGACTTAGGATTTTCTCCACTAGGAGCCCATTCAGTTCACTTAATACACTGGGTACCTCGGGACATGCCTGCATCCCTTCCAGCATGTGGGAGGGAGTCCTAGCATGGCTCATACGTGACTTCCAGGATAGCCAGAGCTACATAGTGAGATCTTGCTTCACCCTGCCTCCTAAAAATGACACTTGTCAGAGGATTCCCCTGAGCAATGGCGAGTACTGTGGGCACAGGCTCTCATCTGCCTGCCTCCAAGAAACCTCTTTTAAAGAAGTCCTGTAGAAACACACAGTGCAGATTGATCAACAGGCACAGAGATATTTAGCATGTAGCTTGCCCTTGGAGATATAGCCAGAGTATTAAGGCACCTTGAGCTTTGGCATAAGAGAGAAGAAGAAGGCCCTGCTGGGTTGGTCTGGTCTCGCCCCATAGGCAAAGGTCAGATCCACAGTGTCACACCTATATGAACACACAAGCGATCACCTGGGGGCTAGTGACAGACTATTACGCAAGCCCCTGAAAGCATCATTGCGAAGCTGCACCCAGCTGCTACCTTCAATCAGAGAGAGGGCTTCTCAAGTGGGAAACCTGGTTTACCCCGCTGGACCTCCATCAGGGTCAGCCCCATCTAGACTTTAGTCTGTCCCCACAGATTCAGTCAGACACAGAGATGCCCCCATCTGTTGGGAAGTAAGAAAAAGTCTAGGGAGCTGTGGCTGGGTAGCCCCCTAGAGTTGGGGTTTCTCTGGTCACCCTCAAGCCCAGCCACGTTGTCCCCAGCAGTCTATCCATTCATCGGCACACAAGTGTCCCTCGGGGGCAGGGGTTGAGTCATCTTGAACCCCAGGGCCAGTTTTAGGACTTGGCAAAACACAGACACTTTAAAAGTTCCTTCAATCTCTGCCCTATTTTGAGTCTTCCCAGCACTGACCCATTAGGGCTGTAGCAAGACCTCCTTCCAACAGAAACAAAGAGGCCTTAGAGTGGGCAGCCCTTGGCTCCTGGGCTGGAATGCTAATGTTAGTCAGAGCAGATCCTGAGGGGAGCAGGGCCACAGATCTATGGATAAAGTCTGGACAGTCCCTAGTTCCTTTGTTTCTGCCCAAAGACACTCCTTACGTGATTCCTGGGTCCAAGCATCTAGGCAGATGCCTGTAAATGGCTAGATTTCTAGCTTCTCAGCTGCCGTGCCAGGCCTTTCTGCTTCCTCTTTCTGAGGTACTTTCCTTCTTTCTGCCCTAGGAACTCTCCTGGTTCTGAAGGCCATTGGTCATGGAACACTGACGTGAACTTTAGTCAGCAAGCTCCAGCCATGGAGAGGATAAAGGCCACTGTCCTCCGCTTGGTGACTGTCACATGCTGGATTCCTCGTAAGAAGCGCATCAGAGACCCTACCACATCCACACAGGACACTGGAGGAATTAAGAGTCAAAACGTGAACGTGGCTCTGTTCACTGCCCCTGCACTAGACCAGTGTCACCAAAACACCTGGGGACCACAAGTGCTCCTTTACATCTGCAAACCTACACGGAAGTGAGCCTCATGTCGGGGGCCGAGGAGATGTAGGCTGTTTTGAAGCAACAATCTCTATTAAGAAATAAGTTTAGATGTAGAGAAAACTAGCAAAGATGGAATCTTTGTGATCCTTACCTGGTACCCCTCATTGTTAAGGTCTTCAACTCCTGTTGTACATTTGTCTCCACTAAGACGCTTGCACTGATCCCTGACTTCTGTTACCTAAGCTCTATATGTCACAGTCCTGTCCTTTTTGTCCCAGCGTCCAGCCCAGGCTCACATTGCACAGTCCTCACATCCCCCCCCCCACTCTGCTCTGTGACAGGAGGAACTGACTTTGGCATTTTGCTGGCTTTTTTTTTTTTTTTCCTGAGCCAGAGTCACGCTACATAGCCAGTGTAGTGTGGAATTACTATGTAGACCAGGCTAGCCTCAAACTTGCACACTCTTCCTTGTATTTGCCCTCCCAGTGCTGACAACCTAACGTACTCTGATCCAAATGCTATTTTTTTCCAAGCAAGTGTCTCTTGTAGCCCAGAATGGCCTTGAGCTCACTATTTAGTCAATGTACAAGGGGCTTGATTCTCCTATATCTATATCCTATATATACATCCTATATCTACATCTTAGGCATGGTTTCCCACAGAGTTTCTGCAGACACTAACTGAGATAGCTTTTTTTCTTTCTTTTATTTATTTTATTTGTTTGTTTGTTTGTTTATTTATTTTGGACACAGGTCTCACTATGAAGCTGTAATTGACCTAGAACTGACTGGCTTTGAACCTGCAGAGCTCTTCCTGCCGCTGTTTCCCACGTACTGGCACTGAAGGCTATGGCTGCACCCAGCTTTCATGTAAGCCATAGAGTAGAGGGGTTTTGGGGGGTCCTTCCTTTTCTCTCTTCAGGAACTCCCCTATCAGACAAATCTTTTGCTCTAAAAGTGCTAAGTCCAAGTTTTCTCTCCATTTTGATCTGCATCCAAGTTACAGACCCCTAGTTCTGTTTCAGGGACTCTCTACCTTCCCCCTTTTTTCTTGGCCCCTTCTTTTTTACAGTAGTGTATTGAACCCTGCCTGCTACTCTGTACCACCATTTATGATTGATTGATTGATTGGTTGGTTGGCTGGTTGATTGATTGGTTGGTTGGTTGTTTGATTGATTGGTTGGTTGGTTGGTTGGTTGGTTGACTGATTGATTGATTAATTGAGACAGGGTCTCACGATAGAACCTACATTGGCCTGGAATTTGCTATGTAGATGAAGCTCAGAGATCTGCCTGCTACTGTTCTCTATGTGGTTTGGATAAAAGATATTACATCACCACATCCAGTGACTTTACTCTTTACTTAATTTTTAAATTTTTAAACTTTTTATTGATTCTTTATGGATTTCATATCATGTACCTTGTCTTAACATTTTATTGCTGTGAAGAGATGCCATGACCAAGACAACTCTTATAAAAGAAAACATTTAATTGGGGCTGGTTCACAGTTTCAGAGGTTCAGTCTATTATCATCATGGAGGGAAGCATGACAGCATTCAGGCTGACATGGTGCTGGAGGAGCTGAGAGCTCTACATCTTGATCCAAAGGCATCCAGAAGGAGACTGTGCCACATTGGGCATAGCTTGAGCATAGGAGACCTACAGTGACATACGTCCTCCAACAAGGCCCCACCTCCTAATAGTGCCACTCCCTATGGGCCAAGCATTCATACACGAGTCTACGGGGGTCTCTGCATATTTAAACCACAACACACCCCAATCACACTCCACCTCCTGACCCTTCATATGTACCCTTGCAACATCCTCCGAAAAGAATACAAACAAACAAACACACAAGATCTCACTATGGAAGCTGTAGTGTCACAGTGTGTCACACACAAACAGCTGCTCTTGCTAATGATCATCACAGTGAGTCACTGGTCTGGTAAGGCCTCTGGCTTCTGCTATACTATCAGTTCAAGACTGGACTCTGCTTGGATATCCTGTTGTTGTCCTCTGTCTGGAGATCTTGCAGCTTTGGTTCTGCCAGATCAGAAGAGGGGTGAGGTCAGCTCACCCATGGCCCGGCCACTAGGGCCATCTCTACTAAATGTGGGCCTGCTCTTCTGGGTGCTGCATCCGGTACAGGCCAGGACCGGCCCTCCCATGCTCTCACCCGTGGGGCCACTTCTCCCACGCCGCTCAGATGAGAGCTCAGGTCAGTTCTTCCGCACTCACCCTCCTCACCTGGTGAGCTCACCAGTAACCCGCACCTCCCTGACCCCCGAAACCAGGGTCAGGTCTACTGTGTTTCCTGGATGAGGTACAGGAAGCCAGCTCTGCACAGCCCTCAGACATCAGCATGACCCCAGGTGGCATCCCAGACCGGGGATGTCCCCATAGTCTTTGGTGGTAATAGACACCTCCCACTGCTGCAGGACTATGGACCCAAACATGGCTCTCGGGAGCAGCACAGGTCAGGACCTCACCACGGCCTCAGGTGGCCTCAGTGACTACTCACGCCAGGCTGGTCCTCACCACCCTCAAGCCTCCAGTTCTGCCTCTCTTCACTGTGCAAACACGATCTGCTTCTCTGTCTCTGCATCTTTCCACCACTTACCTGCTCATTTTAGAGGCACCCTGGTCTCTGGGTGTCTGTCTGGAGATGCCTCATAAGTGTTATGCTCTGTCCAGGTTACTTTATGTTTTCTTAGTATGTTTGTGTGTGTGTTTGGTGTATGGTGCAGTTGTGGTACTCATGCCACAGTGTGTGTGTGTGTGTGTGTGTGTGTGTGTGTGTGTTGTTGTTGTTGTTGTTGTTGTTGTTGTTGTTGTTGTTTGTTGTTTCTTCCAAAGCTCTCTGTTACACTCCCCCAACCCCACTCTTTTTGGGGTTTTTGATACAGGGTTTCTCTATGTAGCCCTGGCTATCCTGGAATTTACTCTGTAGATCAGGCTGGCCTCAAACTCACAGAGAACCACCTGCCTCTGCCTCCCACTACCACTGTCTGGCCCTCCCCCATTTTCTGAATGTAAAACGTACGGAACTTCCTGTTCCTCAGCCCAGTTTACAACTTCTCTTTTCTGGCGGCTCAGGTCTGTCATCCTAGCAGCCTGCAGACTGAGATAGTCAACTTATGAGCTGTAGGGGAAGCCCAACCATTTTTGTTCGTTAACTAATTCAAGGGAGGAGGGGACTGACAAATTCTTCCACAGATAACTTCCCTCTGGTAGACAGAAACCCCTGACCTTCTCTGCCCCAGTCTGCCCTGGGTGATCTGGTGGTCTCTCCGTATAGGCAAGGTGTGTGTGATTCTTTGGGGCTCTTCACTTGTATCCCCCACCTTGCCAAATGTTCATCCAGGTGGTGGCAGCCTGTCCTTTTGTCCCCTGGCTTCTCCTTTGGGTCACACCGCTTTGCCCAGTGTCTGTGAGCTGGCCTTCTGATTCCAATTCTTGTAGCCTCCAAAGATTTTCTATGAAGCCAGTATGGAAAATGGGAGGGGGTATTCCTGGTTTTCTTCCAGGCCGATGTATCATACACTGGCCCTGACAGAGTGACAAGTTTGTTCACATAGTCACCTCTAGAGACCACCCATTTTCAGAACTCTCTGGCTCTTAAATGCCCCTGGGGACGTTTTGTACGAAGCCCTGCTTCCTCCTGGACACATCATTTCCAGAGCAGCAGAGTAGCCAGCTGGAGCCGGCTTAGTAGGCAGCTCCTGGAGAAGCCCTCTCCCCTTCCTGCAGACATCTCCCCACCTAGTCTCTTTCTGAAGGAGTCTTTCGAATGAGAGAAGGGAACACAGGACCGTTTGGAGTCCTCCTCGGTTATGTAGCTGCGTCGGCATTAAAAGGCCAGTGAGCTGGCAGAATTTTCTGTGAAAGCTTTGAGCCTGGGTCTTTCTGACTTCTTGTGCTTTCAGAGGCGAGTCTCAGCCCTCACACCTTTGTCTTCCACACTGTTAGTCCCCGACGGCTCCTATGAGGAAAAGATTAGTGCATTGCTAGAAACCGCTGTATGATGTTCTAACAGGTCAAATTCATTAGTCATTTCTTTGGTTTGTCCTTTAGTGGAAAAAAAGTTATGATTATCACATGTGTGAGGGTGTGTGTGTGTGTGTGTGTGTGTGTGTGTGTGTGTGTGTGTAGGTTAGCCACGAGCTTTTCTTTTCACTATGGAGCCCAAATGCCAAGCTCAGGGAGGTCATCAGCCTTGAGAGGTAAGTGCTTTGCCTGCTGAGCCATCTTGCTGGCCCTGGTTTGTCCTCCAACCCGGCAGCATGTTTGGGGGTCTGAGGAGCTCTAGCAAATGCTATCTTCTTGACAGCTGAAATCTACCCAGGGGAAAGAGTAAATCCCGGGCTTTGTGTTAGCTGTGGAGAATCTAGTCAATGCTGCTGGTCACTGCTGGCCTGCCTGCTTTGGCCCCCTGGCTGTGTCTCCTCTGTTTTTATTCTTTGATTGACCCCCCCCCCCACCTTCTAAGTTTTGTTTTGTTTTAGCCAGTAGAATTTGAGGGACAGAATCATCCATTGTCCCAACAAGAAACATAAAAATAGACACAAGTTTGATGTGTGCCAAGAGTTCTTAGGTGTGGAGCCTGGAGCTTCTGGCTACAAAGCTGCCACCACCTCAAAGACCTGAGCACCCGGAGAGAGTCATGAGACTCTCCGATGAGAAGAAGCTCTGAGAAATGTTTTGAGGATCTGTGACTTTTATTTGAGGAACAGAGCAAGCCCAAGGCTGCACCCCAAGGAGTGGGTCGGGAATAAACACACTGACCTCATTCTCTTCCCTTCCTCTGGTCTCCAGCTGGGCCTTTCTGGAGCTGAGGGAGATTCTGAATCAACTGGATAAACTTGCTGTGGTCACCCATCTTAGAGGTCACATCCGTCAGTAGCACATTCCCAGCTAAACTCGGCTCTAGATAACGAACGCTTCTTGCATATAGCTCTTGGTGGAGATGTTTGTCCAGTTTGCTTTACAAGAATGTAAAGGTAACCTCAGACTGGTGGGGTCTACCCAGCCTTCACCTGAACCTCGTAAGTGTCTAATGGGTGATCTTTTGACTTTGCCACCCTCCGAATATGCCAACACTGCCATTTTCTGAAGAGCCCTGAAGTTTGATTACACATGTGCAGAGTGCTGACTACTTTGCTCTGTCTCGTCCCCAGCTGTCTTACCCCGCACCTCAGACCACCCTCGACTGTACCCTCTAATTCCTCTAAATTCTAGCTTGAGAAAGGCAGGCTTCAGGTTTGAAGAGCCTGTTTCCTTACATTTAGCCACTGTGGTTTTGTTGTTGTTGTTTTAATTATGTATTTTTATTATTTTTAATTGTGTGTGTGTGTGTGTGTGTGTGTGTGTGTGTGTGCATATGGAGGTCAGAGATACAGAATCTCTAGAGCTGGAGTTACAGGTGATTGTGAGCATTCTGACATGAATGCTGGGAACCAAACTCTGGTCCTTTTGTCCCTCAACTGCTGAGCTATCTCTCAAGCCCCTATTGCTTTGTTTTATTTGAGATGGAGTCTCGCTGTGTAGTCCTGGCTGGTTCAACCCCACAGTCTTATTGCTTTGCCCTGTAGAACACTGAAACTATAGCTCTCCTTCTGCTTCCTTCCCTCCCTTCTCCTCTCCTTTCATTGCTTAATTAATTTGAGACCAGGCCTTATGTTGCCTAGGTTGGTCTAAATCTCTTAATCCTCCTGCCTCTGCCTCTCCTGTGCTGGGATTACAGGCAGGCATGTGTCACTAAGCTCCAGGCTCCCTCTTTTCATTCTGCAAAACCCATTGCTTCAGTTATTGTCATCCTGAAGAACAGGTCTGGTTTAATTTTAATAACATTTCCACTAGCCAAACCCCAATCTGAAGCAAGAGTCTATAAAAGTCAGCTTCCGGGAACACAGAGCAGGATGGGAGGGTAGGGGATCGAAGACACCTAGCACAAGGAATCCAGTTTTCATGGAAGTCTGAGTTTTTCTCGGGAAGGCTCCCTTGTCAATCATACGCATGGACGCTCGATCTAATGGCGGACACTCGCTCTGACAGTGGACACTCATTCTAATGGGGCCAAGTTGTTCATGCTGGAGTTCAGCATATCATGTCCTCAGACTCACGGCTCAGAGCCCAGGTCTCTTTAATCTTAGGGAGAAGTGGGTCTCTCCTTTTTGATATATCTTAAGTTACACAAATCCTGGCTTCTCCTGGCAGTGGGCATTCTTGTGTGCTTGTGTAACCGCGTGATAGTGCGATGTGTGCATGTTTGTGTCAAAGAACAATCTCGGGCGCCAATCATTGTTTTCCGCCTTGTTCGAAGGGTCTTGCTTGTTCTCACTTCCTTGTTCTCTGCTGCATGTGGGCTAACTGGCTGAGGCTTCCAGGGAGTCTCCTGTCTATCACCCATCTCTCTAGAGCATCCAGCTTTATGTGGGCTCTGGGAACTCAAATTCTGGTCCTTCTATTTACATGGTGATTGCTTTCTCCACTAAGCCACCTTCTCAGCCCCAGCCCTAGCCACTGTCAGTCAGGGATGGAGAAACTACCTTGTGTCTTTGGAATCCACTCCAACCACTGGCACCCAAGGCCCTAACACGTACTTTCTCAATGTGAAGCTCTAGGCACAATTTGGTGCTTTCTCCTCTTATCCCACTGGGCTGAGCACCTACAAACACACGTGTGTTCAGGTAGCACGTGGTCTTAAGCAGAGAGAGGCTTTGGAGCCTGTGTGGTAGCCACCCACCAGCGACAATTGCAACTCCAGGAAATCCTGTCTCTGAGGCTGAAGCCCAAAGAGGAGGGAGCAGAGACCCAAATCACCCCAGAGTAACTGCCCCTTGTACCTCACTTCTTCCTGAAAAGACTCTAGTTGCTTAATAAATCACATGTCCTTCAAACTGGACCAAATGGCACTTTTCAGCTGGGGGACACAAAAGGAAGTTTGGGGGTTTCCTGACACGCATCCCCTGTGTGTCTGGTTTTCCCTGCCTGCTTTTAGCAATTCCCATTTCTGTTATCAGCACCCTGGTTTCCTTTGGGAAGCTGCCCTGCCCCCACTCTCAGCTCAAGGAGTTCCTGTGTAGCTGACAGCACTCTGTCAGCTCCAGCATTGGGGAAATAACCCAGTCACGAGACTGTCGGCTGTTTTCCTCAGAACTATTGGGAAGACACGCACTTTCCAAAAAAGCTGATGACCTCAAAATGGAACTCTTGGGAGACATCTTGTTAGCACATGGGAGCAGCAAATGAGAGAGGAACCAACCTAGAAAGGGCAGAGTGGTGAGGGGGAGCAGAAACTGGATGCACACATGTGGCTCTAACCACTCTCCATGCCAGCCTCCGCCCAGGTCTCACGATAATGTAAATGAACAAGCCTATCCCTCCTACTTGTGCCTCTGGGTTTTGTTTGTTTGTTGGACTTAACCCATTAAAGATGAATTGCCATGATTTGCTGTCAAAGAAATCCTAATTAGGAACTGGGATGAAGCTCAGTTGGTAGAGCGCTTGCCTAGCTAGAATTTATGAGGCCATGCATTTAGTCCCTAGCACTGCATACAACCAGTGTTTGGAAGGTAGAGCAGGAGGATCCAGGGTTCAAGGTCATCCGCAGCTGCACAGTGAGTGTGAGGCCAGCCTGGGCTACATGAAACCCTGGAACAACAATAATGGAATCCCATTTAGTCTGACCAGAAAGTGAACTTTACTGTTGAGCCTTCTTCTAGTTTTAAGATAATGCTACAAGGAGATCTGCATTTGAAGGACACTTCACAGGGAAGGAGGTAAAGGGCCACATTTGGTTCTATATTTAGGATTACAATGGAATGTCAGACTCAGCTGAGAATCGAACTTCCCAGGTGGGCATGGTGGCATGAACCTCTGATCCCAGCACTTGGGAAATGGAGGCAGGAGGACCAGGCTCTCTTTCGGAATCCATGGATAAGGTCCCCGTGTGAAAGGACCTCGGTTCCATCCCTGCACTGGGTACGTGGGGGAACTGTTTTTCACAAGTAAAAGTCCTTCCAGCTGCGTAGCCTTGCCTTCCTTAAAAGGCTTCAACTTCCTTAAAAGTTGTTGTATAGGATTATATTTTCTCGAGTTTTAAATCATTGATCATGACTAGAATATAAAATTATATTATGAGTAATTATTTATGTACCACAAAAGAAAAAAACTGCCAACTTGAAGCTATTTTTTAAAAAAGCTTTACTGAGGCATAACTGAGAAAGAGAAATCACATATAGCCAAGGCCTGTACTCTAGTTTGTTTTCTGTGGCTGTGATAAAACATTGACCAAACCAACACGTGGAGGGAAGGGTTTGTTCCCGATTACAGCCTATAAGCCAACACGAAGGGAAGTCAAGGCAGAAACTCAAGGCAGAAACTGGAGTCAGGAACTGAAGCAAAAGCCATAAAATGCTGCTTACTGGCTTGTTCCCCATGGCCCTCTCAGCCTCTTTTTTATATAGACCCAGACTACTGTCCACGGGTGGGGCTGTCTACAATGGTCTACTGTCCACGGGTGGGGCTGTCTACAATGGTCTACTGTCCAAGGGTGGTGTTGTCTACAATGGTCTAGGCTCCCACACACCGGTCATCAATCAAGAAGATGCCCCATAGACTTATCTATAGGCCAATCTGATAAACAAATTTTCTTAACTGAGGTCCCTCTTTCTTCGATGACCTTAGCTTTTGTCAATTTGACAAAAACAATCAACCAACCAACCAACAAGAAAATTCTAAACAACATAGCATTCACTGTGATATTTTACACACACACACACACACACACACTGTAAAGTGTTTACTATAGTCAAGCTAATTATTCACAACCTACATAGTTACTTCAATTCTTAGAAACAAAACTTCTTGCCGTGCATTGTATTTCTGGAGACCCGGACAGCCAACTGGCAAAGCACACGCTTCACTGGAGACTGCCAGTTCTCCAATCCTTTCCTTTCCTTCCATCCTTTCTTCTTTCCTTTCCTTTTCTTTAAAGATTTAATTGTTTTGAATGTGTGTGTGTGCTTTGCCTGCATAATGAATGTGCACCACATGTGTGTCTAGTGCCCTACGAGGCCAGAAGAGAGTGTCAGGTGCCGAGTAACTGCCGTTAAGGTTGTTTGGGAGCTTCCTGTACAGGAGCTGGGAACCAAACCTCTGCAAAAGAACGAAGCAAGACCTCTCACTGCCGAGCCACCTCTCTAGCTCCACCCCCATGCTCTTTGTTCATACAGCTTCACTCTGTAGCCAGACTTTCCTGATACATTCTGTATAGACCAGGCTGGCCTGATATATTCTATGTAGACCAGGCTAGCCCAATACATTTTATGTAGGCCAGGCTGGCCTTGAACTTGTAGTAATCTTCCTTAGCCTCCCCAGTGCTGGGCTTACAGGCCTGATCCAGGGTACCTTATTGGAGAGTTCTCTTAATAAATGATTTTTCTGTTTATGTTGGTCAGTTTACTCTTAAATGACTTGTTCTCTCAACACTACTGACACAGTTGGTCACCCTGTTCCTTGTCCCAGCCCAGGCTCTGCCTTTATATGGTCTCTATCAACTAATGATAATTACACTAAGAAAAGAGACTCCCTCCATGGTCTTTCCTAAGTTTTGTTTGCTTGTTTTTTTTTTTTTTTCGATACAGAGTCCTGACTGTGTAACCTTGGTTGGCCTCAAACTCATGATATAGACCAGGTTGACCTCAAACTTGAAATGACTCTGCTTTTGCCTTTCAAGTGCTATAATTACAAGCATCCATCACTACGTCCAGCTAGTATTTCAGTGCTCTAAGTAAATGAACACCCGCATTTAGCGGCCAGGAGGTAGCTCTGTTGGCAAAATGTTTGCTATGCGCTTATGAACGCCTGGGTTTGCTTCTCAGAACCCACCTAAAGTGAAAAAGAGAACCAATCCCACAAAGTTGTCCTCTGACCGCCACATATATGGTGTGGCATGTAGGAGAGAAAGCAAATGGCTAGTCATCATGTCACATGCCTGTAATCCTGGCACTTGAGTAAAGGCAGGAGTTCAAAGCCAGCCTGGCCTTCGGAATGAGTTCAAGGCCATTCTGTCCCTAAATGCCATTCCCCCCATATATCTGACTTCCTGTGGGTTTATTTAGTTAGTTAGTTATGTTTTTCAAGACAGGGTATATGTGTATAGCCCTGGCTGTCCTAGAACTCACTCTGTAGACCAGGCTGGTCTTGAACTCAGAGATCCTCCTGCCTCTGCCTCCCATGTGCTGGGATTAAAGGCATGTGCCACTACCTCCCAGTTCTTCTGTTATTTTTTTTAAGATTTATTTATTTTACATATATGTGTACACTGTAGCTGTCTTCAGACACACTAGAAGAGGGCATCAGATCCCATTACAGATGGTTGTGAGCCACCATGTGGTTGCTGGGATTTGAACTCAGGACCTCTGGAAGAGCAGTCTGTGCTCTTAACCGTTGAGCCATCTCCCAGTTCTCAATATCAACTTTTTTTTTAAAGCAAATGATTGAACAAATGAAGAAATGAGTTGCTCCAGTAGATACAGGGATATTGCATAAAGACAAGTGCATTTACTGATATGCTGCATGGAGCCTCGATGCATTTGCTGATGTGTTGTACAAAGCCTGGGTACATTTGCTGATGAGTTGCACAGAGCCTGGATGCATTTGCTGATGAGTTGCATGGAGCCTCGATGCATTCGCTGATGAGTTGTACAAAGCCTGGGTACATTTGCTGATGAATTGCATGGCGCCTGGATGCATTTGCTGATGAGTTGCATGGAGCCTCGATGCATTTGCTGATGTGTTGTACAAAGCCTGGGTACATTTGCTGATGAGTTGCACAGAGCCTGGATGCATTTGCTGATGAGTTGCATGAAGCCTGGATGCATTCGATGATGAGTTGCATGGAGCCTGGATGCATTCGATGATGAGTTGCATGGAGCCTGGATGCATTCGATGATGAGTTGCATGGAGCCTGGATGCATTTGCTGATGAGTTGCATGGAGCCTGGATGCATTCGATGATGAGTTGCATGGAGCCTGGGTACATTTGCTGATGAGTTGCATGGAGCCTGGATGCATTTGCTGATGAGTTGCATGGAGCCTGGATGCATTCGATGATGAGTTGCATGAAGCCTGGGTACATTTGCTGATGAGTTGCACAGAGCCTGGATGCATTTGCTGATGAGTTGCACGGAGCCTGGATGCATTTGCTGATGAGTTGCATGGAGCCTGGATGCATTTGCTGATGAGTTGCATGAAGCCTGGATGCATTCGATGATGAGTTGCATGGAGCCTGGGTACATTTGCTGATGAGTTGCATGGAGCCTGGATGCATTTGCTGATGAGTTGCATGGAGCCTGGATGCATTCGCTGATGTGTTGCATGGAGGCTGGGTGCAGGAGGGATTAGTACACAGAACTGAACACACTGGCTGACTGGAGCTGGGATGGAGAAGAGTCAGACCTTTCTTCTGCCCTAGTTTCTTTCCTTACTCTTTTTTTGTCTCTTTCTTTTCCTGCCTTAGTCAAGGTTCTGTTTTCCAACACAAGGTCTTCTCACATTACCTAGGCTAGCCCGGAACTCCTAACTCAAGCAGCCACCCTCTGCCTCAGCCTCCTGAGAAACTAAGTATGTTCACCAACATACCCCAACTTAACAGGGTTGTTCTTAATGATAAGTATAGAAAAGACTGCATGTTAAAGATTCCTTTTAAATAATTGAGGTTTGAAGTAACCTGAATGCCAGGTGTGTGCTCACAGGGACAGTGGGAGAGCCAGAACAGATGGGATACCTGAATTTAGCACCTTGGCCTAGGGAGTAGGACTTATGGTCACAGCTAGCACTAGTTTGTCTGGCCCAGAACCCGAACCTCATCTAAGCCTAGATAGAAAAAAAAAGCCATTTCTCTGTGAGTAATTAGAAGTTGTCTGTTTGGTAAGAAAATTTCCCTTCTCTCCCAGAGTATCTTTTCAAGCATCTTTCTAAATTTCTCAAGTTCCACCAATAGAATCGGCTGAAAAACTGGTGAGCTGGGGAATTCCAACTTCTTCAATTTGCCTTGCATGTGAAGCGAGCGCATCTCCTGGTAGAAGGCATCAGAGCAGGTGTACCTATACCGCTCCAAGTAGCCAGATTCATCACTGTCGGGCTATTGGCTCTGTGAGATATTAATCGTGTGTGTGTGTGTGTGTGTGTGTGTGTGTGTGTGTGTGTGTGTGTGTGTGTGGTGTTGTGCATGTAGGTGCAGTTCCCATAGAGACCAGAAGAGGACATTGGATCCTGCATAAGAGGAGGTACAGGCAATTTTTGAGTCCTGGAGCATGAGTTAGGGGCAGTTGTGAGTTGCCAGACGAGAATGTATTTGGGGTAGGGGTGGGGTCTCAAACTCTAGTCCTCCGGAGTAGTAGGACAAGCTCTTAACAGATGAGCCATCTCTCTAGCCAATCTCTCTGCCTTAAGAATGATTTCGATTTCGATTTCGATTCTGGGCTCTAGCACCAGGCCAAAATCAGGTTGTATGTTTTCATAGCTGTTCCAATCTGTGCTTTTTTTTCTGAATTGCATTCCTAATTAGTCTCAAATAAGTCTAATTTTCTCTTTTCAGTAGTAGGGATTACATTCCGAGTGCTGTGTGAAAACTGTGCCCCACCACTGAGCTATACCAACAAGCACTAATTTTCTTTGTTTTAAAGTAGATTGATAAAAATAAAACCTTCCAGGTGCATACTTTAATACTCAGCACTTGAGAAGCAAAGGCAGACAGATCTCAGTGAGTTCAAGGCCAGACTATTCTACATAGAAAGTTCCCAGGCCAGCTAGAACTACATAACAAAACCCAAACAACAAACAAACACCCCAGACAAAAGACCCTAAACAGAGTGCAGTGGTTCGGAGCCTACAATGCCAGCCCCTTTTCAGAAGCAGGAGGCTAGAGGTAGTAAGCACTGGCTCTGAAAGGAGAACCTATGTCAAGAAGGCAAAAATAATATAAAACGTTTACAAAAATGGGGGCTACTAAAAGTAAAACAGAACTAACTTGTGATCTGATCTCAGATGGAAGATAGCAGACAGACTTACAAAGCAGGTCAATGGCAACCCATGCTTGCTTTATTTAACCTAAACAAAAGAAGTAACTTTGTATCTTTTCTTTCTGCTTTCTTCAAGCATTTTCCTCCCTATAAAACTAGGCATAGAGGACTGTAGCTCAGTGCTAGTGTGCTTGCCTGGAACTTGGTTGAAAAACCAGACTAGAATGCTAACCTTTTCTATTTGGCTTATTGTATGCCCTGGTTCTAGAATAAAATAAATAAATAAATAAAACCAATTAATATGTGTAAAAGTTGTCATTAAAATTTGTTTTACATTAATTGTTTATTGTATGTGTGTAGGTTACACGTGAAGTGGCCAGAGAACAACTTATATTCAGTTCTCTCCTTCCACCTTCTCATAAACTTAGGTTGTCAGTCCTGGGGACAAGCTTCTATACTGGAAATGGCCTGGGCTTTTGAAACCTCAAAGTCTACCCCAATACCTCCTAATCCTTCCTAAACAGTTCCACTAACTGTGGCTGGAGAAATGGCTCAGTGGTTAACAGCACTGTTCTTGCAGAGGACCCAGGTTTGATTCCAGCACTCACATGGCAGGTTACAACTATATATAATGGGATCCAATGCTCTCTCCAGTGTGCAGACATATTTGCAGACAAAGAGCCCATATATATATATACATATATGTATATTACATAAAAATAAATTTTAATGAAAAGGAATAAATACATGATCCTATGAAGGGCATTCACATTCAAACCACCAGAGTCCTAGACATGAACTCAGGTCATCAAGCTTGTGTGGCTAGAGCTTTACCCACGGAGCCCTCTGGCTGGCTCCCATTGGATGAGTTCTTTAGAGCTGGCTTGTGCTATGGCCATAAGCAAAAGGTTATGGTGAGATTCTGAAGATGTCAAGCAGTAGGGGAAAACTAGCTGAGCATTCCAGGGTGCACTCCCTCCCTCTTTCTTCAAGTTGCCTGTCTGAGGACAAAAAGGGTAACATACTCTGTGGTCTCCCTTGCTCTGCCTCACTTCCGGGAGCCACAGAAACGATGTATTTGAGAACTGTAAGTAAAAAGTACGGTCACTTCACTAGCTTAGAGTACAAATTATGGTCACATTCTTCACCTCTCCATTACTTGCTTGAGGTTCCAGAGATCTTATCAGCCAGGCAATCTGGCCCTAAGGAGACTTTCTCTTCTACTCTAGAAGAGTGTTCAAACCACCCAGGGCCTCTTCTTCAGGGCTCAGAGCACTAGTGGTCAGAACGCATGACATCCAAAATTCAAGTCTAATCTTATTTTTTTTTTATTTGAGACAGATTTACTACGTAGCCTTGCTGGCATGGGACTAAATATTATGGCCTAAGCTGGTCTTGAATTTGTGGGACTCCTCTTGCCTAGCCTTCCCAAGAGAAGGGCTCAGCAGGTGTCTCCACAGCCCACTTACTCACTCTCTTGAGCTGGAAGAACTTGTTTGTTTTTTGCTTTTTGTTTGTTTGTTTGTTTTGTTTTGTTTTCAAGACAGGGTTTCTTTGTGTAGCCCTGGCTGTCCTGGTTCTCACTCAGCCAAACAGGGTGGTCTCAAACTCAGAGATTTGCCCACCTCTCCCTCCCAAGCGCTGGCATTAAAGGCGTGAGCCTCCACCACCCTCCTCTTTGAGTTTTCAGTCTATTGTTGAGTCTAAAATGCATTCCTACCAGTAAGTTCTCCTTAGGTAAACAGGGACAATTTTTTTCTTTTGTTCTTCTTCTTTTAGATTAATTATATTTCATGTGTTTTGTCTGCACCTATGTAAGTGAATCATGTACATGCCCAGTGCTCAAGGAAGCCAGAAGAGGTTGTTGGATTTCCTGGAACTGGAGTCAGGAATGGTTTTGAACCACAGCATAGATGTTGAGAACCAAACCAGGGTCTTCTGCAAGAGCAGCAAGTTCTCTTGACGGCTGAGCCATCTCTTCAACCCCCAGGGACTCTTTCTTGATGACCATTTAGGAAAGGGTCATCTTCTGTGGAGTCTAATGATTCGGAGGCTCCCAGGGATGAGGCTAGGTCTTTCTCATATGCAGAAGAAGCTTCTGTCTCCTGCAACCACAGCACTAACCTTCCTCTGTAGTTTCAGGGTTCCATCGGATGATGGAGAAGCAGCCTTTGCCAGGCCCACGGGGCTTTGTTCTCTCAGGGCCTGTTTACACTTGATAATCTCAAGTGACTGCTAAAGCAGAGATGGCCTTCTCCAAGGTGACTTGTGTCTCAAAGGACAAAGGGCAAGAAACGTTTGCCCCTGTTATGGTTGCCATCCCCCCCACCCCGTAGTTCTCCAGAAAAAAAAGAGGTTTCAGAACCCATTTGAGGGTTTCTACTTTGTGCCAATTTGCCTCAGAAGGGCCTCAGGGACTTCTGTGTGAGACAGGGAAAGGGAGGCCTAGCAAGTATTTTTAACATATCCATATTTTTCCTGCATGCACACCTCAGCCCCCCACACTTTCCCAAGTCCCTTTGCCTGCAGCCAGCAGGAGACTTTGTAACATCGACTATGATAAAAAAAAATTTGAGTGCTAGCGAAATATATTTAATAGCAAATCAAAACACACCTCAAACCAGAACAGGACATCTGTTATTTCAGGTCTGGGCAAGCTAAGGCAGGAGGATTAAAACAAGTTTGAGGCCAGCCTGAGCTAAACCGTAAGCTCCAGAACTGTAGTTGCTTGAACTACAGAAGAATGAGGCCCTGTCTCAGACAAAACAAAACAAAAGCGGCCAGCAAAACGGCTCAGTGAGTAAAGGTGCTTGCTGCCAAGCTTGGTAACCTGAGTTCAAGTTCTACAGCTGACACAGTGGAAGGAGAGAGCCAGTCCTCCCGAACTGTCTTCTGACACTCATGCCATGGTACTCCATAGCATGTGAGACACCCTACCCCACCCAACCAATACAGAAAACAAAACCCTGAAACATACTGAGGCTAAGCACAGACAGAAACTGCTTCCCACCCACTAGGGTAACTGTTTTGTCTTTTGGAGTGAAATAACAAGTATTCCAAGAATGTTGAGAAATTAGACACTGTACCGTTGGTGGGAAGTGGAAGCTGGGGCCGCCACTGTGTAAGGCCATACCATGGCCCCTTGGAAAGCTGTACATAGTCCACATCACCTGATGATTTCATTTCTAGAGATAAAGCCAAAAGAACTGAGGACTCTAAAGGACTCCAGGTACATCATTTGTCACACCATTACTCAGTAGCTGAAAGGTGTAAATACTTTCCCCCGGCTATCAGCAGAGAAATGGATAAGCCACACAATGTACAGCCAAGGAGTAGAGGACTTGGTAATCATTAACAGTGAGTGAGACAGATGACAAGAGGGCTCAGCGGGTAAAGGTGCTTGTCACACAAGCCTGACAACCTGAATTCAGTCCCTAGAACTCACGTGGTGGAAGGAGAGAACCAACTCCTGCAAGTTGTTCTCTGATCTTCACACATATGTAGTACACACACACACACACACACACACACACACACACACACACACAATGTAAACAGATTAATTTCTGATCAGTGATATAGCACAAAAGACCCTTGGAAAACATTACAGTAAGTGAAACAAACTAGGCATGGAAGGAAAATATGCAATGGTCCCATTTATATGATGATAAATTTTAAAAAATTACAGGAAACCATTGTTTAAAACTAAGTTTCTAGTCCCAAAAGACTATGGAATAGAGCCACTTATGCTAAAGTCTTAGTCACCAAATCTGAAACTAAGCTGCTTTTGTGACTTTCTGTTTAATACAACAAATAAGGAGCCTGAACTAACCAGCTGCTAATTAAGTTCTGTAAAAAAGTTAACAGTCTCTTCTTGGTTTTGCCTTCATTCATTTATGTCTACAAAACCAACCTCATTTGCTTGACTCATTGGAATGTTTTATAAAGTGCTGCCTGATTCTAGAATCAGTAAGAATCAACTAGTATTTTTTTCCTTCAATTAATTAATTCATGTATCCTAGGTTGGCCTCAAACTTCTGATCCCCTTGCTTTCCCTTCGAGAGTGCTGGATCTCTGGTATGAGTCACCATGCCTCTCTATGTGTGTTATTTGGGCCTTATTAGCTTCAAACGGAGCATCTGCATTTTCTAGGGAAATGTTCTACCATTATGCTACGTCTTAGTCTTATACTTACTTTTTATTTTGAGAAGAATCTCACTAAGCCACCCAAGGTTGGTTTTTAACCAACTCTGTAAGGCAGGCAGACAAACTTGTGATCATCCTGCCTCCATATCTAGAGTAGCCAGGATTACAGGCCGGCTCTACAAGGCACCTATTTGCTTTTTATTTAGACAAGACTTCATACTGTAGCCAGGTTAGCCTGGAATTTTATTCTGTAGCTTACACTGGCCTTGAATTCACAGCAATCTTCTTGCCTCCAATTTTTAAGTACTGGGATTACAGACAGGTCTTAATAGGGTCTTTAAATTAAATGTTGATTTCCTCCTTCGACAACGAGGTACTTGCAACAGGCAAATCATCAAGATAAAAATTACAATAAGAGGATACCAGGGACTAGGAAAGGAGACAGGGAGTTCCTAGTTAATGATTACAGAATCTCTGTTTGGAAATGGATCACGGTGACATTTATATAACATTGTCAATACACTCAATGGCCATAAATTCCATATTTAAAATGTTCAATTTTATGTAATATACATTTCACCAAATGCTTACAAAATACTGAGGCACTTCTTTCAGAGATTTGGCAGCCTGATGGGGTGGGCAGAGGGAGCCTGTTCTTGGTTCTATCAGCTTCTATGAACAGAGGGTTTACTTTTGATCTAAGGCTAGGAGATAAGACATCGTGGGAAGTATGGTGTACCCAGTCCCCACACACAGGGACAGCCTCGTCCATTTTATCCTGCCAGAGACCATCCTGACCAGAGGCTCCCAGAGATTAGAGTCTTCACTTTACTTCACTTTAGTGTACGGATGGAGAAACTGAGGCCACTTCTGCCCTGGAAGCAGGCCATGTTAAACCGTGCAGAGGATCTCCATGAGGAAATGACCTATGAGTTCTTTGTTTTGGAGCTTCTTCAACTGGGTTAAGGTAGAGATGAGTCACTGAAAGCTCGGATGGTTCCACACATACATAGATGAAGATGAAGTCACCTCCTCCTAGGTTTGATGGGGACAGTCACCTAATCCAGAGCATTTGCTTACACTCCATGCACATCCTAGCCTGTCCCTTGTACTCAACATTATAATCATTGCCCTAGCCTGTGTCCTCAGGAGACCTTTTAGGGGACAGAATAACAAGATAACTGACAGGCCAGAACATAAGGTTCCCAGATTAGTTTATCTGGCCAGAAAACTGTCACATGGAGGCAAAGCCAGGCTCTGGTAAATATGGAGGTTGGAGGTCTGGAGGCTCTGAGAAGACAGAAACTTCCTCCTACCTCCAGTGCTCTTGCAGGCTCGAAATCCCCTGGCCAAGCGACCGAGCTTCAGATTTTCCCAGGGAAGAGAGAGAAAGAGAGAGCTAATAGAACTCCACACCCAACCCCAAAGGCAAACAGCAAGTTTCCTCTCCAGCAGGTCAGAGGAAAATGGCCCGAGGGCCAGAGTTAAGGCTGGCGAACCTGACTGTGCTCAGAACAGAACTGATTTCAAGAACTTATTCAATTAAAGCCCAAGAGTCACCTCTCTACATACTAGCATGGGCATGAAGGAATCCAGTAGAAGAGCAGGTGACTGTGAGACCGTGACTGCGGCTCAGTGGAAGGACAGATCAAGCTGAAAGACTGTCAATTGAATAAAGGAACTCTCCTTGCTTAGGATGGGAGATCTAGGAAGGCTTCTCAACAGAGGCACTCTTAATTAGAATCTAAGCCACCTTTGGGTATCTGGTGGGCCCAAGGGTGGGAGTGAAGGATGTGGGAATGAAGATGGTGGAATGAAGGAGGTAGTCCTGGCACTGCCAAAGTCTCCTGAGACATGAGCCCGGCATTAACCAGGATGGAGACAGGGAGAGAGGCTTTGAGTCCTTGCCAGGGTTGAGTTGGTGCTGAATGTTTCACTTGAGAGGGCAAGGCTGGGCTCTGTCCTCCCAGGATGCTGAGTTGTACCACCCCTGGAAGTGATCTTGAGCAGCTGGGGCTGCGCCTCTACTCACGATGCTCAGCTTGGTGGCTTTCTCCTTCATCCTAACCGTCTTTGAGCTGTTTCCTTTACACCTGTCCTCCTGGGGACACCGCTTTTCTGCCTTTTGTCCCCAGCAACAGCACCTGGGTCAGCCAGGGGACCCGAGGAGCCTGTGGAAGAATGACTCGATTGCAATTTGTAATCCTGGCGTGTTGGAACCAGAAGGGGCTGCAGGTTTTGTCTAACTCGATTTCCTATTTTACAAGTGAAGAATCTCAGTCCGGGACGGAGGGACTCAAAGGTTGTTCAGTGAGTTGGGAACAGACCTCATAGCAAGACCTTTCAGAGAAGAAGTAATCACTTTGTCTAGAGCAGGAAGTTTCAATGTGAGATGCTGCCACCTTAGGAGATGGCCCCAGCTTGCTCATAAGGTTGGCCATGGGTGTTGACAAAGAACTTTCTTGGTAAGGCATTCTGCATTTAGCCAGGATGTTTTATGAATTTGCTTAGATCATCATTATAGCACAAGTAACTTAATAACTTAGGTAGAAAACTCTCAGATAATCACAAATAATGCAGGGGACTTTAGCTAGTGAGACACTGGAAAAATCCTAGGTAGAAAGGACAGAGAAAA
Organism: Micromys minutus; assembly: GCF_963924665.1. NCBI lineage: Eukaryota > Metazoa > Chordata > Mammalia > Rodentia > Muridae > Micromys > Micromys minutus. The sequence continues at coordinate 94,065,230 of NC_137971.1, read as the reverse complement.
GACCCAAGGACAGTCCAGGTCTAAACTGAAGTGAACTGTGGCAGGGGTGGAGTGGGGATGTGCCCCTGCCCTTTGCCCACCGAACACCGTGGTCCTCTCCCTTTGATATACAAGCCTGGGGTATCCTTCCCGAACTTTTGATCACATAGGGACCTGTAGATTCCGGCTAGCTCAAAGTACACTTGGGCTAGAGAAGCCCCTTGTAGGACATGGGTAATGTTCTACATTGTCTGTAATGTGATGGAGAGGACTTACCTGGAGGAGTTTGTGGGGGATAAAACTAGGGGAAGGGTACAGGGACAACCATTCTTTCTGGTTACCACTGCAAACTAGGCGAGTTTTTGGGTGGATAAACACGGAAAGGGGCCATGTTACCCTTTATTTCACTATTCTCTCCCTTTCCGCCATCTCCCTTCCCCCATCTCTTGATGCCTTTTCGAGATACAGTCTCATTATGTTGCTTAGGTTTAGCTTCAACTAACTCTGTAGCTCAGGCTAGCCTCAAACTTGGTGTTCCTGCTTCAGCCTCTGAGGTGCTTGGATTACAAGCAAGTACCACCATACTTGGCTACCCCACTTCTGAAATGTCCTGTCTCAGAAACAACATAAGAGAAAAGGGCTCAGGTCAGAAAAGGACTGGTAACCACTCTACAGTTTTAGCCCAGGAGTTGTCCTGCAGCTGGAAGTTGGCATCTTCCTCTCTAGATGATCCTCGGATCCTGGAGGAAGTCCTGAGAGTTCCCCCAGATCCAACTTCCTTCATTTCGCCATCACCCACAACAACTGGAAGATAACTCCTTTCATTTATGTGTCCCTGGGGCCCAGTAGTTCGTCGGAACCAGAGAAGGTTCCAAATAGCTGCCGGAGCAGATCAGTGAAGAACAAGACCCCTGGACAGGACGTGTCCATATCCATATCCGTATTCACGTGCACAGGTCCGCACCTGAATACCCAAAATGAAGCCGGAGCCAGTGGAAACCAAGGGGACAAGCTTGTACACAGCAGGCCTGAGCAGGGGTCTTGGGAAAAGCGGGGCCAGCCGATCTCAGTGAAGAAAGCAGGGCTCAGGCCACTTCTTTTGGTTTGCTTTCTGTTGCCCTCCTTGCTTTTCTGGCTCAGCAACGCCCAGGATTCTGGGCATGTCTGGCCTTCTAAAAATACCCAGGCTGCCCAGAGCTTCCCAGATGTCTGAGCGCTGAGTCTGTGATTTCCCTGACTGTAATGGGTCAGCCCAGACAGACATAGGCAGCCTGGGGTGGCTCAAGCCACTTCCTCTGCCTCCCACCCACCAGCCCACCAGGAGCTCTGCCCCGAAGCAAAGGAGGCCAGACCCCATAGACCGCTGACTCCAGGTCTTTCTTGGGAAAGACGTGAAAACTAATGTCCAAAGACCTGTCCGAGACCCTTCCTACCAACTCCCCAGCACCCAGGGCACACCTGCTGGTACCTTCCTTCTATATGTTGCCTGGAGACTTGGGCTTTGAGTCCAGTCTGACTGCCTAGCTTTTCAATTGGAAGCTCCTAACAGCAGAGACCAGAGGACACTCGAAAAGTACCCCACCCAGCTGTCACATCAGTGAGTGGAGATTAGTAAATAGGTCCCCACTAGGAGACAGAAGCCTGGCATTCCAGCCCAGGGTCAGCTGCCATGACACTGTTCCTTCATCAGTGCTTGCCATCCTGAAACAATGAGCTGGCACCCACTCTGCTGGGAGTTCCTGTCCTCTTCTGCTCCATGGTGCGGGAGAAGGGCACACCCTCCTTACTGCATCCTGCTCTGTGTACTCAGCTTTTCTTTCCTCTTCAAAACACCCCTCTCCAGCAACACTCCTGCCCCAGCCTAGTTCTACAGATGATATCAATTTTGCCTCTGGCTCCAGATGCCAGGGGTGAACAACTGCTCTCTCCTAATTCATTATGTGACCTTGAGTAAGGAAGGCATTGGCTTTTGGGAGTTACAGTTTCATTACCTCTAAATTGGAGAAATGAGCCAGGCATGGAAGTAGGCAATCTATAATCACAGCAGGTGGGGAGGCTGAGGAAGGAGGTGTGTGGTGAGTTTGAGGTTACCCCAGGCTACACAGCAGGTAGCAGTTTAGCCAGTGATATAGAGCAAGACCCCATTTCAAAAATAAGAATAAAAAAGCTGGGGGGGGGGGGTGGCTCATGCCTTGACTCCAGCCCTAAGGAGACAGAGGCAGGCAGATCTCTACAAGTTTGGGCACAGACTGGTTTATGTTGTGATTTCCAGGCCCACCAGGGCTAATCAATCAATTAATTTTAAAGAGCGGGGAATTGGTCTGGTGATGTAGCCCTGTGGTAGGAAACTTGCCCAGCATGTGAAAGCTCTAGGGTTTGGTCTCCAGCACGGCCAATAAATTTGATGTAGTTAAAGGAGATAAGATGTTGTATCTTAGGTCATGGTCACTGCCTACAGAAAGACCTCCATGGAGCTGGTGTGATGATGGCTCAGCCAGTAAGAGGCGCCTGCTGTACAAAACTGAGGACCCAAGTTCAATCCCACAAGAGAGTGGAAGACACAGAACCGACACCATGAGGCTGTTTTTTGAGCTGCACATGTGTGCTGCAGTCCCTACTGGATAGTCGCTGTCTTTCTATGCATCCGTCCTCTATCTGGAGGGCAGAGCAGAGCCAGGCAGCTCCAGCACCAACCACAGGCTCTTCAAAGATAGAATACCAGGGAGAGTTTGTGTTTGTTGACTAACAAAGTTATCGGATAAAACCTGAGGGAAAGGCAAAGAATTGTGCAGAAATCGGGCCGTCTGAATCAGAATGGATTGCATTAACTGGCAAGTTGGGGTACTCCTTGCCCCTCCTTCACTTCTCCATTTGGTGAATTAATGTTTCAAGATCCTAGGCATGGGTCTCATCTGTTCCTCGGAGAAATCTTACTTACCATATGCACCTCTGTAGGTTTTATTTATTTTATTACTTGAGACAGGATTTTACTATGTAGTCCTGGCTGTCTTGAAACTCACTATGTAGACCAAGTTGTAACTCACAGAGATAAACCTGCCATTACCTCCCAAGTGCTGGGAGGTGTCACTTAATTCTTTTGACAGGGTCTTACTCTGTAGTCAAAACTAGTTTAGAACTTGCTATGTAGCTCAGGTGGCTTTGAGCTCTTGGAAACCTTGTAGCCTCTTCAGACACAACCTTGAAAGTCCTGGGGTTATAAGCATGAACCACCATATCTGTCTCTGTAGGGTGCTTTACAAGTCTCTCTCTCCTTTGATGGTGAGTTTTCCAAAGGCAAGAGCCTGGTGGATTTCAGAGAGTAAATACTATATGCCTCTAGCATTAGTCCAATAAAGGATCTAGAAGGGGGCAGGGCTGTACTTCCCCTTCTCCCTTCTCTCCCCACTCCTTGTACACAGGCATTTTGCCAGCATCTCTAGCTGTTCCATCCAATTAGGTATGTAGCCAAGGGGTGACCTTGGACTTCTGATTCCCCTCCCCAATCCTACCTTCAGAGTACTGAGATTACCAAGTGCACAGCCTTTCCTTGTTTATGCAGTGTTGGGGATTGAACCCAGAGCTTTGTGCGTGGTAGGCAAGCATTCTGTCAACTGAGCCACATCCCCTGTTGAGACTGCCTGATCTTTAATGCCTTCCCTCTCCTTGGGGATGATAAATTAGAAAGAATAATGACCTAGAGAAACAGAGATGCCACGCATGGTCCTCATTTCGGTGGATTAACTGTGTGCTGGTGAGAAGAACTGGTCAAAAGGAGTCCTTGTGTCTGGACTCCTCTCTGCTGAAGAGCGCAGACCCCAAGCACAAGAGGCTTCTGGATCCCAAAGATGTTCCTCAGCTTAGGTGGGAATCCACTCAAACTTTGTTACATTCTAGACTTCTGTGGTTACATCTGGGTAATTAGTTTCAGAACATTTTAAAGGTGAACTGGTTTCTACCTGGCAGCCAATGTCATGGGGCTGCTGCAGGAAGGTAGGTAGGAATGCATCAGGGCAGCAGAGAAGAGGCTCCTGCCTTACTGGTAAAGGGGAAATAGAAAACTAAACCAATTATGCCATTTCCTGGGGAACATCACCACCTTTCCACCTGAGCCAATCCCTTTCTAAGCTAGGATCTCTCCATATTTAAAATGAACAGGTTCCACCAGTGCTAGGGGGCTCATGATTTTCTGGGTGTTTCTTCTGTCCCCAACTATACAGTTAAAAAGTGAAGACCCTACTCTCTAGAGACTGAGGCAAATACGCGTCTTGCCTCAAACAAACAAGGGTTTCTTTTGTCCTTATGGAGTCCTGAACTGATGCTGACTGGCCTGAGCCTCCAGGAGGAACAGCATCATCTGGGAGCTGACACACCCAGAGACCCACAGCCTGCTTGCTGTCTAGAGAAGAGGTGGAAAGGAAGCCTGGTTCAGAGTGAAGCGGAAGAGCGGGAGCTCTGACATTGCTGTTTCGTAGTCTCTGCAGCCAGGAGGGAAGTAAAACTGGCTGGCATCTGCAGCATTGGCCCTGAAAGTTCATGGGGCAGCAAAGGTGAGAAGGCCTGGTGCAGGCTTGCTGTCCGGTTTCAGTCCTGCCAGGGATTATCTTTGGAAAGTAGGCTGACTCAAGGATTCAGGACTCAAGGATAAAGGAAAAAGCTCTGAAATAGGTTCACGATGGACAAATCTCAATGCTTCGCTGAACTCAGCACTTCTGTTTTAAGAAATGGGGCTTGGCTAAGTTTACCTCTGCACTGAGGATTTCTGGAATGGAGGCGGGATACAAGAGGCGATTTGTTTATAAGGAGTCCGGCCCCTGTAACATTGCTGGCAGTGGACTCAGCATTGTGGAGGATCATTGGGGGAAATGGGATAATCATGATTTTCCATATGTGAAATGGGAAGGGGTCCTCTTAGGGGGAGGTCCAGGGATGGTGCAGTGACTTGCCTAAGGTCACATAGCTAATCAGTTGCTCAGGTGGGGCCCAAGTTTGGAAAGAGGAATTCAGAAGACGATGCAGCCAAAGAGAAGCATATGCTTCGTGCTGTCACCATGGTCTGAATAAGTTTAGACCCGGGAGGACAAATTCTGAGTTAGTGAGGGAAGGAGGACTCCCTCACAGAAGCAGTGGCGTTGACAAGCCTGGTGGCCCGCACCTGTAACCCAGCACCTACAGGGTTCAGGCAGAGGGTAGGTTGGTTGTGTGAAGTCAGTGTGGGCTGCAGTGTGAGTTCCAGGCTAGTGTGGCCCTTAGAATGAGACCTTGTCTCAAAATAGAACCGAACCCAACAAGAACAAAGACTAACAAAGAAGTCTTATTACTTTAGTTTCTGAGACAGTTTTACTAGGTAGCTCTGGCTGGTCTTCAACTCAGAGATCTGCCTGCCTCTGTATTAGTGCTGGGATCCAAAGGCGGGCAACAGCACCCAGCTATGAGCAAGCTGTTAATTAACAAGGATGGTTTAGAACTGGCATTTGAAGGGGAAACGGGAGCTTAGCCTGCGGAGAAAAGGGGGAAAGGTGCTGCTGAAAGCAAGGGGAACAGCACATGCAGAAGCTACTAAAAAGTGTGAAGTTGCTAAGGCACCCTGGCAAGCTCTTGATCAGCACAACAAATGCACTTGAGAGGTAAGGATGCCTAGGCTGGTTGGTGCCAACAAATAAGCTTGCCCTTAGCTGCCACCCTGGCACCCATGAAAGAGTTTGCAGTGAAGAGTGGGTAGTGGAAGGAAGGAGCACCCTAAAATTTACCCTTGACTGCATCTCTTCCTGTAGATGAGGGAGTTATCTACCAATTTCAAGCAAGTCCTTCAAGAGAGAATCAAAATTAATGGAAAATCCTGGATCTTAGGTGGAAGTTTCTGTAGCCTTTGAAAAGTTGTAGCTAGATCATAGCAGGTGCCTTATTTTAAAAGATCCTTGAAATAGGCCATTAAGAACTATTTGAAGAATAGGCTTCAAAAAGGTTCAAAGTATAGGTGTGGTGATCCCACACACACTTGGGAAGTAGAGGCATGAGGATTAGGAGTTCAAGGTCATTTTTGGTTACATAGTGAGCTGGAAGCCAGCCTGGGCTACATGAGTCCTTATTTAAAAACAAAACACAAATCCAAAACAAAATGAGAAAAGAGTAATCCGATTTGCTGTGTATAGCTGCTAACAGTATAGACAGTTATATGTCATATTGCTTTCAAGTTAATCAGGATAAATTTAAAAAAAATGAGAATTAAAAAGTTATTTATCTGGGATATTTTGAATGAGTTCTTGAAAAACAATTGTGGACCAATAACAAAAAAAAAAAAAAAAAAATACCCGAAATGTTGAGCTTAATTTGAAAAACATGAGGTGCATTTAAGCAGAGGAGCCCAAGGGCAGACAGCTTGATCTAGGCAGCTAGGAAGACAGAGGACAGAGTATGTGGTTAGGGTCAGGCAGGAGTAACTGCAGAGGCTTTGACAAGAGAGCTGAGGGTGTGAGGCCCCACCCCTGCTGAGAAAATGAAACACAAAGGTGCAGAGGAAATGAAAATGTAGGCGCTCTTGTGGCTTTGGTCTGGGCAGGTGTGGTTAGCAAGGGAAGTGAAAGGGGCTGAGAGATTGGCTTGAGAGACAGCTTGAGGGTGAAGGACAGTTTGGGAGGGTGGTGGAGTTCCATCTCTGGCCAGGAGTCCCATTTCAGGGTGGGTATGGTGAGGAGCTATACTCTGGGGAAAGCATCAGATCCTTGCCCTCAGCGTCCCATTTTCTTCTGTCAGGCCTTTGCTCTTTCTTTTGATATGAGTGTCCTTTGCCACTTTTCCAGCACCCTAGGGTTTTCTCCAGGCCCTGCCAGGCCCTGGAGAATCTTCCTGAAGCTCCTGGTCCTTGGTTTCCTGCAGCTTCCTGCTCAGTTGCTTGAACAGGTGAAGACCAACCTCTGCCTGGAGGCTTTGACTACAAGAGGTTTTTCAAGTGACGGATAAATCAGAATCAGACCCCGAGGTTCCCTAGAAATGCTAGCCCTTTCTATGATTGTTCCCAAGTAGGAATAGTGGGACGTCTGCTCACTTGGCTTGGCAGTCTTGACATGGCTGATCCAAATGGCAGACTCAGGTGGAGGATCTTGCGTCCACCCACAAGAGACTTCAGTGAAGAAATAAACAGACTGAAGTGTGCACAGGCTAAAGGGACAGTCAAGGGGGTGGTAAGTCATGATCTAGAGGTTAGCAACTGTGGAAACTCTTTATATACATGTATTACTTTTATTTATTACAGTCCAGTTGTTATACCCCTTCTGGTTGGTCCTCCCACAGTTCCACCCCCCCCCCAGGTCCAAGGGATGTCCCCACATACACATTCCTCCCCAGCTCCCACCAGGTCTCCACACTCCCTGGGGCCTCAAGTTTCTTGAGGGTTAGGCACATCTTCTCTGAGGCCAGACCAGCAGTCCTCTGCTGTATATGTGTCAGGGGCCTCATCATATATATCCCGCTAGCATATGCTGCCTGGTTGGTGGCTCAGTGTCTGAGAGATCTCAGGGGTGCCAGGTTAGATGAGACTGCTGGTCTTCCTTTGGGGTCACCCTCCCCCTCAGCTTCTTCCTAATTAAACGTTTCCTTAATTCAACCACAGGGGTCCCTGACTTCAGTCCATTGGTTGGGTCTAAGTATCTGTGTCTGTCTCAGTCAGTTGCGTGTTGGGCCTCTCAGGAAGACGGCCATGCTGGGCTCCTGTCTGTAAGCACACCATAGCATCAGTAATAGTGTCAGGCCTTGGAGCCTCCCTTTGAGCAACTGTGGAAACTCTTACCTCAGGCCCAGAAGGGCTTACTCAGTAATCCTATTACTGGAATGGAAGAAGATACATTGCTGCCTAATGGGATGGTGATCCAACAGGGAGCAGTGGGAAAATATGGAAACTGCTGTCTGCCTCTCAAGCCCCTCATTGTTCCAAGCAATCCAAGTGGAAGCTGGCAAGGAGGCCTGGGGGCACAGCCTCTAGGGGTCGGCCTCCTGAGGCATAGGACAGGAATGGTAGGGAGTGTTGAGTGAAGAGTTACCTCCAAATATACCCAAAAGATTGTGGCTCAGGTGGAATGCCCTGGGGCCTTGATGCAGTCACTTTCCTGGGATCAGCTGACTTAAAGAAGATGTTTCTGCTGCCCCAGAGAAGAAAGTATTAGGAAGTACCGTGGCCCTTGATGTTAAAGGACTCAAGACTATGGCTGGAGACACAGTTAGTGATAGAGCACTTGCCTAAGAAGCACAAGGCTCTGGGTTTGTCCACCCCCGCCCCCAGCAATGAAAACAAAACAAAGCAAAGGAAAAAAAAAAAAAAGAAACAAAAAAACAAGCTAGAGTCTGGCGCTAGGCATTTGGTTCTCTGTCTATACCAACATCTACAGGGGCTGAGCTCTGAGGGCCACACCTGTGCCAAGGGCCAGTGGGGTGCAATAAACACATTGGAGGGAGGGCCTGGGAGAGGGTGGTTGAGAAGCTCCTGTATCTTGTGTATATAGTTAAGGCTACAAAGCAAAAGCAGCAGGGGTCAAAAGTCAGAGCAGCCAATCTGAAAACCCAGCTGACTTAAGCTGTAGCTAAGACCCCAAACACTCAGTATGAGAGTGTCGGGCATGCGTGTTAGTGTGACCCAGCCCTGGGCATCTTGTGCTTTGCCTTTGTTTTTAAACAAAAATTTTTTAAATTAAAAACAGATTTTTTATATCATATATTCTAATCAAGGTTTACCCACCCCAAGTCCTTTCATAACCTTCCCCATTGACCCAAAGCCACATCTTTTTATTTCTCTCGCTCATTAGAAAACAAACAGGTACCTAAAAAAATAAAAATGGCCACGAAGTGGTGGTTCACACCTTTAATTCCAGCACTCAGGGGCAGAGGCAGGCAGATCTCTGTGAGTTTGTCTACAGAATGGGTTTCAGGCCAGTCAAGGCTACACAGAGAAACCCTGTCTTGAACCCCTCCTTCAAAATAATAACAACAAAAACAGAAACAAACAAACCAGAATAGGAAAAAAAAACAAAAATTCAAAAGAAAAAGCATATGAAACACATACAGACACAGGGATCCACACATGTACATACACAGAAGTCATGAAATTGGAAACCATGATGTACAAGCAAAACACCTATAAGGTAAAAAAAAAAAAAAAAAAAAAATGCCCGAAGTATCATGAGCCAAAAAATCTTCTAAAAATAACATTGCTTTGTGCCAGCCATCTACTGCTAGGCATGAGGCCTGCTGTTAAGTGTGGCTTGCATACCTATGGAGAGAATTTCTGGGTTATGGATGGAAGCTGTGTTTATCTCCCCTCTCAGAGCTAGGTAGGACTCCATCCAGCTTAGAACTGTGCAGATCCTGTGCAGTTTAAGAAAAATATTTTAAGTACAGGTGTTTTGCCTGCATGTATGTTTGTGAACTACTTGTGTGCTTGGTATGTGAGGTGGCCAGAAGAGGAACTGGAATTACAGATGGTTGTGAGCCACCATATGGAGTCTGGGAATTGAACCCAGGTGCTCTGGAAAAACAGCCGGTGTTCTTAACCACTGAGCCAACACCCCAGCCCAGTGTCTTATCCTTCTGACTTCTGACCCACCGTGTCCTCTTCTTATAAGCCACCCACTCACCAGCTACTTCTGGGAGGAGTTACTGAAGGTCACAGCCCCTGTGCAGCAGACAAGGAGAGAAGGCTACATAGGAGTCAGGACCTGGCTGTATAGTCTGGCCTCCAGGCACAGCCTCCCATTAGCCTGTTGAACTGGGCCTATTTCTATGACTTGGGTGCCCATGTTTAATGTTCTACCTGCCCACCCTTGGTCAACTTCCAAGTGTCAGGCCTCAGGTCTATCCATCCAGCATGGCTTCTAGATGCACTGTCATTGTTTTTATGGATGGAGATAAATGTTATAGAGGCCTCTGGGCTTGGGGAGTGGGAGGCACTAAAAGCACAGGAAAGGTAGCTAGAACATGTTCCAATAACACAAACATAAAGACTCATTGTTTGTTCTGTTCTGTTTGAGTTGGATCTCCCTGTGTAACTCAGAATGATTTTGAATTCAGGATCTGAAACTTACTATATAGGTTAGGCTGGCCTTGAACTTATGGTGAACCTCTTGCCACGGCCTCTTGATGGCTGGAGTTACAGGCCTGTGCTATCGCATTTCTCCAACCTTGACAGAATCATATGGAATCCAGGCTGGCTTCAAATTCACTATGTACCTGGAGATGACTTTGATTCCCAATCTGGAGTGAGATCTCTGGAATTTTGGTTTCTTTAAAAAAGAAAAAAAAAACACAGAAATATTATAAGAACGTGTTTTTATTTTATTCCCAGGTGTAGGGATATGGGGCTGCTTCGGGCTGTCCACAGCAGCTGACTATGATATGCCTAGTGCTCTAGCAGAGGTGTGGTTTTGCCAGCTGCAGACAGTTTCTGTGATTGTGTTACGCTTGTAATTCTGGGCACTTTTTGGAGTGTTTTTTTAGAGTGTTTCTAAATGCTAGAGCTCCAATAGCCAAGGGTGGTGTTTGCAGTTTTGTTAGTAGTCATGGTTAAAGAAGAAACAAAAGAAAGAAATTAGATTCGGGACTCTCTTCTTTCCTTCTTTCTCTACTATCTAGTGAATGAGGAGTTGGGGGGACTGGCGGCAGTGGGGGGGGATAAAGGTTGGGAAAAGAAGAACCAAAAAGTAGCAAAGACCAGCTATACTGACCCTCTTCCACCCTCCTCCTAAGCCCTAGACAGGTATCTACTCCCATGCCTGGCTTCAAGGGGGCATTGCCTTTTCAGTTTTAGGCCAAACAACCAAGAGGGAACCTGTAAGGAGTTCACTAATTAGGACTGTCCTGCTGGTAGGCCCATCTAGCCTGGCATTTGCTTTTACTGCTCCTCCGGGTACCAAGATCTCAGGCATGAAGGCCTTCTTTCAGTCCAGCCTCTGAGTCCCTTCTTTTACATAGAGTTAGTCTTTCTTCACTGGGAACTCACATAGCACTGTGCTTTGGAATTTCTCAGATATCTCAGACCTTGCCCGTCTGTCTACATCGGGAGCTCCTGAACACTACAGGTACAGTCCCTGTTTGCTCAATTAAACTTGGTGCCTAGTTGCCACGAGGAGGAAGCTGGGTGCAACCAGCAACTCAGATGGAGTGGTTAACCTCGGGACACAGGCGCAGGGCCACTTGGCAACCCTGCTTCTTACTAATTCTATGAACTCAGTCAAGTTACTTGACTTCATCCTTAACATCACGATAATGAAGTTGAGAGAATCAGTGGGTGAATACATCAAAGCCTTCAGAGTTGCGTCTCGTGCCCCCCAAGCATCCAGAAAACGTTAGCTATTATTATGACAGCTGTTGTTAGGAGCCTGCTGGGTGTGCTTATAAACAACTCCTTACACCCTAGCAAACTAGTGCTGACACACACTTACTGACTCAACACAGCCACATTCTTACATGGAGGAGGGTAGACAACTGTAACCTATTTTAGAGATGGAAAGGACCCCAAGGAAGTCAAGGGCATTCATTTACATAAAAAGAGCTATTTTCTTAGTGTCAGCCACTGCTTCTCCTCCCTAGTCAAATTACTGCACTGAACTGGGATGTAGCTCAGTACAGTAGGTAGGGTGCTTGCTTGGCATGCAGGAGGTCCTGGGCTCAATCCCCAGTACGGAATAAATTATGTATGCTGGTGCATGCACATAATCACAACACTTCAGAAGTAGAGGTAGAAGTACCAGAAGCTCAAGGTTATCTTTGGCATAATATTGAGCTTGAGGAGAGCCTGGAATACAGGAGACCTTGTTTGAAAGGATAAAAAAATTACTCCATCCTAAGAGAGGGTTAAACAGTATTTCCCACATGATTCTCATCCTCAGCAAATCTGACAAAGTGCTTGGATTATGAGATACTAGATGTATTTTGCCAGGTTCCAAGTGCAGATGTGATGTTTGAGGGGGATACTATCACCCAGTGTTATTTAACATAGCACACACTGGCCTTATTAACCGAGGACACATCCCAGTATGCCACTTAGGGACTGAGCCCTTAGGCAAATTACTTATCAATGCCTCATCTATAAAATGGGGCTAATGACAGTACCCGCCTCAGAGATGTGAGAATGAAATTAGGTATCTGGGTGAAGTGTTTGGAATGGAGTCTGCCACATGGTAGCTATTATGAGGCATGGGCTAGTATTAATATGCCTAGTGTAGACAGGCATCAGTCAGAAGGAGGGAGGGAGGGAGGGAGAGAGAGAGACAGAGAGAGAGAGAGAGAGAGAGAGAGAGAGAGAGAGAGAGAGAGAGTTGTCAGATTTGATGCTTCTCACCCCAGGATTGGCTCTGCTTACATTGTGGGCGGCATCTGTCTTGTGGGGAGACTGCCACCTGCTCTTTCCCTCTGGAAGAGTTTTCCTGAGCCAGGGAATTCCCTCCCATGGCGACTGACAGCCACTCCAGGCATTCTGATGCCAGATGCTCTGCCCACAACAGCACAGTGAGAATTAAGCCTGGATTTAGTGGTCCAAGCTGGTCTAGGAAGTCAGGCAGGCTTAGAAACTGGGGTTATCGACCTAGAAAGGGTGGAAGTGGAGGAGGGGAGCATGGGTGTGGAGGGGCTGTGAAGTCGAGGGTGGTGCTGCAGACAGGGGAAGGGCGGGCGCCCAGGGAGCACAGGCAGGATGCCAGGGTGTCTGCCAGCCTCTAGGACGCTCATTTTGGCTCCCCACCCTCCAGCAGGCAGCAGGGAGCAGGAATGCTTGTTTTGTTTAGGTGCTAACTGGGGAGGCTATGGGAAAATAGGCAGGCAGGCTCCTAAACTGAAAAGGGCCTACTTCCTTTCTAAGGCAGCTCATATAGTCTACAATGTTACCACTTCCTCATCTTGCTGCCCCTATCCCACAATTCCATCTTTTTCCTTAGGTCCCTGCCTGATTCTTCAAGTTCAGCCTGAGAGGTGCCTTCTTCACAGAAGGTCATATACTGGTACCATTCTATGCTTCCTAGGCTGGGCCTTGGAAAAGCTTCTTAGTGGAATCCTAGTTACAGATGAAAGAAACTGGCTGAGGACGAATCAGAGATTTCCCAGGGGCCCACAGTAGGAGAGAGGCAGGTCTAGGACTTTAGTGGGGCCAAACTATTCCCTCATGGGAATTAAAAAAAAAAACCTTTAAGAGATTTGTTTCTTATTATTTTTATTTTAAGACATGGCCTTTCTTAACTCTGGCTGTCCTGGAACCAGCCTGGTCTTGACCTCACTGCCCATCTGCCTCTGCCTTTGAGTGTTGGGATTAAAGGGGTGGTCCATTATGCCTGGAGTGTGTAGCCTAGAGATCTGCCTGACTCTGCCTCCTGTGTGCTGGGATCAAAGGTGTGTACCACCACTACCATAAACATTACCATTTAAAATTTATGTGCATGACTGTTTTGTCTGCATGTGTGTCTGAGACCACATTTGTGCTTGGTGCCTGTAGGGACTAGAAGAGGGTGTTGGATACCCTGGAATTGGAGTTATTGATGGTTTGTAAGCCACCAGGTGGATGCTGGTCCTCTCAGCCAGTTCCCTTAACCATGAGCCACCTCTCTAGCTGGGGGAGGGGACTCTCTCTCTCTCTGTCTCTCTTTCTCTCAAGTCCCACTTTGTAGACCTGACTGGTCTGAAGCTCTTTATGTAGTCCAGCATGGCCTTGAACTCACAGAGAACTGCCTGCCTCTACCTCCCAAGTGGAGGGATTACAGAAATGTACTAGTAAGGCTGGTCTTTTTAATTGTTCAAATAAATAAATACTGTTTGATTTTGAGACAGGGTCTCTCTATATAGTCCTGGCTATCCTGGAGTTTGATATGTGGAACAGGCTGTCCTCGAACTCACAGAGGTCCTCCTGCCTCTCATTCCCTAGTGCTAGAATTAAAGGCATGAACCATTAAATTGGCCTTAGTTTTGTTTTTGTTTTTAAAAACATGTTTTGATTACCTTGTATGTACGGCATGCATGTGGAGGTCAGAGGATAACTTGTAGAAGTTGGTTCTCTTCTATCATGTGGGTCCTGGGGCTCAAACTCACACTGTCAGCCCTGACAGCAGGCTACTTCACTCACTGACCTATCTTGCCAGCCTGTTCTCTCTGTGTCTGTCTGTCTCTGTCTGTCTGTCTGCCTCTGAACAACAGTACTAGGAAAACTTGGGCCAGCACAATTAGAAGCACTTGCATAAACAGTCCGTTTAACTTTCAGCACAACTCTAACATCCATTCTCCCCTCTGAACAAGAGAAACCACTAGAAAAGTGTCTTTAAGATTGTCAGGAAGCCAGAGGCAGCAGAGGGAGCTTGCCATCTAACTCAAAGGTTTTGCTTGATCACTGAACTAGCATGCTTCCACCTGGCTGTTCCATTCCTTGATACCTGGTTTTCAGAGCTGTAATCACAGTGCAGCTAGCGGTGGAAGCTCCATCCGGCATCCCACATAGACAGTCACTCATCCTTCCCTGTTGCACCCAGACTGGCAGTCCTTGGCTTACATGCCTACACAGCCCTTTATATATATCCCATACACCTGACAGTTCCTTTAGCCTGCACAGCAGTTCCCCTAAGAGGGAGACAGGAAGCAATTCTGTTCTTATCATTCTGCAAAAATGGAAACCAAGGCTGAAGTGTCGAGTCTGGAAGCAAGTACCTCACAAAGATAGGGTTAGAACTTTAGTTCACCTGTCTGCCCGCTCCAGCCATATCTCTGGGATTGAGACTCCTGTTCTTATGCCCTAAGCTGTAATACTCATGGGCAGGAGCCCCAAATGACCAGGAAATTTCTTCTCCCATTGCCTGCACCTTAAGGACTTGCCTCTGGTTTAGATCTCTGCTATCACATGATAGGATTGGGCCTCTGAGTTTCCTGTCCTTGCATGTCCCAGTGTTGTGACCTCGGATCAAGCACTGAGATTGGGAGCTCTTTGGTACAGAGCCCTAGTCTCACCTCAAGAGACCTACTTACGACTAAGCCCAGAATAAAGACCTTTGTTGATGAACAGTTGATGGAATCCAAGGCTTGGTTCTGCACCCTACTCACTGGGTGCCATAGGGGGAAGGCCTACTCTATTCTGGTGGCTGGCCTGGGAGTCTGTCTTGAGAGCTCACTAGAGAAGACAGGTATAATCCCCAGGCTACCTGGAGGGCTGTGGTGAGGGAATCCACTGGGAGAACAACAAAGGTCAGCCGGTGGGGGAGGGGGAGGTGACCAGGCTAGTAATGAGATGAATGAGAGTGGGGTTCTCAAACCCAATCACCTTCAGTTGTGCCTTTATCTGGGCTTGCTGAGGCCCAGGCAGGGAATGACCAGCCTCTGGATGTGCTGACAAGAATCCCGGAGCAGCCTGTGCCAAGGTGTGGGGATAATGGCAGAGAAGAAAGGAAACAGATAGGACTGTGGAAGTATGTGTGAGAGATCGGTGTGTGTGTGTTGTGTGTGTGTGTATGTATCATGGTGCAGTACAGACAGGTGGATGAGAGGCACCTATTGTAGCCATAAAAGGACTTCTGTATACTTTGCTTCCAGGAACTATTTGGAGTGTCAGAGGAGCTGGCCTTCCAGTTCCCACTGATACCTACACAAGGACGGCGTTTAATCCTGGCTCTGACTGTAATCACGGGTCCTGGTGCTTACTGCTGCTTCAGAGCCAGAGGGTTCATTCTCTTTTATCAGCTCAGTGACTCTGGATAGTTCATTTTATGTTTGAGCCTCAGTCTGTGAAAATGGGGTCATATGTACTAGGTGGGGGGTGTTTTGAGAGCAAACAACAATGTGGAAAGCATGCCCATTTCAGTGTCGGAAGCACAGAGGCACGACAAATGCTTGCTGTTGATGGGTTTCCAGAGTGAGAATTCCATATGTGGTCACTTTGATGGAAAGGAGCCAGTACCGGCTGTACCGCTTCAGGACGGAAATGCTCCCTCCCTCCACAGACTGGTCTGCCTGGAAAACCTTCCTGAGACCTAAAAAGATTCCTTAGCTCTGTCTCTGAGGGCACAGAGCATGCTTCTCTGCAGATTTCCTTCAATAACCTAAGAAACCTTTCACACTGTGCTTATTACAAAAAACGAAACTCTTCAAGTCCCCATACTTGTTGGGAGAGAGACATTTAAGTCAACCTTCCACAGATCATAGAAACCCCTTGCTCCAGCCTGTATTTCATGCTTCCAAGTCTGCTTTATTTCTGGAGACATAAGCCACCATTTTGGTTTTATGATGCAACATCTGATAGCAGTGACTTAAGCAAAAAAGGGTTTATTTTGGCTTACGATTTAAGGGGATACAGATTGTCATGGAAGTCATGTCAGTGGGAGCGTGAGGTGGTCAGTCACATTGTACCTGCAGTCAGTAAACAGATTAAAGATGGTGTTCAGCCTGTTTCCTCCCCCCTCCCTCATTTCATTCACCCCAGGATCCCAGTCCAAGGGTTAGTGCTGATCATGTGCTGGGTGACCCTAAAAGCATAACAAGGACAAGTAACTCATCTCTTGTGAGTCTTAGGGTTCTTGCTGTAGAAATGAAGAAAGTGTACATCATAGGGTTAGCTTAAACATTAGCTTGAAGAAACCATAAGGAAGTTTAGGAATTGAAAAGGTACAGTGCAAATTAAAACATTTAAAAAGATTCATTAGCTTATGTGTACAAGTGTTTTGCCTACAGGCATGTATGTGCACTAGATGCATGCCTGGGGCTTGCAGAGACCAGAAAATGGCATTGGATTCTCTGGGCCTAGAGTAGCAGTCAGTTGTGAGTGGCTATGCTGAGAATTGAACCCTAGTCTATGCAAGAGCAACAAGTACTCTTAACTGCTGAGCCATCTCTCCAGCCCCACTTTCTTTCTGTCACATCTATCTACCCACCTCACCTACCTACCTTACCTACCTAACCTACCTACCTACCTACCTACCTACCTCACCTACCTACCTTACCTACCTCACCTACCTACCTACCTACCTCACCTACCTACCTACCTTACCTACCTACCCTACCTACCTACCTCACTTACCTACCTACCTAACCTACCTCACCTACCTACCTACCTACCTACCTACCTCACCTACCTACCTACCTCACTTACCTACCTACCTCACCTACCTCACCTACCTACCTTACCTACCTCACCTACCTACCTACCTACCTCACCTACCTACCTACCTTACCTACCTACCTACCTTACCTACCTACCTACCTCACCTACCTACCTACCTACCTTACCTACCTACCTTACCTACCTACCTTACCTACCTTACCTACCTACCTTACCTACCTACCTTACCTACCTACCTACCTCACCTACCTACCTACCTACCTACCTCACCTACCTACCTACCTCACCTACCTAACCTACCTACCTACCTTACCTAACTACCTAACCTACCTACCTACCTCACCTACCTACCTACCTCACCTACCTACCTACCTTACCTACCTACCTACCTACCTCACCTACCTACCTACCTCACCTACCTTACCTACCTAACCTACCTCACTTACCTACCTACCTAACCTACCTACCCTACCTACCTACCTTACCTATCTACCTTACCTACCTAACCCATCTACCTACCTACCTTACCTACCTCACGTACCTACCTAACCTACCTATCTACCTACCTAACCTACCTATCTACCTACCTAACCTAACCTACCTGCCTTACCTACATATCTATCAGGTCTCTGTAGATAAACTGGGCTGCTTCAAACTCATGATCTTTCTGCTTGATCCTCCCAAGGGCTGGGATTCTCTTAATAGATGTTGGAGACCGTGCACAGTGTCACTTACCTTTTGCTTTAGATGGGTTCCAATATCCACTGAATGCACAGCAGATCAGTAGTCTAGGCAAGATCCCAATCTTCCAACATCCAGAAACGTTAGATCCTCAGTATTCACTTCCGAGCACGTGAAGGATAATCCCTGAGCCAGAGCAGCTGTGCCCAGGATTAGAATTTAAAAAACCTTGGTCAGGCACCTGCTGCATGCAGGACATCTGGGCAGGTGCTGTTACCCTATCCTTTCCATGAGATAGTTAGTCTGGAATTCTGGGTGATTCTGCCTCGCTCACTGCCACATCCTAGTGTTCGGTGTAAGTTTCACATAAAGTAGGGTGGCAGCGAATATCCCATCAAGGAAGGAATCAATGTTTATTGAGTATTGACCATGTGCCTGGTCTGGAGTAGGAGAGATTCTAATTTGTACAACTGTAGAGATATTTTAAAGCCCCGTTACGTAAGGAAGGAAACAAAAGCCGGAGGAGTGTCCTGATGTTCAGTGGCGAGGCTGAGAACGCGGCCATATCCCTGTGGTAGTTGTGCCTCAGTGGAGGACAGGACTCTGGGTTCCCATCCACTGTTCCCTTGATCTGAATGAGGACACAGGTGGCAAAAAGCTTCAAGGACACCAGAAATAGCAGAGTAGGCTTTCTTCTAGTTTACACACAACTCTCAGCTCCAACTCTGTTAGAATGTGGGTTAACTCCAAGGCCATTCTAGTCACAGAATCGGTAGGTTATCTGGTAAGTCATCCTGGTCTAGTCCGGTCTCACTGACCTTCCATTTCTCTCTCTCTCTCTCTCTCTCTGTCTCTCTCTCTGTCTCTCTCTCTGTCTGTCTCTGTCTGTCTCTCTCTCTCTCTCTTGCCTGAATTGAGTTTCTGAGAACATCTATCTGGGACTGCAAGTTCTGAAGTGGGGGTGGGGGGTTGATCCAGCTCCCACTGTGGCTGTGTGTGGGTCTGTGGCGCAAAGTTATTGCATAGGAATGAGGAAGAGGGTTTTCCTCTATTCCAAACAACCCAAAGGGAGCCTGATACTCCTTGGGTGGTCTGGACAGAGCAAGAAGGTGCCTGATGGGACCCTGCTGAGAATGGGCACTGTCACTGTCTGATGAGGTTGAGTTTATCCAACTAGTTCAGGGCAGGGAAAGTGGGCTGAATTAGAGGTCCCGTTTCCAGACAATGGCTTCCTTCAGAGGTTTCTGCCATGGCCCTTGCTGTCTCCCTATGGCTCTTAATCGCCACCTATTCTTTTCTCTACCATGCTAGTGATGAACCCAGGGCCTCTCTGGCTGCTAGGCATGTGCCCTGACACCAGCAAGGTACCCTTCCTCACACACAGTTCCTTGTTTCTTATAACCCAAATAACCCTTCCTGACTCAAAGGTTCTAGTCATGCCATGTGACCTTGGGAACGTCTCCAATTCTCTGCGGACACTAGCTTTCCGATTTGTGATATGGGAGTGACCGACTCAAGAGATTTTCATTTTTTTCCCCAGTCAACTCCACGATGTCTGGCTAAGCACTGTGGACTGAGGGGGGCATTCGTTCCTTTGCCTGGCGATTTTAGACTATCTCCACCTGTCCTCCTCCAATGGCTTAGGTCTGGCACCTGCGGCCAGTTGTAAAAGGACTTATTCATGCTAAATTTCTCAGTGCACATTTAGCTGACTAGGAGGGAAGATCCACCGAGGGATCGAGAAGAAGCAAAATCCCGAATTCTCTTAGCTACCTCCTTCCTTACTGCAAACAAACCCACCATGAGCCTAGCCCCCCTGTACTCTTGCCAAATTCCCACACAAACTGTGCCGCCGCAGATGCAGGCAGGAGGCCGGGGGCGGCCTGTGCGCGTGCGTCGGAGCAGAGCCCTACTCCCTCCCACGTGCGCGCTCCCGGGAGGAGTCGCGCGCCCCAGCGGGCTGGCGGGAAGGCGCGCGGGAAGCCCCCAGCTGCCTTCTCGGTGTTGGGGGAGGGAGGACGGGAAGCGTCTGGAACGTTCCATCGTCTGAGAGAACTGGGGTATTTCTCGAGTCCCGTTCCCGTTCCCACCCTTCCCCTCTGCCGAACAATCCATTAAGTTCCCCCCCTCCCCCTTTCTCACACCGAGGTGTGGAGCCCCGCGGCGCGGCCTGGCTAACCACCCCCCGCCACCACCGAAGCAGGCGGTGGCCCAAAGCGCATCCCTCTGCAGCCGGAGCGGGGCGCTGTGGCGCGCGCCGGGGCCGGAAATTCCCGCGGCCTGAGTGGTTGGCGGAGCTCTAGCGGGGAGAGCGGCGCCGCCTTCCTCCTTCCCGGGCCGGGCGGGGGCGTTGGGCACCGCGAGGGCCGGGCTGCCCGAGTGGGTGGGGGGCCGCCGCGTCAGCCAGCTGCAGCCGGGCCGCGGCAGGCGGCGAGTGCGGACAACGGGCCGCTCCTCCTAAGCCGCCCGGCAAGCCGCGAGCCCCCCCCAGCGACCCCGCTCGCGGCCCCCGCCCCCTGGACGTCTCCGCCTCCTTCCCTCACACACCCCCCGGGCCGTCCGGGCCCCAGGCCTTCCCGGCGCTCCTCCTCCTCTCTACCCTCGCTGCGACCCGGGTGCTCCTGCTGCTCGTCTGCCTCGCAGCCTCTGGGGCCGAGTCCTCTTCCTTCTCTTCCTCAGGCTCTCCTTTCACACACACACATATACACGCGCGCGCGCCCTGGCTTGCTGGGCCGCCCCCTTTTCTCCAACCCTCCTCACCCTCACAGTCCTTTAAACGCCGCGGTCGGGGGTGGGCGGAGGATTGATGTCCCTTCAGCATCATGCAGCCGCCGCCGAGGAAGGTAAGGGCGCAGCTGGCGGGGGAGTGGGGGGCTTTGGAGATTTGGGGTGGTGGTGGTGCGTACAAAGAACACGGCTGGGGCGATCGCTGCGCCCCCTCCCCCTTCCCGCAAGGGGCCGTGACCACTCTAGCCTCTTGGCTTGTCAGAGTTGCCGCCCGCTCCAGGCAGGGGGTCGCGCGCGTGTGGGGTGTCTTTCTGACAGGGGGGCGGCCAGTGCTTTCCTGTACCAGGGAGGACACCTCCCTCCCCCCAAGACATTCACTAGAGTTTTTTTTTTTTTTTTTTTTTTTTGGGCATGCATGTGTGTGTCTGCACGGCAGTGCTGCCCAGAGCAAAGTGCATTCTCAGAGCTGCACGGAGGAGAGGCGGGGGAGCCCCTGTAGATTTGCAGAGCCTTGTGCGTGACGGATTGTTTAGTCTGTGCCAGGTTCGAGCCCTCCAGTCGCTTGTCTACACTCCACCCATTGGCAAATTCGCGGGGGGATTTGTTTCAAGTCTAGCCCCAAGATTTGGCCTGTTTTTTTTTTTTTGTTTTTTTTTTTTGTTTTTTGTTTTTTGTTTTTCCCACGGGGCTGCGGAAAAGAAGTTGGAACGGTCTCCGCCCTCCCAACCCAAGGGAAAGCAAATTAAGAATTGACGGGTCCTGCTACAGGCGCCCCCTCCCAATCCCTCTTGCCCCGCCTCAGGCTAGGGGGCCGGGGAAACGGCCGAGCTTCCAGTACGAAAGCCAGAACCTGGTGGTGCATGACTTGGGGTTTGGATGGCCTGGGTGGCAGCGACGGTGCTCTGGGGCTTGCCAGCAGCTTCCCCGCTGCTCCCTTCTACACCTTTCCGCACTGCTAAGGCTGTGTCCTTGTCTCTTTAAATCTTTCAGATGGATACTAGGTATCTACTCTGAGCAGTGGGTAGAGACAGTTACATCTTTCCCTTGTGGGCAAACATTTGCCTTATGAGTAACTCATCATCTATGTTTCCTTTTCTTTTCCCTTCTTAATCTGATCCTCCTCCTTTCCCCTGCACGTGTACCCCGCCTCTCCCTGTAGTTTTGCTCTGGTGGTCGGGATTACACCACGGATCACAAACCAGTTGCAGTCCCAGGGTCCAGCCTGGCCAGGATGGCTCCAGCCAGCTGGCTTTGGCGGTTCTCTCTGAAGTGGGCTGCCACCCGGCCTGGCTTGCTGGGTTAGTTTAAAAGCCCTGCATATGCTGGAAGGTCACTTTTGCGTTCTCCTTTGTGAGAAAGAGATTGTGATTTGATGCGCTGTCAGAGTGGAGCGCATCATTCTGAGACTGTGCTTTCTTGCAGCCATTACGGAATATTTTATGTAATTTATTCATGCATATTATTTCATGATTATGTAAATTTCAGTCGCTAGGTATTAGGTACTGAATACTCTTTCATTTGTGCTCCTTGCTCCTGGTGGTTAATGTCTATTCTTGGGAAGAAAGAGAAAGCAGAATCACAGTTTGCACCCCTTTAAACTGCAATTTTTGTATTTGTGAATTTTTATCCAGCCCCTGTTTTACATTCTTTGGCTAACTTTTTTTTGAACTTGGTTAAGTAGTAAAATTGGATGGCAAATATGAACTTTTTGGTCTTTAGGGATAGGAAAACTAGAAGTATACATTCTAACAAATATTGTCTTCTTCAGGTAACATTTTCCTCTTCAAATTGTGCTAAAAGTCTTCCTAAATGCACGCTGTGTTTTAGGTGAAAGTCACACAAGAGCTGAGAAACATTCAAGGTGAGCAGATGACAAAACTTCAAGCCAAACATCAGGCAGAATGTGATTTACTTGAAGATATGAGGTAAGATTACAGTAAAGAGTTGGAGAACTGCTGTATCTGCTGCCCGGAACCTTCCAGTTGCCGAGCCCTAGGATCTGGTGATGGAATTTCCTTTTGGATTTCCTGCTTTCAGGCTGTAGAATTTTGACTCAGCTGGAAGTTAGAACTGGGACGAACACAGTTTAAATTCGATGTACATACACTGTTGGAAAACAAGGGCCTTTAAGAGTTTGTCCATCAGTTTGTGATCACTCAGCTGGAAATTCTTACCTTTTCACTGAGTTGTAGATTATGTATTGGCTTTAACAATTCTAACATTTTTAAGCTGACACTTGTGGTTAACGGTTAATATCTGGGTTGATTGAACCAGTCAACCCAGATGAAGCTATACTAGCACTGTTTGTTAAAACATGGCATTTGACTTTGAATGTGCAGTTTAGTGAGGGTGATTTGTCATGTTTTATTAAAGCTACCTGTATTCAAAATGAGGGGAACTGAGTTTAATAGATAAGACATTGCACTAACATTGTGAGGATGAATGGTCTCACTGAGTGGGATGGGCACGGTGGCAGGTAGCATCTGGAATCCCACATTAGTACTCTGGAGGCTGAGATAGTTGGAACTTAAGTTCCAGGACAGCCTGGGCTACACAAGGAAACCCTGTTTCCAAAAACAAAACAAAACAAAACAAAAAACAGAATTTGTTTGTTTCTTTGGCTTTTTGAGCCAGGGTTTCTCTGTGTAGCCTTGATTGTCTTAGAACACAATCTGTAGATCAGGCTGGCCTTGAACTCAGATCTACCTGCCTTTGCCTCACAAGCTCACTGGGACTAAAGATGTGAGCTGCCATTGCTCAGTTGGGATTATTTTTTTTAAAGGAAGTGCCCTTCCTTCTTTCCTTCCTTCCTTCCTTCCTTCCTTCCTGTTTTTTCTTTTTTTAATGGGACAGAGCCACTCTATTATAGCCCTAGCTGGCTTGGAACTCACGGATTCTCCTCTCTCTGCCCTCAAGTGCTGGACTAAAGGCATGCACCACCACTCTTGGCCTGCCGCTTATAACAATAGTACAAACTGACAGTTGAACAAATAGTTTTTGTAAAGGATTTGCATATTCAAGTAGAGCAGGCCCATCCAATCCTTACTTTCATAATAGTTATCAAGTTGGAATTAAATCTGTAAACCATCAGTTGGCTGTTTTTCCCAGAGTGTTCCAGCATTATGTTTTATGAAAGACATTATATAGTGTTAGGATAAAATTATGTATGTTTTGGCTAACTAAGCATTTTAAAGAGTCCCTCCCTACATGCATACTTTAGACTCTTGTATCAAGGATTTCTTCTATACAACTGTCCTTGTAAGATTTGTAAGGCATATAAATATGCTTTAATTTTGAATATACAAAGATTGATTTTATGACTGGAAAGGGCTCTATTTCAATTCTGAATTTGTTTCCCTTTTAAAATACATTGTGTAGATTTTATGTGTATGTGTGTGTATCTTTGCATGTGTGTATGCCATTTGTGTGTAGATACATATGCAGACCAGAGGAAAGTGTTGTTTTCTGTAGCTAGAGCTGCAGGTGGTTGTAAGACTTCCTGATAATGTGTGCTGAGAACTGAGCTTGGGTCTTCAAGAATTGTACTTAACCACTGAACCCTCTTTCCAGCTTCTTGTTTCTTTTTCTGTGTCTTTCTGGTTTGTTTTCTTCCTATGGCCTTGTAGTGAGGGCAGAGGTATTTGTTTTAAGTGGCAACTTAAGGGGGGCACTGAACCCCAAGGCCTACACACTAAGCATGTGCTGTGTCTCTGGGATTCATTCACAGCTGCCACAAACAAGCTTTTGGATTAAAAAAGAAATTCCTCTGCAAGATACTAAAACTTTATGTGGTTAAGAATTCAGCTTTAGACATCTGTTAAACCTACCTAGATATTTTAGATGACATCTCTAGCTGAAGGAAGTAATAATTTTCTGAAGGACTGCAGGAAGGAAAAGTTCATGGGTAAGTAGAGATCTCGCCTGGGGCATGTGGTCATGAAGTCCCATCGATGGTGTGTGTGCTCTGGGGATTTTTTGACTGCAGTCTCTTCTATTGCTTGAACTGTAGTAGACGAGCTTTCGGTCAAGGGTCTGGACATTGGAGTTATTCCGTCTTGGATTTCTGTCCAAACTCTTTTACCTGTTAGTCATGTTGGCTTTCGAAAACTCTTAATCTTTCTACATTTCTCTTTTC
The DNA here is from genome assembly GCF_963924665.1 of Micromys minutus. Lineage (NCBI taxonomy): Eukaryota > Metazoa > Chordata > Mammalia > Rodentia > Muridae > Micromys > Micromys minutus. The sequence continues at coordinate 94,040,646 of NC_137971.1, read as the reverse complement.
TCTATAGATTTCTCTATAAATTGGGGCAGTAGTGGCTTTCATTCATAAAGGTTATGGAGATCAAATGACAGTCCATACATTAAGCTAAGTTGATATTGATTGTTGTTCCTGTTGTTGCTACTATTTGAGTTCTCCCTTATTCATCCCTCGGGCTTTGCATTATTATACCAACATCCTGGTTGTCACGTCAGCGTCTTCACGATTTCCTTTCTCCAGTCTCTCTTTAGTAGTCTGTCTTCCATATTGTTATCAGTTCCTTCTAGATAGTACTATAATGGTTACAGACTTCTTTTCCTACCTTAAATATTACCATTCAATGCATCCTTTCTCTTTTGGCCACTTGGGAATCTGATTATCTATTACTCTACAGCTATAGTTTTCCTCTTCCTCCTCTTCCTTTTTGACATTTTCGTTCATGTTTTTGCTATGGAACCTGGACTGGCCTTGGACTTACTCTGTAGTTTGGCCTTGAATTTGTGACCAGTTCACCTGTCTCTGCTTCCTGAGGATGAGGAACAGGTGTGCACCAGCCACCACAGCGATCTCCCCAGTTTTTTTTTTTTTTTTCTTTTTTTAACCTTACAGTTCTGGTTACCATCACTGTTGCAAGTTAATTATTCTCTGAGATCACAAAGAATTTTGATTTTTATGTTTTTGGTTACTTCATGCATGTGAATGTTTTTAAGTTAGAGGCTAAGTCTTTATTTGTATGTACACCATTTATGTTATTTATTTATTCACTCATTTTGAGACAATATGGTTCTAGCTAGCCTGCAACATGTCACATAGACCAGACTCCCCACTTTTGCATATGAGTACTGGGATTACAGATACATACCTCTGTGTCCTGCCTCTGTGTGGTGTGTGTGTGTGTGTGTGTATGTTTACATATATGTGTGTCAGTGTTCTGCTGCTGTGAGGAGACACCACAATCATGGGAACTCTTATTAAGGAAAGCATTTAACTAGGACTTGCGTAATTTCAGAGGTTTAGTCCATTGTCATCATGGTGGGAAATATGATGGGATGCAGGCAGACATGGTTCTGGAAAAGTAACTTTCTCTGTTCTACATCTGGATCCACAGGCAGAAGGAAGAGAGAGACCCTGGATTAGTCTTTTGAAACCTCAAAGCCCACCTCCAATGACACACTTACTCCAACAAGGTCCCATCTACTTCACTCCCAAGTAGTGCCATTCCTTGATGATCAAACATTCAGATACATGAACCAGTAGAGGGCCATTCTTATTTAAACCACCACAGTGTGAATGTATGTGTGCACATGCATGTGTGTGCCTGTGCAGGTGAGAGGTTGATGTTGGGTATTTTTCCATCTTATTTATTTTGTGTGATGTGGTGTGTGTGTGTGTGTGTGTGTGTGTATGTATATTGGAAGCCAGAGGTTATTGTCAAGTATCATTCCCATTTTATTTACTGAGAGGTAGGCTTTCTTGCTGAACCTCAAGATCACCAGTTAGGATAGGTTATTAATTAGCTTTCCACAGGGATCCTCTGTTTCTAGAATTGCAGACAAACTGCCATGTCTGCTTGGCTTTTTTGTGCGAGTTCTGGGGAACCTGAATTCTAGTCCTTATGCCTGGCAAGCACTTAATCAACGAAATCATCTTCTTAGTCCCTCCCCATCTTATTGCTAGATACAGGGTCTCTCATTGAACCTGGAGCCCATTGATTTTGCTGGGCAGGCTGGCCAACAACTCCCAGGGATCCTTTTGTCTGTCATTTTCTAGGCAGGCACTACTATCCTGCTTTTACATGTGTGCTGGAGCTCTGAACTCTGGTCCTCATCTTTTACAGCCCCACTGTGCTATTTGGCTTAAATTATATCTCTATTATATTTAAGATGTGTCTGGGCATGATGGTTTATGCCTATAGTCCCAGCACTTGGGAGGCTGATACAGGAGAATTGCCATGAGTTTGAGGCCACACTGGGCTTATAGGGAGTGTCAGACCAGATCAGAATGAGACCCTGTCTTGAAAAAACAAAACCCAAACCAGCCAAATAAGTAAAAATACATTGCAGACAAGTGTGGTTGCACTGATACCAGTACGTGGGTTCGGGCCGGTGTGTCCTTGGGTTAGAGTGTGGGATGTCTGGCTAAGAGTCTGAATGGTTGTGCTGTTGACCAGCCCAGATCAAATTTAAAATGGGTGATGTTGAAAAAGGCAGGAAGAGTTTTGGTCAGAAGTGTGCCCAGTGCCACACTGGAAAAGGGAGGCAAGCACAAGACTGGACCAAATCTCCACGGTCTGTTTGGGCTGAAGACAGGTTAGCCTGCTGGATTCTCTTACACAGATGCCAACAAGAGCAAAGGCATCACCTGGGGAGAGGATACCCTGATGGAGTATTTGGAGAATCCCAAAAAGTACATCCCTGGGACAAAAAAAAAAGATCGCCACTGGAATTAAGAAGAAGGGAGAAAGGGCAGACCTAATAGCTTATCTTAAAAAGGCTACTAATGAGTAATTTCATTGCCTTATTTATTACAAAACAAATGTCTCATGGCTTTTAATGTGTACCATAATTTAATTCATATACCAAATTCAGATCATGAATGGCTAACAATGTTTTTGTTGGACAGTCCTGATTTAAGTAAAACTGACTTGTGGTAACGTGGATCTGATCTCTTAAAGCAACATTTCCGGCTGTATACATGCTAACACTGCTCTCCCTTCCTCGAGATAAGGTTGGACTTAATTAGTCATAATTCACTTTCCATAAATATGGGGTATAGCCCCAAACCTATTGCATGGTTTTATACTTAGATTTATATAGCTGGGTGTGTGAATGTGTTTAAACACTGGGAAGACTATCACTGTCTCAGAAACAAGAAGACTCACCTCTGTCTCAGTTTGTGCTCACTGGCCTCTCACAGGCCGTGCTAAACACCAGGAAGTAACTAGTGACAATGCTGTTTTAATTAGAATTCCCTACATCAATGATGCTGCCTTTTACCACTGAAAGGCATTTACTGTGGTTTATGTATGATATCAAATAAAGAGTATTTACCACTTCAAAAAAAAAAAGTTGCAAAGTAGTGTGCCAGACATTAGCAGAATGTTTTAAAGAAATCAGTGCAGTCCTTTTCATTCCCGTACCTGCTAAAACATGCTTTTAGGCCTCTCTGTCTAGTGCCTGTCCTGGTTCAAAGATGCCTTTGGTTTGACACATTTTGTGAAAATAGGTGATTATGTTATGTGTCATCAGGCTGCTACATAATTTATTATGAACTTCCTGCTACTTATACAGAACAAACAGAAATTTTCTATACTTTCCTGCAATAGGCAAAGCTCTATATTCCCTCTGGAAATAGTGTACCCAACCCAGTATGATAGCTCTGTCCATGAGTGTTCTTAATACATTTTAAGCTGGGCATGGTGGTGCTTTCCGTACGGAGCTATGTAGAGAGATCCTGTCTCAAAAGCAAACAAGAGTATATTTTATACATTTTAAGCCAGGCATGCTGTAATGTATCGTGCCTCTAACCCTGTTACTTGGGAGACAGAGACAGGAGGATCTCTCTGAGTTTGAGGCCAGTTTGTCTACAGAGTAGTCCCAGGTCAGCTAGGACTACATAGTGAGGCGCTGTTTCAAATAAAACCCAAACGGAAAAGAAAAATTGAAACAAGATAAACATTTTCAAGAGCTGGCATGGTAGCACGTAATTTGTAATCTTAGCATTTGGGAGATTGAGGCAGGATTGCAGAGGATTCAAGTCATCCTAGGCTACTTAGTGTGTAGTTCAAAACAAACCAAAAGCTTTAAAACCCCAAACAAACAAATTCACTTGGATGCTGCCTGGTCTATACTGTTAAAAACTTTCAAAAAAGCCAAACCAGGGTCTGGAGCTATGACTTAATGGTTAAGAGTGCTTGCTGTTCTTGGAGAGGACCTGTGTTCCATTCTCAGCACCAGCATGGTCGATTATAACCTTTGGTGGCTGTCATTCCAGTGGGTCTGATACTCTCTCTGGCCATTGTGGGCACTGCATGCATGTAACATCCATATATTCAAGCAAAACACTCATATATTATATAAAAATAATCCTTTAAAAGTAAAACCAAATAATACATTTCATAGAAATGTTTCATTTGCACAAGAAGAGCTAAGATGTGATTGTTTTTATGTTGCTCATAAACTCACTAAACCCTATAAAACACTCAGATAAAGGAGACAAGTTGTTTATCATAGAAAAATTAAATCAAGAGCTGTAGAGTTGGCTCAGCTGTTAAGAGTACTTGTCACTCTCCAGGACCTGGCTTTGGTTTCCAACAACTACACAATGGCTTACAACAATCTCGGTAATAGCCCCAGGGAATCCAGTGAACTCTTTTGATCTCCATGGGCACCTCAAACATGTGCTAAACATACAAACATACACACTAGCCGGTAAAACACTCATACACTTAAAATAAATAAATCTTAAGGGAAAAAAAAAAAAAGAAAATCCCACTTCACTATAGGGTTGTCGGTTGGCTTAGCAGGTAGAATCACTTGCAGCTAAGCTCAACAGCCTGGGTTTGATCCCTAGGACCCAGGTAGAAAGAACCGACTCCTCCAAGTTTTCCTGTCTTCCACACACAGGTGTCACACACAGGTCAAAGTAGATTGGTAGATTGGCTTCTAAGTTACTTAGCATAAACAAGTAGCTATTGATGGGTTTAGAAATGATAGAAGTCAAGGTCTGTCTTGTTAGCTGGGAATGGTGGCACATACCTTTAAACCTAGCACTTAGGAGCCTGAGGCAGATGGATCTTTGAGTTTGACACTAGCCTGGTCTATGGTCTACTAAGGAGCTCCAGGCTGTCTAGCTAAGGCTACATAGTAAGACTCTTGTCTCAAAAAAGCAAAATGAAACAAAACAAAAATTTGTCTTGGGTAGAATTATGCTATATAGGGTCCTTTAAACTAGGTCTAACTAGGAGAGACGGCTTAGTGGTTAAAAGTACAGGCTACTCTCATAGAAGACCCAGGTTCTATTCCCTGCACTCATATGGGGGCTCCTAACCATTTGTAGTTCCTGTTGTAGGGTATTTGATGTCCTCTTAAGCCTATCCATGCATAACAAGAATGTGGCACAGAGTCTTAACATTTTGGCAAAATATTCAAACACACAAAATAAAATCAGTAGTTATTAAAACAAAATCTAGGTCTAACACATCTATCTTCATTCAAGCAATGATAGACTTGGAAATCTATTGAGGTTCTTTCTATTTATTAAAAAAAAAGCAAAACACTGTCTTTTGGGACTTCATTGTAGCAAAATTAGCATATATATATTTAAATTTAGTGACAATAACAAAGGCTTTCTATCAATATTCATTCAAAGCATTTGAAGATATTTAAATGCCAGCTGAACAGGTTTTTCTATTTGCTTCTGTGTTTTTGAGGCCTACTTACACATGCTTTTTTACTGTGAAGCATAAAAGAGAGGTACATGAGAAAGAGTTGAGATCTGTATTCCTATTATTGCATCCTTATGAGTAACCAAGAAATAGTTACAAAGAAAGACTGTAAGTATCAATTTACAAAGCCCTGTTTTAAGCAAACAATAAGTATAAAATCCAAACTTACATAACTTTGGAATTATGAGAACCTATTTAAAAGTATGGACCTTTTCCCTTTAAGCCTTTAGAAAGTGTAAGATCATATATGGCTTTTTAATATGTTGTGTTAGATGTATTATGCTGTGGTCAATACATTAGTAGATGAGTCTTCATTGTTACGTATCTTTAGGTGTTGCGTATCTATGAATTTATTTGAGATAAGTCGTGTTGAAACGTTAATTTCATTTGATTTTCTTTAATCCTGACTTAATGCTGTCATGAGAACCTCATTTTTCAGAGCGTATCTACCTAAGCTAATACAGAAGTAGCTTTGCGTTAGTAGCAGGTGACTTAGTATGTTGAAAGATGGATCTCAAAGTAGTTACTTTAGTAGTAGAATACAGTATTTCTTGCTAAACACCAATTTAGGTTTCTGGTTCCCTTCATTCCTCTTTCCCTCCAATGCAGCTTGAGTACTTAAGAACCTGTCTGTTTAACAGGTTTTGGATTTTGGAACATTTCAGTTTATTCAGATATTAAACTCCCAACTGGAAAATTTTAAATTGTTTTTGAAATAGGATCTTACACTATACCCCATGCTGGTCTTGAACTCATGGTAATCCTCTTGGTTTTCTTCCCAATTGCTGGAATTCTGGGCATGTGTTATCATGTCTGGCTTTTTCTTTTTAATATAAAGAAATGAATGAATGGTAAGAATACTATCCATTTTTGTTTTTTTGAAAGGACCTTATTAAGCCTTTGAAGTAACTCAGTAGGTAAAGGTGCTTCTCATTGAACCTAATAATTTGAGTTTCACTTAATGTTTGGAAGAAAAGACCAACTCTTTCAAGTCGGATTGGCCTGGGGACTCCTTGTGTGTCTGAAGATGGCCTTGATCTGCCCCTCCTACCCTCTGCCTAGATAGTGCTAATAGGCCGGCACATCATGTCCCATTCACACAGATGAGGTTTTTATGATTCTAAAAGAAACTAAAGGGAAAACCTTTACATATAGTGAGATGTAAACAAGAGGATTTTATGTTACATGTGGGTCCCGCCGTACTCCCTTCTTATCTTCTGGAATTTGAGGGGAGGAGGCCAATTATGAGACCGTCTTCCTCTGCTGTCCTCCCTCTTCTGCTCATTTCTTTCAGGGACTGGATTGGGAACTGTGCGTTGGAGTGAATTAAGAGAACTCATTGGTTGCTAGTCAAGGACATTCCATTCTTTGGGGAGATTTCATACTGATGTATTTTCTGTTGAAATGTACTGTCAACAGTGAACAAGCATCCTTGAGTTTTTGTTGTTTTAAGACAGGATCTCCCTACACAGTCCTGGCTAGCCTGTGCTTGGTGTGTATGTGTATTAGGCCAGGCCTGCAGTGTCTTCCCACTTTTACCTCTTGAGTGCTGGTATTACAGACATTTGCCACCATTAATAGCCTGCTTTATTTATATTTTATTTATTTGTTTGTTTTTGGTTGAGACAGCGTTTCTCTGTGTGACAGCCCTGGTTTTGTAGACCAGGCTGGCCTTGAACTCAGACCCAGAGATCTGTCTGCCTCTGCCTACTAAGAGCTGGGATTAAAGACATGTACCACCACTGCCCAGTGCCTATGTTACTTTTTAAAGGTTTATTGTTATTATTTTCCTCCCTGCTCTCCAAGGGTTCAGATCAAACAAATTTCTAAATATTAGAGACTATGTTTTTTTTTTTTAAAGAATGGTTTAACCAAAATAAAAACTATCTATTTTTAAATGAATGTTCTTAGGAGGCCATCATGTGTGGAAAAGAATTTTGGAATCATACTTGTTTCTTAATTAATTAATTAAATTAATTAATTTTTTTCCTTTCTTTTTTTTAAACTTAAACTCACAGAGATCCTTCTGCCTCTGTCGGCTGAGTTCTGGGATTAAAGGTGTGTACCACCCCTGCCCAGCGGTTGACACTTATTTTACTTTTTAAAACTTTCATGTTTTAAGTTTATCATTACTGTATGCATATTTTGCTGACACGTATGTCTCCGTACCACATTTGCACCTGTGAGGATCAGAAGAGGGCTTTAGCTCCTCTGGAACTAGAGGTACACATGATTGCTAGCCGTTATGTGGCTGTTGGTATTGACTGCGTAGTCCTGGCTGTCCTGGAACTCACTCTGTAGACCAGGCTGGCCTAAAGGTGTGCCTCTGCTCCCCAGCTCTGCATTGAAGTTTTTTAAGTCTGTGTTTCTCCAGCTGTAAGAAACTCTTCAGGTGTCCTCTCTGTTGAAGTACTTCTCTGCCAGTTGTGCATTACTAACCCAGTTTCTTCTTCTTATTTATCCACCGAGCAGTTTTCCTCTGGAGATTGAATATGCTAGGCAAGTGCACTACTATAGGGCTATAAACCCCAGTGAGGCTACTTTTGTGTGTGTTACATTTTTGTGAATGGCTGAGGTAATTCGAAGAATAAGTACGTAGAAGGTAGAACAGAGTTTGCAGCTTAGCTCCATCTCTTAATTGACTGGTAAAAAGTCACAAAACTTTCCCAGCCTGTGCTTTATATATGTAAGGAAAGATCAGTGTTTACTTTTTTGCTGTAAATTAAATGAGATGTGAAACACCAAGCAGATACTCTTGCATTTGAAATTGAAGTCTGGGAAGAAAGTCTTAAGGAGACAAAGGAAGTTGTATTTCATCAACTGTAAGAAACCCCTTTTGTTACATCTTCCCAAGATGTATCCTTATGATATGGTTGTCTCTGCTGTAGTTGTCATTGTTGGTGCACACAATGGCAGAACAGGCATCTATTGGTTTGAATGGAAATTCCAGATAATGCTTGAAATAGAAATGTTGGATCCAGTGGGCTTTTTTTTTTCAGGAGCTATGAATGGCTTATTTGCCTTTCCGGGCTTTGACCTTCTGCAGATAGAACTCCAGCTCCTAGCCTTCAAGAAGGTAGCCGTCTGCTCTGCCACACTGGCCTAGTCTTGAGGCAGTGCAGGCTAGAGAGCTCACCCTGCTGGAACTGCTCCTCTAGAAGGCTGCTGATCTTGGCATTCTTTTTCCTTTCGTCGTATTTCTTTTGGATTTTCTTCGATCGTTTTTTGTTTAAAATTTCTTCCTCCTCAGGAGTCAGCTTGGCCCCCTTCTTGCAGCCCTGGGGCAGTGCATAGTGGGACTCGTACTGGTACAGTGTGCTGTCAACAAGCACAATGCAGTTCTTCACCAGGGTCTTGGTGCGGGCAAGCTCGTTATTGGATGCATTGTACACAACATCAATGATCCTTGTTTTGCGAGTACAACACTCAGAGCCCCAGGAAATGTTCCCCATATCCAATCTCAGAGCCCGGTACTTCTTATTGCCTCCTCTAACTCGGACTGTGTGTACGCGGCGAGGGCCAATCTTAGTGTTGGCAGCAGGCCGTCCCAACTCATACTTCCACTTCTTGTGGTAGGGCTTTCTCTTAACGCCGGTCTTGCAGCGCTTGTGCCAGTTGTCCCGAGAGATCCCCTGGCTGGAAAGAGGAAGCGAAAAGCCTCACAGTCCAGTTTCCAGTGGGCTTCTGATGGCCTATAATATACAATGTGGGAGAACTTGGGGTCTTTAACTATTATATAAGAAAGTGATTCAGATCTGGGTGTGTACTGGCTTACATCTTTAATCTCAGCACTCAGGAGGCTGAGGCAAGAGGATCTCTGAGTTTAGTCTCCAGAATCCAACAAGCTAGGTGAGGTGGTTTGTGCTTGAAATCTTAGCACTGGGCAGTCAGACCTAGGTAAGTCTCTGGGGCTTCCTGGCCAGCCAGTCTAGCCAAATTGGCAAGCCAAGGTCAGCGAGAGGCCCTGTGTGTGTGTGTGTGTGTGTGTGTGAGAGAGAGAGAGAGAGAGAGAGAGAGAGAGAGAGAGAGAGAGAGATATACTGGGGGTGGGGGAAGGGAGGGAGAGAGCACATGCGTGTCCGAGTGTGTGCTTGTGCTTGTGCAAAAGGGATTTAGTAGAATAGCTTACAGGCCGTGTCCTGAGTTTCTAACCATGGCTGTCTACCACTGGAAGGCCCAAGAATCCAGTAGTTGTTCCGTCCATGAGGCTGGATGTCTCTGCTGGCTCTGATGCCGGTAAAACACTTTGACTATTTGCCAGAGAGATCGGTTGGGTGGCATAGACGCAGTGGAGTGAAGGCAGAGCGTGGAAGGCGTCCTTCTTTCTTGCCCTTTATATAGGCTGTCACCAGGATTGGAGGTGGCTCTTCCCACTTCAGGTGATCTGGATAAAAGTGGGTTTTCCTACTTCAAATGACTTAATTAAGAAAAATCCCCCATAGGTTTACTGCTTGGGTTTTAGTTAATCCCAGATATAGTGAAGTTGACAGCCAAGAATACCAGTCACACTAAAGAAATTTAAACACATGCTTTCAGATTATGGTTAGTCATGTGGGGAGGAGTTTGAGAAGATAAAATCAGCAGAGGAAAACTTGCAGCTTGAAAAGGGCTATTTAAGAAAGTTTTTTTCTCAGTTGCTGACTACTGCTTACTTGAATTGAAAGAGCCAAGGTTTTAATATTGTCTCTTCCTATTGCTTTTCAATGGCTTATTAACTTATAAGACACTACTTAATAGATCTTTATATCTAAAATTTAAAGATTTGGGTTTTGTTTTTGTTGTTTTAGATTTTAGATAGGGTCATCATTGCAGCTTAAAAAGTTAGACTTGAGTGGAGGATTTCCTTCCAAGCCAAAGGGAATTGAACTAAAGGATAGTAAAAATTTTCACCTGTAGGATTAAGCATAGATGTGTGCTGGATAATTTGGAGGGCACTCTTATCTGACCTGGTCCTTTAGCTATACTCAGGTGAGAATGAAGATCCTGAGTGCTGTGGGCTCTTCTGTCATAATTTCATACGATGCTATGGAGTAGAAAAGAGAAGACAGTTTCTTCCTATGCAGTTGATGCATTTGTTTTCTCCCCCATCCTCCTCCCCACCCAGGTCTTCCTTTCTTCTTCCACCCAGGAAAGGTTTTAATTAAAATGTTCTATTAGTTGTATGATATGGTATCAGCCAAATCTGTTTCACATGCCCGTTCTTGACCTGTTGCACTGGTGGCTGAGAATGTGATCCTCTTAGATCGGGTCTTCACCGAGACATAAGTAATGACAGTGACCATGGTTTCATTACATAACTGTTTGCTGTGATTGTTGCTGGGCAGAATGGGCGACAGGGATCCATTTGCAGTGTACAGTTCCTGATTCCTATGAAAGTATTAATGTATTGGGGGGTTAGAGTGCCAGGGACATTGATTGATTCCATATAAACTATTTGTATCTTTAACTCTTTGAATTTGCCTTACATAGTTGGAAGTAAGCCAGCAGGTTCTTAGGAATTTCCTTTTAGGAATACAGGAATGGTTAAAATTTTTGTCACTTCTGGACCTTCGATGGTTTACAGAAGTGTTGGTCTAAGAGCCCTTTAGGCAAGTTTGTTTTTCTTACTTCCTTTTACTTCTTAGGTGAGAGGTTAGTGAAGTGGCTGGACAGAAAGTCAGGAAAGACAAATAACTAGACAGATCCCTGTCTGGATCATTTCCCCTTCACTAACAGAGGACTGACAGTTCAGTCTTGAAGGATAAATTGTGAGGGAGTATTTTACCTGAGGAGGCCTGTGATAGCAAGTTGGTGTTTTCCTTGTAAACCCTTGAAATATGCATTTGAGTCCTACACTTGTCAATCTCCAGGGTGACTTGATGCACCAACAGCTGCCAGTTTCCAGTGACTAATGTAGCTGATGTATTATTCTACGGCTGCAGACTGTCATAGGTAGGGCAGGACTAACTCAGAGCTGATATTTTGCTTCAGAATATTGTTTGGGCATGCTTTATTGTCATGTCCATTTGGTCTCCTTTTTGGTGTTCATATATGAATCTCATCACCCAAATGTATTTTACTGCATGCCTGTTAAACATCATGTGCCTTAAATGTTTGTAGCAATTATTGCTGAAATTTAACTTTTGTCATCTAATTAGTATTAGTGAAGTTATTCTTCCTTTCTTGTGAACCAGCTCCTGTCCTTCCTTCCATCCATTGCTCCTTTCCTCCTTGATCCAACTGGGCTTGAATTTGTGGTGATCATGAGCCTGCCTCCCAAGTGTGGGGATTTCAGTGTGTGCCATCATGCTGGGCTAATGGTTATTATTTACTTAATTCATTAAAAATTTAAATTATATTTACCATTTATTTTTTCTATTTGTGTGTGGTATGCATGTGTATGTATGTATATTTTTACATGTTCATGTGTGTGTGAGTATGGGGATGCATGTACATGCACATGTGTGAGCATGAATGTGGAGTCCCAGTGTTAATGATGGGAAGCATCCTTGATTGTCCTGCCTTATTCTTGGAGGCAGAATTTCTCAGTCAAACCCAGAGCTGGCTGATGTGGTTTGTTGGTTAGCCAGCATCCATTCTCTCTGTTTTCTGAGTTTAGATTTCCAGTTATCCTCTTCTGTTTATGTGGTTTTCTGGAAATCTGAACTCTGGTCCTTAACTGTTGAACCAAGCCCTCACATCCATCTATCTATCTGTCTGTCTGTCTGTCTGTCTGTCTGTCTATCTATCTATCTGGTTTGTGTATGTATGTGTGTGTGTGATCATTAGCAAACACATGATGGTGTACATATAAAGGTCAGATGACAGCTCATGAGAGTTAGTTCTTTCTCTCAACCATGTGGAACTAGGGAATGCCAACTCTGGTCGTCAGGCATGCCTGCAAGTGCTCTTACCTCCTAGGCTATCTTGGCTCCAAACTAATTTTTCTATAAAAAAATAAATCAGAGCCATTTGTATTGGTACATATCTGTAATCCTAATGCTCAGGCTGAGGCAGAATTGTTAATTTGAGGCTAGTTTATGATATTTGTGAATTCTTGCCTCAAAAAGAATGTACTGTAGTTTTCTTAGGAGGATAAGGCTGGGACTTGAGTAGGAAGTACCATGAGGGGGCTGTCTGGAATGTTGCTGTCCTATATTTTTACTGGTGTTTAGCTATATGGCACAAGTATGATAATTTATATACAATATTGGTATATTTAGTTATATGTAGCTTATAATAGGCTAAGAAAACATTGGATGGCATGCAGAGAGACTTAGGAGCAAGTGTGTTAGTATGTGTAGTTTGCACTAATTTGTTATAAACAGTTTGCACCAAAAGTAAAACGTGTGCATGAATGGTTAGAGAGATACAGATATATGTTGAAGTAAATATGAAATGTTAATGACAGAACTTGGGTAGTGGCTATATGGATGTCAACTGGAAAATTATTTTAGTTAACTATTGGGACTTTCCTTTAAGGTCCTCTTGTATTTGGGAACTAAAGTGAACCAAAACCACCTGTAAAACATTAAAAGTAAACTAGTACTGACAATTACTAAATGTGCAACAGCAGCGAATGCTGTAACAAGGAGAGTAAGGCTAGGTGTGTAGCTCACTTACCCCGAGTTCACATCCTAATGTGTACATCCTTCCCTTCTACTCCCCCGTATTAATGTATGGTGTGTTTCTTACTGTTTGAGACAGGGTCTCTTGCTTTTTAAAATTTGTTTGTTTTAGATTTTTGGTTTTTAATTTTTCGAGACAGAGTTTCTCTGTGTAACAGTTTCTAGCTGTCCTGGAACTCACTCTGTAGACCAGGTTGCCTGGAACTCACAGAGATCCACCTGCCTCTGCCTCCCCAGTGCTGGGATCAAAGGTGTAGGTTCACCACCATGTCTGATCGGGTCTCTTGCTTTATAGCCTAGGCAGCCTTGAACTCAGTGTACCCCATGCTGGCCTCACTCATCATCTCTCTACTAGTTCAGCTGCTTGAGTTCTGGGCTTACAATCGTGCACCATTATCTGACTTAATGAAATTGTTGGACAAGAGAAAAACACTAAAAAACTCTGTCGATGTTAGTGTCCATCTCAACAAACTAAAAAAATAATCCAGCACAGCAGAATATGTGTTTAAAAAAACGTTATAAGAACTGTTATGGTAGCATGTGTCTTCAGTTTCAATATGTAGGAGGCTAAGGCAGGAAGGTTGAAATTTCTAGGCCAACTGTGATATGTAGGGAGTCTGTATTAAAACAACAAACAACAACAAAAAACCCTCAAACTCAAAACTCACCTTACTCCCCTCCCCCAAAAAAAAAAAAAAAAAAAAAAGGGAAGAGAATAGGCTACTCTCTAGTATTGAAGACTATCAAAAGTCTGATGACACATGTTTATGTGATGTTTAAAAGACCTTTCATAACAGTCATAACAAGACAAATATAACCCCCTTTTGGTTGTTAGATTATGGTTTGGATTGGCAAGGCTATAGTAAGTACTCAGTTACTTAATCAATTATCAATCTCTGTGTTGCTATAAAGGAATTTTGTAGATGTGGTTGACATTTACTGTCAGTTTACTTAAGGCATAGGGATTAACCCTCAATGAAGTTAGTATGCCTTATTCAGTGATTTGAAAGGCCTCAGCAAGAGCAAAACTGAAAGCTTCTAGAAGGAATTCTCTGTCCGAGACTGCAGCACTAATTTTCACTCGAGTTTCTAGTCTGCTAGGCTGCTCTACAAACTTCAGACTTGTCAGCACCCCCACTTGCAGGGACTACATTCTCAAATCCCTGTCTCTCTTTATCTGCCACTTACCTCTGTGTATTGTTCATTCTATTTCTCCTGAAGAATGCTGACTAATTCACTCCTCAGTACCAGAAGACAGGGAAAAAGGACTAGGAAGAAAGCTGTTAAATTTCCCATCATTTAAAAACAGTAGGGCTATAAGCATGGAGGTGCATGACTGTAATTCTAGCGTTCCTAGGCAGTTTGGCTATAGTCAGGCCCTGTCTCAAAGCAAACTAAGAAGCACACACCTTATCACCTGAGTGATACAGAATCTGAGAACTAATAAGAGTTGAGCAAGGCTGCTAGTTATAACAAAATGAACATTGCTTATGTACGCTAGAAACCACCATTTATAAAAGTAGCAGGAAGATGATTCTGCTTACAAGAGCTGTAGTAAACACGCTGACTCATGAGGATACCCAAGATTAAATCTTTAGTGCTATGCCAAAAACTTTATGGAAAGAATAAAAAAATAACTTTTTGGAGTTGTAAAAGAAGACTTGTTCTAATGTAAAAATACATACTAATCCACAGATGAAAGACTCATTTAAGCATCAGCTCTATAGCCTCTAAGTCTAGTTGAATTCTAATGTAGATCTCCAAAAGGCCTTTTCCCTCATAAAATGTGTGAAACAGATTCCAAACTTAAGAAATCTGAGGACAGTTAAGACAATTCCGAATATCAAGTGATATGTGAAAGAATTACTTTATTTAAAAAAAAAAAAAAAAAAAAAAAACTTGAAGTGTTTTTAGGACAAGAGATTATTATTGTTTTTCCAGATAGGCTATGTTGCTAGGCTGCTTCAAATAAATGTATTTCTTTGTTTGTGTCTTTATCCTTTTTTTTTTCTTTGCTTTTCCTTAGACTTGTATTTCTTTTTGCTGTATATCTCTGGTTGGGCTAGTACTTTCTATATAATCAGGCTGATCTTGAACTTGCAGCAGTCCTCCATCCTTGGTCTCCCAAGTGCTCGTGCTAGGAATATAGGTATAAAGCCATGTTTGGCTTTATCCAGTTTAACAAATGGAACTGTAATGTTTTTTTTATATTTTGAATTTCACTATTGATTATTTTAGCTCTTGTGTTTTAAATCAATGATTTGTTTTTGAGACAGGGTTGAGATTGGCCTTGAACTTCCTTTGAAGTCAAGACTGGCCTTCCACTCCTGATCCTAATGCCTCTGCCTCTGTTTCGGGGATTATAGGCGTGTGCATCTATGCCCTACTGTACTGGTTTTGCCCTCTCCGCTGTATCTTTTTCTTCTGTTCAGTAGAAGCAGAGTAAAGTGATATTACCTTGTGTGCTATTTAATTGCACCAGGTGTAAAGTGTACATGGTGTTGGTGTTTCTCACCAATGCCAAGCTTTGAGCCAAGTGAGCTGGGCTGGAATTACACGGATAGCCATTAGCTTCTTCATTTCAGCCTGCATTTAAGATTAATTCTGTGCCTGGTTGGAAAGTATGACTGTCAGATCCTTGGAAGCTGCTGTTTCTTGTTTCTTGTTTTGTTTTTTCACTTATAATTTGCAGTAGTAGTATTTACTAGGACTTCAGGCATCTTGTTTTAGACGTTGTAAAAAGGAAGGTTGCATGGGTGCTTTTAAAAAATTAAAAGGCTAGCCAGTCATTGTGGTGCATGCCTGGTCTACATAGTGAGCTCCAGGACAGCCAGGAAGACATAGATCCTGTCTCAAAACACAACTCCAAACAAACAAAAAGGCCATCACAGCCGTTTTCTGGAGAAGGGTTTGCTCAGCTTGAGGAACAGTTAGAAGGAGAGCCTATCATGTGGCTTTTTTATAATTAGATTTAGATTTAATGAATATCTAAAAAATTTTGTACAAATATAAAATGACATAAAAGGGGGGAGCTTACTCCAGGTGCAGGGGTAGTAATGCCCTTTTCTTTTGGGGAGAGGGGGCATTTGCACTTTCATGGCATACACAGATACTCGTGTACACACATCAGTAAAAATGAGTCAATAACATGAAGGATGTTGGCAATCCCTTTTTAGTGTTTTGACACTTCCTTTTTAAAGAACCAAGTACATTTTCCTTCACTTGAAAGGAACAGTTTATGTTTTATGTACATTAATTTTAATTTAATTGAAAATTTTTGTGTCAGTATAAAGCTTAATGCTCGTAGATACAAAAACTGCATGAGAGAGGTAACTGCCGAGCATGGTGGGGTACACCTTTTAATCCCAGCAGACAGGAAGCAGAGGTAGACAGAGCTCTGTGAGTTTGAGGTCAACCTGGTCTATGTAGCAAATTCCCTGACATCCAGGGGAGAAAGGGGAGGGACAAAGGCAATGGGGAGGCAGAAATGCTAGCATTTTCAGTGTGATGTTGTAGTAAGATAGATGAACAGGTGCTTTGGGAGTATAGAAAATGGTACTTAGTCTAGACTTATAGCAGTCTTCCAGCCTCAGGCTTCCAAATGCTAGGAAGATAGGTATAAAGCCATATCTGACTTTATTCTGTTTAACACCTATTTTTCTATTTTGTATTTTAGTACTGAGAAGTATTCTAGTTTCTCAGTTCGTGATTTCTGTAAGAGATGATACCTAAATTAAAACTGATTGGATCTCATAAATATGAAGCTGGTCAACTTTTCAGAAACGATGAAGTCTATCTTGTGTGTAGGTTGTTGTGTGGTATCTGTGTGTGTGTGTGTGTGTGTGTGTGTGTGTATTGTCTTGTCCTCTGCAGTGCTTTCCTTGTTACTTTTGAGACAGTGTCTCTCCTTTAACTTAAAGTTTACTGATTCAGCTAAACTAGCTGTTTAGCAAGATTCAGTGATTCTCCATTTCCATCTCCCCACCACTTGGATTTTTACATGAGTACTGGGAATCTGAGTTCAGTTCCTCATGTTTGTTTGGCAAGTTGAACCATCTCCCCACTTCCAACACATTAAGAAAAAGTTAGTGTTTTGGAGTTTTCAAGTACCAGAGACATTACTGAGGACTTCGTTTGATGACTTTGTTTATTGAGGACAGTAAAATTTATCCCCCTCACCCTTTTGTTTTTCAGAGGCTGACTCACTGTAGCCCTGTTCAAAGCTAGCTTTGAACTTGATATGTAGATCATGTTGGCCTTGCACATTTAGAGCTCCATAGTCTGTGCCACCCAACTGCTGGGAACAAAGGCATGTGTTTTAATTCACTAATTAATTAGCTGATGACTTTTCTAGTGCTGGGAGTTGGATCCCGGGGCTTGGATTTACTAGGCAATCGCTCTGCTGTTGTTCAGGTACATGGTTTGTTTGGCTTGCTGCTTGGTTTCTCAGTTGAGAAAATACCTCCATCAGATTACCTGTGAGAAAATCTGTGGGGCACTTTCTTGATTAATGATTTATGTGGGAGGGCCCTGCTTACTGTTGGCAGTGCCGCTTCTAAGCAGGTGGTCCTGGGTGGTGTAAGAAATCGGGCTCAGCAGATTGAGAGGAGCAGGCTAGTAGTCAGGGTTGGGATTATAGTCGTGCACCGCTATGCAAAGCAGCCAGCATACTTCTGGGCCATCCTTCTCCCCTTTTATTTCCCTTCCTCCTTTCTTTGTTGTTATTTTGAATATCGTGGTTTTTCTCCCAAAGCACTTCTTAGGACATCAAATACTGGTAGCCCACAGTGGTTACTGGTGTCCAAATTATAATAGTTTTTTTTTTTTTTAATGAGCAGGGTTGCATGTATGAGTTTGAAACAAAACATTTATTTCAGTGGGCATGCATGCATATCTGTAATCTTAGTTCTTGGGCGGCTGAGTTAGGAAGATTGTGATTTCAAGGCCCACTTGGCCTACATAGTAAAATTCCAGGACTCCCCCATACCCCCTCCTCCTCAGCCTGTCGATCACAAGGCTTTCTGCAGTGCAGGCCTCTGTTGCTGCATCACTAGCAGTCCACTTGCTGCCAGCTTGTTTGTGTAATTTCTACTCAGTCCTGTCTCTGCTCCTTCAGAACACGAAGGAAACCTCTCTGCCAGCCCATAGTTCCAGTTTTTCTTGTTGCAAATGCTGAGTTTTAAGTTTTCTGCCTCGGGAGCTGCTGTGAAGAAATGTAGTCCCTCCTTCCTCTGAGACTTGAAGCCCATGTCCTAAGTTTTCTTTTGTTATCCAGGTGTCTTTTGCTTTAACACATTTTGTACTTCTGTGTTGTATATCTTCTGGTTTTGTTGGAGATCATGTTAACGTCTTTCTTTTTAAAAGACAGAATCTCACCATGTAGCCTGGGTTGGCCTTAAAATTGTTGAAGTGTTCTGTCTCAGACTCCTGGGATTAGTGTGGAACCCCATGTCTGGCTTGACATTTATGATTTGCTTGTTTTTTAAACATTTTCTATTACTTTTGGTGGTTTCTGAGAAGGGTAGTATTCTGACTTTTTTTTTTTTTGGAATTTAAGATTATATAGTACTAAAATGCACATTTTTGTTAGCATTTTCTATATTCTGTTAGTCAAAATGTTGAAACTAGATTATTTAATAAATAATTTTATAGTATGTATTTACCATGTGCTGTTTGTTCCAAGGACTTTAAAAACACATATTAATTTAATTTTTATAAATTAAAAATTTATAGAATTTTATAAATTAAAAATACATAAGCGGCAGCTTCTCTCACGGTTGTGCACATTTGCCTTTCTCTCGTCCACCCCTGCTACCTGTGTCTTTATATAACCCAGATGGACCTGGGAATCTCTATGTAGCACAGGTTAGCTTTAAACCTACGATAGCCCCCTCAGTGCTGGGATTGTAGACATGAACCAACACACGGCTTTGTCTTTTCATTTTATTGATAAGAAATTGAAGTATAGTTAGGAAGATTGGGGGGGGGTAAGACAAGTTGTCAGTAGCATTTGTAGGTCTTCTGTCGGTGAATCCTTCCAAAACAAGGCTCATAGCTCATTTTTTTATGCTGGTACACCTTGTTTTATTGTGCTTCAGAGTATGCTGTTGTTTGTTTTGTGTATTTTAAAGTTTGAGGTTCAATATGGCAAAGTATGTCTTTAGTCCCATCTACTTTGGTAACGACTGAGTCTATGAGTTTAATATCAGTCTGGGCAATGTAATGGGAATTAATCCCCCCAAATAAGATACAATAAAGTAAAAGTAAATTAAATTTAATGAAAGGTTTGTGGTGGCCTGCTGTAAATAAATCAGTTAGTACCATTTTTCCAGAGGCTAATTACTTTGTGTCTCAAGGTCAGATTTTGATAATTATTGAAATAATTGGCAACTTTTCCATTATTGTTTGTATATTGCTCTGAAGTCACTGACCCCTCATGTTGCTATTATATTTGTTTTGAGATACCATGAGCTATAACCACATCAAATGGAGAATCTAGTAACTATTGTATGTGTTCTGACTGTTCTGCTGATGCTGTCCCTTTTCATTTTCTGGGCCTTCCTACTCCTGACTGCATGGAAACCAGCCAGTTGAAGGGAGAGGTGCATGTGTTTTACCTGAGGGCAAATCTAGAAGTGGTTAAGGTTGGTAGGGAAGGCATCTTGAAAGATAGGCCTTTTGTGCCAAATAGTTAACCAAGTTGTGAGCACAAAGAAAAGGTTGGAGAAGGAAATTTAAAATTGTTACTCCAGGGAACACAAATGATAGGAGACAGGGAAAGCACAAAAGCCTTTTTGCTTTAGAGAAAGTTTTTATTGTTTTCATAGATCACACCAGCCACTACATTATCCAAAGCCTTATCCAGAGCCTGCCCTACTCCCTTCAAGTCTACAAACACTGGGAGAAGTGAAAAAGCTGCAGAGGAAAATTTGAAGCCAACTAGTTGGCTCATGACATTTAAGAAAAAAAGCCATCTTTATGCTTATAAAAGAAAAAGCATCCAAGGAAGCAGCAAATTCTCATGGAGAAGCTACAGTGTGCTATTCAGAAGGTAGAGCTAAGACCATTGAAGAAGGTAGCCATACCGAATGACAGGTTTTTGAGGTGAACAAAAGCCTTTTATTGAAGGAAGTCTACCCAAATCTAGTACCTCCATAGTCATGGTTGCCTTTAAAGATTAAGAGGAGGTCAGGCTGACTGCTGTGTAGGGGCTATTGCAGATGCTGGAGTGAATAACCACTTGCCTTCTAAAAGGCCTGGGGCCTTGAAGAATTACATCACATCTGTTCTGCCTTTTGTGGAGAGCTATGAGCAGAGCAGCACAAAGCATGCTTCATTGAGTATTTAAAGCTACTGTTGGGATACATTGCTCAGAAAAAAAAAAGTATTTCTTTGAAAATATTACTGCTCAGACCTAGGTGTGAGTGCCTAAATGTGTTTACAGCACTGGGCAGGTAGAAGCAGGAGGAGGGGGACTTTGAGGTCTGGGCTACTTGACAAGTCCTTATCTAACAAACAAACAAGCAAGTAAACACCGGTATCTCTATCCAAACGCACATGTATGTGGATGGATAAGTAGGTAGGTTTGCTTTGCTTGTTCCTAGTATTCCTGGTCACCCAAGAGCTCTGGGGAGCATAAACATTACCCTTTTTTTCATAATGCTAACATAGCATTCACCCTGCAGCTTATGATTAGGGTGTAATTTTTATTTTCGGGGCTTCTGATTTTGGAAATGCATTTTGTAAGCTCATATCTATTATAGTTATTATACCTCTGATAAATTTGAACAAAATAAAATGAACACTTTTTGTGAAGGATTCTTAATTCTAGGCCTTCATTTTTTTCCATTTTTAAATGTATTTTTCTCATATATTACATGCCAACCACGCTTTCCCTTCTCTTCTTTCCTCTTTGTTCCCCCAACCTCCCAATCCACTCTTCTTCCATTTTCCTTCAGAAAAGGGCAGGCCTCCCAGAAATATCAGCTAAATATGGCATATGAGATTGCAATAAAATTAGGCACCTTCCCTTGTATTAAGGTTGGACGAAGCCACCCAGTGGGAAGAGAAGGGTCCCAGAGGCAAATCAAAGAGTCAGAGACAGACCCTGTTCCCACTGTTAGGAGTTCTACCAGAAGACCAAGCTGTACAGCCATAACATATACAGAGTTAGGTTAGTCCCATGAAGGCTCCCTGATTGTCAGTTCAGCCTCTGTGTGTCCTTAGGAGCCTATGTTAATTGATTCTGTGGGTTTTCTAATGATTAGAGATAACACTGTGACAAATTTATTTTTAAAAGGAATTTCTAGTAAGTAACCACCACCCTGATCATATCTTCTCATGTGCTAAGTAGAGCTTCTACCTGTGAGCTACATGCATAGCCTGTTAGAATCTCTATTCTAGATGCCATTAGGAACATCTGTATGAGGTTAGAGAAGGCCTAGAGATTAAGAGTGTGGATTTTTTTTTTAGAACAGTGGTTCTCAATATATGGGTTGTGACCCTTTTGAGGGTCACAGGAATCGCCGAAGACCCTAAGAAAACTTGGAAAACATAGATGCTTACATTATAGTTTTAATATATTATAATGTATAAATTATAATTTATAACAATAGCAACAAAAATGATTTTATGGTTAGGGGTCAACCAAAACATGAGGAACTCTATTAAAGGGTCACAGCACTAGGGAAGTTTGAGAACCACTGTTGTAGAGGATTTAAATTCAATTCTCTGGTGGCTCACAGCCTCCTGTAACTCTATCTCTATGGGGATCCAAATAGCTCTTGTCTCTGGGGGCAAGTGCAAGCATTAACACATGCATATACACATTCTCTCTCTCTCTCTCTCTCTCTCTCTCTCTCTCTCTCTCTCTCTCTCTCTCTCTCTCTCTCTCAAGAGTAAATAAAAAGATTTGTATCTGGGTGTGGTGGCACATGCTTGTAATCCCAACACTCAGGAAGTTGAGGTAGGGAGATGGGGAGTTTGAAGCCAGCATGGGCCACCCAGAGAGCCTCTATTCAAAAGGAAAAAAACCTAAAGAACATTCATGATTTTGGGAGGTCAACTCTCAGGGCCTTGTACATTCTAGACAAGCACTCCACTACTGTACTATATACATTCCTAGCCCTTTTCATTTTGATTTGTAACAAGGTCTTGCTAACCTGGCCAGGCTGAGTTCCTACTTGTGATCTTCCTTCTTCACCCTCAAAGGTAGCTGGGATTATAGGTGTATATTTTCTTGTTACTAAGTCCTCAAAAGTTAAAGCAAAATTATCCTATTGTATAGCTGTTCTGCTTATACATACCCAAGATAAGTTAAAATACACATCTCAGGCCAGCAGATGACTCAGTGGGTAAATCCTGATGAACTGAGTCCAGTCATCAGAGTCTATGTGAAGGTGGATGTAGGGAACCAATACAATGAAATTGTTCTTTGATCTTTATGTTGTGTTATATAGCATGCATACAACCACACATATACATTATATACATACAATTGCATGCCTGCATAATACGTATGTTTGTTTATGGCAACATTAATTTTAATAGCTAATATGGGAATGACTCAGTGTCTATCACTTGGACAAGGGATAAACAAAATGTGGTATAATTTGGTGGGATACTATCCAGCAGTTAAAATAGATGAAGCACTGATAACATGTTATTTGGATGAATCTTAAATGTAAACTAAATGTGGTTAGCTCAGCAACAGCAACGCACTCACCAGCATGAGGACCTAAGTTCCATCTCTAGAACACATGTGAAATTGCTGGATATGGTAGCGCATGTAATTTCAGCAGTGGGGGAGTTGAGACAGGAGGATTCCTGGGACTTGCTGGTCAGCCATCATAGTCAAATGGGTGAACTTCAGGTGAATAAGAGATCCTATGTCAAAATAGGGGGATACCTCAGGATGTCCTCTGGCCTTTATTTGTGCTTGTGTGTATACACATGAAAATGCACATACATGCTTTTTTTTTTTTTAAAGTAAACTAACCGAAAGAAGCCAGGTACAACAAGTCACATGTCTTACTTCTTTCATATGAAATATATAGACTAGAAGTTTGTGGAGACAGAAGTTACATTTGTGATTAGCAGGGGCTAAGAGAGAAGAATAGGCACACAACACAGGATGGTAAAGTTTGGAAATCCTCAAATTAGTTGACTTGTAAAAGAATAATAGACTCAGTTCCTTTATGCTTAGGCTTCACATAAACACTTTTCTTTCTTTCAAATGTTTATGTAAACTTGTTTTGTGCATATGTATGTGGACATATGTGACATGGCATGTGTGTGGAGATCAGAGGACCTTTTGAGTGTCAGTTCTGTCCAACCTTTTGGTTTCTGGGGATTGAACTCCGGTTGTCAGGCTTGGCAGCAGGCACTTTGACTGCTGGGCCATATTATTGGTCCAGATATCCTTATTTCAAGATGAGTAATAGTTAATTAAGCCTAAATGATTTAAATGTTTGCTTTCTTTTTTGTAAAATATGAGATATCCCACTCTTCTAGTATAGAAGATAGCATTTCAGAATAAAGTGAAGCAGTTTGAAGAGGATCTAAGGAGCCACTGGCTCTTTGGAAAGTTTGTAGACATGTTTTCCAGATGTTCTTCCAGGTGAAATGGTAGGTCAGCTCACTAGTTAACTTCCTTTGCTTGGGCATTTTCGCTCAGTGGGAGGATAACGTATTTGGTAACATTAGTAATAATAACTTGTAAGTCCAGTTTTAGAACGACACGGTAAGAAAAGGTGTCTTTCCATGTTTTTGAATGTTTGCTTATTTTTAAAATGACTTTTTCCTCAAATTTAGTTAGAATTCTTACTGAATAGCAGAAATTATAGGATAAGAAAGGAAAATAAAAACTTGTAATTCCATGACCTAGGAAAGTTTTCATACTGTTTTAGTGTATTTACATTATGTAAATATATATTCATATATAATTTAATGTTTTCTCATAATCACATTTAAGGAATATTATAAAGGTCTGGATATCAGATGCTTAATAGTAATGTACAATATCACTGAGAATAAAGGTCTTGCCTTACATACCACCCCCTACTTTTTTCTGGAAGGGGAAATTGAATTTCTTCATTTTTGGTACCTTTCTTCTTGGACTTTGTATTCATTTCTTTTAAGCATTGATTGTGGTATGTAGAAATGTAACTGAATTTGTTTGGTAACTTTGTATTTCACTGGTTCCCTGAATTTATATTCTAGTTCTAGTAGCTATTTTGTGTAACTGTTCAGACTTTCTCGTGTAAGATTGTACCACCTGGGCTGGGGAATTAGCTCAGAGGTTAACAGCTCTGTTGCTCTTTGAGGGCCCCACATTTGATGCCCAGCACTCAAATGGAGGCTCATAACCGTATGTAACTTTGGTTCCAGTTGTTCCAAAGCCCTCTTCTGACCTCCATAAGTACCAGGTGCAAATGGGGCACACACATACATGCAGGCAAAACACTCACACAAATAAAATAAATAATCTAAAAAGTTTTTTCTTTTTTCATATAACACAGTTAATCATGAAAGTATATAGAATTTTGTCAAATTGTCAAATATATTTTGTGTGTGTGTGTGTGTGTGTGTGTGTGTGTGTGTGTGTGTGTGTATGTATGTTTAGGTACTTGCTAGGTATACTCCATTGTTTTTCCACCTTAATTTCTGTTAGTTATAGTGATCATTTTTTTTTGTGCTGAAATAATTGGTGCTCTGCAAATAATTCCTACTTGATCTGGATGTGAATTTTTATTTTATATTTGTTTATGTCTACAAATATTTTTGCCTGCATGTATGAATGTATGTATGTATGTATGTGTGTATGTATACTACATATGTCTTTGGTGCTCAAGGTTAGAAAAGGGTATTGGATCTGGTGGAATTGGAGTTTCTGATGGTTGTGGGCCATCCCATGAGTGATGGAAATGGAATCCCAGTACTCTGCAAGAGGTGCTCTGAGCGGCTGAGGCATTTCTCCTGCTCCCTGTAGTTTTTTATAATGTGGTGATGAACTTGGTTTGCTAATTTTGTGTTGAGAATATTTTTCATTTATGTTTATAAGGAAGAATTGCTATTTTAAACCCCCAGAACCATCTTTCTTGCCTTGGTAGAATTTATTTTTTTTAGATATTTGTTTTTATTAATGTTGCCTAATTTGTTGGCACATAATTTTTTTAAAAGGTTTTGTTTTGTTTTGTGTGTGTGTGTGTGTGTGTGTGTGTGTGTGTGTGTGTGTGAGAGAGAGAGAGAGAGAGAGAGAGAGAGAGAGAGAGAGAGATACACAGAGAGACAGAGGCAGAGTTAGAGAGTCAGAGAAAGAGGCAGACTGAGTACAGAAGTTGGTTCTCTCTACCTTGTCATCCCCAAGGACCAAACTCAGCTCTTCAGGCTTGGTGGCAAGTGCCTTTATTCACTGAACCATCTGACTAGCCCATTAATTTCTACAGAACTGTTCTCAGTACTTAGTGCTTGCTTTTTGAATACTCTTTTTCTCTCTTTGCATCGGTGAAGTCACTCTTCCCCACCTCCTGTACATAACATGCCTTCAAAGTTTGCATGAGACAGCTTCTGCCAGTGTCATTGTCTAGATTGGTGACAGACTCCTGGCTGTTCCTTATGCACCATCTTCCAGAATTCTTCCCATTTGTTTAACTTTTAGGTGTGTATGTGTGGTGTGTGTGTGTATGTGTCTGTCTGCTTGCTTTCTGTTCATTCACTGATCCTTTAATCTACTGATCTATCCATCCATCCATCTTATGGTGTGTATGTATGTGGTCTGTGTCTGTCTGTCTCTGGCTGGATGCATATGTGCCATTGTGCTTGTGTGAAAGTCAGAGGACAACTTCAGGTGTTGGTTTGGATTTCCCCCCTTACTTGGGACAGTCTCTGTTCACTGCTGGGTATACTAGGCTAGCTGGTCTGAAAACTTGCAGTGCTTCTCTTGTTTTGGCCTCTGCTTTCCCAGTGTGGGTGTGCTGTGATTATAGATGTACATCTGCTATTGCACCCAGCTTGTATGTGGGTTCTAGGTATCTGAACTTAAGTCATTAGACAAAGTGTTAAATACTTTACCATTGAGCTGTCTCCCCAGCCTTGGAGCTATTTATCACAATAGAATTTTGTTTTCATTGTTATTGGCCTCTATTATTATTATTATTATTATTATTATTATTATTATTATTATTATTATTATTATCATCATTGGCACCATGATCATCACACTTATTATAGAGACAGGGAATTTGCTATATTACCTAAGCTAATTCTAAACTTAATAGCAATTCTCCTGCCTCTGGCTCCTGAGTCGTTGGGACTGTATACATGCACCTTTGTGTCCAGCCATAAGTATTAAATATGAGCATATGAACCATAGAATCTGAAATGATGCATGTACAGAAAGTATGTCCTTACATCACAGCTTCCAGGGATCTTGTCCTTGTTACTGTAACTGCTATGAAAAACTGTGCTGGTGTGGTTTTCTGTGTTCCTGAGTTCAAAAAGAAGAATTCACACACACACACACACACACACACACACACACACACACACACACACACAATATATATATATATATCCACACACACACACACACACACAATATATATATATATATATCTTACTAGGCAGTATTTAAAGCTGTGTTGATAAATTTACATGGGGTTTTAAAGTTCTGCTTTTGATGGTTAATTTTTGCTTGTATTTCTAGGACTTTCAGTCAGAAGAAGGCTGCTATTGAGAGAGAGTATGCACAGGTGAGTATGGGATTGCAATCTCTGTCTAAAGCTCTTCTTGGCTTCAGATCATAGCTCTTGTCAAAGAGAACCTAGGAATCTTCCTTGGCTGCCTGCACACTTCCGACCATCTTCCTTAGGTTTCCTTAAAAAAAGTTTGTTTGGTTGATTGGTTAGTTGATTGGTTGGCACAAGGTTTCTCTATGGCTTGGCTGCTATGAAGTTTGCTCTGTAGACCAGGCTGGCCTAGAACTCAGAGATCCATCTGCCTCTGCTTCCAGGGCTCTGAGATTAAAGATGTGAGCCACCACCACTGTCTAGTTCCTTTTTAAAAAAGGCAAAAGGACAAGCTCTAACCAAGTCAACCTGGCTGACCCTAAACTGTCTTTGTGGAGCAGGCTGGCTTCAAACTCACAGAGATCTGCTTGCCTCTGCCATTTGAGTGCTGGGATTAAAGCTGTGCCACCAGGCCCTGCCAAATTAATTTTTGTTTTGTTTTCGTTTTGAGACAAAGTCTCATTGTGTAGTTCTAGCTATTTCCCCCTTTTTGGGTCCATTTAAAATTTAATGTAAGTCCCTTTGCTCCTTATAATAAAGAAGATTGTAGGTGAAGTTTCTCACTTGACCCAGGGCTGGCAGAGTTAGTCTAGCTAGACAGCTTGCTTAGAGATCCTGTGTCTACACCTCAGAGTGCTAAGATTACAGGCGGACCACCATGCTGGCCCCATATTTACATGAGCTCTGGTATTCAGGATTATGTAGTGATATTGCTACATTGGTGATGTTGAGCCTGATACGTTTTTATGATTTGTTTGATGGTTGTGGTAGGTTAGGAAATTCCATAGATTTGGTTCAGTTTTTATGGTTAAATCTCCAGTAACGATGATAGAGTCTAACGTTTTCCAAAATTATTTTCTATACTTTTTGTTATGCCATATTTTGCTACTATTCTAGAAATATGAAATTTTATTACATTGAAATATTTGGCAAAGCTTAGAGAAAAATCAAATAGAATTTGTTTTAATTTTAGCATTTATTTTTGGCTTAAGCTATGAAATATTTTTAAAAGGCATATATGTTTAGCTATTACATATATATGTGTAAAATTTAAAATTATTTTTATTTTGTGTACTAGTGTTTTGCCTTCTTGTAATTCTGTGTACTGTGTGTGTGTGATGTCTATGGGAGCTGAGAGGGCATCAGATCTCGTAGGACT
Organism: Micromys minutus; assembly: GCF_963924665.1. Lineage (NCBI taxonomy): Eukaryota > Metazoa > Chordata > Mammalia > Rodentia > Muridae > Micromys > Micromys minutus. The sequence goes on along the minus strand of NC_137971.1, from coordinate 94,012,671 downwards.
TGGGTTATAGATAGTTCTGAATACGAGTTATAGACAGGTATGGGTTCTGGGAATCAAACATGAGTCTGCTGTAATAGCATCCACTGCTCGTAACCACTGAGCTGTCTCTCCAGTCCCTACATATAAACACTTAAAAATTAGTTGAAATTTTCAGTATTTGGCATGATTGTGGGACTTTCCTGGGATACTGCCTCTTTCTGTCATTGTCCTATCTAATGGTCCTTTTGGGGGAGCACCATGGTTTCAGCTGTTATTTATTGTTGGTATATCCTCTAGATAGGAAGATTAGGTTGAAAAGATGGTGCAGGGAGTAATTTATTGTTGTGTGAAAGTGATGATCTGGATTTGGATCCCAGAATCCACAAACAAGCCAGATGTGGCAGCATGCGTCTGTAATCCCTAGTGCAATGGAATTGGATAAGAGAATTGCCAGACACACACTGGCAGCAATCCTAGTGTACATGGTCACAACTAGAAGATACCATGTCTTAAACAATGTAGAATTTAAAGACTGACCATTGAGATAGTCCTCTGACCTCCACAGACACTCACACTCACAGACATGCACACCTACCTCCTTACACACAAAAGACTAGGGAATACATAGGCAAGCAAGACTGTTTCATATTCTCCCAAAACATGGAGGCTGCTGACATGGCTCAGAGTACTTGCCTAGTATGCACAAGACTTTGGCTTTGATCTCTTGCACTGAAAGAAAAGGATAAAAGAAGGAAAGAAAAAGGGAAAAAGCAATTCTAATTTATGTTTTGAACTTTTTATTACTTTACCTGTTCTTTAAAATTTATTTAAAATTTTTAGTTTAACATGCAAAGTAAAGGGTTTCACATTCATACATATTTGTCCTCTTCCCTCATGTATTAATATTAATTTCTTTTTTCTGGACTTCACATGTAGACTAGACTGGCATCTAGTTTAGAGATCCTCCTGCCTCTGCCTCCCAAATGCTGGGTTTAAAGACAAATGCTGCCAGGCTTGGCCCATTTCATTGGTTTTGGTATCATTCTGTTCCATTTTATCTTACGGTGCTGGGGATTGAACCCAGGGCCTAATAAATGCTATGCTGTCCCATCACTTTGCTATATTCTTAAGCTAATGATAAACTATTTTAAAATTACATGCTTATTTAAAAGCTTTTATATATTGACAAAGCACTTACCAATACATTTCTAGGTACCTCCTAGTGTTCACAAAGGGAGTGGGGTGGGTGTAGTTCTTGCACTTCTTTCTGTGTATAGATGTAGTCTTCCAGCCAGCTCTACTAAATCCTTTCTATTCAAAGCCACTGACATGGCAGTTTGGTCAAATGGCCATTCTTTAATGTCACTAGGGATGTTTTTACTAGTAATACTGGCCTTCTGTATACAAAAGATTGATTGCCAAAACTACTGAGCATTTATGATATTCAGAGGACATATAGAAGAGCCAAACACTATAATTTTTTAAAACATATTGTTTTTCTTTTTCAAAAGATTTATTTATTTATGTATGTGAGTACACTGTAGCTGTCTTCAGACACACCAGAAGAGGGCATCAAGACCCCATTACAGATGGTTGTGAGCCACCATGTGGTTGCTGGGAATTGAACCTCTGGAAGGATGGTTGGTGTTCTTAACCACTGAGCCATCTCTCCAGCCCCTAACACTGTAATATTTTAAAATGCCAAGTTCTGCCTGGGTCTTTGGGCTTCACTGCTATTTGACTAATCTTTTGTGAAACTTATTTTATTTTTGCCTTAAATTTTCAAGTGAAATGCACATTGTTTATTAAGAGAAGAAGCAGGTATGGCTCATGCCTGTAACTTCAGTACTTTGAAGGCTTGTGATGAGTTTTAGGGGAGCATGTACTACAGAGTGAGAATCTTTACAATATCTGTGTGTATGTGAGTGTGAAATCATTTGAACTTGAGATAGATTATTTGACAACAATTTGAAAGATGTTCCTTCAAGCGCATGCAATACTTGTAATACATCTTTAAAGGCATGTTAGGAATTAAAAAAAAAAGAATGTTGCTGACTAATTTAATTTACACTTAATTTAATTACACTTAATGGAACTTGAGTGGTGAACTCTTTAGGGTTGCATGGCAGTTTCTGTTTCCTACAAGGGCATTAACTTTTTTTTCTTAAGAATGGTTTGTGAAGTTTACTTTGTAATTCTTCAGAAAGAATAGATGACTGGCAAGCATGTTTATCCTAACATAACAAATAGATCTCTGCACATAAAGTAGCCCTAGAGATGGCCACGTAGCAGTAAACCTTAGGATGTTTGTAAATTCATTTGCAGTACTCCAGCTGAAATTGCTGCAGGCAGCTTCTGTGTACTTCCTGTAGGCTTTGGCAGAACGTTGCTAGTGAAGGAAGGACACAGAAGGTTATTGTGGTTGGAGAGAAGGAACAGGAAAAGATTGTGGACTTAAGGGCGGCTCCTTACTGAAGGACAAACAGAATAAACAGACTCACGCTGGCAGTTACCCTGTAATTTCACCCCTGACACCTAAAGCTTTTTAAATATTTGTAATATTTTTATTCTTTTAAGGGATAAATTTACCAACAGTTGAGCATGGTACCTGAGAATTAGGATCACGTGTGTGTATATAAGGTAGGGATTCTCTGGGAGATTCCATCTTTATGGAGGCTTATAATGTAGTCAGTCTGGCTTTATGCAGTTAGCTTTTCTGTGCTATAAAGAAACTATATACTTGAACCCCTTTTTTCTTCCAGCTCATTCTGTGAATGAAGAGACAGGGTAACTACTGTGGCAGGAAGTCCATCAGAACCAACTTGAGGGAGTTACTTTTATATTTATATTTATGCAGATGCTCTTAAAATGATTTCATTATTATTATTGTTTTTGGCTTACATAGGTGTTAGAAGTACAGTTGGAGGGAACAGGATAACTTTGTCTAAATAAGACTGTCTAACTGATTTTATATAGTTTAATTTTTAAAGTTGTAAGGCTGTGTTAATAGAGGAAATTGTAGAAGTGAGTAAATTTGGTATTTCTGGGCAAATACATTTGCTAGATTTTCATCTTCCTGTGGCTGTTCTGTAGCACACTTTTAAAAGAAATGAGTAAAAGAATTGCTTATTCTGCTTTTATTTCTTTTTCTCCAGAACCTGTTCCTATTAATGAATCTAGTGGTTAGGCAGGCATACAATAGGGAGTAGAAAGAGGGAAGAATATAGACCAGAGCTATGGTTTTGAAACTCTTATAGCTAGCATGCCAGGCTCCCTCCTCTCTCTCTCCCCTCCTGTTGTTTGTTTTAAATATAGACTCATATGTAGCCCAGGCTGACCCGGAACTCACGTTCCTCCTGCCCTAACCTCTGATCGTTAGGACTAACAGTGGGTACCACTATGTCTCAATGCTTATTTTAATTTTTATGCTTTTAATTTCTTGCTCCTTTTCCCCCAGAAAAATCTAATGGGTTTATTTATAACTGTCATAAATTTGAACTGTTGAAATGCCTTCACTGAAACATTTTGACGTGAATTCATATGTTGCATTTACATCTTGCCAGTTGTATTACAAATTTATACACAAATGAGAACAGAAAAACTGTCAGTACTTGATTTCTGTCTCCTGTTTTTTCCATTCAAAGTCATATACTTAGGTACCTTTTAATCCCATGGAAAGAATAGCTAACATTCAGAATTACTGAAAAAAGAATAGGAAAAACTTTTTTTTTTGAGAATGAAATGTTTTCTCTCAAAAGTGGGACTCTTATGTAACTTCTGTATGTAGCCTGCTAGCTGATGTCTTTTGGCATAATAGGTTGATATCTTCAAATAGTCCAGCTAGAGAGGCTTCCCTGCCTACTTACAACGCACTAATAGCTATGCTCTGGAAGCACAAGTCTGTTTTGAAATCCTGAGTCACACCACATGTTGGAAGGAGAGCTAATGAATCAAGTTCCGTGGACTTCTGATAGCAGCTGACTCCAGGGAGTGCCACAGTACTCGGCCTATGGTGATGAGACTTTGTCACTCTGCAGTATAGGAGGCACTCCTCTGAGCATTTTTTGCAGTTTTGTGTTTTGTCACCAGTGGATCTGCTGGCAGTCTACTTTTTTTTGTTTTTTTAAACTTTATAGAAAAGAGATTTATTTCATCTTGAAGTCCAGGATGTGCAAAAGTGTAGGGGCCACCTCTTGTCAGCAAAGGCCAGACGTGGTACAGGGCACAGCAGCAGAGACAGAATGTTCACCTGGCATGTCTTCTAGGCTCTTCCATTCCTGGTTTACAGTTATTTATTTAATTTGCAGGAGGTGGGTTTGCACATGCCATGCCCATATGTGGCAGTCAGAAAACAGTTTGTGTAAGTTTTCTCCTTCCACCATGAGGGTTCTGGGGGCTTTGAACTCAGGTTGTTGTTGGACATGTGCTGAGCCATCTTGCTGGCCTGCTCTCCCTTGTCTTATAAAGCCATCACATTCAACCATGGGGCCTTTGTCCTATTGGGCAGTCGACTTTATACAAGCCAGGCTATGAGCACCTCGTCACTTAGCCCCCTTCTTGATCTGGAGCTGGGTGAGAGGATGGTGTCAGTGGTGTCTCAGTGGTGTCTCTTCTTTTTTATTAGGCATATTAATCTGCATATGTTTTCACTCTTTTGTTATTTGATTCTAGGAATTGAGGTTGAGTCTCCTGCTCTAATTAATCAAAACCCGTTTCTTTGTTTTAATTTCCTTTATCTCACCTCTGTATGTAGATTGCAGTTGTATAGTCTTCTCTGGCTTCCAACTCACCGTATAGCAAGGATGACCTTGAACTTCTGGCCCTCCTCCCTCCACCTCAGTACTGGGATTGCCCACATGTGCCACCACACCTGGCTTCACTTTACCAACTCAGCTACACTCATAGCTCTACAAACCTCCCCCCCCCCCATATTCTTGGTTTTAGAATTATTGAAATGACAAGGGATGTTTTAGGAAATCAGGACAAGTCACCAGAAAATATCACAGTGATAAAAAAGAAGCAGAAGTGACAATATGAACAGTGTGTCAGTTTCCTAAGTAATCTGATCTGGTATACTTAAACACTCAAAACCACTCCCTCGAATGGTAGTGTTTTTATTGAGGCTTACCTTTGAACCAGTGGTGACGTTTGCATTCATTCAAAAAACCTAAAAACCTATGGGTGACTCTTGTGGGAACACAGAACAGGATCTTGGTGGGAATAAGGTAGAACTGACTTCAGGATAGAGTGTCTGAGAATATAAGCAGTGTTTGATACAATACCTGGTTAATATATTAAGGATTTGTCTGCTAGTCAGAAATATTTGAGAGAGAGGTCACCTGTGTGTTCTGTGTCCCTGAGTTTTCATCATCGTGGACAGGGTCATTGCTTGTTGATTGCCAGAAGTTTTCAAGTGTTAACAGTTAACAACCGTTCACAAAAAGAGTACAACAAGGAAACTTCACTTACTTTATTTTTGAGACAAGGCCCAGTTCACTGTGTAGCCCTGCCTGCCCTCATATTCCAGTATTCTCCCTGCCGCAGCTTCCTGAAGAGTGGGATAAATGAGTCACGATGCCCAAACCTTTTTATTACATTTTACAGAGCCCTAGTGATGGCTATTGTAAGGTCTATGGAAATTGAGTAGAAATTACACTTCTGGCTGGTAGGTAGTCTAAAAAATAAGATATAAGTGATTATTAATTCTACTTGAAAATGAGACAAGAACAGCTACTATCATGGAAGAATTATTAACTAATACATTTTGTTGAAAATATCTTTTTCTAAGATGTATTTATTTTTATTTTATGTGTATGAATATATTTTTATGTACCATATATGTGCCTGGTGCCTGTGGAGGCCAGAAAGGGGTATTGGGTCCCCTGGAAATGGAACTAATAATGGTTGTGGGTTTAGGGAACCAAACCCAAGTCCTCTCTGGAAAAGCAGCAAGTGTTCTTAACCACTAAGCCCTGTCTCCAGCTCCCCAAGTACAATCTTGAAGATTACTGAAGCCATTCCCCAGTCTTTCCTCTAGAAAACCTTTTTCTTAGGCATTATCCTAGTTATGTTCACACATTTTTAGTTTCATGTGTTTCATATATTTTTCAAAAGATTTATGTGGAGGTTTGGTGGCACACTCTCAGCCTTTGCACCAGGAAGGCGTAGGGAAGAGGGTCTCTGAGTTTCAGGCTGTTCTGGTCCATTTTTACACTTGCTGCCTGTCTCCGTTGGTTTTTAGTTATAGTTACTTGATGTGTGTGTGTGTGTGTGTGTGTTTTACAATGACCCTTCTGCATTTTCCTGCATAATTTTATTGTGCCATTCCAGATGCAGATCAAGTGTCGTCCTACCTTAGGATATCACTGCTGCTCTGGATTTGAGAACTCTCTCTCTAATGTGCCCAGTCATAGCCTCCTGTGCATATCATGTCATTTACTGTCTCTTACACTGTTAAATGCCTGCTGAATGTTTATTCAGTGAACGAGAAATAGTTTCATGTTTTGAAAATAATTAATTTCCAATAACAGCAATAAAGTAGGGTAAAACTAAATTGTTCCATCATATTATAATTAGCACTTTGAACTCTGAAGTGCTAAATTGAGTCCTTTGAACAAAGTTGAAGAAACAGATTTGCCATAGTCATTTTTTTCCTTTCACTGTTGATGATAGATGAACTTCAGAATCTTGGGAGACAAAAAAAAAAAAAAAAAAAAAAAAAAAATACATTTACTAATATAGAGACGGAGAGAGACAGAGACAAACTTACCAGTTTAAAAAAATATCTCTCTCTCTCTCTCTCTCTCTCTCTCTCTCTCTCTCTCTCTCATGTGTTGGGATTAAAGATCTTTGCTACCATGTCCAGCAGGAGTTCTTCTCTTTATGTAGTGTCTGAAAGTGCTGATACTTAAGATTTTGAGTCCAGAAACTCAATTTTATCATTTTGTTTGGAGATTTCCTAGTAAAATAAAAGGAGACACAACGTATTCATGTAACTTGGCAATATAATAATTAGCTGCCTCAAGGTACTCTGTAAATAAGCTCATGGATCAGACTGCTTAAAAGGCATATAATATGAATTGACAAGTGAGTTTGATGAGGGTTATTTGGGAAGGAAAAGTTCATGACCTAAATTTTAAAATACGAATATGTGACGAAATTTCTCACTTGGACCATTTTTTAAGTGCATTGCTCAGTGAGTGTTGAACAGTGTTGTGCAACCATCATTATCAGGATATCAGTGTCACTTTAAACAGAAACTGTATGTGTTGGATAATTCCCCACTGTTTCTTTTCTCTACCCTTGATATATTTCATCTACTTTCTGCCTATATATTTCCCCATTCTGGGTATTTTACATAAGTTGAATCACAGTATTTGCTCCTTCTGAGTTCAGAGTTGATTGTTTCTAACAGATACTCCTTCCTGTCTTTTGTAGGATTATCTGAGTAATGATTGTCTTCTCTTCCTCCCCACTTTGTCCCTCCCCCCATCAACTAACTCTTTTTCCTTTATTTTTCCTCCTCTTTCCCCCCCCTCCTTTTGGTGGTTTTGGGAATTAAACTTGGCCTCGCATGTGCTTGGCAATTACTGTGCTGCTGAGCCGTACATACTCAACACCCATATTTTGATACTTCTATGTTGTAAATATTATAATCTGTATGAAGCTTAAAAACTTAAAGAATGAAATATATTATCTCTGTCTTTTAATGGCTTCCTGCTGTGCTCCTCTTATATTTTAAGTATGAATACTTAGTTGCTTTATTTATTATCAGATTTTATCAGATGGCCATTAGGTCTATTCTATATTGCTGCTGATAAACTCTTTGTAGCAAAGTAACAGATTTGCTATTTGCTTTTATTTGAATTATTAGTATTTACTTTAGTCATTTTTTAAACTCTTTTAAAGTCACTTATCTATTTTGTCAGGGTTTAGTTAAAGTGATATTTAATCCACAAATGAACTCAACAGGTCCATTAAAAAGCTTCTATGTAACTGATCACTTTGAAAGTAAATGGGTAAATGAAAATGCCCTGTGTCCAAAGCCCAGCCTATGTTATTGAACACTCTTTTTTCCTCAGAATACCTTGCATATGTCCAGTATAGCTTCGGACTGTCCATGTGAGGGAATGATCTGTGCTTAACTGCCAATACAGCTTAACTGCTTTCTCATACAGTGAGTTCAGATGCTTTCTTTCTTTTGTTTGTTTTATTTCCGTTTTTCAAGACAGGGTTTCCCTGTAACAGTCCTGGAGCTGGATTTGTAGATCGGGCTGGCTTTGAACTCAGAGTCCATGTGCTGGGATTAAGGCATGCACGGCACCATGCTGGGCTTCTTGTATTTTCTTAATATATTTGCTTACACATTCCTATAGAACAATGTATCTCAGTTGTATTGGCCTGAAATCATGCTCTGATTAGCTGGCACTTTTTTTTCTTATAGTATCTTTCTTAATCATTTTGATTATTTTATAATTTCATTTAAGACATAGAAGCAATTCAGCTTCAGCCTAGTAAGAAAGCAGTATCTTTATGTATACTTCATGCTTTGTTGCTATAGTTACAAATTAGAAAACTTATTGTATGGTAGCTTCAGTAATGGAAGCCAGTGTATAGTGAGATGAGTAAAGACCTCAGGTCATATAGTCATTTTAAAATGATTTAGGGATGGCTTCATTTTCAATTATTTTATGCATTCTGGAAAGCAAGTGAGGTTTTGTAGTGGGTTGGTAGTGGGGCTCTAAACTATATCTAGCACAACACGTGAATGTGACCTTATCTGGAAGATTAACTTTACAGATGGATTAGAGTAGGCCGACCCCAATCCAGTGACTGACGTCCTTAATGGAGATAGTCATACCTTGAGAATCAGAGAATGAAGAAAGGCACATGGAGAGACAGAGACTGGAGTCATGCGTCTGAATCAGAAATGCCAAGGATAACTGGCTGTCCACATGTGCCCACCAGTAAAGATACACAAACAAATTCTCTCATTCACAAAGAAGGCTGCAGTTTCAGACTTCTAACCTCTAAGAAAGCATAAATTTTTCTTGCTTTGAAAACACCCATTAACCGAGCTTTCTTGGAGCTCTGTGGAACCAATATGTAACTCAGAATGATTTTCCTCTCCAGGTGTCAGTTTGAATGTCTTAGTGTAGCTACCTGTACAATGTGATTGAAAAGATGAACATGCTAACTCCCGACTTAATGGTGGTAATCAAGTTATTGGAGTAGATGAGCACACTACTATTTTATCTATTTTTATTTTTATTATCTTCGTATAGTTTTTTTTTTTTTCCCACGTGGAGAGGTTTAATAGAACGGGATGGGGCAAGGGTCAAGGCAGGGCGAAGAGAAGAAGAGAAAGAGCTCGTGTAGTTTTTTTAATTTAAGATTTTTATATCTCTGCTTCAGTTTTCCCCTTCCCCTAGTTCCTCCCTATTTATTTATTTTTTAAAGATTTATATTATTTTTTGAGATGGGGTCTCAGTATGTATCTCTTACTGCACTGAAACCAAGTAGATTAGGTTAGTCTAAACTCACAGAGATCTGCTTGTCTCTCCTGCCTGGGTGCTGGGATTAAAGGTGTGTGTACCATACCTAGCAAGATTTGTTTTATGTATAAGAGTGTTTTGTCTTTTGCCTGATACCCAAGGAGGCCAGAAGAAGGCATCAGTTGCCCTGGAACTGCAGTTACACATGACTGTGGGAACTATGTAGGTGCTGAAAATTGAACCTGGGATCTTTATTAGAGCACCAAGTATATTTAACCTCTGAGAAAACTCTCCAGCCCCAAGACTTTTTTTTTTTGTTTTAATTTTAATTATGTGTATAGGTGTCCCCTGCTGCAATTGGGCTCACTGGAGGTGAAGTTACAGGCAGTTATGAACTGTCTGATATAGTTAGGAACTGAACTCTTGTTTTCTGTAAGAGTAGTATATGTTCTTAACCTCAGAGGCAACTCTTCACTATTACTGTATTTAGAATCATTACACTGACACTATCAGATCTGAACAATTATCTCACTTTAAAATTGAAGATGTAGGTTCAGGAAAGTGTCCCTGGTACAGTCTGAGTCTCAGAGTCTGATTAAAATCTGCACTCCTTTTTTCTCTGTCACTCTGTCTGCAGACTACAGGGGTCAGTTTCTAATGAGTCAGTCTTTCATAGTTAAAGTTTTTCTGCTCCCTCTCAGGGTTTAACTTTGTGAATTCTGAGTAAGTAAAAATTTGTCAAAATACAAGTAACTATCTACCTTTTTCAAATCCTAAGTTCTATAAAATTCGGTGTTTGTATTTCTTAATTTAATCAGAGATTGGAATCTAAAATAAACTGTACCACTTTATTCCCCTGAGATTGTTTAATAGTTGAAACCAGGAAGCACCAGAAATTTCTCATGGAAGTTTCAGGGACTTTAGAATTTTATCTGGAGATTCAGAATGATGAGAACACCCATTCCTGTCTATTAATAGCGTCAAGCAGATTAAACAAACAAAGCCACTAAATTATTACTTAAAACTTTTAAGCCCTTCCAGCAAATAAGGAAATTGCCAATAGAGACTAGCATCTAATCTGCCCATTTATTCATTTTTGTTTATTATTATTAATTATTATTATTTAAAAGACACGACCAGGAGCTGCAGAGATGTCTCAGTGATTAAGAGGACCTAGATTTGGTTCCTAGCACCCACATGGTAGCTTACAACTATCTGTAAAGCCCATCCCAGGTAATCTGATGCCATCTTCTGACTGTCTCACATGGTGCACATACATACATGCAGACAAAACACCTAGATACATAAAATAAAAACACAAATAATTCAAAGAGGGGACCATAACACTTCCTAGGAAACATCCTGTGTGAGTGTTGGGCTTTACTCTCTATCTGTAAAGCCCTGACATGCAGGATTCCATTTTACTTATGAACTTTTCCAGGAGTACTTGACACATTGTAATGCTGGGTATGTGAAAACTGAAGGATATTATCATTTAGAGTAGAAATTGATGTTATTCTTCATTGGAGAAACCTGTTAAAAATGTGTCTTTATGGAGGACTAGAGAGGGCTTCTCAGTTAAAAGCACTAGTTCCTATTTCTAGCTCCACACGGTGCTTGCTGTCCAGCCATCTGTAATTCTAGTCAGAGGAGTGATGTCATCTTCTGACCTCTGAGGGCACCAGGCATACTGGGAATGTGTGTGTGTGTGTGTGTGTGTGTGTGTGTGTGCATGGAAAAGCTTTTGTATACATAAAATTTTAAATAATTTTAACAGTCTTTTAACTAAAAATTGAGAACAACAGTTGTTCGTATAGTGTACATTACTCCTTAGTATTCTTATATACTAATTATTTAAATAAAACTTACGCTTATTATCTAAAAATTTATTGTATGTGTACATGTATATTTGGGTATGATGAACGTGGAAGTCATTTACAGGAGTCAGCTGTCTAAGGTCATGGTGGCTTGGTTAGCTGTATGGTTATTTTTTGTCACTTTTACAAAGGCTAGAGTCATTGGGAACTTAAGTTGAGAGATGCCCTACCAGATTGTCCTGTGGGCCAGTGATTGATGAGGGCGGCCCATCTCTCTGCGTGATGCTGTTCTGGGAACATATGTGGACGTGGGGAACAAACCGACAAGCAGCATTCCTCCATGGCTTTTACTCCAGTGCCTTGAGTTCCTGCCCTGATTTTTCTCAGCGATAGAATGTGACCTGAGGGTTATAAGTAGAAACAAACTCTTTCCTCTCTATGGTTTTTGGTCCCAGTATTTTATCACAGCAATAGAAACTCTTAACTGGCACATGGGTTCTATGGATTAAACTCAGGTTGTCAGGTTTGTGCAGCAAATGCTTTTACCTGGTAAGCCATCGCACCTGAACCAAACTTTGATTTAAGCCATTTGTAAGTCTTTTTTTTTTTTTTTTTTAAGGATCCAGTTTTGTTATCTATATAATGACCTTTTATCATTTTTAAAAACACCCTGGATAATTTAGTATAATTATGCTCTTAATTTTCATAAGACTAATAATAATGAATCAAACATTGACTCAAGACACTTGTTTTTAATGAAGTATTAACAAATGTTATTTATATAAGCAAATGGGGTTTTTAAAAAGATTTATTTTATTTATATGAATACACTGTAGCTGTCTTCGGACACACCAGAAGAGGGCATCAGATCCCATTACAGATGGATGTAAGCCACCATGTGGTTGCTGGAACTTGAACTCAGGACCTCTGGAAGAGCAGTCGGTGCTCTTAACCACTGAGCCACCTCTCCAGCCCCCAAATGGTTTTTTTACTGGCTTAAATGTTACAATTCATTGAGTGTTTAATAAAGATGAGCACATGGTTTCTTAAGTTAATATTTGAGAGTAGATAAAAATTGATTATTTTTGAAGGATTTATAATCAAGTAGTATAAATTTATATCTAAATGACTGGTATGAGACAAAATATAGTTGCTTTGTAAGAAATTTATGCTAGCAACATGACAAGTTATGACAATTTGTAGTAGTAATAATCAGGGCAGAAGGACACTGTGCTTGTGACACTCAGGGTTAGTTACTGTGGAAGATGGTGGTACACCTATTCATATAAATTGAGGCCCTCTGGGCTGTTTGGCCAAATTCCTTACCTGAAATCTATTAGATATTTTTAGAATCTCAGCACTAGTAGGCAGAGGCAGGTGGCTCTCTGAGTTCAAGGCCAGCCATGGCTACACAGAGAATTGCTGTCTCAAAAAACCAAAATGAAAAAGTAGAATTCTGAAGAATAAAAGTTTTCTAAGCTGAGAATATAGCCTGAGGAAGACTATGGTTTGAATATCAGTGTGTTAGTGGCTTTATAACCTCAGACCTTATTTACCTTATGCTTCATGTTACCAGTCTATAAGATAGGATAACAGGCTGGAGAGAGGGCTCAGTTGTTAAGAGCACTGACTGCTCTTCCAGAGGACCTGAGCTCAGTTTCCAGCAACCACACGGTGGCTCACAACCATCCATAATGGGATCTGATGCCCTCTTCTGGCATATAGGCAATTATGAAGATAGAGCACACGTGTATAAAATTAGATAAATAAAATCTTTAACAAGTATGATAATAGTAACAGCAAGTGCCTGCAGACTCTTAAGATGAACCAGGACATTGCTTTGCCTGTGGGGGTATATATAAAAACTTCATTTGTGGAGAAATGAACTTAGAACTATCCTGTAAACAGTAGCAGGGATGACTGGGTATTTTGTAAAAAGCAGATTTGATTTGAATTTATTATTTTTTAAAATTTAATTTAATTTTTTATTTATTCACTTACATCCGGCTGACTCCCTCCTGGCCTCCCCTCCCACATTCCTTCTCCATTCCCCTATTTTAAGACAAGGTTTTACTTCTATCTCAGGCTGCCCTTGAACTCAGGATTCTCCTGCCTTGGCTCCTTGAGTGTTTGAATTACAGTTGTGTACCCCCCTAGGTAGAGTAGGTTTTAAATTGGGGATTTAAATCTGTGTTCGGGTTCTGGGTAACTGGGCCTTTGCTTGCAAAGACCCCCAACCTCACCCTGAGAATACTGTGTTTCTTTCTTTGTTTTATTTTGTATTATTCTTTGCTGCTAGTGACTTCTTTGTATCTTTGAGTTGATAATTCAGAGCATTTGAATATTCTGAATTAAATGCACATTCAAGTATTTTGTATTCTACTCTTCAACTGATATATTGTAGAAGATATAAAGTGAAAATATACTTTGTTGTGTTTTGAATATTTTTATCTAGCAAAGTTGGAAGAATATTAAATTATAATTAATTCTCTGACACCCTTCACTTGAATTCTAACATTTATATATTTGCTTTATTCTGTGTTTAGCCACCTGTTAATCCTTCTACAATCAGTTAATTCACCTTGCTTTTGGTCAATTTGAAACTAAAATTTGGAGGTCTGGCCACTGTGTTCGGGTATGCTCCTTGCCCATAACCTCACTGTGTTACACAGGCTGGCCATAGATTCCTGAACTCAAGGGATTCTCATCTGTCAGCCTCCCCACTGAGACAAGAGGCTCACCCCACTGCGCCACACCTCCCTTTTTATTTCATCCATTTGGTGTTCCAATACTTTCCTTTTTTTCTCTGAATGCTTTATTTTAATTTCAAGCTGAGTCTGCCAGGGCTAATTCTATGATTATACCTTCTCATTACTTAGATTTGTGCTTTCTCTGGGTTTATTTTACTTTATTTTATTGAAAGGTGCTTTGTCATGAGATGGCTCAGCTAGTAAAGGCACCCACTATCACCATACCTGATAACCTATTTCACCCCTGGATTCCACATGATAGATGAGAACTCTGACTTCCACACGTGCTTCATGTGCTTTCATGTGTACATAAAACAAGTTTAAAAGAAAGTGATTTGGGCTGGAGAGATGGCTCAGTGGTTAAGAACTCTTGCTGTTTGGTCTTCCAGAGGACCCTTGTTCCGTTGCCAGCATTCACACGGTGGCTAACAACTATCAACAACTCCAGTTCCAGGAGAACTGATATCACTTTCGGGCCTCCACAAGGCACCAGGAACATACATAGCATACAGACAGACATGCAGGCAAGACACTCATATGTTTAAAAAAAAACTATTTATTTTTAAAAAGTGATTAAAAATAACTTGGCTGAGGTTATAACTCAGGTGTTTAGATTGTGTGAAGCCCTGGGGTCCATCTCATTATCTAAATGAGTGAACAAAAAATGAAAAACATGTTTCATAATTATTTTAATAAGTTTTTAAAATATTTTGTGGCTTAAAGCTAGCACTTTGTTCTTAGGGGTTTTAGTACTTAAGGTCATGATTTCTAAAGTTTTGTTTTTGTTGGCAAATTCCTCTGTACCATTAGATGTCAGAAGCATTTCTTGGCTTTGAAAGTATTTGGAAGACTTCAGCTAGGGTAGAAACTCACCATGGAGAGGCGTCATGTTTCCCTTCTTATAGGTCACATTTTATAAAGGGCAGAACCCAAAATACTTTTTGATACATCGATAAGTGCTCAGAATATTCTAGCACTGTTGTTCTAATGCTGAAAATTTTAAAACCAGTTGCAGCTTATGTTTGTTAATGAATTTTAACAGTTTGTATTCATTATGTATATTGCAAAGGAATTTAAAAAAATCATAGGAAATTATTTAAGAGGTATTTAACAGTAAAGGATTGTTCTCAGAATAGCAGGATATCCTTCTATTTTCTAGGTTTTGCATTTGTAATTCATAGTGACCTCCTTTGATATACTTTTTCAGAAAAGGATTTTATTTTAAAATAATTGAATTAACAATGGATGAATTTAATGTATTAAGATTAGATTACAAGTAGCAAGTAAAAATCCAAAGTATATTCATACAATAGTATTTTCTGTACTGTTTGTTTGTTGATGCTTTTCCTTCTTTTGTGGAGGAGTCAAACAGTTTTATTCAGGAGCTTGAGGTTGGGGAGGGGCTGAAGAGGTCCATTTGATCTGATGTCTTCATCATGTTGGTGGATCTCTCGAATCCCCAAAGCACAGAACAGTAAATATTTCATATTTTGAATGTCGTATGGTCTCTGCTAAATTAACTATCTTTGCTAATGGAGAATGAAAGCAGCCATATACAGTTGGGAAACAAATGGCTGTAACTGTGCTCCAAACTTGACCTAATAAAGTAGTCAAAGGCTGTAATTTATTACCCCTTGAATTACAGATCTTTGTTTTAAAGGATGCTCCCGTGTCTCTGTGTGTGTGTGTCTGTCTATATATCTGTCTGTCTGTCTCTGTCTCTGTCTCTCTGTCTCTCTGTCTCTCTGTCTCTCTCTCTCTCTCTCTGTGTGTGTGTGTGTGTGTGTGTGTATGTGTGAGTGTGTGTGTGTTTTGTGCTTTGGGGATTCAAGAGAGAGTTGGCCAAGATCCGTTCTGGATGGCTAAACATAACCCACCCGAGTGATCTCTCATCCTTTCCTTCCTCCAGTTATTCATTAAAGTTAAGACTGAGGTAATTAAAACTCTGACCTTACACTGTCTTTGTCTCTGTCTCTTTGTATCTCTCACTAATTTGTGAATGGATAATCTAGAAAACCCAATACGTTGAATTATTGGGGAAGTTGCATTAAAAGTTCTAACTATGATCTTAAAGTTTTAAAATTTTATAAACAAGTTATGTTTTAATAAATGTGGAGAAAAAGGACAAGAACGAGCAAAATGTTTAATGTTGTTACTGAAACTGTCTTTTCACCTATTATTAGTTTTCTTGTTTCTGCAATAAAATGCTTGACAAAAGCTATTTAAGGAAGAAAGACTATATTTGGTTCATGGTTTGTGGTAGGGAAGGCTGGCGATGGGGGATTTAAGGCATCTTCTCACTTAGTGTCTTGTGGTTGGCAACATAAAGGTGAATACTAATGCCCAGCCTCCCTTTACTGAGTCTGCGATCCCATTGGATAGGATGGTGCTGCCCACATCCAGGGTTGGTTTTCTTCCCAGTTAAACTACCCTAGAAACACCCTCATGCACAGACCTGCAAGACTTCGTTCTGTCAGTTCTCCCGTGTTGGTGATCAGGACTAACCAGCACACCTGTCAATATGGGGAGCCAAAGGACTTCTGCAGTGGCTATCCTATAATATTAAACAGAAGGTGAATGAAATTGCAGCTTTTTATTTAGAAATGCTTCTAAACTACACTAAAGTAAAACTGTATCCATCAGTGTTTACAATTTTAACAATTAGATTAGTTCTTGATACTAATTTAATCTAGGTTAGATTACTGCCCTCAAGAGGTGATGTGTACTTTTGTTCTGATTTCTGGTTTTGTTGTTGTTTGTTTTGTTTTTCCAGACAGGGTATCTTTATGTAGCCCTGGCTGTCCTGGAACTTACTCTGTAGACCAGGCTGGCCTCGCATTCAGAGATCCTCCTGCCTCTGTATTGCTGGGGTTGAAGGTGTGTGCCACCACTCAGTTCCTATTTCTGTTTTTAAATCATTCCTGTTTTCCCCTTAAAGGCCTGTTGAAGAGCACTCTGCATTTAATAGTAATCTCAAGTCTTTTAATGAGTGACCTGTTCCAATACAGACATTTTATTTTTGTATTGTTTAAAAATTTTTGAGTGTGTGTGTGTGTATGTGTGTGCGTGCGTGCGTATTCGCATGGGCCAAAGACAGAATCAGGATGCAGAAACTTCTTAAAGTACTAGCATAATGAATTAAGTTTAATACAAGTGAATTTCACAGGAGTAAATGTGAGCTCAGCATAAATTGAGGTGACTTAAGAGCAAGATAAGTGAGAGGCACAGTGGTTTCGGTTTAATCTCATCAAGAGTCGCTAATGTGAAAATGCCTGGTAGTGTAGCACCATTTGTGTTAACAATAATAACATAGCTGACTGCCTAATCAACATGAAAGACACAGTAAAAATTGAAAGAAAAAAACAACATGAATTTTATTTGAAAAATTTAAACCAGTCACCCACAGGAATATATTGGCTTTGACTTGTGTATCAATATCTGTGGAATAATGACTAGAAACAAAGTATGTAAAAGTTTTAAACTCAGTTTCAGAGGAGAGTGATCTGAATAAACTACTGATTCTGAGGACAGGGAAGAGTAGGAACAGGGTGTAGATCAGTAGAAAGAAAGGACAAACATAGTAGTCTTCAAATTCCCTAAAATGCCTTAATAGTTGCTGAAATAGTAAATGAATTGTGGTAGATATTACCAAACCTCTATTTGGCTGTTGGTAACTTTTCTGCAAATAGCTGGAGAGTTAAGATTTTTGGCTTTACAGATCAAAGGGTCGCTGTAGCAACTACTTCATAAACAGACAGTAACCACAGATAACATGTAGGTAAATGGGTGTGGTTGACATGCAGTAAAATTTTATTCACAAAAGCAAGTGTTAAGCCAGATGGCAATAGCTTGTCAAAATCTTTTCTATGTTGGAAAAAGAAAAGTAGAATGGATACAAACAAGGTTGGACTATTTCATCTTTGTACCATTTCTTGCTCCAAAGATCCATAAAAGTACTAAAGCAATTCAGCAATACACAAAATAGATGGCCAAATAGAGGGGGTGTCCAGAGTGAACATGACCCTGAGTGGGTCATATGAGGAGCAGGGGAGAGGAGAGGCAGGAGAGTAAAGGGCCAGTAACCAAACTAGCTACACTATACAGCGAAGGGCCACTGAGGGACTAGCAGCCCAGACCTTGGGCTAGAGAATTTATAGTCAGGGGCCTCTGCCTCTTACTACAGTAAGCATCTGGGACTAAAGGCATGTGCCACCATGCCTACAAGGTTTTTGTTATTGTTGTTTTGTTTTAATTACACTTGTTTGTGCCCACACCTGAAGTTAGAGGACAATGTGCAGGAATCAGTTTCTTCTTTTCACTGAGTGTGTCCTGGAGATCAGAGTCAGGTTGTTAGACTTGGTAGCATGTCCCTTTATCCGCTGAGCCATCCTGTTGGCCCATCATGTGCAAGTTTTTAAGCGGACATACACTTTTAGGTTTCTTGGGTTTATAGCCATCTTAATTCCTGGTATTTTCAGGATCTTTCTAAACTGACTTTTGAAGTGGTTCTACCATTTTGTGTTTTCAGTAGCAACATATAGGGCTTCAAGTTTCTTTGATCTTTGCTTACATGTGCTATGGTCTTTTTAATTTTTAGCCATCCTTGGTATGTTAAAAATAATTTTGAACAGGAAATAGAATGTATTACATTTGCCCTTCTAATGTATACCTAGGTTAGAATATACCCACTCCCACCCCTTTTAAAAACTAAATACTTTTCTTACCAGGGTGTGTACTCTCTTTAAGCAGTGATTGTGACACATTTGTTTGAATTTAGGACTAACAAATGAATGTATGAATGACATTAAACACATTGCAGTGCAATAAGAGACACAATTAAAGCTCTTTGTTCCCATAAGGAACAATCATTTCAAAGCTGGCAAAACCATTTTGAAAAGAGCTCTTAAAGATACCAATCTGTTCCATGCATAGTGGGGTATAGTTAGAAACCACACCATAAGAAAATGTGAAGGAACATCTCCATTCTCATTCTCATCCGTTCCCCCCACCCCCAATAAACGGTCTCACTATGGAAGTCTTCCTTCTACTAGGTGAGTCCTGGAGATTAAGTTTAGGTTGTTGGTTTAGAGCTTTCTTTGTAGATTAGGTTGGCCTTCAACTCACAGAGATCTCCCTCTTCTTTCCCACCCCTGCGATTAAAGGCATATGCTACCAAGCCCAGTCTATTTAATTCTAGAGAGAAACCAGATGTTAGAAGCAGGCTGCTTGAAAACTGTCCCATTTAGAAACTGAAGACCCGATGACTTTATGTCAAAACATTAATAGCATGCAATTAAGAGTCAGTGTTGTATTTCTTATGGGTTTCACCTGTTACATTGTGTCGCTAATGAGAAAGGAAATGAAGACTTTTAAAAGAAAAACAAGGTGCAAAGCAGTGTTAAAAAGGTTTCTAAATTTCTGTTTTTTTTTTTGTTTTTTTTTTTGTTTTTTTTTCTCTCTTATTGGCAAGGCAATGGGTACCTAGCAGCTGAGCACTGGCATTGGTAAGAAAGGAGAATGTTCAGCCAGGGGACCTTGGGAATGAGAGTGGGATAAACTGTTCATGGTTTTTGAGAAATGTACACCAAATAGATACACACGTGTGTGTATGTCTAAGTGTTTATATATCTCATACATTCTGAAGTAGTTCCCTTAATGAAAACACTCTGCCTCCAGCAATTAAGGGGAAAAGAAAAAAAAATCCCCAACACAACTCTGCTTGTTTTTCCACATGATTGCTGAACAATTGCAGCTTCTACTAGGAACCCTTCTCCTGTTCCTGGGAAAATACTCAGTAGCTGGCATTAGCATAATCATCTTTAGAGCTATTGTGGGTAGGTTTGGGCTGCTAACACAGAGCTCTAGACTAGCCACCTGTCTGAATCAAATGAACTCAGCTTTGTGTACCATTATCTGGTTCTCCAAAGTGTTATTTCTAAGTAATGAATGATTGGTTAAAATACTATGAAGTTGTTATTTAGGAAACATTTTCATTGAACCTATTTCCTCCTTTTAAAGAAAAGAGACATTTTCTTCCACTGGCAGAACTAGACGTAGCCTGGTTCCTCTGCCTTCATTTTGCAACTGTTTTTGTGAAATTATTCTCATGAATATTAACTAGGGATGTGATAATTTAAAAAGAAACTTTGAAAATAATTTATGTTCATCCCTGTAATTGTAAGTGTTGGTTAATGTTTTCTAACAGCTTACTGGACTTATGTGAGAAACTTAAATACCCAAGGAAGGAAGGAAAGAGGAAATGTGTAAGGTCCTGAAATGGCAGCAAGTTCATTTCCTTGGTAGAATTTATACAAGAATCTTGATTTTTTTGACTTACTAGTGCACATATTACTACTAAGAAGTTTCTGTTGTTCATCTCCATTTAGTTTGTGATAAGAATGCACATAAAAATTGAGTTTATTTTGCTTCACTGTTGTGTGTGTGGTCCTGTGTATGCAGTATAAATGCATGTCTATGAAGGCCAGAGTTGACTTTGGGTATTTTCTCAAGTGTTCTCCACCTTACTGTTTGATGCAGCCTCTCTGACCCTAGAACTCACTGATTGACGAGACTGGTGATAAGGTTCATAGATCTACCTGCACCGCCTTGTCCCTTCCCAGTACAGCTGCTTGCCACCATGCCCTGCTTTTCTCTGGGTGCTGGGGATCTAGGTGTGCACACATCATCCTTCTTATGTGATAGGCCCTTCATAGACCGCCATCTCCCCAGCCTCCCATTCATTTTATTAGTATATGTGACAAACTCTTATGTTGTGTTTCTTTTACATAGTGACTACTGAATTGAATTTATTATTAAAATCAACTTGTAATTGATAAACTCTGTAATTATATGGGACAATCTCATTTTGAAATAGGTAAACAATGATTAATAACTCTTTTTAAAAACCTCTTACCAAAACTTTTGCCTGGTCATGATAGTAATCATTTCTCCTAGTTTTCATTAATTATTTATTGATGAATGGAAGATTGAATACTGCTAAGACACTATTAATCTTTGGTAGAATGAATATTAGGTACTTTTTATTCACTTTCACTTGAGAATTAGTACAGCTTTTGAAGATATATCATTTTTTATTTTTCTTATGTGTATGTCTGCCATGTGTGTGTAAATACCCCAGAAGGTCAGAAGAAGTCACACATTTCAGAGCTGGAGTCACAGCCTATTGAGCCACCTGATAAACTCACAAGAGTTTCTCTTGTATATTATACATACTATCTTGCACATATATCTCATTTATGAATGAGATTTAGTGGCAACCAGGCTGTGGATTGCTTTTGTATGTTGTAATGTGCAATTGTTTTTTTGTGACCAAATAAAGTAGATTTACAGATTATATTAAGTTCTCTTGAAAACTTAACAGTTTAAAATTATAACTGGGAACATAATTCTAGTAATGCTTGCTCAAGTAAACATAAAGAACAGAAATAATTAGTTTTTTAAAAGTTGTTTTTCACCTTAATTTTAGTGTGAAGATGATGATTTCTGCCTGCGTTTTTAACCTCTTTTCTCCTTCATTCTCCCTCTTTTCCTTTCTGGAACTCACTATGTAGTCTACTTTGGGTTTGAAATGGTTATCCTGCCCACATAATAGGCAAATCTACCACTAAGGCATAGTTTTGGTTTATAATACAGGGTCTTGCCTTTTTTTTTTTTTTTTTAAGCTTATGCTACCCTTCAACTAGCTCTGTAGTCCAGATTGGCCTTGAATTAGGGAGGCTACTGCTTCAGCCTCCAGATGCTGGGATTACAGCTGTGTGTGTGTGTGTGCATAACATGCTGAGTTTGTTTCTGAATTGCAGATAGAGGCTTAGATAATGCTGGGAAGAAATAAGGAAATGCTTTGGGGATTTGGTAAATTAACATTACTTGATAGAAGTTATGTATGCTGGGCTAGTCAGAGAACTTAAACCAAACACACACACGCACACACACACACACACAAAACACCAAAGAAGACTTGTACACTGGCATTGTATGCTTAACGAAGGCTCTTTTCTTGGTTTAATGAAGTTAAACAAGTTTAATTCTGTAGAATTTGTTAATGGTAGGTAGTATTGTATATATGTCAGCTAGAAAGCATTATTTTAAATCTAGTACTTTTGTGTGAAAAAATATTCGTTTGGTGAATCTTTGTTAGAGTAGTCTCTGTTTAGAATGGCTATTTTACATTAAAATAGAATAAATTATATTTTCTTTAGTATAAAATTTGGTGAAGAAATGGGTACAGATGCAATACTGTGGCACTCTAGAGAACTTTCATCCTCTGGATTATAAAAAGTGATTCCTTTTTTAGAAGGAAATAACATACGTGTGAAATGCAAGATCTAGTTGACAAAATAAGTCAGCTGCATAAAACGTTAAGATACACAGTGCAACTACAGCTAAGTCAGATTTATGTGTTTACATGTCAACTCAAGGACTGGAAAGCATTTTTCATGAAATTGTAAGGTCATAAGTTTGATACCTAGAATTCACAGTTAAAAAGGAGACATGGCGGTATGTGCTGTATTTTGAAATTTGTCATTGTGGTGGCTTGAGTAAGAATGGCCCCCATAAGCTTACGTATTTGAATGCTTGGTCACCTGGGAGTGAAACTGAAAAAATGACAAGGATGGGAAGCCGTGGCCTTGTTGAGTAGGTGACCATTTGGAGGAAATATGTCATTGGGATGGACTTTGAGGTTTCAAAATTCATGCCAGGCCAAGTCTCTTTCTCTCTACCTATGGATCAGGATGTAGAACTCTCAGCTGCTCCTCCATCACCCTGTCTGCCTGCACGCTCCCATGCTTCTCACCTTGATGATAATGGACTAAGCCTCAGAAACTGTAAGCCAGCCCCGATTAAATGTTTTCTTTTATGAGAGTTGCCTTGATCATGGTGTTTTTTAACAGCAACAAAACTGTGACTAATGCAGCATTTCAGAGTGTGGGGTTTTCTGTTTTGTTTTTGCTTTTTATCATTTTAAAATGTTTTATTCTTTTGAAATTACAGCATCATTTTCTTTCTTCCCTTTTCTCCCTCCAACCCTTCCCATTTACCTTCATACCTTGCTTGTTCTCTCTCAGATTCATAGCCTTTATTTCTTTTTTATTTTGCATTTAATAATATTTTTCAGTTTTCATTAACTATAATCACCATTTGTTAGGTAATTTGCTGTATGCTAGGAATTGTTCTGATGATTAGATTTAGGTTTCTTTATTGTGTACATTTTCCAATCAAGTAAGCTATGACATAGAGTTGTTAATTACATCATCTTGTTATTTATAAGTAGTAGGTCTGAAATTTGACCCCACATTTGATTAAGTAACATCATAAATACCTTGGCTGGCAAGACCTCTCATTAGGTAAGGGCACTTGGTGTTCAAACCTGCCACCTCCAACTTTTTTTTTTTCCTTTAAATTGTCTTTTATTTATATGGGTATCATTTCTTGTCTTGTTTATTTTGATCCAACAGTTACCCCAAATTTGATTCCCACACCCATGTGAAGTTGGAAGGAGAGAATTGATTCTACAAAATTGTCCCCTGATTGCTATATGTACCCTTTCCCTACATTGTGTGTGTGTGTGCGTGTGTGTTTGTCTACATACTTCCTTGTGTGCACTAATAAAAAATTTAAAAGACAATGTACAATGTTGTAAAATCCTGTTAGTTTCTGATACAAGTTACCATTATCTGAGAAGAGGGAACCACAATTGAAAATATGTTTCCATCAGATTGGTCTGTAGACAAGACTCTGGGACATTTTCAAAATTATTGATGGATATGGGAGGGCCCAGCCCACTGTGGATCGTTCCATCCCTGAGCTGGTGGTCCTGGGTTGTATAAGAAAGCAGGTTGAGCAAGACACAGAGAGCAAGCCACAGAGAGCAAGCCAATAATCAGCACTCCCCCATGGTTTCTGCATCAGTTCCCTTCCTCTAGGTTTCTGCCACGACTTTGGTACACTACAAGTCTGTAAGATAAAATAAGCCCTTTCCTCCTCCAGTTGCTGTTGGTCCTGATGTTTCATCACACTAATAAAAACCCTGACAGAGACATAAGAGGGTACACATTACCATGTCTGCTCTTTGAGTTTACTATTTTTTATGTTTTGTTGTTTGTTGCCTTTAAAACAGTTCAGAATTAGAATCTTGGTTCTAATACTGTTTTTCCTTTAAAGTCTGTCTGAGTATTCAGCTCTTCTAGAAAGCTTCAACTGGCTGCCTTTTCTTAAGCTGGTTTCACTGTTAGTTTTTTAGTCTCTTTATCTAAAAGTGAATCTTTTAACTATGACCTTTTTAAAGAATAGCACACGTTTCAACTGTGTCCAGTACTTGGAGTAACGTCAGCATATAGTTGAAAATGCTCAGGCAATACTTAAATGAAAACCGTGGCACATACATGTCTGCCTTTGCCTTCACAGAACTCATTTAATTATCTTCGCATCATTGATGTTGATCCATTACTTCTCTTATTTTTGAAATAAAAAAAAACGCAAGGTCAAGACAAGTAGATGAACTTAAAGTTTAACCCATGCTTGTTTGTTTGTGCTCTTAACCAGTTTCCCAGAGACTCAGGAAATCACTTGTGACTTTCTTATCCCCATGGCAACAGTCTAATCAGCTTGTAACTTTTATTCTAGTACGTCAGGTACTATGGAGGTACCTTGTAAATTTTGGTTTAAAATTTCTGGTGGTGGTACTTTGCACCCAGCACTGGTCTGTAGCAGCAGAAGGATCTTAAGTTTGAGGTCTCCCTGTCTCTAAAATCTAAGGCCTGTCCAGGCGAGATGGTTTAGAGGCTAAGGGCATTTTGCCACTAAGCCTGACAACTAGAGTTTGATTCTTAGAACCCACATGATGGAAGGAGAGAACCAACCAATATTTTACCTTCATATCTGTACTTTGGGGTGAACACTCACATGCATACATACTCCATACTAAGCAAATAATAAGTTTTTAAATACTAAAAAAGAGTTAGTGATGGAACAACAACTTAAAAAACATGAGTGACTTTCATTTGTTACTCAATACTACCTAGTTTATGTCAGAATTTACCTGGTCATCCATAAGAAATGCACATTTTCTAATTCACTCTATTGAAGTGGAAAAGCAATGGAAAGCTTGAGTGGTATAGGACATACAGTTTGAGTAGAATTGATGCTTGGGTAACTTTCTCTACTCTGAGTTTTGAGATGTTATGTTTTATTGATGTGATTATTTTTGTAAATACATTATATTATTGATATAATTAAAATAGAAACTATCTTTGTTAGTATAAGCTTAGGCTTTGATACTTGCTTTTAGAATTAGTGACACCTTTTTGTGAGTAATTGTTTAAGCAGCTAGAAATTGCAGAACAGTCCAATTAGATACTCTACTTGACAGTTTTAGTGTCTGTTTCCCCTGAGGCAGTGTCTCACTGATACAGCGTCTCTGTATCTCTGGCTGGCCTGGAACGTATTTACACTAGGCTGGCCTCACAGAGACCCATCTGCCTCTGCCTCCGAGCTCTGGGACTAAAAAGTCATGTGCCATCATGCCTGACTAAAGTAGTTTTTTCCTGAAAGACTTAAAAATTCAGCGTGGGCTCTAAGTGAAGTTTAAATTTGGTGTGAAAAATGGAATTTTTAAAAGGGTTTTTAACTTTTACTAATTTGTCCCATTTCTAGTTGCAGTAGTTTCATGATAAATAGTTTTACTTTAAAACAAATAACACTAAAGTGTTTCTGTGTCATGACCATTTTTATTATCCTAGATTAATTTGATTTTGGGGTGTATGTGTGTGTTTCAGGAATCTGATTCCTAAAGACCCTTCACTAGTTAATAAGAACTCAGTGTTAAAAATAGACAGCACGTGACAGCAAAAATAGACAGCACGTGACAGCTGCTTTGCAAGTGACATTGTTAAAAGAAAAACCATCGAACTGGGAGAAAATGATTGCCAAAAAATTATTCATATCAGTAATATAGAAGAACTCTTAAAAGTGACTAATAGTAAATGCAAAAAAAAAAATGGCAAAACTGTGTAGATAGTGAAGGTCAGTGATTGAAGGAGGTCATCACTGTGGTGAGGGAGGGAGGCCGCAGAGGCTTCAGGGTAGGGAAGCTATAGATACTGTGTTGTTAATTTGTCAAAACTGATGAATAGTAAACAGTAATACAAGCCATGAACATTAGTTAATGTGCTAACATTTCATTAATTCTAAGAAATGCATTATACTAAGAAAGATTTTAATAACAACAACTGGTACAGACAACTAAGTAGGAACCCTGCACTTCCTGTTCAGTTTCTTTGCTATAAAGAATTAAGGTTGTTGTTTTCACAGTGTATGTGTATAATCATTCACCAAAGTAAGGAGTAATATAGTTCAACAGTTATTTACTGAGCAAAGTTTGTGAACAATGCCAGGTTTTTATAGTTCTATTCTTCAAAGAACTTAGTTACAGCTGTCAGTAAAAATGTATAGCAATTTGAGACAGCATGCGTGATTTTATCTAAATTGAGTAGTCCAGTATTTTAAACTTTGAAAAATGATCTGGATCTGAGTCTGCTTAACTAGCTGAGTTAGTTATCTTTTGTAAATTACTTAACTTTTTAAAACTTTTTTTTGCTTATCTACTACATAAGATGATGCTTATAGAAGTTCACAGAAAAGTTTAGGCATCTTGTATGATCATGAAGGAATGGCGCTTTTTTTTAATGTTCAGACGCATTTGAGCTATTTCTCCTGAGTTTCCACCACTGTTCACAGATGGCTGTTGTCAAGCACAAGATACCATTTGCTTACTGATTAAATACATTCCAGCTTTTGCTTTTGAGAAAGAACTGCTTTTACAGCTGTCTTTGACAGTGGGTAGCCCAGTCATGCTGGCTAGTGTAACACTTTTTAAGGCTGAAAACAACAGAGACCAAATCATTTCTCCCTGGTAAAAAAAATCGTGTTGTGACGGAGGTTTTAAAATAGGTACTAGCTACTTTTCACCCTAAAAACAGGGCGTTAAATTAGGAAGACATTTTAAATAGTATAGTTTTAATGATGTTTGCTGACTTACTAATATTTTCACAAAGCTAAAATTTTGGACATTCTTTTCTAAAAGTCCAGAAGCTATAATTTGTGTTTTTTCAATTGACAGATTTCTTTTTTTCAATTAATATATTTCTTTTCCTGATGCTAAGAACAGAACCTAGGATTTAAAGCATTCTAGGCAAGGGCTATTCCCACTCTGGGAACTGCTTTAATAAACTGGGCCAAATTTAAATTTTAACCAATTACCAAATTAAATCATTATTAGGAGATGACAGCGACCATGAAAATATTGCAAACTCCTTTCCTGACAGCCACCATGATATGGGAAAAAAAAATTACTAAATACAGGGGAAGGGGAGGGCTCGGAGGGAATAAAACAAACAAATAAATAAATAAAACAAATACCCAGGGATCATGACTGTATAGCTACCATTCTTAGATAAGAATTCTACTGAAAAAATGGCAGACAGAGTAAAAGCTAATGAAATTTTATTTTATCTATTTATTTATTTGGGTCATGGTCTCACTATGTCGCTGTAACTGGCTTGGAACTCATGTTGTAGATCATGATAGCCATTCGTAGAAACTTTGCTTTTGTATTTAAGTGCTAGGATTAAAGTAATCAACTATCATGCCATGAAGCTATTGGCATTTTAGAAGAAAGCTAAATCAGAGTGTTCTGTTCTATAGACTTTTTCCTGATAAAAGTTTGAATTTCTGTTGCAGAATTTTTCTTTCTACAGGGAAAAAAAAATCAGTGGACAAGGTTAAAGAAAACTTAATAATTAAATAACTGTTACCTACTTTTTACTGTTAGGTAGATCTAGCTAAAAAATAAATAAAAGAGGACACATTTTATTAAATAGCTGCTAAGTTATTTCTCATGTTGTCAATAGCATTGCATAAACCAGGTATCTAGCTCGCCCTAAGAACTTATGCATGTGCTTGCCGTGGTGGGACTGACACGTCAGTATTCAGTGGGAAACAACGTATGTTAGACAGATAAGCTGTCTGTCCTGCACATGCTAAGGTACTGAGTTTTGTATAAAGAGGGTGACTTAAAGATGACACACAAATCCCAGTTATTAGAACCTTCTAAGAAAACGTTTAAAATGTTTCATATGATTCTGTTTAAGCATGTAGTATTAATGTTGCTTTTACTTGGAATTGAATAAAAGAAAGATAGGCAAGGGGCTTTTGGTGTTGTTTGGGTTTGATTTGTGAGTCTTACCACATATAGCCTATACTGGCCTCAGATTTGCAGTGTAGCTGGCTGACCTCATCCTTCCAAATGCAGTAATTACAGGTGTGAATACCAACCATGTTAGAATATATTTACCTGTGTAATCTTTTAGTCGAAAATGTATATTAAGTATGTGTGTGTTTGCTAGGCTTCTTCCCTTTTGCTACTCTCTACTTTGTGGAAGCAGATCACTCTTAGTACAACCTACTTTCAAGTGGTAGAAAATTTTATATATTATATATGTATATATGTTTCTTTTTTATTGGTTATTTCATTTATTTGCATTTCAAATGTTATCTTTCTTTCTGGTTCCTCTTTACACTCCCATCTTATTTCCCTCTCCCCTGCTTCTATGAGGGTGCTCCCCCACCCACCTACCCACCCACTCCTGCCTGAATGTCCTAGCATTCCCCAAGCTGGCACATCAAGCCTCCACAGGACTAAGGGCCTCTCCTCCCATTGATGCCAGACAATGCCATCTTCTGCTACATCTGGAGCCATGGGTCCCTCTGTGTGTTTACTCTTTGGTTGGTGGTTTAGTCTCTAGGAGCTCTGGGGTGTTCAGTTGGTTGATATTGTTGTTCTTCCTACGGGGTTGCAAATCTCTTCAGCTCCTCTAGTCTTTCTCCTAACTCCTCCATTGAGGTCCACTGCTCAGTCCTATGGTTGGCTGTGAGCATCAGCATTTGAGTTTGTCAGGCTCTAGCTGAGCCTCTCAGGGACAGTTCTATCAGGCTCCTGTCAGCAAGCACTTCACATCAGCAACAGTGTCTGGCTTTGGTGTCTGCAGATGGGATGGATTCCTAGTTGGGGTGGTCTCTGGATGGCCTTTCCATCAGTTCCTGCTCCACTCTTGGTCAGCCTTTTTGTAAAGAATTCTTATTGGAACAAAGTATTAAAAGCCAAGGTCTTGACACCGCGTGTATATAGTGACTGCGTGTGTGTCATTGCTTCTAGGAGTTTCAGTGGACAGAGCTAGATACTTTTTACTGCTCACATATGCACATCCATCTATGTAATTATTTTATGCATATTTTTATTTAGATGTCTCCTGTTCTAATTTATCCACAAAGTTACTTGTTCCAGTTTCTCCATCTTGCTGATGATAACGTTATCTTTCCAACGTTGAGTAACATAGCTTCTATCATCTGTGTTCTATGTATTTATTTGCTTAATTCTGCCATCTGTATACCACATTGCAGAATTATTAAAATATAACTATTAGGGTAGTGTGTGTATGTATTTTTTTTTTTTGATTTTTGTTGCATAACTTCTAGTTAGAATATTATTCTCCAATATCATTTGGATTGGTTTGTAAAAGTATTGTTTTAAAGAGTTACAGTCTTTTGCCTTTCAATTCTCTATACTTACAATTATGCTGATTTTAGTAATGAACTTCAATTAAGTTGTGATTGTCTTTAAAGAAAAAAAAACCAACAAGCATTTCAAACCTTTCTTAAGGGTGGAATTAGGGCTGCTCTCATGGTGCCCCAGCCCACCCACTTTAATCCCAGCACTCAGGAGGCAGAGAGAGGAAGATCTCTGTATGTTCCAGTCAGCCTGGTCTGCACTGTTCTAGGCTAGTCAGGGTTACATAATGAAACCCTGTTGTGGGTAGGGTGGGAACATCCTCATGGAGACAGGGGAAGCAGAGGAGGTATGGGATGTGGAACTGTAGGAGGAGGGTGGACTGGGAGAGGAATAAAATCCTGAGTGTAAAAGTAAAATAAAGGACACTGTCAATAGGACAAAACGACAACCAGCAGGTTGGGAAAAGATCTTTACCAATCCTACATCCAATAGAGGGCTAGTATCCAATATATGCAAAGAACTCAAGAAGTTAGACCCGTTAAAAGGGGGGAGGGGAACAGAGCTAGACAAAGAATTCTCAACTGAGGAATATTTAATGACTCAGAAGCACCTAAAGAAATGCTCAACATCTTTAGTCATCAGGGAAATGCAAATCAAAACAACCCTGAAATTCCAACTCGTACCAATCAGAACGGCTAAGATCAAAAACTCAGGTGATACTGGCAAGGGTGTGGAGAAACAGGAACACCCCTCCATTGTGGCTGGGATTGCAAACTGGTACGACCACTCTGGAAATCAGTCTGGCAGTTCCTCAGAAAATTGGATATAGGACCCAGCTGTAGCACTCCTAGGTATGTATCCAAAAGATGCTTCAACTTATAACAAGGACACATACTTCACCATGTTCATAGCAGCTCCATTTATAATAGCCAGAAGCTGGAAAGAACCCTGATGTCCTTTAGCAGAGGTGTAGATATAGAAAATGCGGTATATTTTCACAATGTAGTACTACTCAGCTATTAGAAACAATGACCTCATAAAGTCCTTAGGCAAATGGATGGATCTAGAAAATATTATCCTGAGTGAGGTAATGCAGTCACAAAAGAACACACATGGTATGTACTCACTGATAAGTGGATATTAGCTCAAAGCTCAGAATACCTAAGATACAATCCACAGACCAAATGAAGCTCAAGAAGATGGAAGACCAAAGTGCAGATGCTTCAGTCCTTAAAAAGGGGAAAAAATATCCACAGGAGGAAATACAGAGACAAAGTTTGGAGCAGAGAATAAAGGAAGGTCTATCCAGAGACTGCGGGGATCCTTCCCATATTCAGTCACCGAACCCTGACAATATTTTGGATGCGAGGAAATGCATGTTGACAGGAGTCTGATAGAGCTGTCTCCTGAGAGGCTCTGCCAGAGCCTGACAAATACAGAGGAGGATGCTCTCAACCAACCATTGGACTGAGAACTGGGTCCCCAATGGAGGAGCTAGAAAAAGGACTAAAGGAGCTGAAGAGATTTGTAACCCCACAGGAAGAACAATATCAACCAACCAGACCCCACAGAGCTCCCAGAGACTAAACCACCAACCAACCAAAGAGTACACATGGAGAGAACCATGGTCTCTGCAACATATGTAGCAGAGAATAGGCTTAGAGCGGAGAGGTCCTTGACTCCATGAAGGCTCAATACTCCATTGTAGGGGAATGCCAGGGTGGGGAGATGGGAGGTAGTGAGGAATACTCTCTTAGAGGCAGGGGAGGGGGTATGGGATAGGGGGACTCCAGAGGGGAAACTGGGAAAAAGGATAACATTTGAAATGTAAGTAAAGAAAATATCCAATAAAAAATTTAAAAAGTAAAATAAAACAAACAAACTTCAAAAGACACAATAAATAAGGAAGGAAGGAAGGAAGAAAGAAAGAAAGAAGGAAAGAAAGGAAAGAAAGAAAGAAAAGGAATTGGGGCCTGAATGGATGGCTTAGTAGATAAAAGCATTTGCTTCTCTTAAAGAGGGTCTAGGTTTAGTTCCCAGCATATACAAAAATTAATACATTTAAGTGAGAGTGATTATAAAGCTTTTGTTACTATGAAATTGATGTGGGCATGTGGTAAGGTTGTTATCACACCTTCCATGTAGCGTGTGTAGTGTACTTATGTAAGCATAGCATATACAGAACGTTGTTTCTTAATATTTAAAAAAGCCACCTGATGTCCATCTTAGTGAAGTTCAAGTTTTAATTTCATTCTGTGCTGTGGAAAGAATGGTCATATACAGAATGGCTCTGGGGGAGCCAGGAGCACACCCTGCTCAGCTCGCTGTTGTGAATGGGCCAAAGGTTAAACCATCAGTCCATTTCCCAGTGTCTCCTTAACAGTGGCTTTCTTTGTATTTCTTCACTTGTTAGGGAAATACAGCAAGTGTTACTGAATGGTAAAACAAAGCAAGTCTTATATAAGACACTGACAGCGTCTTAAAAAGTTGGAATAAGATGTCATTGGATGTTCCAAAGGCAGTCCGATAGTACTACATTTTTATGGAAGTCACTGCTTCAGTGGGAATTATATTGCTATTCAAAGGAACTTTCCGTATGTGGTGTTCAA
Organism: Micromys minutus; assembly: GCF_963924665.1. Lineage (NCBI taxonomy): Eukaryota > Metazoa > Chordata > Mammalia > Rodentia > Muridae > Micromys > Micromys minutus. The sequence continues at coordinate 93,980,436 of NC_137971.1, read as the reverse complement.
GTCATTGTAAATAAATATATGCCTAGTAGACCAGGTTTAGAGAGTAATACTACTTCCATGGGAGAGGGTGAAGAAAAAGCCTTTTAAAGATGGCCAGCCATAACTTTATTTTCCTTAGCAAATTAATTAGTGTGGATAATTTTCTTTGTAACAGACCATTCATCTATATGGTATAGCTTTCAGCATAATTTAGAAGGTGAACTAGTTAATTTAAGTATATAAAATGCCCTCGGAGGCATGAAATGTTATTTAGGACCTAACTGATAGTGGTCATGGAGTATATCTGAGCATCTATGCAGATTGGATCTTGAACAGCTGCATAGAGTGCATAGAAATCATGATTCCCGTCTCTGAACTAACTTGAATAAAGTCTTTCATCTAGAGATCTCACTGTTTGTTCAGTTTATGAATCCCTCAACTCATCTCTGAAAGGTTCATTCAGTTTAATACAGTCCAGCTTTGTGGTCTAGAGCTCTAGAAACTGCTTTTGAGGTTTAGAATGCACAAAAAGTTAGCAAATTAATCCATTGATTTTTTTTTTTAGAATTAGAGAAAATCTACTTTAAATGATGTCTTTTCATAAAACTTGAGAACTTGAGATTCTAGCTCAAGCTTAATTTGTCATTTTGATATAGACCTGGAACTTGCTGTGTAGACTAGCCTGCCCTTAAATTCCTGGCAGTACTTCTTACCTCTGTTTCCTAAGAACTGGGATTGCAAGTCTGGATAGAATTTAACTGTTATGAACTATATTACCTTAAGTAATATCTGAATATTACAAAGTGTCCCATTTCCTTGTGGTTTTAACAGTTAGGTCTCTCTCACAGTTAGAGAAAATGTGAAGATGCTCTCATTTCCCTCCTTTTTCTCTCACTTTCCTGCCACCCTACCCTTTCTTTACTCCTTGGTTTTTCAAACCAGGGTTTCTTTATGTACCCTTGACTAACCTGGAACTTGCTCTGTAGACCAGGCTGGCCTCTGCCTCTGCCTCCCAAGTACTGGGTTTAAAGTGTGTACTACCACTGCCCCACCCCCACCCCTGCTTTATTACTTCTTCTAAGGGGAGCATTTCTTAGACTATGTTTTTTTTTTTTTTTTTTTTTGGTGTGTGAAATGTTCTGCAAACATTTTAGAGTTAATTAAGATGAAATTTATTGTATCATTTATATGTGATTTTAAAAAAGTTATATCATCTGTTCCTTATTTGGACATTTATTATATTTATTTTTAGAAGCTTCTTGTTACTTGGCATTTTATGTTTTATACTGCTTATTTCTCTCTACAGCTAGTGAGTTCTTTTAATTCAGGGATTTTAGTTAACCTTTTTAAATATTAAGGTGCAATATGAAACAGGTATTGAAATAAACTCCAGTGTTTATTTACTTTGAGACATATATATAATCCCTTTTAAGGATAGCCAAATTTGATAATAATTGAAGAGTTTATTTATAGTCAAAACTAATAGTCATACTATCATTTTTCCTATGCAAAAATTAAGGACCACAGAAATTTTGATCCAAACATGTCCAGCCTACAATGATAGAACACCAAAGATTGATATACATTAGGAATAGTAATGTAACTGGAATTTATTCATCCAGTCAGTGGATATTTTAGCTACACCTAGCTGCTAGTCACTCTGTTACAGCCTGGGGATATAGTACTTTATTGATAAAAATATATAAATAAACAGTCTCTGCCTAATGTAATTTATAGTTAATAAACAGAAAAAATATTTAAACAAGACAGTAACAATATGAGGATTATGAATAGATAGGATTGCATGACAGAGAAACTCCAGGTGTAGAGAGTGGTTAAAAAGATAGAATACAGGTAAGGACATACCTAGCTTGTGCTACTAAGTTTCTCAGGAGTCCATGGAAAACTTATTGTGGGTCTTAGTTAGGAACTGGAAAAGAAAGCAAGGAATCAGCCAAAGCCTTTTGGGGTCATGATAATGGAGCCAGTTTGAAGGGTGTCCTAAAGATTACGTGTGATTACAACTGATTAGAATACATCCATTATTTAAGAGTCAGTCTATAATAGGCCAGAACCGACCTATCAAATGTTTATCCTCCTTCTCCTTTAAGAACTGCATTTCAGGGGAACCAAATAGTTCATAAAGATAGTTCATTCATATAGAATTTCATTCTATAAATAAAGTATACTAGATTAGTAGAGTGAAATGAAACACTTGTGCATTGAAACTGTTCTTTTGCTTATACTTATGAGCACAGGGTTAGGAAAACTAACAGCCATTAAAACAAAGGAGGTAAGAATTATGATATGATAGAGAGATGCTGGAGAGATATTTTATGTAATGGAAACAACATGAACAAGGTTCAGAGGTGAGAAAGTTGGGTTCCCTAGAGTATAAGAGATGTTAAGTGGAAGTACTGGAGATTGTAGCTAAGATAAGTTCTTAGAATACATCATATCTGGAAATACTGAAACCCAGCTGTTGCCAAGTTTAGGAAGAACTTAAGACTCAAAGGAGCTTTAGTTCTCGTTATGCTTTGAGTGGAAAGAACGCTGTTTTAACACAGGCGTTTGCTGAGTTGGGCTTAATTGATTTGGCAGTAGATCTTTTAAGAAAGGTACTCTGATTGTTATTCATTTCAGCATGGTATTTATGGATATAATATAGAAGTAAAGGTCTATTACATAGGGCCTATTAATCTTGCTATTTGACCACATTTGTGATTAATCTAAAAGGAATATATAATTTAGAATAGTTTAACCTTACTTCCCAAGAAAAGGTTTTTCTATTTTAAGTGACTTATGATGCATGTGTATGTTTTTTGTGTGTGTGTATGTGTGTATGTGTGTGTTTTAATAAAAAGATACTTAAAATCTGTCTTAAAATGTGGAACATAATCTAAGTTTGCTCTTTAGTTAAAGAAACCAGGGTATATCTGTCTGGTCTACAGCGAATACTGTTGCTCTCCTGGTACATGAGAGTTTGGTTGCTGGAGTTTAGAAATGTGTCCCATGCTTCATCCCATTTTTTTTCTCATCCTTATATATATTTTAACAGGGTATCCAGAAGTTGGCTAGTCAATACCTGAAGAGAGATTGGCCTGGAATAAAAACTGATGATCGGAATGATTACAGGTAACTTAATAAATGGCTCTCTCGCTCTCTGTCTCTGCTCTGTCTCTCTCTGTTTGTGTGTGTTCAGTCAACCTCAGATACCATTGCTTTAGTACCATCAACTTATTTTTTAAGACAGTGTCTCTTGTGGGCTCTGGGATTTGCCAGTAAGTCTGGGGTGATTGGCCTGCAAACCCTAGGGAACCTCTTTTTTTTTTTACTTCCCCAGCACATTCAACTACACCCAATTTCTTGTCTGTGTTTGGTAATTCTATGTCCCTGTGTTTGTATGGCATGTACTTTGTATTATTAAGTGTTAACCCTAGTTTCTTTCTTTTTTTTTTAAAGTAGCCTTATTTAGAAGCCTATCACAGTTTGAAAATGTAACACTGTTTTTTTTTTTGTTTGTTTCTTTCTTTGCCTCTGTTTTTAAGACGTAATTGTTTTTAAAATTATATCCTATAACATATATAAATAAGCTTTGTGAATTAGATTATTTGAACATATTTAAGCCAGAATTACATATTAATCAGTGCCCATATGTGGAATCGAAAGAACAGAAATACAGATTGGTTTCTTGTGAACCTATGACCCTAGAGCATTGTTGCGATAGAAATGAAGCAAGTTTACACTGCGGTCCTGCTCATTGGTTCATTGAAAGTAAATCTTGCATTTTGAAAATTGGGGCTTTTGTGAGCTTGGGTGAGTACTTCACATGACACTGGGAATGTTTGTGTAACAGGGTGTCCGGAAGTTTGCCTGTCATGTTCTACATGCAGTGACAGCAGAGTGCGGATTCGGTACTCAGTAACCCACCATTGTCTTGTGGTTTTGTTTAGACTTTGATGCCTTTCGGAGCATCAAATTTTGGAATTATTTATTGGCTTTTGTATTCAGGGATGTCCTTAGTTTGGAAGATAGAGAAGTTAAAGAACTCGGTGTTTACCATCTTTTTGGAATTAAGATCAATTCCAGTGAACAACAGTTAAAAGACCTATGTATGAAGTATTTAAAGCTACAGAAATGTTGATAAAGACTGACATCATCAGAGCATATTTTTTATTGGATATTCCCTGTATTTACATTTCAAATGTTATTCTCCCACCCCTGCTCCCATTCCTCCTCCCCCCTCTACTTTGCTTCCATGAAGGTGCTCCCTCTCCCAATTACCCTCTCCACCTCAGTGCCTTGCTGTTCTCCTACAGTGGGAAAATGTGCCTTCACTGGACCAAAGGCCTCTTTTCCCATTGATATCAAACAATGCTGTCCTCTGTTACGTATGCAACTAGAGCCATGGGTCTCTCTATGTGTGCTCAATGGTTGGTGTTTTAGTCCATGGGAGTTCTGGAGGATTTGGTTGGTTGATGTTCTTCCCATGGGGTTGCAAACCCTTTCAGCTCCTTCAGTCCTTTCTCTAGCTCTTTCATTGGGGTCCCCATGTTCAATCCAATGGTTAGCTGCAAGCATCCTCAACTGTATCTATATGACTCTGACAGAGTCTCTGAGGAGGCATTCATATCTGGCTCCTGCCACTAAGCACTTCTTGGCATCAGCAATAGTGCTTAGGTTTGGTGGTTACATATGGGGTGGATCCCCAAGTGAGGCAGTCTCTGAATGATCTTTTCTTCAATCCCTGCTCCTCTATTTGACCTTGTATTTTCTCCCTGGTGATCTGATAGGATGTGTGGGAGTATTTTGATCTTCTTATATCTGCTGAGGCCTGTTTTGTGACTGTATGGTCAGTTTTGGAGATGTTGCCGTGAGGTGCTGAGAAGAAGGTTTAAGAATGGGTCTAGAAGGTAGAATGATACTAGAAATCCCAATGGTTGTTTACACTGGCATACTTCAACTTCCATAGCCACAAATAATGGATGGTGTAACTTTAAAGTAAAATGGGAAATAAAAATAGAGATCTTTTTATCTTACCACTATGCAAACAATTCAGCTGAGGGGAAAGAGATAGGGGGGCCAAGTTCTAAATAAAATAAATAGACAAAATAAAGCCTGTGGTTAGCATGCAGGCTCTGTATTGCTGGTGGGAATCAGCCTTCAGGAGAGACTGTGATCCTGACACAGGATTGCAACTAATGGGTACAGTGTATTCTACTTTGTTTAGATTACTAAAGAAGGAAGGATAGTGGCTGTGCTCCCAGGCACACTTATAAAACCTTACTGTAAGAGGTATTTTAAGCAAACAGTTACTGAATAACTTACTAGATACCGGACACCTTGCAGGAGCTTTATTCTCATTCATTATTATTAAAACAACCTAGTGGGGGAAATATAATTATCTTTACTTTATATAGTAAGTCAGCACTTACTAAACTTTAAGATTAGAGACCTTGAAAAGATAGGTTGTTTGTCTTTCAGGAACTCTCAGAAGGTAGCTACTATCAACAGTTGTTGAATTGGGAAGCTATAGGGGTGCTTATGGCAGAACAGTCTTGGCTTACAGCATTTTTGATGTCTAAGGCGTTGCCAGGCAGACAGTGTGGTGACAGGGACATGAGAAGTAGCATGTTGAAGGTGTGGAGCACAGGAAAGTACAGTGTTGGGTAACAGTACAAAGTTCAGGATGGCTAGTGTGAAATCCGTAGGTTGCAGGGCAAAGCTAGCAGTGGGTGTGAAGAGTACATTAGTAACCATCATAAAGGGCTTTGGATACCATGCCTAGGGGCCTGTATTCAGAAGGTAACAGAGGCATTGAAGAATGTCTGTAGTGAAGGTAATGATTAACTCCATGATCACAGTATAAGGTAGAGTAGTTCAAAAATGCCCAAAGTATAGAACTTCAGAGTTCCTCATTTGTCTTTATTTGAATCATGAAAGTTATAGTAAAAATGGGGTGGTGAGGGACATTTCAGAGGTTTCTAAGAGCATGAAGCCAGAGGACTTACAGTTGGTTTGTTCTTGGGGTTTGCCAGTTTTATTCTCAAGCAAAGTATAGACAGCTTCCTTTGTATCTAAAATAGTTCTTGGCACAGAAGACAGTTGATAAATATTTACTGACTGACTAAAAATAGTTGGAGGGGAGGGAGATTATACAATGACTCTGAGAACATTCTCTTTTCAGTTTTTCATATTATTTCCTTCCTTTAACATACTAATATGATATCCATTTTTTCGTAACTAGTAGGTCTATCTGTAAACACAGACTTATTCATCCAACTTACAGACAAAGCTGATGCTGCTTCTTCAAACAGTCCTTATGGTCATCCAACTCAAGTCACCCCCTTGACTGACTTTATTTTCTTTCTTTTTTTAATGTTTTTTTTTTTGGATGTTTTCTTTACTTATATTTCAGATGTTATCCCCTTTTCCAGTTTCCCCTCTGGAATCCCCCATCCCATCCTCCATTCTTCTGCCTTTATAAAAGTGCTCCCCCTCCCACCCACTCCCTCCTACCTCCTTACCCTGGCATTCCCCTATACTGGGGTATTGAGCCTTCACAGGACCAAGGGTCTCTTCTCTCTTTGATGCCTGATAAGGCCGTCCTCTGCTATATATGTGACTAGAGCTTTGGGTTTCTCTATGTGTTCTCTTTGGTTGGTAGTTTAGTCTCTGGGAACCCTGGGGGGGGGGGTCTGATTGGTTGATATTGTTATTCTTCCTATGGAGTTGAAAACCCCCTCAGCTCCTTCAGTCCTTTTTCTAGCTCCTCCATTGGGGAATCAATTCTCAGTCCAATGGTTGGTTGAGAGCATCCTCCTCTGTATTTGTCAGGCTCTGGCAGAGCCTCTCAGGAGACAGCTAGATCAGGCTCCTATCAGCATATGCTTCTTGGAATCCACAATATTGTCTGGGTTTGGTGACTGTATATGGAGTGGATCCACAGGTGGGGGAGTCTCTGGATGACCTTCTGTTCACTCTTTGCTCTACACTTTGCCTTCATATTTCCTCCTGTAAATATTTTGTTCTCCCTTCTAAGAACTGAAGCATCTGCAATTAGTCTTCTATGTTCTTGATTTTCATGTAGTCTGTGGATTATATCTTGGGTAATCTGAGCTTTTTGGTTAATATCCACTTATCAGTGAGTGCATACTATATATGTTCTTTTGTGATTAGGTTACCTCATTCAGGATGATATTTTCTAGATTTATCCATTTGCCTAAGGACTTCATGAAGTCATTGGGTTTTTTGTTTGTTTGTTTTGTTTTGTTTTTAACAGACTTAGTTCATTTATTTTGTCTTTTATATAAACCCTTATGTGGTAGCCACAGCTGGAGCCTGGGTCCTCTGAACAGCCACAGCTGGAGTTGGATCCTCTGAACAGAGACTCTGGTGTGGGTTTTTATAAGATGATCAGTGAATTCCTGATAAGGGGGTGTGGTGAACAGTTTCTTTACAGAGGCCAGGGGTCAGGTAGCTGTAAGTCTTAGAGATAGCATCAAAGGTGGCCTTGGCAAAGTTGCCCAGGGTGGCAGTGCAGCCTCTGGCTGAAGTGTAGCAGTCATCTATACCGGCCATTATCAGAAGCTTCTTGGGCACAGGAACAGAGACAATGCCAGTGCCTCTGGGGACAGGAATGAGAAGCACCAGCACAGAGCCACAGCGGCCTGTCACCTTGCATGGGACAGTGTGGGACTTGCCAATCTTGTTCCCCCAGTAGCCTCTCCTCACAGGGACGATGGAAAGCTTGGCCAGGATGATGGCCCCTTGGATGGCAGTTGCAACCTCTTTGGAGCACTTAACACCATGACCAATGTGACCATTGTAGTCCCCGATAGCGACAAAAGCCTTGAACCTGGTCCTCTGGCCAGTCTGCTTCTGCACTGACATGATTTTCAGAACCTCATCCTTTAGAGATGCACCCAGGGAAAAGTCAATAATCTCAGACTCCTTAATGGGCAGGGAGAACAGGTAGATCTCTTCCAAAGACTTGATCTTCATGTCCTTAACCAGGCGGCCCAGCTTGGTGACGGGAATCCACTCCTTGTCTTCAGCTTTACCTCCTCGAGCCCCGCGACCTTGACCACGGCCTTGGCCTCAACCATGGCCCCTAAGACCACTGCCAAATCCTCCGTGCAGCCGCCTTGGCCTCCTAAGCCTGGGCCCCTGGGTCCTCTGGGCTGTCCCGCTGTACCAGCATCATCCGCCATTTGGTGTTTTCCTGAAGAAGAAGAAGGAAGTCATTGTTTTTAATAGCTGAGTAGTACTCCGTTATGTAAATATACCACATTTTCTGTATCCGTTCCTTTGTTGAAGGACATCTGGGTTCTTTCCAGCTTCTGGCTATTACAAACAAGACCGTTATAAACATAGTGGATCTTGTATCTCTGTTATATGTTGGAGTATCTTTTGGTATATGCCCAGAAGTGGTATAGCTGGGTCCTCAGGTAGTACTATATCCAATTTTCTGAGGAACTGTCAGACTGATTGCCAGGGTGGTTATACCAGCTTGTTTGAATGTCTTTCCTGACTTTACCTTTTCCATGGCTTCCATGATTTTGCCACACTCACTGCATCGGCAGCACGTTAGGGACTCTGAGCCTTGTACGAACCATTATTTCCCAGAAGCTGAACCTTTCTTTCTTTTCCAGAACTGCTTTTTCCATCAGTGGCACTTTCTGAGCTTGCTCTTGAGCTCCCAACTCTTCTGATAGTACAAAGTCAACTCCTAGAAATTTTAATTTAGGTAATTTGAGAGGATGGTGAAGGTACTCTGGAAAAGACAATAGATCAGAATGGAGAGTAAGAATGCCAATTTCCAGCTTAGGAAATCTAATTTTTTAAATATTATAACCCAGTTACATCATTTCTCCCTTTCTTTTCATCTCTCTAAACCTTCCTGTAATACCCTTCCATTATTTCTTCCAATTTATGGCTTCTTTTTTATTAATTATTGCTACATATGTATATGTATATATGACTACATATACTCTTAAATACATGAATGCAGCTGGTTCAGAAGTATATTACTATTTATATAGATGTTTCTAAAACTGACCATCTAGTATTTGATAACCAGTTGATAAGCTCTTCCCTAGGGCAGATTAATTTTCCTGCTCTCAGGATGCCTTAATTGCACAAAATTCTTTGTAGGCTTGAGGTGTTGTGGGCTTTCCCTCTGTCCACTGTCGATTGGTGTTGTCCTTGTGCAGCTCATGTTTAAACGTTCATGTTGGGAGACTTTATTGGTGTAGCTTCTAACATTCCTCAGAGACACAATCTCATTGGAAACATTATGACCCTCTGTTCTTTAAACTCCTCCACCCCCTCTTCTGAGCCCTACGTACTGAGTGTTTTGTCGAGGTATTTATTGGCAATGCCAATTTTTATTTGTTTATTTGAAGCCTATTTGGTTTTAGTAATTTCAGTTTCCTGTTCATTTTGTTTGTTGATATTTGGATTTAGTTTAAATTTTTTTATCAAGTAATATATGATTATCAATAGTATAGAAGAGTATGAGCAATATGGAGTCCGGCCTCTTTTTTTTTTTTTTTTTTTTTTTTTGAGTTATCATACTCTCACATTCTGTCCCCTGGATTAAGTTCTGTAAGAGACATGAGGGCTATTTGCCTTTATTTTTTTTCTGTGCACTTTATTTATGATTTATTCATACAGTTTTATTCTTTTTATTCAGGGCTGGAATTATTATATGCATATGTTCCTGTAGACATCTCTCTGCCAGAAAATGTGCATATGCCTGCACACATGTACCAAATCTTCTTTAAACAGCCTTTCACATAGTTCTTCATTATTTTTAATGGCTATTTTAATATCTCTGTCATTTATTTCCATGTTAGTAATTAATGACTAGTAAATAATGCTTTAGTGAATAAGTCTCCTGTGTTCATAAATGATTCTTTGTACACTGTGAAAGTATGAAAGTCTGTGGGGTAAGTCATTGAGAGGAAATTCTGGGTAAAGGTTTAATCTTTACACGTAGGTTTTTCACTGTCAGTGCTCCTCAGAGTTCCCTCCTTGGCTTTCTAGAAATTTCTCTCACAAATCTTGGTTTTAAATATTGTTTGTAGAGGCTGGAGAGATGGCTCAGTGATAGAGCACTGGCTGCCCTTCCAAAGGTCCTGAGTCCAATTCCCAGCATCCACATATCAACTCACAGCTATCTATAACCAAAGTCCCATGAAATCCAGTGCTTTCTTCTGATCAGACAAAATATCCACATAAATAAGTAAATAGTGTCTGTAAGTTGACATTAACATCTTTATTGGAAAATATTTCCTTTTGTTTTCTTCTGCACCTGGATCTGATCCGATGCCAGAGGTACCCAGATTGTGCTAGGAGAGAGCCAGTGTCACAGGAATGCTGGAGTGCTGACACATCTGAGATCCCAGGAGAGACCACCACCTCTGTCCAAATTCCTGGCTCAAGCAGAAACAGAGATAAGCAGATGGCAAGAGGCAAATTCAAAAACCTAAGCAACACAAACCAAGGCCACTTGGCATCTTCAGAAATGAGTTCCCCACCACAGAAAGTCCTGAATACTCCAACACACTGGAAAAGCAAGATTCTAATTTAAAATCACAACTCATCATGATGTTAGAGGACTTTAAGAAGGTCATCAGTAACTCCCTTAAAGAAATACAGGACAACACAGGTAAATAGGAAGAAGCCTTTAAGGAGGAAACACAGAAATCAACCAAACAGGTGAAAGAATTGAACAAAACCATCCAGGATCTAAAAATGGAAATAGAAACAATAAAGAAATAAAAAGGGGAGACAACCCTGGAGATAGAAAACCTAAAACAAACAAACAAACAAACAAAAAAAACAGGAGTCATAAGCATTTAGTGAATAAGTCTCCTGTGCTTAAATGATTCTTTGTACACTGTGAAAATATGAAAGTCTGTGGGGTAAGTTATTGAGAGGAAATTCTGGGTAAAGGTTTAATCTTTGCAGGTAGGTTTTTCACTGTCAGTGTTCCTGAGAGTTCCCTCCTTGGCTTTCTAGAGATCACCAACAGACTACAAGAGATGGAAGAGAAAATCTCAGGGATAGAAGATATCATAGAAAACATTGACACAACAGTCAAAGAAAATGCAAAATGCAAAAAGCTCCTAACCCAAAACATTCAGGAAATCAAGGACACAATGAGATCAAACCAGAGGATAATAGGTATAGAAGAGAGCGAAAATTCCAACTTAAAGGGCCAGTAAGTATCTTCAACAAAATTATAGAAGAAAACTTCCCTAACCTAAAGAAAGATATGCTCATAAACATACAAGAAGCCTATAGAATTCTGAATAGATTGAACCAGGAAAGAAATTTCTACCATCACACAATAGTCAAAACACCTAATGCACGAAACAAAGAATATTAAAAGCAGTAAAGGGAAAAGTCCAAGTAACCTATAAAGGTAGATGTATCAGACTCATACCAGACTTCTCAACAGAAACTATGAAAGCTAGAAGAGATGTCATATACAGATTCTAAGAGAATACAAATATCAGCCCAGGCTGCTATACCTAGCAAAACTCTCAATTACCGTAAATGGAGAAACCAAGATATTCCATGACAAAACCCAAGTTTACACAGTATCTTTCCACAAATCCAGTCCTACAAAGAATAATAGATGGAAAACTCCAACACAAGGAGGGAAACTACACCCTATAAAAAGCAAGACAGTAATCTTTATATAAACCCAAAAGAAGATAGACACACAAACTTAATTTCACCTCTAAAAACAAAAATAACAGGAAACAACAATCACTGGTACCTAATATCTCTCAGCATCAATATTCTCAATTCCCCAATAAAAAGACATAGACTATCAGACTGAATATCAGCAGAGGACCCAACATTTTGCTGCATACAGGAAACACACCTCAGTGACAAAGACTGACACTACCTCAGAGTAAATGGCTGAAAAACAACTTTCCAAGCAAATATTCCCAAGAAACAAGCTTGAACAGCCATTCTAATATCAAATAAAATCAACTTTCAACCAAAAGTTATCAAAAAAGATAGGGAAGGACAATTCATACTCATCAAAGGAAAGATCTACCAAGATGAACTCTCAATTCTGAATATCTATGCCCCAAATGCAAGGGCACTCACATTGATAAAAGTAACTCTACTAAAGCTCAGTGCACACATTGCACCTCACACAATAATGGTGGGAAACTTCAACACTGCACTCTCATCAATGGACAGAATATACCTTCTCAGCATGTAAAGGTACCTTTTCCAAAATTGACCATATAATTGGTCACAAAACAGGCCTCAACAGATACAAGAAGTCTGAAATAATCCCATGCATCCTGTCAGATCACCATGGACTAAGACTGGTTTTCAATAACAACAAAGACAACAAAAAGCCCACACACACTTGGAAGCTGAACAGTGCGCTACTCAATGACAACTTGGTCAAGGAAGAAATTTAAAAAGACATTAAAGACTTTATAGAGTTTAATGAAAATGAAGGCACAACATACCCAAACTTATGGGACATAATGAAAGCAGTGCTAAGAGAAAAACACAAAGTGCCTCCAAAAAGAAACTGGCAAGGGCATATACTAGCAGCTTGACAGCACACCTAAAAGCTCTAGAACAAAAAGAAGCAAATGCACCCAAGAGGAGTAGATGGCAAGAAATAATAAAACTCAGGTCTGAAATCAACCAACTAGGAACAAAAAGAACTATATAAAGAATCAACAAAATCAGGAGCTGGTTCTTTGAGAAAATTCACAAAATAGATAAACCCTTAGCTAGAATAACCAGAGGTCACAGCGACAGTATTCAAATTAACAAATGAGAAATGAAAAGGAAGACATAACAGAAACTGAAGAAATTTTAAAAAATCATCAGATCTTAACTACAAAAGCTTATACTCAACAAAACTGGAAAATCTGGATGAATTGAACAATTTTCTAGACAGATACCAGGTAGCAAAGTTAAATCAGGATCAAATATACTATCTAAACAATCCCATAACCCATAAAGGAATAGAATCAGTCATTAAAAGTCTCCCAACCAAAAAAAGCACAGGACCACATGGGTTTAGTGCAGAATTCTATCAGACCTTCATAGAAGACATAATACCAATACTCTCCAAACTATTTCACAAAATAGAAACAGGAACACTACCCAAATGAAGTCACAATTATGCTTATACCTAAACCACAGCAAGACCCAGCAAAGAAAGAGAACTTCAGAGCAATCTCCCTTATGAACATCTATGCAAAAATAATAAAATCCTCACAAACTGAATCTAAGAACATATCAAAACAATCATCCATCATGATCAAGAATGCTTCATTCTAGGGATGCAGGGGTGGCTCAATATATGGAAATTCATCAATAAAATCCACTATATAAACAAACTCAAAGGAAAAAAAACACACACGATCATCTCATTAGATGTTGAGAAAGTATTTGACAAAATTCAACACTCCTTTATGGTAAAAGTCTTGGAAGGATCAGGAATTCTAGGCCCATACCTAAACATAGTAAAAGCAATATACAGCAAACCAGTAGCCAACATTAAACTAAATAGAAACTTTAAGCGATTTCACTAACACCTAAGACTAAACAAGGATGTCCACTGTCTCCCTACCTATTCAATATAGTAATCCAAGTCCTAGCCAGAGAAATTGGACAACAAAGGGAGGTCAAAGGGATATAAATTGGAAAGAAGTTAAAATATTACTATTTGTAGATGATATGATAGTATAATTAAGTGACCCCAAAAATTCAATCAGAGAACTCCTGCAGTTGATAAACAGCTTCAGCAAAGTGATTAGATATAAAATTAACTCAAATGAATCAGTAACCTTCCTCTACTCAAAGGATAAACAGTTTGAGAAAGAAATTAGGAAAATGATACCCTTCACAATAGTCCCAAATAATATAAAATATATTGGTGTGACTCTAACCAAGCAAGTGAAAGATCTCTATGACAAAACCTTCAAATCTCTAAAGAAAGAAATTGAAGATCTCAGAAGATGGAAAAATCTCTCATGCTCATAGATTGACAGAATTAATATAGTAAAAATGGCCATCTTGCCAAAATGCAATCTACAGATTCAGCGCAATCCCCATCAAAATCCCAACTCAATTTTTACAGAGTTAGAGCAATTTGCAAATTTATTTGGAATAATAAAAAACCCAGGAGAGTGAAAAATATTCTCAACAATAAAAAAAAAAAAAACTTTTGGGGGAATCATCAGAATGGCTAAGATCAAACACTCAGATTATAGCAGATGCTGGCGAGGATGTGAAAAAAGAGGAACACTTCTTTGGTGGGATTGTTAGCTAGTACAACCTCTCTGGAAATCAGTCTGGTGTTTCCTTAGAAAATTGGTTATAGTACTACCTGAAGACCCAGCTATACCACTCTTGGGCATATTCCCAAAACATGCTCCAACATATAATGACACCTGCTCCACTATGTTCATAGCAGCCTTGTTTGTAAGAGCCAGGAGCTGGAAAGAAACCAAGATGTCCTTCAACAAAGAAATGGATACAAAAAATGTGGTACATTTACACAATGTAGTACTACTCAGTTATTAAAAGAAAAATTCTTAGGCAAGTGGATAAATCTAGAAAACATCATCCTGAGTGAGGTAACCCAATCACAAAAAGAAAACAACAACAACAACAACAAAAAAAATACCACACATAGTATGCACTCACTGATAAGTGGATATTAGCCCAAAAGCTCAGATTATCCAAGATACAATTACAGACCACATGAAGCTCAAGGAGAAGGAAGACCAAAGTGGAAATACTTTAGTTCTTAGAAGGGGAATAAAAATATTCACAGGAGGAAATATGGAGACAAAGTTTGAAACAGAGACTGAAGGAAAGGCCATCCAGAGACCGCCCCACCTGGAGATCCAACCCATATACAGCCACCAAAACCAGAGAATATTGCTGATGCCAAGAAGTGCATTCTGACTGGAGGCTGATACAGTTGTCTCCTGAGAGGGTCTGCCTGATCATAATAAATACAGAGGAAGATGCTCACATCCAACCATTAAATTGAGAATGGGGTCCCCAATAGAGGAGTTAGAGAAAGGATTGAAGGAGCTAAGAACAGTACCAACTAACCAGAGCTCCCAAGGACCAAACCACGGTCCAAAGAGTACAAATCAACAGACCTATGGCTCCAGCTGCATATGTAGCAGATGAAGGCCTTGTTGAGCATCAATGGAGGAAAAGCCCTTTGTACTGCCAAGGTTTGATACTCCAGTGTAGGCTAATGTCAGCACAGGGAGGCGGGAGGGGCTGAGTAGGTAGCGGGGTACCCCCATAGAAGCAGGGGCGGTAAAAAAGGAAGATATGTTTCAGCTTAGAAAATAAAAAGCCAGCTGACTCCCACTTCTTTAGGTTTCATCTTTTCTTTTCTGGAGTGTTAAGTAGCTGCTTTTCCCTGCCCATGATTGCTTGTTTTAAAATTCCATTTACCAAAGGTCTTTACCTTTCATCATGACTGTTTTCATTTCTTTGTAAAATAGGCCTTTCAATACCCAGCTGCTTAAAAATGTTTTGTTTTTATCCTTGCCAACAAAAGGAATTTAAATTTCTGACATTCAAAGTCATGAGAAGACCTAGCTGCAGATTACCTGCGTCTTCTCATGTGTCAGCTTTCCCTTTGTCTTTGGTTCTCTAACCCTGGAGAGCCTCAAATGCAGTTTTGCTGCAGTTCTTATCACCGTTCAGCCAGGCTGCGTGGGTCTTCTCCCTCAGCTTACAATAGTCTCCTTTCCTCCTGCTAGGAACAGTGAGTAATACACGAAGATTTACATGTTACCACACTCTCTATGCCTTATTATTCCTCACTGTAAGTTAATCTTGTCAATTTGCCATGTGCTTGGAGATTATATTTCTAGGCATAGAGAAGATCAATCGTTTTGTTTATTATTTTTTATTAGTTAATTACTCCTATTTTATTTAAAATGGATTTTCTCCTAAAATGTATCCTGATTATGCTTTCTTCTCCTACTCTCCCCAGATCACCTCTCCTCCCTTCCAGATCCCCTCCCTTTCTGTCTCTCATTAGAAAAGAACAGGCTTCTATGAGTTAACAACCAAACACAACAAAATAAAATATAATAAAAATGAAGCAAAACTGTTATATTCAAAGTTGGACTTTGCAACCCAACAGGAAAAGAGTCCCAAAGCAAGCACGAGGGTCAGAGATTCACTCATTCTCACAGTGAGGAGTCCAGTGAAAACACTAAGCTAATACTTGGTGCAGATCTGTGTAGGCCTTGTGCTTTCTGCTTCAGTTTCTGTGAACTCATATGCACCTTGCTTAGTTGATTCAGGAGACCTTCCTTGTTCTGGTATCTGGCTCTTAAACTCTTTCTGCTTCCTCTTCCAAGTGATTCTCTGAGTTCTAAAGGGTAGGATTTGCTTAGTTTTATGATGTTTAGATTGAAGTGGTCACTGCATTGTTCCGACAGGGCAGAGGCAGAGGTCTGTCAGGAAACCTACATTAGTCCAGGCAAAAGGTGGTAGTGGCTCGCAGCAGATGGGGGCAATGCGGGAGATTGTTAGTAATCAGTTTCTGTTATGTTTTGTAAATGTAAGCAAACAAGATTCCCTGATAAAACACATGTGGGATTTGAGAGAAAAAGGAATCAATGTTTCTATAGTCATCCATGAGATTACTAAATATATTGCCAGAACAGAGCCTACGAAAAATCAAGAATTTCTTCCTGAGCATGTTATTTATCCAAGGCCTATAAATATGTAATGTATGTTCAATAAGTGGTTGAAGGTTAGGGAAGCTGTCTGGAAAGGACTTTTAAAAGTTCAAGAATTGTCAGTGTAGTGATAGTATTCAGTGCATGAACCTGGATCAATGAATATGAGGAAAAACTGGATGGACTTTGGGACACTCCAGCATTGATTGGTCTGGAAGAGAAAAAGAATCAGTGAAAGAGTGAATGGTAACTAATGAGGCAGAGCAAACCAAGGAGAACAGTGCCGTGGGTGTTTACTACTTTTACCTGTACAGTGTGAAAGTGATGTGGGGGGCTTTTCTATTGCCCCTCATACCTCCTAGATAAGTGACACAGAGACCTAGTATATTTTTTAAAAGCGTCAGGCACTAACCTGGACAGGTTCTGAATTATTCTAACCTGACTATGCTGGCCTGGCCTACTTCCCAGCAAACTCTTCAGCCACCTGTCCTGTTACCTGCCATCTTGATCGCCCCCTAGCCTCCTCCTTCATCCTCATGGCAATCCCTGAACCCACCGGAGACCCTCTCTGTCTCCCTCAAGGCATGGAAGTTCCACCTTCTACTCTCCTGCCCAGCTAATAGGCTGATCTGCTTTTTGTTGCCCAATCAGAAGATGATGGAGAACAATATTTCCCAAAATACTGCGTCAGAAAATTCTTTATAATAATGACAATAAAATATGGATCGCTACATGATTAAGTTACTTGAACCAGGCATAATGGTGCATCCTTATAATTCCCAACACTCTGAGAGGATGAGGCCCGAGTACTGTGGCAAGTGTGAGGTTGGGTTGAGCTTCATAGTGAATTTTGGGCTAACAAGGGCTATAGAATTGAGACCCTGTCTCAAAGTATCAAGCAAATAAAGAGATCTAAAACTTAAGCCCAATTGTTTGAATTTTATGCCTTTTATAATAGAGACCCCATTGTTTATCTAGTAATTTCAAAGCATGTTTTTTAGTGAAAAGACATGTCTTTAGTGTGCATTTCATGTGACATGTGTATATATTCATTCATTAGTTCTCTTTTTAAAAATCTATACATACTGTTCTGTTTTGCAATATAGTTGTTCACAAGCACATCACCCTGCTTCTTTTATGGAGTTTTCACTTTATAAGGAAATTAATTTCTCATAATTAAGCAGTTTTGTAACAACACTTGGTTTTAGCTGGGAGGTGGTGGTGCACAGCTTTAATGTCAGCACTTGGGAAGCAGTTACTGGTGGATCTCTATGTTTGAGGCAGCCTAGTCTCCAGAGCAAGTTCCAGGGCAGCCAGAGTTACACAGAGAAACCCTGAAAGTTTCTTTTTCCTCTCAGTACTGAGGAAAAATATCTGTTATATTAACTGTGTGATAGTTTATAAGTCCTATCAGTTGTCAGGCAGCGAGGCCATGAAGGACATCAGTTTTACTGTATTAGATCCACCCATGGTTTTATGCTCATGCAATACAGTGAGTCTTACAAAGAAGCAAGTAGTGTGTTTCTACCTAAATTAGATATGCTCATATCTAAACCAGATGAGGATACTATATGAGTAATACCTAAGACTCACTGGTTGAAGATCATAGTTTATCAAGGATTTTGTTTGCTCTTGGTTTGTTTTAGAACGGCTTGACTTTTTGAGACAGTGTCTTATGTGGCTATGGCTGACGAGGAACTTGCTGTCTAGACCAGGCTAACCTTGAACTAGCTTTTCTTTTTCTATCTCAGTACTGTCATCTGTTTATATCTTATGTATTGTACAATCCTGTCATTGTCATAGGAAAAATTATTTTAAATATGAAGGGAATTCAGAATAAAATTAAATGAATCAGTTTCAGTGTATGTCATTAAAAACATTAACTGCCATTTATTCTTATAAGTTATAAAATATGCTTATAATGGAAGAAAACTCTAGAACTAACTAAAACTTTTAGTAAATTAGAAAAAAATGGTTTGAAAATGAAGTTAGCTTGAAAAAGTAAAGGATGACTAATTGCTTGCCAAGAGGTTCTCAGCACAGTATCAGGCAAAGGTGTGAAGTTTGCTTGGAGAGGCTCCAGAGCACAGTGTGATGCTGGCCAGGCATGTTACAGCAGAGGCAGATGTAGAACACCACCAGTGGTTTCTTTCTGAGACAAACTAGGCGTCTCAGGCACTGAGTGGTTTTGTTCTTGATACAGTTTTCCCAGCTGAATAGGTTTACATAAGGCAGTGTAGCTGAAAGAGAACATGCATTAGAGGAGTCTAGCCTTCATCTTCATGTCAGTGCTGGCACGTTCTTGAGTGACTTATTCTCTCAGTCTGAGCCTTATTCACCTTGTCTGTAAAGTAGGAAGTTGCCCATAATGAAAGAATATCATTTGTTCGTAACATTGAAAGTCCACATCACTCACTCATATTACAGTTTCATTTTGTCTCAAACTGTAATGTTGATGTTCCATCCATTCCATTATTAATAACAGACAACTAAAATTCCTTACTCTTCCATGCCTAATACTTGTTTATTTCTCTTTGAATTTAGGAGTATGTATCCTGTTTGGAAATCATTTCTTGAGGGAACATTGCAGGTAGCCCAGTCTCGGATCAATATATGTGAAAACTATAAAAACTTCATTTCTGAACCTGCAAGAGCAGTAAGAAGCTTAAAAGAACAGCAACTAAAACGGGTATTATTTCTATTTTCTTTCTTCTGTTATAAGTATTTTAATATTTATAATCAGTAAGAGTATGCTAAATTGCATTTAAAACTTAGGTCTTTAAAAAAACGTAATATCAAATGTTTCTGGGTAGCATTTTGCTAAAAATTTTTAACATGTGCTTTTTTTTTTTTTTTTTTTTTTTTTTTTTTTTTAAGGCAGGGTTTTAAAAGAAAACCTGTCTTAGCCTGGCCATTCTGGAAATTGCTCTGTAGACCAGGCTGGACTCAAATTTATAGAAATCCACCTGCCTCTGCCTACTGAGTGCTGGACTAAAAGTGTCTGCCACCACTGCTCAGCTCTATGTGCTTTTTAGCTGAAATGTTTTGTTAGCTGATAGAGTATAATCTAAATTTGTAGGAATTGGGAATGTTCAATAAATACTTCTTAGGAGTAACACTTATGCCTGGCACCACTTGTGCCAGGGTTGGTGCTGCATACTTTTAATTCCAGCACTTCAGAAAGAGACAAAACAGATGGTTGTGAGCTCAAGACTAACATGGTCTACATAGCAAATTCTAGACCAGACAGGCCTACAGAGTCTTGATAATTAATTAACACTTAAATAGTTCAAGTAAATATAGACACAGTTTTACAGTATTGGTTTGATATGTGTTAAAGTAGTTACATTTTTATCCCATTAAGTCTTGAAAAAGTTTTCAATTATCAGTCTTAACTTCAAGTTGGGCCATATTAGGAAACTTAAAAGAAAGAAATTGGCACATTTTACCAAATATAGTAGTAACTTTAATTTTTAAAAGCTTAGTGTATCTGGAATAGAGCTATACACCTTTAAACCAGCACTTGGGATACATAGGCACGTGGATCTTTGTAAGTTTGAGACCAGCCTGGTATACATAATGAGTTCCAGGCCAGACAAAGCTACATATTAAGAACCTCTCCCACATGTTGCCTCTACAATAGACCAGTGACCAGTTTAAGAATAGCTGGGTATGGTGATGCGTGCTCACTATCCAGGAAGCCAGAGATATGTTGCAAATTTGAGGACAGCCTAGGCTACAAAGCCAGCTGAAGACAGACCTATCAAATATGAAAAATACTTAGTCTCTAAAAAAGGATTAATTATATATGTATGAGTAGATATTGTCAAAGAAATTATTTTTTTGATTCGATTAAAATTGATAGGAAAAGGTCATTGTTGAATGCCATCTTTATGACAGTTTTCTGTTAAAGGAAGTGTTTAATATGTAACTACTATGTGTCAGAGTGGGGCTTTGTTGCTCTTACCTTGGTTTGTAAATGTCATCTTAGATTTTTCTTCTTTCCCAAAAGGCTTAGTAAACCTGCCAGAGTTGATTTTCACACTATTGAATCTTTTTGTTGGTATGTAAATAAACCTTAATGATAAATTTTCAGTTCTAGAATTTGGGGCTCACTTAAAAATGAATCCCATATTTCAAGTGCAATTTCCTTTCTTTTTTCTTTTCTTCTTTATTTATTTCTTTCAATTTTTGCAGTGCTTCTGATTGAACACAGGGTCTTATGTGTGCTAAGAAATCTTTCTGTCATTGGTCCATATCCAATTTTATTTTATTTTATTAACTATATTACTCACAATTCTACTATATGAACATTCTGGTCACTTTTTTTAAATTTAAATACACTTTATTTTTAGACAACCCACATGACATGTTTTTCTTTAAAAAAACAAAACAAAACAAAAAAAAAAAAAAAAAAAAAAAACCAATGCCTCCACTCCAAATAAATGACAGTCAAAATAATAGCTCAAGATGACATCAGTCCCATTTGTCCTAAGTCCTGGTGTTGTATAGGTGGTAAGCAGCAGCCAGTTACAATGACAGGTGATAGATTTCTTTTTATTGGACACTTTATTTTTTTGTTTCCATCACAAGAGTCCCAGGAATCAAACTCAGTAATTGGACCTACTGAATGCTGGATATTATGGATAAAAACTTTGGAGGGTCTGGGATGTCTTTGCCAAAGAGAATGGAGTTTGACAAGCAGACAAAATTTTATCTCTTGTCCCATTGGGGTCCGGGGTGGGACTTTTTCAGGCTTGGTTTATTTCACTTAATCCTGTGGATGCTACCCAGCTTCCTCTGCTGACAAAGCTTGATTGCACCCTTTGTCATTTCAGAGCATGTGTCTGCTCTGACCCTCTGGTCTCTGCTGGACATTCGGCCCCTCCACTACTCCTTCACTAGATTCTTGGTGTTTCAGAAGTCAGCTCATATCTCCTGGGAATTTGATGTTTTGGACTTGCTTATTTCTCCACAGTACCTTTCTTTTTCGGATCCTTCTCTCTGGACAAGCTTTCTCTACAGAGTAGAGGACTGATACCAATTTCTGTTTATACCCTTTTTATAAATATGAACTAAATATGCTGTGTGTCCGTGTCTGTGTGTGTCCACATCCAAAAGTCCATTCTCTCCTTCTGTCATGGGTCTCAGGGAATCAAACTCAGGCCATCAGCTTGGCTTGCCCACTGAGCCACCCCACTACCCCTAATTACAGTCTTTGTGCCACGACTCAGTAAGTGCTCTATGTGGAGAGAAACGCCAGGTGACATCCCAGCCCACAGTCTGCAAGCACTCTGCCAACCCACACACGACCCTGACCGACCCAAGTTATTCTCTCACTATCAGAACTACATTTCACTCAAAATCCTTCCTCCGCAACGTGTTAACATTTATGTGTGTCTTTTGTTTGAGACAAGATCTCACTGTGTACCTCTAGCTGGCTTGGAACTTACTATTGACCATGCTAGCCTTGATTGTACGGCTGTTGTCTGTCTCAGCCTCCAGTTGCAGAGATTACAGGCATGCAGCATGCCCCAGCTTATCTATGGCATTTTAAAGTTAAAATATTGGGGTCTGGGAGAGTTTGCTCAGTGATTAAAAGTACTTGTTGCTCTTGGAGAGGATCTGGGTTTGAATCACTATGGGACTCCTATGTAGTGATTCACAACCATCCATAACTTCCAGTTCATGGGGATCTGATGTTCTCTTATGACCTCCACAGGCAGAAAGTATGTACAGGGTGAATATACATATAGGCATGCATAGAATAAAATGAATATATCTAATTAAAAAAACTTAAATTCATGTTATTATTTTTTTCTGTCTTGTTTAAAAAATACTTAGTGATAAATAAGACACACTGCAATTACTAAATATCTGTGATATATACACAGAAATATATATATATAGATATATACATAATAAGATATACACAAAATTATAGCCAGGTGGGAGGCAGAGGCAGGCAGAGTGAGTTTAAGGCCAGTCTGATCTATAGAATAAGTTCCAAGACAGCTAGTGTTTCAAGACACAGAGAAACCCTGTCTTGAAAAACAAAAACAAAAAAGATATTATCTTGACAATAAAACCATACCCATTTTGTATTATTGTTGTTGCTGCTGTTTTGTTTTGTCAAAACAGTCCAGGCTGATCCAAAACTCAGTTTATAGCTGAGGCTCAGTTTGAACTCCTGACCCTTTTTCTGTCTGGCTATAGGCACTTGCCACCACATCCCACACAGAACCTTTTGTTTTATTTTATTTTTATTTATTTTTTCAAGGCAGGGTTTCTCTGTATCTTTGACTGTCCTGGAACTCACTTTCTAGACCAGGCTGACCTCAGATTCACAGAGATCTACTTGATTTTGCCACCTAAGTGCTGGGATTAAAGGCATGCACCACCACGCCTGCTTATTTTTTATTATATGCTGACATTTGCTTATAAATAGAAACAAGAACAATAGCAACCTAAAGATTTTTGCTATTCTTTTTGCTTCCCTAATTTTTCTTCATAGTAGGATATACTTACTTGTCATCCTTGAAATAATTGTAAAAGCAGCTCAGTGGTAAAGTATATGCATAGTTTACAAGGCCCTAGGTTTGGACTCCTGGAGCAGCACACAGATATACATAAAGAATCAGTTGGTAGTTGGAGTCATAGGTGGTTACACAGTGTGCAGTTCAGGTGCTGAAACTGAGCTGAGGGTCCTGTACAAAGGTATTACACTGAGCCATCTCTACAGCCCCCTTAGTAGACTCCCTAGTTATCTTAAGCCCTCAGTCTTCTCAATACTTAAAACAGACTTTATATTAAGATTATGAAGAAACACGACATTGATTTATTCTTTTGTTTTTATTGTCAAGATATTTGCAATAGCATGCGTCTTTTCATAGTTGCTTTTTCTAGCCTTTCCTTAACACCAGCAGCAGCATTGGAGTTATTTCCACAGAATGATGGGTAGGAAAACTGTAACACCATTTGGTACAGTGCTTGAGATGGAAGTACCAGCTGTTCGCCAGACTTTAATTTGCAACTGAAGGACAATAAATTGCTGATTTTTCTGCTAAATTTGCATCCTGAAGGCATATTTCACAGTCCTAAGGATAAACTCGTTTTCTGTGAGCCTAAGAACTAAAATTTTAATAACTGCATTTTTTTTTTTTTTTTTTTTTTGTTTTACAGTGTGTGGATCAGTTGACAAAGATCCAAACAGAATTACAAGAAACTGTGAAAGATTTAGTGAAAGGCAAAAAGAAGTACTTTGAGACTGAACAGATGGCTCATGCAGTGAGAGAGAAAGCCGATATCGAAGCAAAGTAGGTATTTTATCATTTCTAAGAAAATGGCTGTGTAAATAAATGTTATCTTTGTTAATGCTTTGTTCTCTCTTAATGGAAGGTCTAGACTTGTTCTTAGGTTGTGCTGGATTCATTTGACCACCATGTATTTTGTGCTGTTGATCACTTTTTCCCCCCTTTTGGCTGATTTTATCTATTTTAATGTGACAAAATACAGATATTTGATAAACTGTGTTTTAATAAAGGAAAGAAGAAATAAACATTGTATTTACACACTTGAGAACTTACTGACAGCTTAAAGTTGCTATGCTGTCTGAAAATCAGGGCTTAAGAGGCCCATATTGATCATGTTGGCTCTAATGGTTGAAAACTTTGAGTCTCACATGTCATTGAAGGATCATAGGTACATCAAGTATGCAAGGGCTGGATCCATGTAAAAACTTTTCTGAAGCACTGTTTTTTTTACATGAGATTTAGTACGTATCTATACACATATTATACATCATGCATGTATACATACATACATACACGTTTACATCTATGCTTTAGCAGTTGGTTAATTTCAATTTTAAAAATGTGCATTATAGCTAACCATTGAACTGAACATGGGTACCCCAATGGAGGAGCTAGAGAAAGGACTGAAAGAGCTGAAAGGGTCTGTAACCCCATGGGAAGAACAAAATTATCAACTAACCAAACCCACCACAGCTCCCAGGGACTAAATCACCCACCAATGAGTTTGCACGGAGAGAATCATGGCCCAGGTGCATATGCTACAGAGGATAGCATTGTCTGGCATCGATGGGAGGAGGGGCCGAGAGGCCTTTGGTCCAGTGAAGGCTCCTTTTCCCAGTGTAGGGGAACACCAAGGTGCTGAGGTGGGAGAGGATGGTTGGGAGAGGGAGCATCTTCATGGAGGCAATGGGAGTGGGAAGGGGGATGAGATTGGGGGAAAGGGATAACACCTGAAATGTAAATACAGAGAATATCCAATAAAAATTTTTTAAATGTGCGTTATAGTTTTTTATTTTGACAAACAAGGAAAAGAAGGCACTACAATTAATTATAGAGGACTAAATCACATGAAATGGATTTTTCCAGTGATAACTTGACAGCATCTGGGTATGAAAGAGCAAATGCATCAAGACAAGAAGTGCATTTGGCTTTTAGTCTAATTTAGGTGGTGGCTGTGTATTTTTTCCAGTGGCTGGGGTCTGCCTTGAGATCTTGTTCAGGTGGTTAGTCGCAAAAGAATTGGTGCATAGGAAATGAAGGAAGTGGAATAGGGTCCCTGCTCCAAAGAGAAAAGACTACTAGGTCTTCAGATACCTAGGAAATAGCAGTAGACCTTTGTGTGAGCAGAAATTTTACTGGATGAGGAGAATTAAAACATTAAAAGTCTTAAAAGGTGGGAGAGAGAAAAGGATTTTCTTTCCTTATTCTAAACACAAGGTTTATAGTATTTGATATTGTTTACACTGGTGAGAAAAGCCCACCACCTGTGTTACAGAGCTGGTTCCTGAGGAGTTCTGTGAGCAGGAGAGCAAAGACTCATGTTCACTGTGTGGCCTGTACGAAATCTAGGACTCTGAATTCCTTGGCAATAAAGCAAACTGCCTTGTACTCTTCCTGTACATCTTGGCACAGGGAATGGTGTCTAACATCTTTTATATGCAAGAAATTCTTACCATAACACTTTCATTAATTTTTTAGAATTCTAAACACATTATAATGTACTTTGTTTCTATTCATTTCTTCCCTTCCTCCTAACTCTTCCCACATCCGTGTCAACCTCCCATCTCTTCTCAACTTCATGTCCTTCCTGCTGTTGTTGATAATCCACTGAGTCCAACTATAGGTATTGGGCTATTCACTGGCGCACTGGCAACCTACCAGGAGCCACTCTAATAAAGAAAAAAGCTCATCATCTACATGTTGAGGCTCTTGAGCATCTTCTCGTCCACCTAGAATTTTGGCTTGCTTTCATGTAGGTCTTATGTAGCCAACCACAGCTTCTCTGAGTTCATGTGTGTAGTTGCCCCACCTGTCCTGTCCAGAAGATTGTTTCACTCCAGTACTTCATCTGCAAGAAATTTAAACAATGTCATTAATGTTCTGTAAATATTCGTGCACTCCTAAAATTTAGTGTACCTCAAAATGATGGTAAATGATGGTTATTTCTTACAGGGAAACACTCGATGTTTCCCTTATTAAATTTTCCTTCTTTTATTTAAGTTTTTGAGTGTAGTTACTTCATGCACTTCACTGAGTTTATCTTCTCACTGAGACCTGAAACGGTTTTTATTTCATTTACTATTATCACTTTGTGTGTAGGAATGGGAATAAGAGACTGTTGGAGAGTTACAAATAGTTGTCAGTGGTCATGTGGGTACTGGGAACTGAATCTAGGTTCTCTCCAAGTACAAACTTAACTGTTGAGCCATCCTCTAGCTCTGACCTGAAAGTTTTAAACTGGGAAAATCTACTCAATCATTGTAGACTTCAAGGACTTATTTTCCATGGACTCTAGACCTGAGAGTTCTTAGATTTGTAGAGCGAATGTAAATATATCAGGTAGCTGTGATGCAAAGGGTGGAAGTCAATCATTGACTGGCTTCCTAAGAGGTCTTGTTGACTTCCCGGTAGAGCCTAGGAGGCAGCCAACACCCAGAGCTGCCTTTTTATATAGCTCAAATACAAGGCAAGTTATTTTAGGTCAGTATGCAGCTTCTCTGGAAATTAATTTAACTGAAAAGTAACCCAGCTTTGTCATCCATTCACTCAGTGCTCATTGAGTTAGTACTTTATTTTAGGTATTGTGAGTAGAGATGAATACAATAAAGTAAGGTCTGTGCCCTCAAATGTGGGGCCTGGAATTAGAGCATTTATTTAAACATAACTGTGAATGATTTGTTTATTCACACTAAACTCAAAAGAAATAGTGCCTTAAATCACTCAGTGTTATTTAAAGGAATATGAGAACCCTATTGAAAACAGAAAGGATGAAGGTTAATTTTTCATAATGGTAAGAGAAGCCTTTATAGAAGCAGTGATGTTTGAACAAAGTCTTAAAGCTTAGTTTGATTTTTTTAAAGAGAGTATTAAACAGCATAGTTTTTTGGTATAGTTTATTATTTGTAAAAATCCTGTCTATGTTTTTGCAATATCTGTATTTAAGGATAGGTACTGTCTTTTCTTTATATGCATTTGTACGTGTGTATTCAAGTGCCCATGCATATGTGTATATATTTGTGTGGAGGCCAGAAGTAGGTGTCAGGTGTCTTCCTTACTTGATCCCGACCTCAGTTTTCAGATAGGGCCCCTCATTAAACCTGAAGCTCACTGATTTCAGCTAGGCTGGCTGATCAGCAAATCCCAGAGATCCTCCTGTCTCTGCTTCCCCAGGATTGACATTTGAACATAAGTCCTCATACTTGTTTGGCAACCATCTCCCCAGCCCCAGACAATGCCTTCAAAAATTACATTTATGTATTCAGTTATCTTGTGTGTAGGCATGTGTATGTACATGTGTTTGAATACAGGCATGCCACACTGCATGTGGAGTCAGAGTACAGTTCACAGGAGTCTGTTCCCTCTTTTCACTATATGGGTTGTAGGGAATTGAGTATCAGGCATGGCAGCAAGCACTTTCACCTACTGAGCCATCTGAATTGTACCCTGCTATGAACTGTCTTATTTTGTCACTAGTATAACTTTAGTACTATTCAAGGAATGTGTGCAGCAGATTAGCAAGTCAAAACTTAAAACCTTGCATTGGAAAATCTAGGTGCATTTCAGTCTGTTTGGATAATGACTACATAAAAAAAGAGAACTAAGAATACTTTAAACACACACTTTTTCCCCATAATTGGTACTTTCTTATCTAAAATTCTTTGGCCTTTGTTTCTGAGTCAAAATTAATTAAAAAAAAACATGAAATATAAATATGACAAGGTAGGAAATGTCTGAAGTCTGGAACATCTTACGTTTTGTTTGCTTGTTTGTTTGTTTGTTTTGATGCTGTTGACCAAACCTAGAGCTTTGTACTGCTAGACAGGAGGTCTAACCACAAACTTAAATTCCCCCACCTCGAAGGAAGACCACGCCCATCTTTTTTTAAACAGTAGAGTTAAGGGAACGCATGGCTGCTTTCTCTCTTGTCTGCCTTTGCTACTCTTCAGAGACTGACTGCTTTGTTTCTAACCCCAGCGATCTGTACTCACTATTAGGGCGTAGCTGCCAGCACATGCGTGGAGCTCTCCCATGGCAAACACCATGACACTGCAATCAAGACAAACCTTGCAGCCTCAGAAAAATCACCAGCTTGCTCACTTGGCATCCACTTGTTGACTTTTCTCTGTAGTTATCTCCAGTTTTAAAATATGTGTATAAGCAGCATATTTTTACTACGTATGGTTACATCATGAATCCTTTCGCAAAATTAAGTGTACAGTACGTCACAATACCTGTACTGTATTGAGGGGAGCACAGGTTAGCAAGCAAACATGAATAACTTACTGCAGAGGTTGGGGTCTCCAGAGCCTCTGGATTGCATTCTGATATTGTTCCAGCTTGATTAATACAGGTAAAGGCAATTAACATCACTCTTGGTTTTCCAGTTTTAACTTAGGTTTAGAACAGTGTCTTGAAAGGATCGTTTAAAATTAACTGATTATGATATAAAGTAATTTCACTATATAGTCTATAATCTTTTTAAATATGATTTTCTATTTTTATTATAGGTCTAAACTTAGTCTTTTTCAATCAAGAATCAGTTTACAGAAAGCAAGTGTGAAGGTGAGTTTTAAACTGTATATTGTAAGTAAGAAGCCTCTAGGCTTATAAATAATCAATTTACTCTATCAAGGGTAAAGGTGGATTACTGCTGGGTTGGAAAACCACTTTAATGTCAATAACTCAAGCAAGAGCTTTTCTCCTAACATGTGGATTTCCCACATAGCCGTTGATACTTCGGGTATGCCTTGCTTTTCAAAACTGCTTTAGGGATAGGTTTCTTATCTTCACCTGCCTTTATATATCCTTATCTTTATTTCCTACTTCAGGGGTACAGTGCAGGGGTTTTAGGAAGTGCTTGCTCAAAATCTATTTCTCTCACACTTAACTCTTAACAGGATATGGGCCTTTGAATTGTAGAATGGCTATTAGGCAAGCTGGTGAATTGGCCTTTCTGTGAAGCTCCCCCACAGAAGGCAGGTATTTTGGGCACGTTAGGAATGTTTAATTAGTTCTTGGAGCTTGAGTTGGCTCATCAGGTAAAGGCATCTTTAGCCAGGCCTGATTACCTGAGTTCAGTTCCCAAATTCTACATAATAAAAAGAAAGAACCTACTTCCTGTGTGTTCTCCTCTAACAAGCATGCACGGCAAGTGCTCATACCCCTCCAATAAATGAATCAATGTTACAAAAAAGTTAATTTAAATAAACTGTTTTCTAACTATAGATTTATCAATGTTTTTGGAAGATAATATATTTAATTTCAAACCCTTTAGTTTCACACTTGAATAAAATGAGCAAAACATTTTGAGTTTCTATAGATGTGACTAGGAATATGTACCCATGAGCTTTCAGCTGTATGGTTGCCAGAACAAGACCATCACATAATGACAGCACAGTTGACACATCAACACAGACAAGGAAAGTTTCACTTGGTTTCACCGGTCTCACCCTTAGAGAAAGAGCTACAGGTCTTCAGTGCTTCTAAGAGAGAGGGAATCCATTTCTTCCAGGGATAAGCTGTCATAAAGGTTGTCTAATCCTAAGTGGTTAGCCCCTGGACCCAAGAACTTACAAGCAAATCTAAATGTATTCATTTGGTTACATATATGTGTGTGTGTGTGTGTGTGTGTGTGTGTGTGTGTGTGTGTGTGTTTGTGTGTTTGTGTAATTTGGGAGGGGAGGAGGGAGCATGCAGAAATGATATAGCTCCCATGGTTATGTATGAAAATTTTTAAAAATTATAAAAATGATTTAAAAATACTCTTCTATATGTGGTTATGTAGTATTTCTTAGTAATAATGAACAGTTTTTATATTCATAAGTTTTTTCTACTTGGCTATTTACTTTTAATGAGTCATCATTTATTAACTTCCAGTCCTAATTTCCAGTGCCCATGCCATTCATTCTCGTCAGGGCCTTGTTTATGTGATCCAATCTAGTCCCAAACTCAAGGTCTTCCTACCTCAACCTGCCAAGTGCTAGGTTTACGCATGTCCCCCGTCCATCTAAGCATAGTAGTCATACATGTTTTGCAGTGTAATGTCAGTTGCATTTATAACTTGTTCTTGCTTACTGTGTTGTAGTTAAAAGCCCGGCGATCTGAATGTAATACCAAAGCTACCCATGCAAGGAATGACTACCTTCTTACGCTAGCAGCTGCCAATGCACATCAGGACCGCTACTATCAAACCGATTTAGTTAACATTATGAAGGTAAAGCAATTAATATTTGTGGGGCTTCTGCTTCATTAAGAACAAACTAGGTAGGCACGAGAGATTGAGTTATAGCATTGTAGTTATTTGTATTTTATTGGAATGTACTTACTATTATTTGGTTGATTTAGTAACCCTGAACTGATTTCTAGTGTAAGAAAATGTTTAGGACTGGCAGTAAAGCTCAGCAGTTACCTATCGTGAGTATGAGGCCTAAGGTTGATCCACAGCAGCACAGAAAGAAAGAAATAGAAGATGTTTAAACCCAAATCACAGTAAATGGTTGCATTATATTTAGCAATTACTGATTTACAAAATAGAAAATGGGTATATAAGACATGAGGTAATAACTCTTGGGTTGGGGAATGCTTTCTGAGCCATTTCCTGAGATTAGAATCAGTGAAATCAAAATGTGGAAGCTATGTAGAACTTCTGAGTGTCTTCTGAGCCAGCAGAAAAAGGCTGGTAGTTTAGGATATATTTTTGTTTGATTATATTCTTATTTTCTGAAAATTATTTTTATTAAAAAAGTTTTATAAAAATATGCTTTCATAAATAATTGTTTTATGAGGAGATATACTTTTATAGTCTATCTGTAAAATAATCTGATCTGATGTTGTTGTTTTTGTTTCGTTTTAGTTTTTTGAGGCATGGTCTTGCTATCTAGCCCAGGCTGTCCTGAAACTCACTATGTAGATCAGGCTGTACTTGAACTCACAGACCCACCTGTGTCTGCCTTCCAAGTGTTAACCCAAACATTAAATTAATTTTTTTTGTAATTAAAATATATCCTTTTCAGATGTATACTTTTTTTTTTTTTTTTTTTTTTTTTGTCTTTGAGACAGCGTTTCTGTGTGTAGTCCTGGCTGTTCTAGACCAGGCTAGCCTAGTACTCAGAGATCTGCCTGCTTCTGCCTCCTGAGTGCTGAGATTAAAGGCATGCGCCATCACCACCTGGCCTCAGTTGAAGAATTCTTAAGACTGTGCAGCAAACCCTGCTGTGTTGAATTGTTTGCTAAGCCATCAGCAGCTAAGAGTGGGGCTGCAGCTGGCACAGGCATTCTTTTCCTCCAGCTCTGGGAAGGAGAGCAACTCTGTCCAGAAATAACAAATTCATTCCTTGAAAGTAGAGGCAAGGCATTTCCTGGGACCTTGAGGGAAAAACAAATGGAGGAAGTCATTGAACTAAAAACTTGTTTATTGCTCAGAATCCCCTTCCCGTCCTAACTATCTTGTGACTGCTGGTGATCAGAATGCACATTGTGATAATGAGAGCAGCTGGATGAGAATTCTGCTATTGGAGCCAGACTAGAGCTGTTCTATGCCTACTGGGTGTTACATGATGCTACAATCTTACAAGGGCCAACTGCAAACTCCTACCCTGTCTCTCTAGAGAATACTAGTTGCAAATTCAGAGACTGTAATTAAAAGCAGTGACTCCATATATCCTCCATGTGTCTACTGTTAGTTAGATCAGACCTGATGACTACAAATTGGACTTTTTTTTTTATCTGAAATGCTTGGGATCAGAAGTGCTTCAGAATTTGGAGTATTTTGGATGTCAGCTATTTGAATCAAGGATTTTACACTCAACCTGAATATATCTCCACCTGTGTATATTTTTAAAATTGGTATTATATTAGGTATTATATTAGGCAGCAACAAAAATGAAGTCTCAGGTAAAGGGTTTAACATGTGGTGGAGCATGTGCCTAGCTAGCATGCACATGACCCTGACTTCAGTCCTTAGTGCTGATGTAAAAAGAGAGAGAAATAATACCTTATACTTAATAATACTTTAAAAATTAAAACTACATCAAACATAACAAAACATGATCTTACTTTGTTCTGTCACAAACAAAATGGGAGCTAATAGGCTTGATCAGCCATCCATTTGGTGATTAGTTATCCTTGAGCTTAACTTGGTCTCCACATGTATCCTATCAACATTGAGTAGATTGTTTCCTGAACTGCTTCAAATGAGGATGGGATTGTTTGTTCTTTTTAAATGCTAAGTATAAATTCATTTTGCCAGGTGTGGTAGTAAATGCCTTTAATCCCAGTCTGATCCATATAGCAAGTTCTAGGATAGCAAGGCCTATATAGGGAGACCCTGTCTCCATTAAAGAAAAAGAAAAAAATCAAACAAAAATTCACTTTCTTCCTCATGCTAACTCTATGGCATACAGAACTGGAAATCTCAAAGTAATCATGTTTTTAGTTACCTAATAAATTTTTACCACTGAATTCACAGTAGTATTTATATACTTTTTTGGAGGGGATATGTCTCTTTTTATAAATGTTATGATTTCTTTGTTCTCTGGAGTATGCATGTTTTGGTGTGTGTGTGTGTGTGTGTGTGTGTGTAGTAGGGATGGTGTTATATAACTGTAACTCCAGCACTTGAGAGGACTAAGTCAGGAGGATCCCAAGTTTGAAGCTATCCTTGTATATATAGTGAGTTCAGTCCAACTTGAGCTACATAATGAATTTATAAAACCATAACCATACGTGTATGTGTGCCTTAGAAGCAGGGCATTTATTCATTTACTTAGTCATATGCAATTAATAGTCATAGCGTGGTAGCTACTGAGCTAAGTTGTGGAAGAAGCAAAGACAAATGGGGCCCTTTTCAGCCGTATAGACCTTAATCCTCAGGCTAGAAAAAGGGCTCAACAGTTAAGGGCACTTGGTTCTCTTCTGGGTTTGGTTACCTACAATGGCTCACAACTACCTATAACTTGAATCCAGTGATTTCAATGCACTTTTCTGGTACTTGCAACCCCCTGCATGTACAGGCAAACAAGAGCATGTACGCAGAAACATAAATAAAGTAATGGTTTTTTATAAAATATCTTAATCGGGGCATCACTACAATGAGCGGATATGTGTTGTGGAGATGGGAAATAGGGAGTACACAGTGGAGAGATGGAAGAGAAAGCAAAGCCGAGCATTGTGTGCACTGTGGAGTGAGGTGAGACTGAAGATGGGTGGTGGTGAAGATCAGGCAGATGTAAGGAGTGAGGCCATGGAGAGGTCCAGCTAGGCTGCTGCCATGTCTGTATCCATGTCCCTACCGTAGCCACAGTCTGTGTTGATGTCAGTGGCCTGTGTTGCTACCAAAGGCCATCTGGATGTCAGCAGTCTGGGCTGCTGCCCAAGACCATGTTAATGTCTATGGCTGTAATGTGGGGGATGGAGGACAACACAGTTGTTGCCACCTGAGGCCATTGTGACATTCTGGCCCAGGCTGCCACCAAGGGCCATGTCTGGGTCTGTGGTCCTGCTGCGCCTGGGGTCTATGTTGATATCTGAGGCCTGTGTTACCACCAAAGGCAATGCAGATGTCTTTGGTCTGAAGTGCCACATGAGGTCATGTTGTCTGAGCACTATGCTGATCCTCAGTCACTGGTCACGTTGGTGTAAGAAAACTGCCTCCCACCACCCACCTGGGCAGCACAGTATCCTGGTGGCTGCGTGTGGATGAGCCAGCCAACAGTGTGAACACTTTGAAGAGTTGTTTCCCCTTTAGCCTGGGCAAAGTAGAAAAGCTGGCTCTGATGGGGCAGGAGAGTGGATAGGCTGATCCAGCTTCTACTCAGACCCTGATCCTGGGCTCTAAGTTGTCCCACTCCAATATCCATCTCATCTATGAACTGCTGGAGTGCATGAAGGGCTGGTTCTGCAGATCCAAAGCCGCAGGACTTTCATGACACAGGGCAACAAAAAGACAACCCAGAAGAGTTCTGGTGAGGATCCTGTATTGATAATATAGCAGAAACCAGAGTCCTTGATCCAGGCAAAGACTTATTACAATAATCATTTGCCCCCCCCCAAAAAGTTGTTGAACAAAAAAATATACTGTGTGGCATCATGATACACCAGTTTCCTTGGTGAGACCACGCCCCCCCCATTTTTATTTATTTATTTTTTTTGGTGAAAGTTGCAAGGGCGAAGGGCAGATATGTGGGATGCATGATGTAAAACTCACAAAGAATCAATACAAAGTTTATTTTAAAGGCTTTACTTTCTATAATATTTTCCTAATATCTATATGCATATTTAATTGATCTGATATAAGAGGTTCAGTGAGGTGTGGTTAGAATACAGCAAGAAAGTAAATCAAAGTCCCTGATACCACAGCATGTATTATTGTCTAGTAACCTGTGTTTTCCCCCATACTTTAGAATCTCCTTAATAGTAAAAGTTACTATAATGAATAGTATTACTATTATAAACAGTAGCATGCTGTGACTGTCCTGGTTTCTGAGCAAATTGCAAACTAAAATTATCAAACATCTCTTCTTAAGATCATATTGATAAGTAAACATTTAGATGTATTCCTCAGTACTGATAAGAATGGCTTCTGCACATCTCACTCTGGATCTGTGTTACTTTGAGAGGGTGGTTTGTTTGTTTGTTTGTTTTTTAACTTCAACTAAACTAAACAAAACCAAAAAAAAATATTGATAGCCTCTGGAAATTAGATCACTGATCTCCTGATATCCATAGAAAGCAGCTCGGCTGCCTGAGAGGTGAGACAGAGTGCCCCCTTCTGTGTTTCTTTCAATAGCATAGTCTTATGCAATATGCGTACCCTTTTTTTCTCCGTTTTAGAAGCTTGTGGAATATTTTCTTTGTGGTTTGGGTGAAGAAGGAAGTGGATCAGAGTAGAAAGTATAACAAATATTGATCTAATAAAAGTCTTTAAAATTTTAATAATCTTGAAGTTTTACTTTTAAAACATGTTGTTCTCCAGTAAAAATTAAATAGATGTGCCCTGGTTGGTAATCGGGCAAAAGAATAAAAGATAAACAACTTTAAAAAAAAATTATTTTATGTATGTGAGTACATTGTAGCTGTCTTTATTAGACACACCAAGAGAAGACATTGGATCCCAGGTGGTTTGTGAGCTGTCATGTGGTTGCTGGGAATTGAACTCAGGAACTCTGAAGAGCAGTCAGTGCTCTTAACTGCTGAGCCATCTCTCCAGCCCCAACTTTTTATTTTGTGAGGCATGTTCTCATGTGATACAAACTCGCCCCGTACTCACTGTTAACTAAGTCAAGCATTGGTTTCTCCTCCCAAGAGCTGGGATTACAGGTATGCACTACCACATCCCACTGCATGCCCTTCCTCAAGTGAGTCGGTGCTCACTCCCTTTTCTTGCTCACTATCCACCCAGCTTTTCTCATTCACATGTGAATCGTATAGCTCACCCATTTTACGTTAGCTATGGTTCTGATGTCTGTGTAGTTAGCTGTGACACTTCTGTTGCCTACTTATTCTAGTTAGCTTCATGAATTAGCATGAAAATCATGTTTGTTCACTTATGACTTAGCATGAAACCCTCCAGATCTCACTCTTGCTCTCTGCCTCTCCGGCCTTACATCTTCTTTCTTGAAAGATGAATCATTTGGCCCAGTTTCTTCCTTTTTTACGGTTATCAAATCTGCAGCCTTGCCCTTGTCCTTCTCCACATGTTTCTTTCTCTTTGGTCAAAAAGTTCCAAAGTGGAAGCAATCCCCCAGGCCCATAATTCTCTTCAACAATTCATTTTAGATTTTATGTGGCAGGTATTGTTAATGTAGATTGTAAGGCTCCAAAACCGCATCCTCAGTATGATCGTCCCTAGGTGTATGTGACTGTTTGATTAGAAATAAATATGAATGTTCTTATCGGTCACCATAGCCACATTTCAAGCACTCAGAAGCCATAGGAGGCTACCATGTTCAATAGTGTAGATACAGTGCTTGTCCATCATCTTAATGTTCTGTCGGTCAGGTTCAAGCTTAGTTCTGACTTTCTTCCCACTGCCATTGTCTTTGTTGCTCAGGCTCCATTCTCTTGCTGTGTTAAACCACTGTAACTAAAATCAACTTGGGGAGGAAGGAGTTTTTTAGGCTTATACTTCCAGGCCATCATTGAGGGAAATAGGGCAGAAACTCAAGCAGAACCCATAGGAAGAATACTTACTGCCTTGGTCTCTGATGCCCTGCACAGGCCAGCCTAATGTAGACAATCTTTCAACTGAGGCTCCTTTAGATGACTCTAGGCTGTGTCAAGTTGACAGCTGAAGCTAACTAGGACAGTCATCAGCCTTACTGACCATTTCCTACAACCACATCCATAAGTATATTCAGTTACTTATTAGTTCAGTATATCTCTAGCATTCTAGAGTTTTAGCTGGGTCTTATAATAAAGTAGCTTTCTTGTTATGGTATAGCCATTGACGAATCACAAACAGATGACTGTTTCAGTGGAACAGAAAAATTTTATTATCAGAAATAAATGTTGCATTGGATTTGGCACACAGGCCTTAGTTTGTAAGCTTGGCATAGAACTTTTAAAATATGATGTAATATTCTAACTGTAGGAATGATCTCAAAGAATAATACATACATTTTAATGGCTTCAAAAATGAAGTACTGCTAGTGCGAGGAATCCTGTGTGATTCCTCCCAGGGTGGGTGGGCGGGCTGGCTGGCTGTCGTCTATCTGTCTGTCTGTCTGAAACAGAATCTCACTTTTATAGCCCTGGCCGGCCTGGAACTTGCTGTGTAGACTTTTGACCTGTAACTCACAAAACATTTGCCTACCCATGACTCCTAAATGTGTTAAAGGGATGTGTTACTACCCCCCCAGATATCTTTTTAAATAGCACGTAAAATGCAAATCAGAACATGCAATCTGTTCCTACCCTCTAGGTGTCTGAATGAGAGGCACAGAGCTGAGGATGCATAAAACTGTTCAGTAGTTTGTAGAGTAGCAGGAGTGGTAGGAAGCTACCAGGCTGGGGTTCGATCCCCAGCTCCCCAAATGCAGAGCATAGGAGTGAACTTTAAGAAATATTAATTTTAAGATCAAATTTAAAATGTACAGATAACATACAAAAATGAATCTATTTTAAATATATAGGGGCCTTGTTTTAGCAGCTATGTATTACCACACAATAACCATCATAATTACAACTAATTCTTAGAATATTTTTGTCTTCCTTTTTATTATATTTGGTTTCTATTAGAGTGTAGTACATTTTTACACTCCATCGTTATCATTTCATAGTTTCATAAGTCAGAAGCCCAGGTGGACTTAGCTGGGTTTTATGCCTTGGACCTCATAGAATTAAGGTGTTGTCTGAGCTCTGTTATCTGGATATTCTAGGAAATAATCTGTTTCCAAGGTCCTTCACATTGGCAGAGTCCACTCTCCCATGATTGGGTTGCTTTCTCATTTTCTTGGTGGCTATAGGCTGGGATAGATCTCAGCTGCTAGAGTTTAATGTTATGTCCTTTATATAGACTACCTCATTAATAAACCAGCAGTCGCAGGATAGATTCCGTTTATGAGCGTCTGTTGTGTGTCTCTGACTTCTTGTTATGTTACTAGCTAAAAAACACACTCTGGTTTCTCCAACATCACATTCATCAGCCTCATGTATGCTCACAGGCTCTCGAGCCAGTTGTACAATTATTGTGTGATTCTGTCTACATTGGCGACCTTGCACATATTTTGTTAAATTTATTCCCAAGTATTATCATTCACTGTTACAACAGCTGTTAGGTTTTAATTCTTTCAATAGATTTTGCTGATGTCTGGAAATAAAATTAATGTTTTTAGTTATTG
The DNA here is from genome assembly GCF_963924665.1 of Micromys minutus. Classification (NCBI taxonomy): domain Eukaryota; kingdom Metazoa; phylum Chordata; class Mammalia; order Rodentia; family Muridae; genus Micromys; species Micromys minutus. Next base: position 93,942,357 of record NC_137971.1, on the reverse strand, counting down.
GTCTGTCCTAGTTACTATGCTGCTCCGTGACTAACAAATCACTGAGTTCAGTGGCCTGAACAGTAGCACCATCTATTTTGCTGTCTTATCTGCACTTTGGTTAGAATCCAATAGGTAGAACTTGTCTCTGTTCCACCCCATATCAGCTGGTGTGGTTCAGAGGCTAACAGCTGAATCTAGTGGCTTGCTTTCATACAGACTTAGTGGTTGGTGCTGCCCTATGGCTAAAACTTCCAGAGCTGTTAAGTAGAACCTCTGCTCATGGCTTCCTTTTGTCTCTTAGGTTTTCTCACAATGTTATGGTTGGTTTCCAGGGCCAAATCGAAGGGGGATCACCTTTTATGAGAGTCCCAAGAGTTCATACAGTCTCTCTGATACGTTGCTTTTATTGAAGTAGTTACAAAGTTTGGCTCAGTATCCAGTAGTGTTAGTGGGACAAATTATACTTTAGTGGAGTGTGGTGCTGCTAGTGAAGCAGACATGTAAACAGAAACACTGCTGTAGCCATTTTTGACAGATGTATTCAGCCATGTGATCTTGTATCCTGTACTCTTTCTTTTCTTATTTCTGTTGACTTTCTAATGGTGTTTATTTGTTTAATAACTTTTGTGTGGGCTCTACAACTTTCAATGATCATGTTCATGTTGAATTAAATAAAAATAATTTTATATTAAATAAAGAAATTTTTTCCTTACATTTTTTTCTTGTTTCATTGCACTGGTTAGGATGCTCAGTATAATGGTAAATACAAGTACTGAGTGAACGTGTTAATAGTAGATATTTTTATGAAATCAAGAAAACCTTAAAATTGTAGTAAAATATACATAACATAAAACTTCTTGTTTATGCCAGTTAAGATTGTGTTATTATGAAACTATTAGAGCCATCTAACTTCAGGGCTTCTTTATCTTCCCTAACCTAAACTCTAGCCATTGGACAGTAGCTCCTCACTCTTTCACCAGCCTCTGCCTATTATTATTTTGTCTGGATAACTTTGACTATTCTAATCATCTCATTTAAGTGAAATTATATATACACATCACACACACACACACACACACACACACACACACAAAGACATATTATGTATATGTGGCTTATTTTACCTAGTATAGTATCTTCAGTGTATCCATTGGTCCTAGGGAATTGCTTTGTAGTCAAATGCTTGCCTCGAATGTTTGAGGCTCTGTGTTAGTCCTCTCACTACCTCATAAAAGAGACAGAGGCTCCTTCATGCTATAGGTTGTCTCAGCTTCTTTCTTTTTTAAAGCTAAATAATTTTTGTTATATTTACATACCACATTCTGTGTTACCTCCTCACCCTCTAATAGCTGGTAACTCTTTTGTAACCTTTTGGCTGTTATGTTTAATTATTTGAGAAACAAACATACCATTTTTTGTTCAAGAGCTGTACCATTTTTACACATCCATCAATAAGTAAAGATGGTTTTCTGCATCTTTTCTAGCACCTATTATTTTGTCTTTACCTTTCTTCCCCCTTCTCTCCCCCGGGAAGAGGATAGGGAAAGCTTCTTATGAGACAGTTATTTTGTTTTATTTATTGTGTACCCTAACATCCAAAATCCGTGTGGGATGAGTGAGGTGGTACTGGTTTCAGTGGCCTTTCTTTATGGAAAATTTGTGTTCCTAAGAGATTTGTTTTTGTATGGTGAGTTACAGGTCAGCTGATGGTCAGGGATAGGGCCTCAGAGAGCTGGAGTCTTATGAGTAGTGGGGTGAAGTACACAGAGTGTCCTTGCTGACAATGTTGTCGATAGCTTTTTTAATTAATTGGAGGGACTGAGGGGAGGATTCATTGTAGAATGTGCTTGGTATACAAGCATGAAGATCTGAGTTTGGATCCCCAGCACCCACTCTGAAAATTTGTGGCTGGCAGCCCATTGCTGGTTGTCCAATGCTGAGCAGCCAAAGTAGGCAGACCCTGAGAACTCACTAGTTACACTAGCCAGTGTGGTGAGCTCAGGTTCAGTTAGAGAACTGAAGTGTGGAGGAGTGTGACAGAAGAAACCCAGCATCATCTTCTAGCTACCATGCATGCACGTGTACACATATACACACACTCATACACAAATTGAAGAAATCATTTGACCTTAAGGAACAAATTTGTTGTTTTTTGAGACAGGTTTTTTTGGTGTAGTCCTGGCTGTCCTAGAACTCACTCTCTAGACCAGGCTGGCTTCAAACTCAAAGACTTCTCTGCCTCTTCCTCATGAGTACTCAGATTAAAAAGTGTGCACCACCATCACACAGCTAATAGTAACAACTTCAAATGAAGGAAGGAGTGATATGAGTGGATGTCCTTAGTTGACAATAGAATAAAAACTTTTTTTTTTTTTTTTTTTTTTTTTTTTTGGTTTTTCAAGGCAGTGTTTCTCTGTGTAGCCCTGGCTGTCCTAGAACTCACTCTAGACAAGGCTGGCTTCTAACTCAGAGATCCCCTTACCTGTCTGTGCCTTTGAAATCCAGGGATTAAAGATGTGAGCTACTATATTGACTCTCTACAACTTATACCAGTGGCTCTCAAACTTGTTTGTTGCAGAACTCTTAAAATTATTGGAACTTAAGAAGTTTTTGTTTAAGTGGGCTGTAATTACTTTATTAGAAATTCAAACTGAGAAACTTTAAGACAACAGACTGTTTAAGAACAGATTTCTCTGACTGCCAGAGCCATTGAGTCATCCATATTATCCATCCTCTGAAAACTTTTATGTGCTTCTGGAGGGAATGAGAGTGGGAAAGACTAATAATGTCTTAGTGCTTCTAGAAAGAAAATTGTGACCTCACGGATGCCTTAAAAGGGCCTTTAGTGTCTCTCCTGTGTTCCTTCAAGTTCCATCTTGAGGACATCTGTCACCTACTAAATAAATAGTCTTATTGCCACCTTCAGTTGGAATAATTCCAAGAATACAATTGAAGACCTCATTGATTATTTGAGTGGAGTTTTAGGAAGATGAGTAGTGCACTGATCTTGTCAGAGGTATAGCTTCTTCCCACAGAGCCTAGTCTTGTTATGAGGAAACCACTCTTACAAATGGAGTAGAGATAGAGAGTAGAAAAGGACAAATGACACACTGTTCATTTCACACAATAAACTGATTTGATTGCCACTGAACCAGCATTTATAATTTATATATAACCTAAGTTGAATACTTACATGACATGCTTGACTGCTTATGACATATAATTAACTATAAATAAAAATTATGTAATTTAGAGAATTTTACTTATTGTATTGGATTTAATAACTTGTTTGGAATGGTTTGCGTAAATAGAGTAAGTTCTTCAAGTCACTTGATTCAGTTCTCTAAAGTGTTTATTTCTTAACTTATACATACTTCCTATATTTAAAGCAGCACCCATTCAAGACCACAGAATTAGCCGGAAACACATGGGCTCACTGTGTCTATAGAGTAAGCAAATAAATAAATAAATAAATAAAAATAAAAAAAAAGAAAGAAAGAAGGAAGAAGAAAAAAAGAGAAGGGCAAAGATTATATTTCTAAAATTCACCTGAAGGTCCAGGCTTTGGCATTGTAGTGTTGATGATGGGAAGCTTTAGGTGTGAGTAAGGTGTGAGCAGATTGACAGGCATGGTGCCTTCTTGTTCCCAAGTCACCCCGTATCCACTTACTCCATGGTGAAACCAACACAGAAGCACTTTAAATCAGAGGTGGGCAAGAATGGGGAGTGACACATGCATGCCACACCCTGTCCGTTCATTCACCCTCAGATCGCTGGTTAGCCTTCTGCAGCTTCAGAAATCTTATCAAAGCTTCTTTTACCTGCACCTTTATCAGTATATTTCAACCCCTCACATTTCTTCATTATTGTGTGCTCTGTTCCAATCCTCTATCTCTACCACCAACTTTATCAAGGCAGAGAGAACTTTTGAGTGGCTTACAGAACGGAAGCTATAGTACTGAGAGTTGTAAGTTTTAAAAGATGTCAAATAGGTCTCATCTAAGGACCAGTTACACTAAGTGAATAGCAGCTGGTTAGGCTGTGAGGCACGCATCAAAACATGAAGTAGTACTCCATTGATGTTTGCAATTCCCTGCATAGTTAAACTTTTAAATGAGAAATATTTTTAGTTCAAGTTTAGTAAATTAATTTGGATGAAATCTATTTGGTAATATGGTGGCATCATTTTATTCTTATAGAATGCAGCATGATAGATTTCACACAGTGACATTTTTACACGCACATAAGCTCTCTCTCTCTCTCTCTCTCTCTCTCTCTCTCTCTCTCTCTCACACACACACACACACACACACACACACGCACGCTCACTCACATACTGAAGTTGTTTGCCCTTCACTGAACTCTTTCACTTTAGATCCTTTCCTCCCCTTTTATTATTCTCTTTCTACTTTTATGTCATGTGTATGTGGTCAGGGTGTAGGCGCACATACAAATTTAATCTAGATTCTACAGATGAAAAATGCAGTGTTTGTTATTCTGAGTCTGGTTTATTTTATTTAACACTTTGATCTCTGATTCCATCCATTTTCATGCAGAGGCCACCATTGCATTCTTCTTTACAGATTAGTAAAGTCCCATTGTTCGTGTAAACATTTTTACAGGGCTTTTTTTTTTCAGTCAGCTTTTTAGTCTGGTTCCATATTTGGCTCCATTTTGAATTGATTTTTGGTCAGGCTATGGATCTAGTTTCTCTCTTATATGTGGACCTAGTTTTTAAAGAACCATTTGTTAAATACTCTTTGTTTTCCCATGTGTATTTATGATGATGTGTAAAGATGGAGTGCTTATAAATGTGCTGATCTATTTCTGGGCCTTCCACTCAGTCCCGTTGTTTTGTGTCTGTTTTGTGCCAGTACCATACTGGCTTTGTTGCAGCATATTGTCTTTCACATAGCTAGAAATGAGACATTTGACTCCTATACAAGGTTTAGTATCACATAAGCTCAAAGCAGATGTTATTGAGAGGTGTTAACTTCCCACATCCAGATGTTTTATAAATTGAATTTGAGCTGTTCATGGTGTTGTATAGCTTTAATCCCAGCCTTCTGGTAGGCAGAAGCAGGCTGATCTCTATTAGTTCCAGGATAGCCTGCTCAATATAGTGAATTCTAGGACAGGGTTAAGTAGAGAGACCCTGTATTAAAATAAAATTGAATTTGAGATTCGAGATCTTAACACATACTATTAATGAAATGGAGAAGTATGTGGAACACTAAGACCTGGGGTTTGTCTTGCTAGTTTCTGGTACGTGTTAGGTCTTCTCTGCATCATGTTTCAAAGAATTTCCTTCTTAATATACTTTCTGACCCAGAACTATCTTGTGTCTTCTAGCACATTAATTTTCTTAATATCTGGTGCCTCCTTTGTCTCAACTTTTATTCAGACACCATAGCTTTATAAGTTCCTCTTGCCCTTTCCAGTTTTAGTAACCCGAGTTTTACAGTTTCATGTAAAACAAGTAGAAGAGAAGTTGTGCTTGCATCAGTGCATCTAAGGCTTTAGAGAAGGTGAACTCTTGCCTTAGGAAGAAGTCAGTCACGCCAGGTGTAGCAGTTCAGCCTTGCAGTCTAAGCACGAGGACTTCCGGGGATGACTGAGACAAGACTCACTACGGTTTCAAGGCCTTGTTTCAAAAGTCAGAATTAAAAGAAGTAAGCATGTATGCATTGTTCTGCTACAAAAGCCCTCCTCCATAGTACAGATTGCTTCACTCTGCTTGTTAACTGGTGAGATCTTCATTACCCATCCACAGAACCGTGGCTAGCAATACTCTTTGCATAAATTGCAATAGACAGGTTCTCCAAGTATTCATTTTTCTTTTTTACTTTTTATCATCTAATTAATGTAACTCAGTGTCTCAGAAGTAAGCTCTTACATGTCTTAATTAATTTTTCATTTCAAAGTAAAGATGAGGGTGTAAGTAAGGAACAAGAGAGGGCTACAGAAATGACTCAGCATGTAAGAGCTTGGTTCTTACAGGGAACCAGGGTTCAATTCCCAACACCCACATGGTACTTCACAACCATCTGTAACTCCAGCTACTGAGGATCTGATACCTTCTGATCGCCACAGGCACCAGGCATATGCATGGTACAAAGACATACATATGAGCAAAGCAGTGATCCATATAAAATAGCATAAGCAAATCTTAAGAAAAAAAGAACAAGATTACAGTGGTTTCTACACTCTAAGCCAATGAAGACTAATATTAGCTTTCCCTTGGAGACCTTATTTATCTTCCTGGCATTAACATAGAGTTGGTTGCTTTGTCTGAGTGACCAAGCAGGACCAATGCAGTTGTGGTTCATGGGGAGTTTCCAGAAGATACTTTTGGTGCTTTTCCTCCTCCTAGCTTTTGGTAAAACATGCAAATGTACCAGGAAACGGAGGAGTTTTTTGTTGTTGTTCTTACATCAAATAAAACTCTTCTAAACTGAGTGTAAATTCAGAAAGTTGTCTTTTAAGTGAAGAAAGCATATGGATCTGTGTGTGTGTGTGTGTGTGTGTGTGTGTGTGTGTGTGTGTGTGTTTGGTTTTTGTCAGCTAAATTTTTTCCCTCCGCCACAAGGAGAATGGAATTTTATCTTCTATACAGCTTTGCCTCATTTCCTCTTAAGCCATGATTAGTTGCAGCTAGGTATTTAGAACTTCTAAGACTGAAAGAGTAGACTTCAAGTCAGTGGGAAAGTAACAATTGAAATGTAGGATGTTTAGGCTCTTTAAAAGTGCTTTTTACAGCATACCAACCTATGGTTGATGGTTTGTTTGTGAAAGACAAAAATATGAGTGAATATTTATCCGAGCTTAGTGAGTGTTAGGGTGTGATTTTAAAGGCAAGTACTACGTGGAAAATGAGTAATAGATTTGACAATTCCAAATTTTAACACTCTTCTTCGAGTGTGCACACATACACACACCTATATAAATTTATGTGCACCATGTACATGTAGGTGTCCATGAAGGCCAGAGGGAATCAGATACCCTGGAACTAGAGTCACAAGAAGTTGTAAACTGCCTGCCTGACATAGATTCTGGGAACCTAACTGGTCCTCTGCAAGAGCAGCAAGCACTCAACCTTTGAGCCATCTCTGAGCCACAACAATCTCAGTTGTAAAAAATGCATGACAGTAACAATAGGTGACATTTATTGAGTTAAGTACTTTACATTAAGCCTTGTGCTTTGCACCTAGGTGAGAGTCCTAGCAGGCAGGAGGGTTAGAAAGGCTGCTCTAAAGCACCAGGTCTGTAATCCTGGCCTGCTTCCCAGTCTTGCAGCACATTTCCTCCCTGCTTTTTACACTATCACTTAGCAGACACCACCTCTGTTAGTCTTTTGTTACAGCAATATTCCACTGCAGCATGCTAAGTTTATATTAATGAGGATAAAAACTAAATGACTAAACTAGAAAGACCCCAAATTGTGATGGTTCCTGCAAGATAATACTTCTCACACAGTAGTTAAGGGTCAATAAGTAGGTTCTGCTTTCTGAAGTCATTCAAGGATCTAGGTCCCAGGGTGGCTCCATTATTTAATTCTCATCATTGGCCTGACCAACAGAAGGGTACTGACTTATTTGGATTCTATCCAGTGAGTAAGAGAATTTGATCATGGAGAAGACACACCTATTTTTCTGAGATCTAGTCACAAAGTCACATACATTAATTACTCCACTCGTGTTATAAAAGAGAAAGTTTACTAATCTGGCCATACCTAGCAATAGTAGAGGACTCTAGGAAGTGCAGTCTCATCAGATACCCAGGAGGAAAGGAAGAACAGTTTCTGCCACAACTACCACTTGTAAATACCTGTTAAGTCACTAGTCATGTGATAACACAGAAGCTAATATGAAAAATAAAAGCACCTAACAGGGAGAAAAATACTAATTTAGTTTTAAAAAGAGAAGTGCAAAAGAGTAGTTGATGGTTAGTTTATTTTTGACAGAATACTAAAACCATTCAGAGTGAGAAAGAATGTCTTAGAGCAGGTGGTATTGGTCACAGCTGAGTGTCCACATGCACAGAGTATTATTAAATCACTACTGCCGTGTATAGAAATTAATTTAAACTTAACTAGAGACTTAAATAGTAAATACTGCAAAACTCTCAGGGAGTGAAGTGTAAGTTCATATGGCCATAAACCGTGCTTTCTTAAATATCACCAAAACCATAATCAAATGAGGGGGAGGGGTATTACTAGATTTAAAGCTATAAAGAAAATGAGAAGATAACTACAAAGTGGGGGAGGGAATTCAAAAAATATGAATCTGAAGCTGTGTATGTTGCTACATTTGGGAAGTGGAGTCAGGAAGCTCAAGGGTTGAAACCTTGTGTGTGTGTGTGTGTGTGTGTGTGTGTGTGTGTGTGTGTGTGTGTGTATGAGAGAGAGAGAGAGAGAGAGAGAGAGAGAGAGAGAGAGAGAGAGACAGAGAAAGAGAGAGAGAGACAGAGAGAGAATATCTAATATTCATCATATAGAAAGAAACCTTAGACCTAAATAATGTTTGACAGGAACTTTGTATACTATCTTTGGTCTTCATAAAGCCCTGTGAGGTAGGTAATATTTTCACTTTACTGGTCAGGAAATATATAAATCTCAAGCATAATTCTGAAGGAGAATCTTTTAGGCTCAAGTAAACATTCATACACACAAGACTACTAAACTCCTATTCATCATCAGCACTGGTCTATCCAAAACATACAGAACAAAAGTGATTGTCTACCAGCAAGGCATTACCCAGAATTCCTCTTTGTGGAAGCTGTCTCCTATTGTAGCATCTCTGCAAGAGCTCATGCAGCTACTGAGAACTACCCCGTCCCATTCCAGCTCATTCCCCCCAGTGTCCCAGGTGAGATACATGTCCAACAAAATGAGATTAGCTTGGGGCTTAGATTTTTATTCTTTTAGATACAATTTTATTTTTAATATAGAAAATGCTTAAAACAAATGTTTAAGAATCAAACCAGCTGAGGACCTTCTCTCATTCATCAGTAATCCCTTTCTTCCTTCTCACCCAGTCCTTCCTCTGTCGTTCTCTTCATGTCTTTCCTTTTCATTAAAACTGTTAATCACTAACCCAGAGTGATGTGAATTTCACCTCTACTGTCTTCCCATAATCAAAGGCAAATCCCTTAATGGTTGGTGAATTCATGGGGGGCAGTTTTTCTGAAGACTCCAAAGTCATGAACACATAAATCGTGATTGTTTCCTACAGAATTGCTTTTCTCCCCAGGAAGTGAGCCTTCCTGATGTTATTTCTAAGTCTTGTTCCTATTATATCTATCTTCTGAAATGAGGTGTCTTAGAGTAATAAACATGTTTGCTGCTTACCTTTTTGCCTTAAGAATAATAATAAATGATGAGGGAAACAGGCTAAACCAAGAGTCCTGTATTTTAACTTGATTGATGATACATTTGCCCATGTTTATAGGTTATGTGTACCTTATAAAACTTGACAGTTCTTTTCCCTAGTGTCTTGTGTAATTGGACTACTACTCGGCCTGGAAAGGCTTATACTTAATCTTTCCATTAGTGTTTAGTATGTCATCCCTGTACTAGAAAATAATGAGTTTCCCTTCTTTTGTTGATTTTGAATTTTTTTGTATTACTTGTTTTTTTTTTTTTATTTCCAACCAAAATTTTATTACAAAATTTCCAAACATCAAGTTAAAAACAGCTTGCACCTGATATCCAGATACCGTGGCACTGCCTGCCTATCATTACCAGGTAAAGGATCCAATATCCTCAGTCTTCTTATTTGTTGATATTGGTTATAAATACTATTGATACAGTATTAATATTTGTAAAAGTCGCTTCCTTGATTTTTTTAAAGATTAATTTATGTGTGGTTAGGCCCTTCCCCCACCCTCTGCTCCACTCTGCTTTTGTGTGTAGAGTCACCTTCTCTGGACATTTCATTTGAATGGAAATCCTATACTATGGTTGTTTGTATCTGACTTCATTCAGTTAGCATAGTTTATAAACTTCTCCACAATATAGCTTGTGGCTCAGCACCTTTGGTTGCTGGATTGTACCATAATTATTTCTGGAATGCCACATTTTTGTTTGTTAATACCTCCTCAGTTGAAAGACACACAGTTCCCCCCTCCGGGGGTTGGCTATTATGAATGATTTTCTACAAATATTCATATATATTGTGGATAAATACATAATATATAGGAAAGAGATTGCTAAGTCATGGTGCAGTTTTGTGTAAAACTGCAGACCATTTTTCAGCTTACTAACATTTGCTGTTTACTGCCAATAGGTATTCTTGCTATGATGCTTTATACGGTTTGCTTCCCTTGTTTTGTTTTTATATTTTATTTAGCGTGAATGTGTGTTGGGTAATGGGCGGGGAGGGGAGTTCATGAATGTGGAAACCAAAAGACAACCTGTTGCGGGTAGGTTCTCTTCTTTTACCCTGTTAGTCCCAAGTGTCTATCTCAGGACACCAGGCTTGGCTTTATCTACTGAGCCATCTCTTGGGCACTTGCTTTGCCTTTTTTAAAAAACAAAACCAAACAAACAAACAAAAAACAATGCTTGGGTCCTGTGCATATGAAACAAATGCACTGTTCCTGACTGTGTTCTATCCCCAGCTGTGCTTTAACATGATTCTTCTAAAGATCAATGGTATTGGGCTTCGCTTCAGGGGCTTAGTAGCTATTTGTATGTCATACTTAGATCTTTTATCAATTTCTAAAATTGGGGTTGTTTTTTTTTTTTACAGAATTGTGGGCTTATATATTTTATTGTTCTTTCCATTTATTTTTTTATTTCTTATTTACTTATTTTCAGCCCTGTATGTTTATTTCTCTGTGTAGCTCTTGCTGTCCTGGAATTCACTCTGTAGACTACACTAGCCTCAGCTCAGATCTGCCTGCCTCAGCCTCCCAAGTACTGGGATTAGAGGTGTTGCCACTATGCCCAGCTGTGATCTTATGTATTCTAAGTAAAAGTTCTGTATCAGAAACCCAGTTTGCAAACATTTTCTTCCAAGCTGTAGATTCTTATTTTTATGATTTTATATGTACAAGTATTTCACCAGCATGTGTCAAGTGTACTGTGTGTGTGCAGTGACCTGGGAGGCCAGAAGAGGACATCCCGTCCCCTAGACTGGAGTTAGACATGGTTGTAACCCACCATGTAGGTGCTGGGTTACAAACCTGGGTCCTCTGCAAAACCAGAGGACCACTGAGCCATCAGTCCAAATGCCAGATTATGTTTATTTACTTACTGTTTTAGTTTTTGTCGAGATATGGTTTCTCTGTGTCAACCAGGCTGTCCTAGAATTCACTCTGTAGACCAGGCTAGCCATGAACTCACAGAGATTAGACTTCCTCTGCCTCCTGAGTTCTGGGATTAAAAGTGTGCACCACTGTACCTGGCTGAGTTACTTACTTTTAAATTGTACATTTTGAAGTTTACAATTTTTGTGTAATCTGATTTCTTTATTGGTGTCATGATTTGGGGTATCATGTCTGAGACAAATGTTTCTCTTTCCCATGCTCATAGATCTCCTGTGTTCCTTCTATAATTTTTTATAGTTTTAGCTTTTATACTTATGTCTGCTATTGATGTTTAATTACATTTTATGTGTGATGTGAGTTAAGAGTCTAAGTTAAGTTTTGTTGGTTTGTTTCTTATATATGATTATCCATCATCCCAGCGCTGTTTAATAAATAATTCCTTTCCTATTGAATTTTCTTGGCTCCCTTGAAACCTTTTGACAAAAATTAAAATAGTTTCTTTGGAATTCCTACTTCTGTTAATTTCTTATGACTTAAATTTGTTCTTAGACAATGCCATACATGTGTTTAATACATGCTGATACTCTCAGCCTGTGTTTTCTTCTCTCTCCCTCCGCTGCTGTCTGATCCCCTCCTTCTCTATCACTTTTCATCTGGGGGGCTTGCCAGTGGTTGCATAACTAGAGACATTGACTCCCCTTTTCCCAGAGTCTTTCAGTAGCCCAGGGGTTAGAGGAAAAGTCCCATGAGCCCCCATCCACAACTGATTGTTGTCAGAGGGGCAGTTCTTTGTAGTCTCAGAGCAAGTAGCTATTGCTGCTTTTAAGGCTGTAATTATAGTGATTGTGTCCTGCCTAAAGGATGACATTTTGCAGCTCTTCTCCTGTCTTCCAGTGTTTGCATTCTTCTCATCCTCTCTTCTGCAGTGTTGCCTGAGTCTTAGAGAAGATGGTCTCACTATCTGTTTTGGGGCTGGGCCCTCAGCCATCACTGATCAGTGTCTTGGACAGCCACCAATCTCCACATTCACCACTGTCCCCTGTTAAGATACCTTTTGAATAAGGTTGAGAGTAGCTGTTGTCAGTAGCTGTAGACAGATACCAATTTGACACTATCAGTTTGGCTAAACCACAGTAGTGTGCATTTTTCCTGTGGAATGAGCCTGCAATCCAATTAGACAGTAGTTAGTTGCCCTAATAGTGTTATGCTACTACCACACTGGTGCACGCATGTTGCCTAGCAGGCTGGTTTTGTAGTTTCTGGGGTTCACAACTAGGTAAGGCTGCTGATGCTTTTTCTCCTCCAGCTGCAGTGTACTTCCCAGCAGTTAGCCAGCAGTAAGGAAGTGTCTATTTCTAGCTCAGTCCCAGCTTACTTTCCCTGTGTCTTGCAACCAAAGTATGTGGTGTCTTCAGCAGTAAGGTCTTAGCTTCCAGATCTTTGGGGCAACCAATAGGACTGGCAGAAGCCTGTACTGTTTTTGGGACCTCTGATCAGCAGCTTCTACAGTTATCCCATACCTGGCACAGGAAATTTCGCTTCTAGGAGTTACTAGCCTTACAGAGTATCTGCCTTCAATCTTTGTATTTTTAAATTAGATCACGAGGTTGTTACTGTATAATTTTTTGTACACTTTGTTTTGGTTAGCATTCCTTAAAAAATTTGGTATTTTTTATGTCTAAAGAGTTAATGACACCTCTTCAGTTTTTTAATGTATATATTGACATTAGTTGATTTTTTTTTTTTTTTTTTTTTTTTTTTTTTTTTTTTGAGGAAGTCTTACTGTGAAGCTCTGGCTAACCTCAAACTCACAAAGATCTATCTGCTTTGCTTCCTGAATTCTAATATTAAAGGTGTGCACCACCAACCTAGTGCTTTTATGATTAATTTTTATATCTCATTTCTTTTTTCCTAAATGTTACATTTATTGAGACCCACACTCCAACAATGCCTAATACCAAACTCTTAGAAGCTTTTAAATGTATATTTACTTTAGAGTACAATTCTTTGTTAGGGTTAAGAAACTACCACTTACCCCTAATTTGGGAGGGAAATTGGTCATGGGTGTTTAAATTCTGGATTTGGGAGGGGCGGGGTCCTGACATTTTTAGGAAAAGCATATGGTTTTGTTTTTTCTCATAACAAATGAGAGTATTTTATAACCCTTTTCTCATTCTTGGGGAAAATCGAACTAATTATGATATGCACACGATCAGCACTGCCAGATTTATATTTTTATTTACTTATTTATTCATTATAATTTTATATCTACTACCAGAAGCTTTAACTCATTGTTAATTTCTGTTTTGTACTTTGGATTGTTTCAAAATAATGTTAATCCCCAAAATAAGTTTGGAGTCTGTTCATTTCTGCTTGTTAAAATTATTTTATAGCTATCACATTTGTTGTTTGAGCTCTGGGATGCTTACCTGTATCTTCATCTTAGGACCAAATAGATTAGAAAGGAAGGTAGCTTACGTGACATAGTATAAATGTTACTTGAGTAACATATAAACACATGCATAAATGTGTATCTATAAATGTGTGTCTTTAGGTGCAACATATATATGTAACGTATTACATGTATATGCTACACATATAAATATGATATACCTCTCCCCTGAGAAAATATAAACATACACACACACACACACACATCTTCCTTTCTAATTTATTTTCTTCTAAAATGACTTTGTGTAGTTGTCTTTGATCTCTGTTCCCACCAGTGTTCATTCTATTATAGTCTGGCTTTTACTTCCCTGTGCCAGTCAAGCCATCCTCAGCAGTGTCCTTAGGAACACCTTCGCTGTCTTTCATCCATGTAACTCTTTACAGCACCATTTGCTACCATTCCCTTTCTCAAACCAACTCTTTACTCTCTCCCTCCCTCCCTCCCTCCCTCCCTCCCTCCCTCCCTCCTTCCTTTTTACTTCACTAGTGTCTTCTATTTCTGGCTGCTCTTTCTCACTCACTAGTGCAGCTGGAGTAGAAATAAAATGAATAATATGGTATATGGCATAATGTTTTATTTTAAAAGGCAATATTTTTATTTAACTTTTTATAAGATATATTTTCTATTTGATCACCAAAATGCCAAGAGAGAAATCTTGACGTACAGGAGGGAAAAGTAAAATCAAAATAATCCCAGTGTGTAGCACTGACATCTTGTTGAGTCATCTTTCTAGACATGTATATCATATATTATTTCAAGAACAGTATACTTTTCTTTTGCTCATTAATAAATACTTATTTCTAACTTTAAGCATATTCAAAGGTACTATTTAAGTCCGGAATGGTATTACACACCCATAATCCCAACACTACAGACACAGAGACTCTAAGTTCAAGGCCAGCATAATTTACATAGTGAATTTCCACGTGGCTCTTTTTCTAAAAATATCTTATTAAGTATATTTTGTTGATAATCACAAATTTTCTTAGCCCCATCTGTTTTTATAAATCTGTATTGGAGATCCTTTTCTATGACTCTTATACATGATACAGTCTAAGGGCCATAATCGTTTTCTCTGCCAGTTAAAGAATAAAAAAGAAAAATAAAATCTGAAGTGTGACAGTTGTAGCAGAGAAATCTCAAGCTCTGCAGGCAGAATCAGCAGTTGAAAAAGATGCTTATTGGGGGTGAGGAGCCTTTATTAAAAAAAAAAAAACAACAAAACAAAACAGATTCCCTGTATTTCATAATTAAGAAAACTAAAGGAACAATTTGGATAAATATAGGGTTTTTTTTTTCTTTCTTTTCCTGTTATAGTGATCTTTCTACCTCTGCCTCCTCCGAAGGTTTGCATTAGAAGTGTGCACCACCATCCTTTGCCTGAACTATCCTTTGTTTTTTTTTTTTTTAAATGCATTACTTTTATGTGTGTGTGTTATGGCTGGGTGTATGATTGAACAGCATGTGTCTGCAGTGCCTGTGAGTGCCAGAAGAGGGCATCGCATCCCTTTCCACTAGAGTTATAGACAGTTGTGAGCTGCCATGTGGGTGCTGGAAGTCAACGCTTAAGTTCTCTGGAATTAGCAGGTCCTTAGGAGGACCACTAAGCCATCTCTTGAACTAATCTTAGTATTTTTTCTTGCTATTAAATTGAACATTTTCCAATTCTGTGTGATTTAAACAACTCAGACTATAAGTCGAAGGTAAACGAAGCATTGAAAAATAAGAGTTAGAGCTAAAGATAGTAATTATATTTAATAGAATTGGAGTCTATATTATCCATATATGCTATATGTGTGTGTATGTGTAAAGACCATATATATTATGTAAATATATATATACACATACATACATTATGTTAAGCATCACAGAAATACAGAACATAGAATAAAATATCTAAGATAGTTAAATTCAAAAAATTAATATACAGAATATAATAAAATGAGAATGAATACTGCATATGCATAGTAAGAGGAAAAAAACTAATTCTGGTTCGTGTCTTAAGGAAATATTCAAGTGTTAAAACTGAGATAGAAAGAGAACGTTCCAGGTAGAGAAATAGACCCCAGTACCCCAGTGACATAACTTAGTTACCTAAAGTAAAACAAGAGTACAGAAAGGAGTTAGAGCTTAAGAAGTCAAGTGGGTTTAGAATATGGAAGAAGACAAGCAGGTCCAAACTGGAAGGTGTTTATGACACAACAAATGGTTTGGGCTCTAATTTCAAAACCAGGACAAATAGGTTCTACCATAAGTAGGAAACAGTTTTGGCATCCGCATTAGTCTTTTAGATGCATTGAGAATTACTTATGATTCCACAATGACAAAAGCCCCACAACGGTATTCAGATGGATTTCTGTGTGTCCATGCTTATCACAAAATATATCACATTTTCCATCCTAAAAGATCCTTTATAAAGCAGGTCACTATTTCTGTGACGTTGAACATATGCCACGTAATGAAATGGCTTGAAGAAGTGAGAACATTTCAAAGATGTAGATAAGAAGAGCTTATGATAGTTGCTTAGGAGACTAAACATCAGTAACAGGTTTGGAAAGACCCAAGCAAGATGCCATATGCCTTTTATTTTCTGCTACAGGTGTCAACGTGTACCTATAGCTAGTTAAGCAATACATTACAGATTCAGAATCTCTTACCTGAAGTACTGAGAACCAACTCCAGATTTTGAGAATTACTCATAGTTTAGGATATTTTTGTGGTTGAGCATCCCTAATCTTGAAAAATAATTTTTTAAAATTAAAAATCTTGAGAATCATGGCACAGAATAGCTTCAAATTTCAGTGCGTTTGAGATTTTGGTGTGTTGGCCAGACTTTTCACTAAGATTAAATAGCTCTAGTCATAATTATTTAATTAAATTAAATAATTCAAAGGGAAAAGACAGATTCATTTGGCTCCTGGTTCCAGAGAAGACAGTCCATCTCTATAGAGGACTTGATGAAACACAAGTCACATCACAGAAACTGTGAAGGAGAGAAAGGGGAAGGGACCCAGGACCGTGAACAACCGTCCACGTCGTGTTTTTCTTGCTTACTTCCTTTTGCTGGCCCCTCCTTCCAAACTTTCTACCACCTCTTAAAATAGTGCCATCAGCTAGGAACCCAAATTGGACACACAGGTCTGTAGAAGACATTTCACATTCAAGCATAACACTTGCATTGTAGACATTTGGAGCAGGGATGCAGAACTGTACTTGACACACACAGGCATCATTTCCTCCATGGAAGACATGTTACATTTTCATTTTTGCCTACACACCTCTCTTCTGTCACCTGTATAATTAGTTATCCTGCTATTTCTATGGCTTAGTTAATTTCTCATGGTTATCTATTGAAAATAAACAAAGAAACCCAATCTCAAATCTTAACATATATTTCTTGGCACAGAACAAGTTCTCAAGAAATAATTTATTGAACTGCTAAATGGAATTATCTTAGCATTGCTTGTCATTATAGGCTCTTTGTCATAGTACTACAAACTGCATAGATAAAGCAGGCATGAAGAAATTTAACTGTCACGAATGTAATATTTACCTAAAATTGTTCCTGTCCAAAGCTACTATGAGGCTGAAAAGGATGAGGCCATTCGGTACCAATCATCAGATGTCTGGGAAGAAAACAAAGAAAATATGTAAGAGAAACAGATGATTTCCAGTTTCTAACTTTTAGAAATAAAGCTGCTAAGAACATAGTAGAGCAAATGTACTTGTGGTATGGTGGAGCATCTTTTGGGTTTATGCCCAGAAGTAGTATAGCTGGGTCTTAAGGTAAAACTATTGCCAGTTTTCTGATAAAATTCTGGTGTAATCTCAGTCATTTTGATTTGCATTTCCCTGATGACTAAGGACATTGAACATTTATTTCTTCGAGGGCTTCTTGGTCATTCAAGATTTCTGTACTGAGAATTTTCTGTTTAGCTTTGTACCCCATTTTTAATTGGGTTATTTGGTTAATTAGTGTCTAACTTCTTGAGTTCTTTATATATTTTGGATATTAACCCTCTGATGGACATAGAATTGATAGAGTTGAACTTGTATCCTCCCACTTTTCTGAAGGTGTTCATTAGCTGTAGGAGTTCTCTGGTAGAATTTTCGGGGTTACTCATGTCTGCTATTATCATCTGTGAATAGCGATACTTTTACTTCTTTTCCAATTTCTATCCCCTTGGCCTCCTTTAGTTGTCTTATTGCTCTCAAGAACTTGAAGTATCACATTGAAGAGATATGAAGTGGACAGCCTTGCCTTGTCCCTGATTTTAATGGAATTGCTTTCCATTAAATGGGCATTCTCTGCATTTAATTTGATGTTGGCTATTGCTTTGCTGCATATTATCTTTATTATGTTTAGGTATGAGCCTTGTATCCTTGATCTTGCCAAGACTTTTAACATGAAGAGGTGTTGGATTTTTCTCAAGTGTTTTTCAGTATCTAATAAGATAATCGTGTGGTCTTTTCTTTTAGTTTGTTTATATAGTAGATTATGTTGATGGATTTTTGTATATTGAACCACCCCTGCATCCATGGAATGAAGCCTACTTGATTATGGTAGATGAATGATGTTTTTGATATGTTCTTTGCAAGTATTTTACTGAAAGTTTTTTTTTTTTTTTTTCTGTTTGGGAGACTTTTAATGGCTACTGCTCTTTCCATAGG
Organism: Micromys minutus; assembly: GCF_963924665.1. Classification (NCBI taxonomy): domain Eukaryota; kingdom Metazoa; phylum Chordata; class Mammalia; order Rodentia; family Muridae; genus Micromys; species Micromys minutus. Next base: position 93,923,981 of record NC_137971.1, on the reverse strand, counting down.
TTATAGGGCTGTTTGAATAATTTACCTGATCTTGGTTTAACTTTGGTAAGTGGTATCTGTCTAGAAAATCATCCATTTTTTTCTTTTTAGATTTTTCAGTTTTGTAGAGTACAGACAAGTATGGCCTAATGATTCTTTGGATTTCCTCATTGTCTGTTGTTATGTCTCCCTTTTCATTTCTGTTTTGTTAATTTGGACACTGCCTCTTCCTTTTAGTTAGTCTGGCAAAGGGTTTGTTATCTTGTTGATTTTTCTCAAAGAACCAGCTCTTGGTTTCATTGATTCTTTGTGTTGTTTTCTTTGTATCTAATTGATTGATATCAGCCCTGATTTTGATTGTTTCGCGCAGTCTATTCTTCTTGGGTGTGTTTGCTTCTTTTTTTTAATTCCTAGAGCTTTCAGATGTAATTTAAAATTGTTGGTATGAATGAGATCTCTCCAATTTCTTTATGGAGGCACTTAGTGCTATGAACTTTCCTCTTAGCACTGCTTTCATTGTGTCCCCAAGTGTGGGTTAAGTGTAGGCATGTTGTGCCTTCATTTTCATTGAATTCTAGAAAGTCTTTTAATTTCTTTATTTCTTCTCTGATCCAGAAGATCATTGAGTAGAGAGTTGTTCAGTTTCCATGAGTTTGTAGGCTTTCTGTTGCTTCTGTTGTTGAAGTCTAGCTTCAATCCATGGTGGTCTGATAAGATACAAGGCATTATTTCTTGTATCTGTTGAGGCTTGCTTTGTAACCAATCATATGGTCAGTTTTGGAGAAGGTTCCATGAGGTGCTGGGAAGAAGGTGTGTTATTTTGTTTGGGTGAAAGGTTCTGTAGATACCTGTTAGGTCCGTTTGATTCATAACTTCAGTTAGTTTCATTATTTCTCTGTTTAGTTATTACCTGGATGGCCTGTCGATCAATCAATGAGAGTGAAGTATTGTATATAGTTTCCCACTATTGGAATTTGTTGTGTGATGTGAGCGTTTTTAATGTTTCTTTTGCAAATGTTGGTACCCTTGTATTTGAGGCATAGATTTTCAGAATTGAGGCACTCTCTTGATGGATTTTTTTTCCCTTTGATACGTAGGAAGTGTCCTCCATCTCTTTTGATTACTAACTAGTTTTGAGACCTGTAAAGAAGCGAGAATGGGTGATCCAGGCACAAGAAAAATGAGTCAATAAACAATGTTGGGCAAGTGAGATGGCTCAGTTGGCAAGGGTACTTGCAGCCAAGTTGAAGACCCGAGCTCAGGCCTCAGAACCCACATGATGAAAAAAACCAACTCCTACAAGTTACTTATTGACTTCTGTATGTACATTATCACATGTGCAGGATGGATGGATGGATGGATGGATGGATGGATGGATGGATGATGGATGGATGGGTGGGTGGGTGGGTGGGTGGATGGGTGGATGGATGGATGGATGGATGGATGGATGGATGGATGGATGGATGGAAGAATGGGTGGGTGGGTGGATGGGTGGGTGGGTGGGGGGCGGGTGGATGGATGGGTGGGTGGATGGATGAGAAAATGTTTTTAAGTATAAAAATGTTCCTTGAAATCTGCTGGACACTGATTTTAAATTGTTTATTTTAACATGTTCAAAAAACTAAAATTAATTATGTCTAACATGCAGAAGGAGAATTTAATAAGGAGATTGAATTATTAAGGTGAATCAAAAGTTAAAAAGTGAAATAACTGGCTGGGAGACAGAGGCAGGAAAACCTCTTTGAGTTTAAGAGCAGCCTAGTCTAATGAGTAAATTCCTGGACAGCCAGGACCATACAGTAGAATCCTGTCTTGAGAAAGAAAAAGCAAGAAAATAACTGTGCTGGCGTGTAGTTTCTCGAACATGTTAGGGTGTTAGCTTGGATCCCTTGGTACGGCCCGAATAAATAAATACTGAGAGGATTTGGCAACGAAGCTGAGCCAGTAAGAATCTGTGAGCTTACAGGTAGATGTGCTGCAGTTATCCTGTCCAAGATTGAGTGGTTAATATTGGTCTGCTTTAAAAGACGGTGCATAAGGTTTGGTATGGAAGTACATGTCTCTTGCTACAGCACATCTTGGGGGAAGCAAGAAAATTAAGAATTCAAGTTCATGGTCTGGCCTGGTGGCACATAACTTTAATCCTTGGCCTCAGAAGGCAGAGGCAGGTGGATCTTTGTGAGTTAGAGGCCAGCCTGCTCTGCATAGCAAGTTTTAAGACCACCAGGACTACATAGAAAGACCTTGACTCAGGACAGGAAAAAGGAAAGAAATTCAAGTTGCATAAGAAGTTCAAGACCAGCCTTGACTACATGAAACCTGTTTCAGAAGAGACAGAAGTCACTGCATGAAGCAGTAATAATAAGGTGTTGTGATGGTTATAATGTAGACATGTTTTGCACAGTAGTGATAGCTGGAGAAGGGAGAAAAATGGAGCAATATAAGAAGAAATTTTCCATATGCTGCTAATATTGTGCTGTATTAATCTAAACCAGATTGTTTAGAAATAAAATGCTACTTGTAACTTCCAGACACATGCTACAAACATCATTAATAAAAACATGATGAAAGAAATAAGGTAATTAAAATAGCACATAAAATACCTCTTAACAGACTCTACAAGAAGCTATTATTTCCTTTTATAGGTGAGAAAATAGAATGAAAAATTGCATTACACAAACTCACGACAGAATCAGACCCAGAAACCAGGTCTGTCACTGAGATCCTTTCCTATGGTAAAAGGGAAATCATTGGCGTTTTCTGGTTATAATAGTTTAGTTTTATTATTTTGATAACCATCTTTTATATAAGTCACATTCTTTTGACTTCATTCAGACTGGAAAGTTCGGGAAGCCTGAGTGTTTTCTAGAGTGATGCTGATAAGCAGTGAAGGGACCAGGATTTTAATGTGTGTGTATGTGGAGGAGACTGGCTCTTGGCTCGTGCTACCGCGGCCTTGCACACATTACAGATGGCCGTGGTAACTGGGCAAACCTCGAGCCTGACTTCTCGTCCTGCCAGCGGGTACTCAGTAGAGGGCACAATTTAGAGAGGCAGTATTAGACTTTTTCCTTGCTTTGCTTTGTGATTCAGACAGAAAGTGTCTTATTTGCTTCCTCTTCTCAGAACTTAAAGTAACTCCAAGCTTTTAAGTAAAATGACCAAGTATAAAACTAGATAAGGTATTTCTAATTTTACATCGTATCGCTCTACATATCAAGTCGTGAGTTAAGATATTTACACTTAAAGAAATGCAGCCCGGGACTTTTATTTCTTTAGATTTATAAAAAGATATTATTTATTGACTGTTACAATTTGGGGAATCAGTGTTTCTCTTCCAGTATCAGCAGAGGAGGACTGAAGGATTTCATGATTTAATTTTAAGCCAGCTCACATTTATCATCTTGATATTTATTTCCTTGACTTTTGCCCAGCTATTTTAGAAATGCCCATTGGTCTCAGAAAAAGAAGAGCTTGTTTTTCTAGTCTGCTTGAAGGAAGAGCTCAGCATAATGCTGAGTACAGAATCTGACCTTCCTGAATCTAAATAAGGAGGCCACTGTTGAAAGTTCTCTCTTAAGGGGAAATTGCATCAAATGCTTAGAAAAAAAATGACATGTTTTTTTCTCCTAATCCTCAGCTCCTCATAATTTTCCTCTTTGAGCAAGTTCCAGGAAATTTATACTTTTCCTGTAAAGTAGATGTTGAGTAGAGAACACTAGGATTCCACGTTTCTGAATTTGTCTTCATGATGCCCCCTTTTCTCCTTCCTATTTGAATACTTGCCCTTACGAACTTGTGTTCCGCACTCAATAGATGTTAGGGACTGTGCAAATAGAATGAGTAAAGACACCAGGAATAGTACAGAGAAAAACATTTCTATTTAGTCTGTAGCTAACCACAAAGAAATATGGCTGCCTAAAGACGTTCAAATTCAGTGTTTTTTGTTTTTGTTTTGTTTTAATGCTGTTGGACCATTCATATGTGCTGACTTAGGGCCTGTGGTTTCTCAATTTAGGTATTACAGAATTTTTTTCCTAAATATTTGTATTAAGGGGCTGAAGAGTTGGTTCAGCAGTTCGGAGCACTTGTTGCTCTTACAGAGGACCTTGCAATTATTCCCAGCACCTACATGGTGACACATAACCAACCATCTGTAATTTCAGTCTCAGGAATTCCATCACCTTCTTCTGATCTCTGTGGGCACCAGGCTTGCACATGGTACGCATACATACGTGCAGCCAAAACACTGGCACACATATTTTTAAGACTTATTTATTTATTACGTATAAGTACAGTGTGGCTGTCTTCAGACACACCAGAAGAGGGCATCAGATCCCATTACAGATGGTTGTGAGTCACCATGTGGTTGCTAGGATTTGAACTCAGGACCTCCGGAGTGTGTATAGTCCTGAGTGAATGTGTATTGTTAACATGGGCACAGCCATGCCAAGGACTCCAAGGCCTTGGACCCATGGGAAATTGGCAAAGCCATTGCCGTCTGGGTCAGGCTCAAGAGGGATGGCAAAGCTTTTCTTCAGAGTCTTGTCTGTAATTAAGTGACCTCTGCAACCAGCAACTGAAGCTTCCTCCTCCCAGATGTTTACAGCGTGAGTGTGACTGCTGCATACAAGACTAGCTAACCCCTCCCACATCCAGTCCCCAGTAAACACACTGAGGCGCTGAGTTGCCCACAGTAGCAAGTAGTAGTATCCCATCCGACCCCAGCTTTGCTGTGCATTGTCTGTCTTCATCCCCTCACCATCCCTAGTCAGGGTTCCAGTACCCAAGATAAGTTCTCAGCAGTCTACTATAAGGCTTTTGATCTGTCTAGCTGAAGACGAATAAAAATATAGGAAGGCAAAGTATTTAATTTTTTACAACCACTTGTCAATACAAATCAAAGTTTTTTTTTACAATGTAACCAAAAGACACAGTTTGGAATATGGCTGGTATAAACTACGGTTATTTTGTAATAATGGAGGGAAAAAAAGAAGGCGGTGTATTATTTGGTGCATACACACTTTTTTATTTTTAAGTTTTGGAACTTCCACTCTTTTGCTAATGTTAATACCATCAGGTTTTTGGTTATGAGGGTTAATGTCGATTCACCCATATTTTTAAACCTGTAGATTCTGATCCGGTACGTTATTTATCAGTTATTTGCCGAACTTTGTCGGTAAGTCAGGCTCCATACTTGACCCTCAAGAGTCAATTCTAAACAGACTGACATGGCCCTTCCTATTCATAAGGTTTAAGAACCAAAAGAAAGACAGGCAAGTGTCAGAAGCACAAGGTAATACCATGATGTAAAATGACAAGAAGCATCCAGAGTTCATAGTGCACAAGAGAAGCACTTGAGGATGAATAATACAAGCAAGGCAGAGAGGATGAATGAAGACAAGGCATGTGTGAAAGCTCAGAGGCAAGAGAAGTGCTGGTGGAGCTCAGAGATGCCAAATTTAGGGAAAGTGTTGCAGGGAAGGAAAATGAGGCAGACAGAAGCCACATCCAAATCATGCAGTCAGTGGTGAAGTTCAAACAAAACTTTCTCCTGAACATGGCGCTGGCTAGGGAGAAGTGCTGAAGAGTCACATAAAGACAACTCAGGGCCGTCCTCCCAGCTGCCGTGTGAAGTGGGATGTCAGGGCCAGGCATGGTTACATATACCTTTGATCTGAGCACTTTAAAGACAGAGTCAGGCAGATCTCTGTGACCTTGGGGCCAGCCTGGTGTTGACAGTGAGATTCAGACCACCCAGGGCTACATAATAAGATCTTATCAAAAGGAATGAAGGAAATGGATTGGCAGAAATAACTAGAATAGGAAATTGCTAAGAAACAACAAAAGTACTTTGAAGGTTAGCAATGTCTCTCCGTATTAGAGTATGTGCTTTGCATGTGTGAAGTGTAAAGGTTTGATCACTAGCACTGCTAAAGGTAAAGGCTCTGATCTCTTTCCTTACTTCCCTGTTTCCTGGTGCTCATACTCAGATAGCTAACATAATGCCTACAGTTGACACTCAATAGCAATATCATTCAGACCACATAGGAATTAAGTTTACTTTAAAATGCATGCCTTGTTCATGATACCTGTATTATCATGTGTTGTATACAGGTAAAATGAGCAATTCCTTCCAAACAAGATTATTATGGTGAGCTACTGAGAACATTTCTAAGGCAAAAACTTCATATCAGAAGATATGTCTCTTTTTAAAACAAGTTCATGAAAATTTTGATTTAAGTTAGAAATTTTTATTGTATCTCAACACACATGGTGTCTGAAATGTTCATAACTGTGAAGATTATATTTAAGGCATTTGCACTGCTTGGGTTTGTAGTGCTCGATGGTGCCATCTAGTGGTGAAGAAAGATTCAGCACTATTACTCTGCTCTCGGACAAGTTGTGTTTTGTTTCAAGTTCAGTTTTATATTAAAAGCTTAAATACAAGAAAGAATAATTGTAAAATTTATATAGATGATTCTAATAAACAACGCTAATATACATGGAATGAAAAAAACAAGAACAATGCTAGATGACATCATAATTAAGCCCTAGTTGTCCTCGAACTCACTCTACAGACCAAGCTGGCCTTGAACTCAGAGATTGCCTGCCTCCACCTGGGAGTAAAGTGCTGGGACTAAAGATGTATCCCACTACCACCTTGTTTAAAACACATTTTTCAAAAGATACTTGAGAAAATTAAAAAGAACAGCCCATAAAATGAGGAAATTGTTCCAAATTATTTATCTTGCAAAACTCTAGTATATACATTATATAAAGAATTTTTGCCACTTGAAATCAGAAATAGATCCCAACTAAGAGGCATGAAACAGAAGCTGGAGATATAGCCCAGTTGGTGGACTATTTGGCCAGTATGCAAAAAGCTCTGGGTTCAGTTTTTATTTCTGTATAAACCAGGTTTGGCAGCACATACCAGGAATCTCAGGTGAAAACAGAAGAGTCAGAAGCTAAGAGAGGGCCAGTGAGATGGCTCAGTGGGCAGAGCACCTGTGTGCGGGCCTGACAGCCTGAGTTTGAGCCTCAGATTCTGCAACATAGCAGGAAAAAGAAAACCAGAATTGTACTCTGATTGCCATATATGCACCATGATGCATGTGTGTCTTCTACAAATAAATATTTTTCTTTGAAAGTTGAAAGTATTTTCAGTTGAACAACAAGCTCAAGTGGTACTACTGGAGACCCTGTCTCAAAAAAAAAAAACAAACAAACAAAAAACAACAAAGTTTTGAGTTAGATAATTCTCTAAAGAAAATAGATCAATATATAGCAAACTATGTAAGGATGCTCAGCATTATTGGTAACTACAGAAATAAAAATGTCACACTGAGATATTACCTCATCATTAGAATAGTTCTGATGATTTAAACATTGTGCAAAGGGCCTGGAAAGATGGCTCAAAGGTTGAGAGAAGACCTGGGTTGAGCACTTACAGGATAGCTCACAAACATCTGTAACTCCAGTCTACGGAGATCTAATGTTCTCTTCTGACAGCCATGAACCCTGTATACTTGGATGTACAGACATACGTCAGGCAAACACTCCTACACATAAAATAATAAAATAACAATGCCAGTAGAAATCACAAAGAACAACACACACACACACAAGTGGTGGCAAGGACACAGAGAATCTTAGTGTAGTACTGGGGGGAGGAGAACGAACTTGCCATATGGCCAAAGGCAGTGTGGCTCCCCAGGGAGCTAGAAGCAGGTGCCAGAGCTAAAATAAAGGTAGAAGTGAAACTCCAAAACAAAAACATTTTTTGGGAAGTAATAAAAATAATATTGCATAATAAATAACATTTACACATTAAAACGACCCCTAGAATGTCTAGGGGGACAAAGGAAAGACCGGCAGCATTGTTGGGACAAAGAAATGTACTCAAGCCTTTGTGAAAGAAAGCTCATTGGCACTGTGTGTGTTTGACAGAACTGGTGGGCTCTCATTGGACAGCAGCAAAGTCACTATGCTAAACTGGCCTCATGACAGTTTTGTTAGTTGATGAGAAGAAAAATAGAGAGAGAGATTTTTAAAAGATAGGGCTGCTGTTTTGATAGGTATGAATGGCAGGAAAGTTCTTGGAATGGTTATTAACAGCTGAGTATTTTCTCTTTGACCTCACTGTTTAAGATGAGCGTGACAGGAATGTTTTTTATGTAGATAAAAACAGGGCATACATGTTCATGACATTTATGTTTTCTCTCAAGTTACTCTGTAACAAGTATATACTAAACCCTAATTCTACCACTGATAGATGAAATTTGTGTTTATTGTATATGTGTTCCAGGCTGTGTGCTAGATTCTTTCTTTCTAAGAGTCCCTGTAAAATTCCTACACCTAATTATCATGAAGGGCCTACAGAAGCAGCAGATAAGCAAAGATCAGAACCCAGATGTTTTAGTCTCCAAAATGTTGTGGTTTTTTCCTAAGCTTTGGAGATACTAGATTTTTCACTCTGTTGGTTGCTGTTCATTAGAAATTCACCACTTCCCTAGTAACTGTTCCCTGTTTGCACTCTTACGTGATGTTCAGTGCCTTTTGTCAGTTTATTAATAGCTTTTGAAATTGAACATTTCTACGGCTTTAAAGACAAAGGAATTATGTGCCAAAGCTCCATCGTAACTGTTGGCTTCTATAATATTCCTCTCTTTTAGGCTCTGGATGGAAATGTGTATGACCACCTCAAGGATTACTTAATAGCCTTCAGCCGGACCGAGCTAGAAACTTGCCAAGCTATACAGAATACATTCCAGTTTTTACTAGAAAACTCCAGCAAGGTAATGTGTGCTTAATGCAATGGGTAATATTGCCATTTCATGATCCAAAGTTATTTCATACCTTCAAAATGAAGATACTAATGATAGTAGAAACAGGTTTTAAAGAACATACTTCTAAAAATTTTTTTCCTTAGCAAAGTGGGAGAATGTTCTGATCACTTTCTGGATGGGCTGAATGAAGGGGGTGTGATGCGCAGGCTAGCTTAGACATCGTCTGTCACCACACACATTTCCTTTGAGAAGAATCAGTGAAGAACAGCCCGCTCACAGGAACTTCACATCCATTCAACTCAGTCACTTAGAGAACAACAAAGTCATCTGTCAACACAGACAGGAAGAAAAGTGTACATGGGAAATGTAGCATGTGATAACTGGTTTAAAAATAAATTCTGTAATGCCTTGGAGTTTATCTTTTACAACTTAAACTTACTTTCCATATGCTATCATTCTTTGGTAATGATATTTTCATTTAAGATATTGATACTTTGCCTACATGCCATACTGCATACACAAAGAAAACAAATGATTATTTTTCCTCAGAATCAGATAAATTATGTTTATTTTTAAAGGTGGTTACTCTTTGCTTTAGGATATAAATTGTGCCTGTAAATGTTACTTTCTTTCTGGAAACTGCATTGAGAATATTTCCTGACTTTATGCATTTTAAAATGTCTACATTCTATCTAGACCTACTTCTAAGACCTAGCTTCATCCTTCCTTTTTCCCTTCCTTCCTTCCTACCTACCTACCTACCTACCTACCTACCTACCTACCTACCTACCTACCTACCTACCTACCTCTCTCCCTCTCTCTCTCTTTCTTTTTTTCTTTCATCAAGGAGATTGAGAACTGAGTATTGTCTTTAGAAACTGTTTAGAAATCAGGGTCTCCATCTTCACAAGACAGGGATGAGAAAGGCACAGACTTCTTTCCTAACACCTCCCAATGCACATATTCTTGTTTCAGTGTACCTCAACTCCTTGCTTCTGTGTGTAGAAAAACAATACAATGGGTCTGGAGAGGATCTCAGCAGTTAAAAGTACTTGTTGCTCCTTCAAGGGGTCAAGGTTCAGATCCAGCACCCACGTGGTAGATTGCTCATAACCAACTGTAACTCCAGGGCCAAGGGATCTGGCACCCTCTTCTGACCTCCATGGGCACCAGGCATGCACATGTGCACAAAACACATACATACACGCAAAACACGCATCCACATAAAATCAATCAATCTTCTTTAAAACTTTAAGGAAGGAAAAGCATTAAAATGCCAAGTTCCTATATCCTAACCAGATCCCAATAAAAAATGTGAAGCATTGAGTGTAGGAAGATGGGTGAATGAATGAATGAATGAATGAATGAATGAATGAATGAATGAATATATTTTTGAAAGAAGTAGAAATTTAATTTTGGAGTTGTGGTAATAAGTATACAGGTGTTTATTATGGAAATCTTAGTCTGTTGATTGATTGATTCATTGATTCATTTATTCATTCATTCATTTTCATTTGTTTTTGAAACAGAGTCTTATAATGTAGCTCTGACTGACTTAGGACTCAACATATTGACCAGGCTGGCCTTGAACTCACAAAGATGTACATGCTTCTGCCTCCAAAGTGCTGGGATTAAAAGTGTGCTCCACTACACCAGGCCAGTTCTTTTTATTTTAATGTATGTGTTTAAAATCATAAGATAATATTGGAGGAAAATGTGTATAAAAGCTTATTGATTTTGTTCCTTCTATATAATAATGGTTTTTGATACTGTAAACAAAATTGGTATTTAGTGGTCAATTGAGGTTTTCTCAAATTTTTTCTCATTTTTTATTGTATTTTAGTACATTATGGCAGTTTTCATTTTCCTATTTGTCCACTTACCAGTTCTGGTGGTACACAATTTTTAAGAGCTTGTCTGTCTCTGAGGCCTTCTTCCTTGTTGTTTGGTGACACTTACCAGTCAGTTTTATTAATCTTGCCAGAACTACATTTTGTTTTGTTTTTCAGTGATCTGTTTCCTCAGTTATTACCTTATCTAAAGTATTTCTTTCCATATTCTTTATTTAGTGTTCTTGCTATTTCTTTTTTTTTAATCTTTTTTTTTTTTTTACACTCCAAATTTTATCCCCCTCCTGGCCCACCATCTGAGTATTCCATACCTCCTCACACACCCTTGTCTCCATGAGGATGTCCCCACTCCCTGGGCCTCCAGTCTCTTGATGGTTAAGTGCATCTTCTCTTTCTGAACCCAGACCTGGCAGTCCTCTGCTGTATATGTGTTGGGGGGGGGGGGAGTAGCTGGTGTATCATGTCAGCTGGTGTATGCTGCCTGTGTCCAGTGTCTGAGAAATTCCAGGGGTCCAGGTTAATTGAGGTTGCTGGTCCTTCTTCAGGGTCGCCCTCCTACTCCTCAGCTTCCTCCATCTTTTCCCTGATTCAACCACAGGGATCTTACTGTTTCTTAAAAGCTTTTTTTGTTTGTTTTTAATCAATTAAATACACACACATGCACACATGCTCGCACACACACACACACAACACACACACACCCTACTTCTACTATAGTCTTCTATGAAGAGCTTTATTCTCTTATTTCTACATCTTTTCCTCATTAGTCCATGAATTTGCATTTCGTGGGAATGTGGCAGGATGATTTTCATTTCCAGCTTTACTGGAAACTGTAATCTATTTTTATTCTAATTCTGTCAGGTTATCTTTTGGCAGAATTCTTTGAAATTTCTTTTTTCAAGAAAATCTCACTATTTTTAGTTTATAAAATATGTAGACATCTGGGAGGATGAATAATGGCTAGACTGTAAAAAAACAAAAGTAATAAAACAACATGTAAGCATGAAACTGGCTAATAATGTACGTGAATTTGATTTTCTGGGTTTTCTTACATTGTGAATCCCATGTTTGTTTTATGGAAAAGAAGACAGACTGAGCCTGAGATTGTATCTCTCTTCTCTCTCTGTCATATACAGTGAGTGCTTCCATTACTGTACTCCACTGTGATATTTTACCTCCTTTTCTTCTATTATTTTTATTGAAAGTGAATTAAGAATGTATGAACTTCTTTGGATACAGAGAGATAAGCTTTTATTTGTTGCCTTCACTCATGAGCCTCTCTCCCTGGGGGTGGGGTGTGAATGAGATGCTCTCCTGTCAAGACTGAAGAGGCAGGAATAAAAGTTCAGTATGAATGATGTAGCTTGGAGATGTGCCCTGTTGTTGTGAGCAAGAAGAGCTCACACCTACGAGTTTTATACCATGTGTTTTTCTGTTACAAACAGCTCATTATTTCTGTTCTGTTTGGTTTAGAAAGCAACCCAGAGATTGCTAACTGAGTGGAATGTTTGAAAATCTTGGCTTTTTTATTCTACACTGTTACTTGTTTAGGTAAAAATCTGTTTTCACACTTGCTTACCACGTAGCACAGTCCCAAAGATGCTGCAGGGTAATTCATGCAGACACCACATGTACAAATGTTAGTGTGCTCTCCATAGCTTTCATCGCATAAATGGAAACAGCTGGCGCTAGGAGCTTCTATTAAATTTTTATTATTTATGAAGCTTGCTCTTCTCCTTAATATTTTATGAAGTGCTTTGTATATGTAACTGAAGCAGATGTTGCCAGAGATATTTTTTTCTAGAGTGGTAGCTCTAAAAGCAGCTCTTATTATCTGGTATAGTGTGTTTCTATGTGCCTGCTTTCTGCCTGCAAAAGATACCTCTACCAACTAGTAGTGTAGCTCATTGAATAGTTTATAACTTGACAATTGTATTCTGTATTTCTTTTGTCCATTGATATATGTAATATCTTGAAAATTTACCAGAAAAGTAAATTTAATAAATTAAGGAACATGATTGTGATCATTACAGTGGATTTGAAAAGCTGGCTATGGTGGTACACATCTTTTATCCCAGGACTCAAAAGACAGATAGAGACAGAGAAAGGCAGAGGCAGGTGGGTCTCTATGAGATTGAGTCCAACCTGGCTTACATAGCTAGTTCCAGAACAGCCAGAGCTACATAACAGAGAGGCTCTGTCTCAAAACAAACAAACAAACAAACAAACAAACAAAAAAACAATGAATATGAAAAGGGACATTTTACAAATTTTAAAACTCTTGTAATCAAAACAAAAATTCAGCAAACTAGAAATAAATATGGAGGGGCTGGAGAGATGACTCAGTGGTTAAGAGCACTGACTGCTCTTCCAGAGGTCCTGAGTTCAATTCCCAGCAATCACGTGGTGGCTCACAACCATCTGTAATGACATCTGACACCCTATTCCGGTGTGTCTGAAGATAGCAACAGTGTACTCATATATAATAAATAAATCTTTTTAAAAAAAAAAAAAAAAGAAAAATGGGAATTTGTAGAACACCATACCATTTGTGAAAAGCTGATAGCAAATACCATGCTCAAGAGTGAAATATTGTATGTTTACCACGATCAAGAAGTACCCTTGTGGGTATACAGCAATGGTGTACTCAAGCTCCTAACTTAAACAGTTAGGTTAGAAAGAGAAAAATAAAATCATTGCTAGTTGGAAATGGCATGATTCTCTTACAGCAATAAAACCAATATAAAAACTACTGAAGTAATCCAGATAAAAAAGCAATTTGGCACAGTTACTCTAGAAACAAGACCAAACCACAATAACCAGTCATGAGTCTATACTCTTATCAATTAATGATTTGAAAATAAAATTAAATCAGTTCCAGGTATAGTAGTATCCAAAGATACCTGTGAATAAATTCAACCAATCACATACTGAAAATTTCAAAATATTGCAGAAGAGGATCTGAATAAATAGAAATAATACACATTTATAAATTGGAGGGTTTCATATTGCTGACTTTATAGTATCCCCCCAAGTGACCTACAGATTTAATATAATCCCTGTCAAAATTCTACTAGCCATTTCTGTTATAGAAGTGAAAAGGACAAACCTCAAGCTCATATGAACCTGCGAGAATCCTGAATAGCTAACATAATATTGCAGAGGAAAAGCAAAACTTGGAGAACTCGTAATTCCAGCTTCTGAAGCTTACTGTAAAATCACAGAAGTCAAGACAGTATGGTGTGGACATTAGGAGACACAGAAACCAGTACTGACATGGGCAACTGAGTGCAACAGGGGTTCCCTTACTGTTAAGCACAAGGTATTTGGTCTTATGAAAAGGCACTGAGATGAATTATAACCATATGCAAAAGTGTGGAGTGTGCCTCTGCCCAGTTTTTAGTGATCTCTGATGTACAACGAGTAGGATGAGTAAAGGGCGCGCAGTGGCTGAGTAGAACTCAGATTGTGCTCAGCTAAAGAATGCTCACACCTAGCCTTTCTCAAGTTATAGCCTGCAGGAAATTGGCTTTCAGACTTAAGAGGCCTATGAACCATATATACATAATGAAAATAATTTTTTTAAACAAGAAAATGATCTAGGAGGAACCAAGAGGTGTGGGATTCCAACTCCACTCCTCTCTTCTCTTCCTCCATTGCCTGCCTCACTTCCCACAATAAGATTTTATATAGCAGCTGTCTTATCATCACCCTAAAATATTGCATACTATTTGTCTGGTCTCCTAATCCAGAGCAGTGTCTAAACTAGTACATCCCAAATTTAGATTCTTGAGAAAATCAGATGCATAACTAAGTAACAAGTCAATTAAACAAAAAGTAAGATGTGTAACATTCTTGTTTAGAAAATAGCAGAGGGTACAGAGAGATGACTGGGTGTTCAGGAGGAAGTAGTGATCCTGTAGACTATGGGTTCCCAGAACCCACCTGAGGCTGCCTGTAATGACAGTTCTAGTGTGTCTGAACCTTTTAGCCTCCATGGAGACCTGCATTCGCAGTACACAAGCCCATACACAGACATTCACATATGCATATAATTAAAAATAAGTAATGTGTTGTTTGTTTTAAAGGAAGTAAGCCAGATATGGTGATACATAGCTTTAATTCCAGCACTTAGATAACAGAGGCAACTGAATCTCTGAGTTCAAGGTCAGCCTGCTCTATATAGTGCATTCTAGGCCAGCCAGACCTCCATAGTAAGACTATGTTTGTATCAAAAATAAGTAAATAAAAAGGCTGAATAAATATGTTTTAAACATTTTAAAATAGATAGTTATTTGGTGTGTTGTGTGTGCTTGTGTGCACACTTGCATATGAGGGGAGGCATGCTATAGCATACTTGTAGAGGTCAGAGGACAACTTTGTGGGGTTGGTTCTCCTTTTCACCTTCACTGGGTTCTGGTGATTGAATTCAGGCCATCAGGTTTGTGCAGCAAGTGTTCTTTACTTGACGTGCCGTCTGGCCAGCCCCTAAACTTTAGAATACAGTTACTGGACATTTTAACTTTACTGAAGACTTACAGGTTCTGTTTTGTCTTTAGGTGGTACGGGACTATAACCTTCAGCTGTTCCTACAAGAGAATGCTGTATTTCATAAGCCCCAGCCCTTCCAGTTCCAGCCTTGTGACAGCGATACTGTAAGAGAATTCTCATCTTCATTTTACTCGTTGTTTGTGCTTGAATAGGCAGCAGAAGCTCAGTGTATCTCATTAATCTTATAACAAGTGTGAAGGAGCAGAGGAACCACACCGGTCCTTTCTTAGTGTGGCTAGCACACCCAGTGTCTGTGTGCTAACAGTTCTCCACTGTGTAAGTCAAGTTAAAAAGTTGCCAGAAATCTGAAAACAACCAGAAAAGAAAATGTATTCAGTGGATTTTTTTCCAACTACAAAGTATGTTCTCTGGGCATGAAGTTCTTTATACTATATTCTTCAAACCAACCAGTGGCTATATTTTAACCAGAATAGAATTTATAAATGGAATGATAAATATGTGTGTGAAAATATTTTGGTTGGTTTTTATGTAAATTATAGGTCTTTGTCAACTTCCTTCATATTTTAAATTGTTAAAATTCAGTGTTAAGCCCCAGTGGGCAGTTTTATAATAGCAGATGGTCATATTTTTCTGAGTTTATTAGAAATGTTTATAATTATTTGACTTTTGAAAAGAACCAAAATATTACTTTGACAATAAAAGTACAAAATTTAATAATATAAAGGATAAGACACATATGAACATATATAGCATATTCTCTTAAAGTAGACAAGCAAAGTATGTTTGTAAGTCTTAAATTAAGAGCCAGCACCTGGAGAACTTGTATATAGTTCAAAAGTTTAATAGATACATGTTTAACTCTTTTTTTCCCCTTCATTTTCTTCTAAAATAAGGTCTCAGCTTTTTAGCACTAACTGTCCTCAAATTCACAGAAGTCTCTGCCTCTGCCTTCCAAGTACTGGCATTACAGTGTGAGCCGTCATATCCAGTCCCCAGTCCCCACCCTACATTCTAAATGGCCTCGTGTTGCAGGTTATATGGAACAAATTGAGGAAATACTTATTTTTCTTTACATAATAATCTTTTTTCATTATAGTAATGCCTCTCCTTTTAAATTTTTATTCATTTTTATTCTTTGAAGAATAGGATATGATTCTGTGTGTTGGCTCATTCCTGTAATTCCCTCAGTCAGGAGGCTGAGGCAGGAGAATTGCCTCAGAGTTTAAGAGTCTAAGGTAACATGAGCTACAAAATGAGATGTTGCTTTTAAAAGAAAAGGAAGACACATAGTATAAATAAGTTTATCATGTTTGACAAACTTAAAATTCTGGCCAATTTGAGATATTTCTTCTGTGAGCATTTACCATCATAGAGTTAGAATAGTAGTGGCGCTTACCTCACTGTTCCCAGCCCAGCTACAGCCCTCAGACCTCTCTGTTTCAAGGCACTGTGCTAATGTTCTTAGCTGTTATATCCCTGCTTGCCTTAAAATTCTAACTCTCTGCTGTTTTCTGTCCTTGTGCAATCTTTACTGGGCAGAGTTTAAAAGCTGCCCAACTGGTGGATATTGAGCTGTCCCCTGTCAGTGCTCTGAGAATGACAATAGCTGAGGTATACGGGGTATGGGAAAGGGTGGAAGGGTGGAATGTGTGGGCTTGCATGTCACTGAAGGGTGGGGCCTGATGTTGGAGTAAAAGTCATATACATGGCTAAGGGGCCCTTTAGTGAGCCAGCCATGGCTTTCAGTTTTTAAATTAAAAGTTTTCTTTATTGTTTGTAACCAAGAAGGTGAGGTGCTCATTCTTCATCTTATCTAGAGCACCTAGTGTACTCCAGATAACTTTCCTCAGTAGGCGGGCATTGAGCTAATCCTGCCTTTATTAAAAGAAAACTAGAGGCTAAGAAGTGAAAGAAACTTGACCAGAGTTCTCCTGCGAACGAATGGCACAGAGCTGTTGTAATGGCAGTGTTTACAGTCTTTCCGCTGTACATTTTCTCTTTTGAAAAGGAACGTTCAGTGCTGTAAAACAACTTTTAATAACAGAAGGAGATAAATACAATTTTACAAAAAATCATTCTAGATTGCTAACTATAAAATATATGTGTGTGAGCTTTTACCTTCACACACATCTGTTCACTTTGTATGTGCCTAGTACCTGCAGGAGCCAGAAGATCTAGAGTTGCAGATGTCTGTGAGCCACCATGTGGTTGCTGGGAACGGAACTCAGGTCCTCTGTAAGAGCAGCCAGTGCTCCTAACCACTGACCCATCTCTTCAGCCCTTGGGTACAATTTTTTTTCTATTCTGAAAGAATAACCCCTGCCTCAATATTTTTCCTCTACAGATAGTCTAGTGCTCTTTGCAAGGATGGAGCCACTATTTTAACTTCTTCCTTTTAAAGTTGGTAGCACTAAACCTATTGTGGAGCGAAGAGTCTACATCAGAGCTGTTAACTCACTCATCCTGTGGGGTAAACTTCAGCCATGCAGGAAGGACTAATCACCGCTGTTCTCAGTCTGTTACATCTGAAAGCATTCTTGTTCTTATCTTGTTTGGAAGCACGTCATTCCAGCAAACACTGAATCCCTACTCTATATGCAGGTCTATGCTAGACTACAGACTCTGGCCTGGATGAGCTCACTAACATGTTCACAGATAAGAATAGGGTTTTACGTGTATTTGGTGTCATTCTCATCTTGGTGTCCAGTAACTGATAGAATCAATAAATCCTGGTGTGATAGTTTTTAAAATAGGTTTGTTGAAGCATACTTATATAATTTACCAGTTTAAGTACACTCAATAATTTTTGTGTGTTTACAGAGTTATTTAAGCATCATCATAAGTAAATCATAGAACACTCACATGACCATGAGAAGTTACACTCATTTTCATTCCTACCCTCTGCCACAAGCAGCTCATACTTTCTGTCTCTGCAATTTGCCTTTTCTAGGCGCTTCACTAAATTAAATCATGCAGTATGTGCAGTCTGTTGTACCTTGTTTCTTTCATTTAACATGCCTTCCAAATTTATCCATGTTGTTGACTGTACCTGTATTTTCTAAATTTCTGATTAATATTTCATTGTATGAATATTCCACATGTTGTTTATCATTTGGTGGACATTTAGGTTGTTTCTCGCCTTGGCTCTTACCTGGCTTAGAAGACAATTAAGCCAGTAAAGTTCTTGTCTTGTAAACATGATGGTCTGAGTTTAATAGCCAGTTCCCACATTAAAAAAAAAAATCAGGCTTGGTGGTATGCTTAATAATCCACAGGAAAGAGCATACCAGTTCATTGTTTGGTGCCAAATGGTGAGTCCTAAAAACATATGTATCAGTAATGTGCAGACTGAGCAGGTAATGTTTAGGAATATGTACACACATATATGTGTGCAGTAACAATCAGAGATGAACCTAACTGAGAGCAGAGACGGGTATATGGGAAGGGTTGGAGAAAGGAAAGGGAAAGGAGAAATACCGTAGTTATAATTTGAAAACACAATCCCAGTGCTGTGGCTGATGAAACTCTATAACTTGAACGTTAGCCCGCCTCGCCGGCTTGGTGAGCTCCAGGCTAGTGAGAGACTATATCTCACAAAAAGGTGGACAGCGTCTGAAGAATGACACTCAAGGTTGTCTCTGGCCTGCAAGGGGGGGGGTAGTGGGAAGATAATGCTACCACAATTATTTCTTTACATTAATATGCCTAGTGTTACTGGATCATAAAAAGTTTATGTTTAAATCATTTTTAGAAAAATGCTGAGCTGTTTGCCAAAGTATCTGCACCATTTTGTGTTTCTACCGGTTTTATATTTCTTGTTTCTCCATACCATTACAGATATATGCATTTTCTTTCTATTTTTGTTGTTTATTTCACAAAGCTAGAGGTCAGAGCAAAAGCTTTATGTATACTAGGGAAGCATTCTGCTGCTGAGCTACACACTAGTCCGTCTCCTTAATTTTAACCATCCTTGCAGTTATAAAATAGTATTTTATGGCACTTTGGGTCTGTAGTTACTGGATGATTTCAAGAGCCTACCAGACCTTCATATATCTACTTTGATAAAAACATATATTTAAAGCTTTAATCCATTATAAATTCTTGTTTTGTTCTTAGGTTTTCTTCCTGTTGTAGATTCTTTGTTTTAAGAAAAAAAATTTAAATATTTATTTACTAATATAGAAGTCAAAGGACAAGTTGTGAGTTAATTCTCTCCTCCTTCTGTGTGGGTCCCAGGAATCAAACATCAGTATGTTGGCAAGTCCCCTTATCCCTGAACCATCTCTCAGGCCCTAGGTATAGATTAAATCTTGGTGATGAGCTAAGGTTTTATTCCGCAGATATCAAGAAACAAAATAGCAGGAATTGAAAGATAGTAAAAATTAATAAATTATATTCTTTGAACACTACTTCATGCTAGACATTTTTTTAGTTTTATACCTTATTACTTATTTATTTAATCTTTTTGACAAATCTATTTTAGATGCAATTTTGTATCCTTGCTTTAAAGTTGAGGAAGTTTGTTTAAAGTCACTCGGCAAGTGCTGGAGCTGACAAAGTTTGAAAGAGTGATCTATTAAGGCTTAGAGTTACTGATTCCTCTCCTCCCCACACCCAAACATTTATTTCTGCTTGTATGTGGCTGTCTGTGAGAGTGTGTATCTCCCTGAAGAGAGACCATAATGTTGGATTCCCTGACTCAGGAGTTGAAAGCAGTTGTCAGCTGCCCTATGTGGGTGCTGGGAAATGAAGTCTGGTCTGAACAAGCAGAGTTTTTTTAATGACTTAGCCATTCCTCCATTAAACTATCTCCCTAGCCACTAAAACGAACTTTTGAAGCCATATTTATCTTTATTCATTACTACCATCAACTGGGGAATTGTACTCACAACCGTGTGATTACAAATGCCACCAACCAACGGCAAGTTGTCTGGTCTAGTAACTCAGTAGCTGATTCATGGTCAATGCTGAAAGACTTTGTCTATATTCCATGTACCATTTTGATTTCTAAAGTGTTCTTTATATCGTCATGTTCCAATTTCTTAGGTGTGTTGACCCACACTTATAATCCCAAACCACAGAGGCAGAGGCAGGAGGAGGATTACTATAAATTAAAGACCAGCCTCTGCCTCCTGAAAGCTAGGACTAAAGCTATGTACCACAGCCACCTCCCTGAAATTTTGTAACTGAGGGACAGCTCTTTGTTCTGGTGGAAATTTTGTTGCATTTAGTAGTTTCTCATACTTGAGGAGGATAGTGATGAGAGAGTCTGTGACAAGCCTGCTGTGATGTAAATAGATGCTGTCCTCTTATGTATATGAGAGCACAGTAACCAGTAATGAAAGGCTGACTTTAAGATAACAGGTGTCATGTTCTGGAAACTATGGTGTTGCTAGTCAAGCGTTTAAAAGGGGTGTCCTCATCTCTTCAGCCTTTCAGCAAAACCTGTTTGTCTTTCCTAGAAAGCCTACCATATGGTAGGTTCTTCTGGTTAGTAGCCCTTCTCCTGGCCTGGTTTCTTCTCTGCAAGCTAGGATTATCTAGAACTTTGCACAGATGGCTTAGTAATGTGTTGACACTTCACAAGCTCCCTCTTGCCTAGCTTATGATTGTAGCTCCTAAGCATCCTTCTTAGACTGCTCCATAAGCATGCTTCTGTGTTCTAGAGAATCTCAGACACAAGATAAAAATCATTGTAGGGGTTTGTTTTGTTTCTTTCATGCTTAGATAGTGTTTGCACTACATGTAGTACAGACCAGCCTTTAACTTGGGAGATTCCACCTCACACCAATCAGAATGGCTAAGATCAAAAACTCAGGTGAAAGCACACGTTGGCAAGGATGCAGAGAAAGAGTAACACTCTTCCATTGCTGGCAGGATTACAGCCATTCTGGAAATGAATCTGGAGGTTACTCAGAAAATTAGAAATAAATCTACCTGAATACTCATCTATACCACTCTTAGGCATACCCCCACCATATGCCCCACCATACCACAGGTCCATGGTTTCCACTGTGTTCATAGCAGCCTCATTTATAATAGCCAGAAGCTGAAAACAACCGAGATGTCCCAAAAACGTGGTTAGTCTATACAATGGAATACTATTCAACTCTTAAGAATGAGAACATCATGAGTTTTGCAATCAAATGGATGGAACTAGAAATTATCATCCTGAGTGAGATAACTGAGTCCTAAAAGGATAAAAGGAAAGAGGAGGGAGAAGGGTCTCAGGTCACAAGTTAATTTGTCAGATTTTATTAATTAAAAAATTTACTTCATTAGAATTTGTTGAGTTTTAGAAAGATAGCATTTTAAATTTCAGAGCTGAGGAATTGTGAACATGCACAAGTGCTTGGATTATTATGATCTATGAAAATACAGATTTTTTTATTAAAATATCACAATTTTTTCATTGTATTTCACTTGTTTGGGAGTCTGGGTCTTGTGTAAGGCAGACCTGTAGTCACTCAGCTTCTGCACTGTCTTCCTAGTCCTATGCTCTTGTTATAGAAAATGTAGGGTTCCCTCTTTTGAGTTACCAACCTCAATTTTAAAAACTAAGAAACAGCCTGGCCTAGAAAGTGAGCAGGAAAGCCAGGACTGCATAAGGAGATCCTATCTCGGGAAAGAAAAAAAAATTTTTTTAGAAACAGACAATAAGGAATCTCAAGGACACATGTATTAGTGTGTGAGGGGGAAAAAAAGACACCAAGGTAGGCAAGAAGCCCTAATAGCTGCTGAGTGGACTAACACAGAAGAGAAAGACATGCCTTTCAAACAAAAATCACAGTTATGAAGTAACAGTGAAAATGATTTTATGGTCGAGGTCACCACAACTCAAGGAATTGTATTAAATGGTCACTGCTCTAGGAAGGGTGAGAACCACTGATAAGTGGCAAAATTGATACCTTACCAGAGAAAAGGAAGGTGGGGCCCAAAGCTGACCGTTAGGGAGTGGTTCATCCTCAGTGGCCTCTGGATAGCTATCTAACACTGATTTTCTGTGAAGTGAGGCCTTGCTTCCCACAGTAGTAGGGCGTTCCTTGCATTATCGGTGCTGATTAAGGAAAGAACCTCTGGTCCACCTACAGATTGGTAAAGTTAAGTGGAGATAACAGTCCTTCTCCTCCTGTTCTCTCTTGTGTTGTAGAGTCGACAGTTAGAATCAGAAACGGGTACCACAGAGGAACACAGTCTAAATAAGGAGGCTCGGAAATGGGCCACACGTGTGGCCCGTGAGCACAAAACGATTGTTCATCAGCAGCGGGTAAGTATGGTAGATACGGTAGAGCACGCTGGCTGTGTGTAGCTGATCTCACTTAGGTTTTTTCCAACCTAATCTTATTGTTTATTTGGGAGCTTCACCTGATGCACCCTGACCACATTCACTTCTCAGTCCCACCTCCTCCAAAGAAAAGAAAAAAAAAAAAAAAAAACAAATCCAATTAGCACTACCCATACACTCAACAGAAAATGATCCCAGTGAACAGGCTCTTTAAAAACTGTGTCCTCCCTGACCCCCACTCCTGCCAGAAACCATCAGCTGTGAAGAGTTCTCTTCAATGGCTTCTTGTCTACACTGTTTTCTTTTTGGAGGGGTGAAGGGTGAAGGTGGAAGAGAGGTTGTCACAGAAGCCTTCTATGAGATTTCAGATATAGTTAAAGAGCTGAATTTTACTTTTATTTGTGCTTACATGTGGACCACGTGTGTGCCTGACACCCACAGACATCAAAAGAGTGTATTGGGTTGTTGGATCCACTGGAACTAGAGTTATAGGCACATGTGTGTTCATGTGTGTGCTGAAAATTAAGCCTGGATTCTCTGGAAGAACAGCCTGTGCTCCTAACCACGAGCCACCTCTCCAGCTCCAAGTAGTTGGATTCTGTTGATGTCAAAAATCTTATGTATGTTCTCTCTCAACTTTCTTTGTTTTTCTCATTTTTATTAGATACTCTGTACTTTCTCAACAGTCAGCATTATGCTCTTAACTCTTACCTGCTTTGAAAATCTAATAAGCTTCTTTTCTAAAGACGTGAGTGTCTCCTCTGTTCACATTCCTGGCTATCCTGGTATATGCTATGCAGACCAGGCTGGCCTCCACTACATCAGCCTCTGGCCTCCACACAGTCCTTCATGGGCAAGTGTACTCATCCATGTGTATGCTAACACATGCATATGCAGCGAAATAGAAATACAAGTGGACAATAACACACGAAACTATGCTTTCTGTAAAGTCATAAAAATGAAATCAAGTTTTCAAAATTTTGTATCAGCATAAGTTTAAAGTTTGGCAGCATCCCTGTGGTCAGGATATAGGGAAGGGTAGGTACATTAATAATCTTTTGGGGGTGTCCATTAATATTAAAATATAGAATTATTAATAGGACTAAATATATCAGTAATATGATTACATATTACATATATGTTAACAATATAAATATATTGTTAATAGAAATATAAAACTAAGATTAAAATATACAGTATAGAAATTTGGTCGTGTCTACTAATATTAAAATAGAGAAGTCCAGGTAAAGTTTACTAAAGAACACCTGCTTACTTGTACAAGGCAGTTAGTTGTCTTGATCACCAATACTGCAAAACAGTGAACAAGCAGCATGTACAACTTTCACTTTAGTGATTGAGGACTTTCCTGAGACTTAATTATATTTATGAATAAGTGCTTAGGCCATAAGCTTGGGCCTGTTCCTCACTAGCTCGTAACTTAATTATCCTGTTTATTCTATTCTAAGTCCTGCTGCGTGGCTGGTAACCTGGTCCTGTTTCATGCAGCCACCTTCCTCTGTGTCAGTCTCCCTGCCTGACTCAATCCCAGAATTCCTTTTTCTCTGCTGGATATCTCACTTTCTAATCCTGCCTCAGCTCATTGGCCAGTCAGCTTTATACTGACAAACAAATGCTTTTACACAGTGCACAACACTTCGTGTTTTCATCTCAAATATTCCAATGTTATCAAAGAGTCATTAGGCAGGCTCTTTGTTTAGTGCTATTTGCTGTTTTAAAAGAAGCTTAAAAGTCCCAGAAGCAGTACTCTGTGTGTAAGTACACTGTTCTTGTTAAACTGCTGGGTATATGCTTTAAAAAGAATGAGGTCAGTTTCTGCAAACATGACAAGGTTTGGTAGAAACATTGAGGGAATGTCACTGTTTTTATCCCCATAAAAAATATTTTTATATATATGGTTTGGGAAAATACCAATTGATGGGGTATGTTAATTTAAAGAGTATGTGACAGATTCATGTGCAGTAATGAGGTATTTTTGTTTCTTTACAAGAATTGTTTAGTGAGAATACTCCCATAATCAGGCAGGTGTGGTGGTATATAATCTGTAATCCTAGAGATAAAAGCTGGAAAATCAGAATTCAAGGCAAGAGTCCTAGTGAATTTGAAAATAGCCTAAACTTCATAATACCCTGTTTAAAAAAAAAAAACCCTCAACATCTATCCATTTAAAAAATTCAAAGCTATATATGTCACAGTTATACAGTGACAATAAGGTGTATAGATCGTATCTATCAATTTCTTGGTTTTCACTCTCCATCTCCTGTCGCCTTAGTCTAAAATATTAAATGGGAAATGGATAAGCAAACGATGAGTGTTTAAATGCCCAGCATTCTGTAGCACAGCATATCCCACTTGGAGTTGTGGACGACTTTATCCAGCATCTCCACAGTCAGCTTTACTCTCCTGCGGGTTTCAGCATAACCATCTCTGTTATCAGATGAACTATCACAGCATCACAGCGCCAATGTTTAAGGAATCCCAACTTTACTTAATTGTGGCCTTACTGTGCAAGACCAGTACTGGGGAGGCACCAGCTTATGAGCCATGGAAAGGCAGGTCAACCCTGGTGCCGTGTGCAGCAGGACACAGGAAACCACAGTAAACTTAAGGTTCCATACTGCTGTGGTTTAGGGCATCCACTGGAGACCTGAGATGCATCTCCAGAGGAGGGAGCTGTTACTGCATGCATTTATAAGTCGTTACCATCACGGGAAGCTAAGACAAGACTCTTCCTTCTTTTGCAACTTTCAATTTTTAAAAAATTAATTAAATAAAAATTTTAATTATTGCTTTAGCCACAGAACCCTCTGGAATTATGTAAATTCTCAAGGAAAGAACATGAGAACAAAAATCTTTATTTTCTTTTAATAGGTTCTAAATGAACTAGAATGTCATGGAGTTGCTGTGTCAGAACAAAGCCGAGCAGAGCTGGAACAGAAAATAGATGAAGCTAGAGAAAGCATCCGTAAAGCAGAGGTAAGACAGGACAGCTGTTGACTGTACTGTGTCACTCAGTTCCCAGTGTACATCACAGTTCTGAAATACACCTTTGAGTTTCTACATGGCTATTAAATTGAAGACAGTGGGCCGCCTTTGTGTCCACAGTCATATTCTTGTGTCCCTGTAGCACTTACAACAAAAACTCTGAACCTACTGTGAAGATCACAGTCATGAAACATAAAGTCACAAAAGGGATGCCACAATGCAGATTACGATTTTTAAAGTTTTTACCTAGCATTAAATAGGTCAATCAAATTAATCATAGAGAAATTGACGCATGTATGTTCAAATGCTAAGAATATCTTTGTATGGGAATATCTTTGTAACACTCTCCTGGTCCTTCAATCCAGGAGAGTAAAGAAAGGTTTGGTTAAGAAAAAAAGGAGCAATAAAAACCAAACAAACAAAACCCATGTACTTACGTGTTTTAATCTATTTTGGAGTCATGGGACCTTCTTAGGGTTGTATAAGTGTGAAACCTTTCCCACAAAAGGATACCCATGATGAATACTGTCTTCCCTAGAAAAGGAAAGTTGGAATGAGAAAGAATGATGATGTAGTTTACTTTAGCAGCTGGATATGATGGTGTAAAGATATCAGAAGAAAATGTGGTTATAGAAAGGAGATAAACTAATTGTGGCTGGAGCCAGTTCACTGAGGACCTGTGCACATGCATGTTGAAGAGTAATGAAGAAAGACTCAAACAACAACAAACCAGCATAGTATGTTCTTGTTAGAAAGGCATAAAGTTGGGAGTATGGAACATTATAAAATGCAGTTGTCTGGGAATGAGCCACACAGTACCGGAGGAGCTCTGAAGGAGGGCTGTCAGGGCAGAGGTGGAACTCCGACTGAGAAGTAGTCGGTAAGTAGTATATAAGGAGTCACAGTGAAGGAAGTAGCACAGGTGTCTGTCTCAATCAAGCAATGAGTGTTTAAATGCTCACCATTCTGTAGCAAATCAAGTCCAACTTGGAGTTGTGGACGACTTTATCCAGCAAATCCTCATGTTGTTGTCTTAGCTTCCCCTGATGGTAACGACTTATAAAAGCATTAAGTAACAGCTCCCTCCTCTGGAGGTGCAGCTTAGTGTCTGCAGTGAGTTCTCTAAACCATGCAGACCCAACTGACAGAATTTGAACCAAAAGATGAACACTGGAGTTTGAGATTAGGAAATGTTTTCTTTTCAATGGCTATATATACACCAGGGAATATAATGTAGCACTATAGAGAAGATTCTAAGTGAGGACTGGAGAGATGACTCAATTAGTAAAGTGTTTACCATGCTTTCCCTAGTCTCCATGTAATTACCAGCACTGGGGAGGTAGAGACAAATAGATCTGTGGGGCTCACTGGCTGGCCATTCTAGCGAGATCAGTGAGCTAGGTTCAGTAAGAGGGCCTTTTCTATAATAATAAATAATAATAATTAATAATAACGTGTTATGTGTATGGTTGTGCTTGCCTTTTAAACCTAGCATCCAGGAGGCAGAGAGAAGTAGATTTCTTTGAGTTCAAGGCCATCCTGGTCTACAGAGTGAGACCTTGCCTCAAAGAAGAAGAGGATGAAAAAGAAGAGAAGGAGAAGAGGTAGTAATAAGAGTATAAAAATAGGCCTGGAGAGATGATGGCTCAGCAGTCAAAGCACTGACTACTCTTCAGAGGTCCTGGGTTCAATTCCCAGAAACCACACGGTGGCTCATAACCATCTGTAATAGGATCTAGTGCCCTCTTCTAATGTGTCTGAAGACAGCGACAGTGTATTCATATACATAAAATAAATAGTTATTTTTTAAAAAGAATAATAAAAATATAATAATGTAGAGATAAATTAAGAAAGATACCCAACAGTGACTAACGGCCTCATGTATACACCCATATAACACATGTACACAACCATAGGTAAATACATAATATACATAAACAATACATACACACAGTTTCAGAGCCAACATCTATTAGGGCATTCAAATAAGGAATTCTTGTATTAGTTGAATGTTCATCTAAACTAGTGACTTTCAAATATCCCTTTAAAAGTTTTAAGAAAGTACCTCAATGTTTAGCAAGCACAGAGAATGTAAGCCTGTTTTGAGCATAGTCCCATGAAGTGATCTAAGTCAGAATAGACTTGCCATTTGTCCCTGTACCCACATCCACATTTTACCTGGTACAGTCTGACCCTCAAGTTTCCATACAGAGGAGAGCAAAGTGTCCAATGAATAACCTTTTTTCCTCTCTAGACCCAGAGTCTAGAACCTCTACATTAAGGTGCTGCCAACTACTGTTGGCAGGCAATTCAAGTGGTAAACACTGACTTGTGGTGAACAAGAGCTGTACTTGTTGCATTTACACTGTGGATGAAACATTAATAAAACAGGAATGACTATTCTGAGACAAGTCTCAAAAATGTTTCTGAAGGTATGTCTTTATGTTTCATTTCCAGACTCCACTGTGGTGCCACTGGCATACCTTAACTCCACCAGACTACTCCCCCTCACCCTTAGTGTAGTGGTAAAAGGTCACACAGGTCACATTTAGAAGGAATGACTATTATTCCTATTAGTATGACAAACTCACTATTAGTTAATTTAAAACTAAAGCATTCCTTAAGTAGATGAATGGATACAAAAACTGTGGTACATTTACACAATGGAGTACTACTCAGCTATTAGAAACAATGACTGTATGAAATTCTTAAGAAAATGGATGCATCTAGAGAATATCATCCTGAGTGAGGTAACCCAGTCACAAAAGAACAGACATAATATACAGTCACTGATAATTAGATACTAATCCCAGAAAGCTCTGAACACCCCAGAAACAACTCACAGACTATATGAAGTTCAAGAAAAACAAAGGCCAAAAAAAAAAAAAGAAAGAAAATGAAAAACCATTATGCTTAAGTTTTACACACCAAGAAAACTTTGACTATTTCCAGGTTACATCTTGTTTTACACATACTCATTATGCTCATTGTAACTAGTAAGATTTTGATGCATACTATCAAACCTTTAAAAAAATCAAGTACTGACAAAAATGTATTCATATACTTTTATGCAAAAATGCTTAAAATCTGTAAAAAAATAAATAAATAAAAATAAAACATTAAGTGGGATTTCAACAACACAGTGTCTTATCTCTCCTGACACAAGCAGTTAAGTCTTTATTCTCGAAGATAATTTTCTTACTAAAAATATAGAGCCATGATATCTATTATCTTAGTTTTAAATATCTGTAAAATTGTCTTCAAATGAGCTCTCACCTAGTTTCTGCTTATTGGATAATCAAAAATAGCCATGCTAAAATTAGTTGGCAGATGTGAGGCATATTTTATTAGGGCAGCAGTCAGTCACAGGAGTACCCTATTGGAATTTTTAGATAGACTAGATCACTGAACTCTTCAGAGAAACTGACAGAAATCGTTGTTCTGCCTCTTCTTTTTTTCTAGCTCATATTATTATTTGCATTATTTTAATGAGGAAACACCAGTTAAAATTTTTTCATGCCCTTTGAACTTGCTTTGTATTTCCTGCCAACATAAATGGTTGCCTCCCTTGTTTGTGAATCTGCTTTGTCTAGTCACCGCATGGCTCCGTTCATCTCATGCTAATGAGAGGGAGCACTGGTGTAGTATGCTGGCATAGATGAAACTTTCCGTGAGAAGAAATTGAAAATGGAAATGCAGAGACGAAGGATTCTGCAGTCATTGATTAATTCTTGACTGGTTAAGTTGAGGCAAAGTCATATCGATTAATTTGGCAATTTAATGTATCAGATTCTTAGAAAAAGAATCTCACAGTAAACCGTTATGACATTGCTATGATTTCTACAATTCCCACAAGAACATTTATATATGCTGCGGTACTCTCTTAAGTCTCTAATTAGAAATTAGGATGAGCCAGGCTTGGTGATGCACACCTTTAATTCCAGCACTCAGGAGACAGAGGCAGGCAGATCTCTAAGTTTGAGACAACAATGGCTACATAGAGAAAACCTGTCTTGAAAAACAAAAACAAATTAGAATAAAACAATTGTTTAAGTAAAACATTAGTAATCATATTTTTACATTTTTGTTGGTTTTGTATGTTTCTAGCTGTTAGGATTTTTTGTTTGTTTGTTTATATTAGTTTTTCGAAACAAGGTTTCTTTCTATAGTCCTGGCTGTCCTGGTACCTGCTCTGTAGACCAGGCTGACCTCAAACTTAGAAATCCACCTGCCTCTGCTTCCCAAGTGCTGGGATTAAAGACATGGCTTACCCTAGTTTCTGAGTATTTGAATTTTTTGAAATGCCATTTGTCACCCACATGCACATTTATACACATAAACAAACATTAACTATATGACCTGTATAATTACAAATTGATAATTGAGTGTTATAGCTTAAGATATTAAATATAATTTCTTATCAATATATACCTGAACTATACATAATATACTCATACTTGTAAAGAAAATGAGAAAGGAATTAAAATACCTCACTATAAAAATTAAAACCAACTTTGTGCTAGAGAGATGGCTCAGCAGTTAAGAGTGCTTACCTTTCTTGCAGGGGACTGGATTTGGCTCCCACCTCTCTCACATGGGGACTCAAAATCACCTGTAACTGGTTCTAGGGAATCTGATGCTCTCTTCTGACCTCTTGGGAGCTCCTGCATGCCTGTGGAACACATAAACTTATAAAGGCACATACATTACTATAATAGATAAAGCTTTAAAAAGAACTAAACTCAAAAGAAACCAGCAGAAAGGGAAGAATAAAAAGCTATTAGACTATACGAAACAAAAAGCAACCTGGTAGAAATAACCTTTCTGTATATTAGTGATTTTAAATGTAAGTGTATTCTTTAACCAAAAGACAAATCAGCAGAATGGATTTTTAAAAATTGTATAGGGCCTAGAGTTAGGAGCACTTGCTGTTCTTGAAAAGAACTTGGATTGGGTTAACAACCCCAACGTGGGAGCTTACAATTCTCTCTAACTCCAGATCCAGGAAATCCAATGCCCTTCTCTGACCTCTGTGAACACTAGGCATACGTGGTACACACACATACATGCAGGCAAAACATTTATACACATAAAATCAAAATAAATAAAATCTTTTAAAAATATGACTCAATCATATGCTGTCCAAAGACACTAATAGATTAAAAATAAATAGATGGAAGAAGATATTCCGAACAACAATCAGAGGATGACAGCCACGGACAAATACTGTGTGGTTATACTAGAATAGTTAAAAGCAAAGAGACAGAAAATCAGATAATAGTTATGAAGACAAGGGAGGAGAATGAGAAGCTGTTACTCGGTGCATTGAATTTTGGGGGCTTTAAATAGTTTTTAAAAGATTCATTTTTATATGGATGTGTTTTGTCAACATATACATCTGTTTACTAGAAGTGGGCATTAGTTCCCATTAATAGAAGGTTGTGAGCTACCATGTAAGTGCTGTTGAACTCAAGACCTCTGGAAGAGTGTTCTTTACTGTTGAGCCTTCTCTCTAACCTGTTTATGATGAAAGTGATCTGGAGGTAGCTGGTGTAATTGTTGCAGAACGATGTTAATATATTTAATACCCATTAGACTGTACTTTTTAAAGTACATGTATATGCATACATACTGTGATAACAGCTAATGAAAAAAGGCACCATGGCCGTCAGAACAAGAAGGGGTCTGTGGGAGGAACTGGAGGAATTTCCAGGGGGGAATGTTCTAATTGTATTATAATCTCAAGAGTAGAAAAATAGTCATCGTGGAAATTTTTATGCTGTGTACATTTACCACAATGAAATGCGTTTGTAATCCTAGTACTTGGGAAAAGCAAAAGGATAAGAAGTTCAAGTTTGCGGCCAGATTGCACTATATAAAACCCTGTATCAATCAATCAATCAGTCTTTATGCAGACTAGACTGTTTAATGTTGAGAAAATAAAATATACTGAATATGTCTTGGTTTTTCTTGTTTCTCTGCTTTAGTGGTTAGGTGACTTATGTGTATGATTTCCATGAATGCTTGTGTGTGTGTATGTGCGCGTGCGCATACATGTGCACTGATGTGAGTACACTAGTGTATGGTTGTGCTTGTGTCATTTTTATGGGTATTTGTCTATGGTTTAGGAACAGAGTCCAAAAAAAATAGGCAGTTACTGTCTGTCTTGAATTTAGTGAAGAGCAGCTCTGTTCTCAGTATCAGGTGTTTCTGGCAACTTCATCATGATTTAATTTAAAATCAAAAGGACTGTTAATTAACAATCACTCGTGGCAGCTAAGTCAAAAGTTCTTAAAGCTTGTCCTGGAAAGTGTTGATGTTATCAAAAAGAAATGTTATTAGCATTATTATTAAAAAAGAAAATACTTTATATCCATGTCATTGAATAACAGTCTTTCAAGATTAATTTCAACTAAAGTTCAATTAAAAATTTCTCCTGTGTTGGAGTGTGTAGTCATGTGGGAGCATAGAGGCTATGGAAAGACAAAAACAACAACAACAAAAAAAAAAAAAACCCACTATTTCACATTGTAAAAGCTATCATACTCCAGACTATTACTCAGATTATTGGAGCTGGAGAGATGGTTCAGTTGTTAAGAGAGCTGACTTCTCTTGTAGAGGATCCAGGTTCAATCCCAGCACCCACATGCTGTCCCACAGCTATCTATACCTAGTCCAGGGGATGGAATGTCCTCTTCTTCATTCTTCGTGCTCCAATCTTGGGGTGCATATACATATACTCAGACACACATTTATACTAAATTATTAAGTGTGTTTTGTTTTAAGAATAAAACAGTCCTAGTCCAGAGTCAGAGCATTTTAAAACAAGAGGATAACATGATTAAGTTGTTCACAGACTATTAACAGTGGGTTATGAAGGAAAAGGAAAAAAATCCCAAGGTTAGCTTAGAAGGCTACAGAAGATGCTGGATGTCAGGATGTTCTAAGCCATATTCTTAACAGCAAAAGGAAGATTTTGTGGTTCTCTCATCTCTTCCTAGTCACGTTTTGTTTTATGTGTCATCAGTACTGTGGTCCTGTTGCAATACAAGGTACAAGGTAAGGCTGAGTGGTAGCCCATCACATGCATCCATGAACAGGACCTGATTTCAATCTCCAACACTCCCCGAATCAATAAGACATAAGCACGCCATTTGCCTTAGATGCTTGTGTTCGTGTTCTCTCTTTTCTGTAGGTGAAAAATTAATATATAACAATTATTGGAAAAATATCAAGATTGTTAAGTTGGAAATAATTTAATCTGTGTGAGGCAACGTTGCGAGTTCCAACCTTGTTTGTTTTGCTGTTTTCTTAGATCATTAAGTTGAAAGCTGAGGCCCGGCTAGACCTACTGAAGCAGATTGGGGTTTCTGTAGATACGTGGCTAAAGAGCGCCATGAACCAAGTGATGGAGGAACTGGAAAATGAGCGGTGGGCCCGCCCCCCAGCCGTGACCAGCAACGGCACTCTACACTCGGTACGGTTTCTTTTCTTGGATTTCATTGGCTGACTGGCCTTCACTGTTTGCTCTGAGGCCAAACTTGATAAAGTTTTAAAATGAAAATGATGGGAGTTTGTTACCTTCAGTCTATCATTTCGTTTAAACTTAATACGGGAAACAGTGAGGAGAAAACGTGTGTTAGTGTTTTATTTTGTTACAGTAAAGAATACTTTGCTACTAATTAGGCTATTGGTGTGTGTCCCCCAAACTTATTATTCCATTTATAAGGTGAATATGCATTTTAGCTGAACGTAAGAGAAGAGAAAAACTAGTATTTCTGTAATTCTCAGAGATCTTCTCTAGTGAATGAACATTTAGAACGCTGAAAACTATCTTTTCGAATGTAGGGTCTGAGCTGGAGAAATATCTCAGTCACAGAGTGCTTACCATTCAAGCAGACCTGAGTTCAAGCTCCAGAACCTGATTGCCATAGCCAGACTCGGTGATTCGTGCTTGTAGTTCCTTCCATGCTGGGAAAGTAGAGACTGACGTCCCCGGGCATCACTAGCCAGCCAGTGTAGAGAGCCAGATTGACAAGTTCCTGGCCAACAAGAGACCCTGTGTGCCTAAGAAATAACATCCAAGGCTCATCTCTGGCCTCCACACACACATTAACACACATGTATACACACAGACACATAAAATGCACAGGCTTAGTATAAAGATGGATTCAGTTACGGGGCAGAACGAGAATCCAATGCAGGGAGGGTCTAACAGGCAATAACCAGCACACTGCTTGTTTTCTTCCTTCAAGTCCAGGGTTCATCCTGCTTGTTTCTTAATGGAATTTACCAATTTTTGTTTCTCTTTGTTTTCTTTTGTCTATCATCTTCTTCTGTGGGCTATAATGGCCAAGTCTTCTGACTGCTCTACACAGCTAAGTAGATACACCCTCCAACAGTGCATCCCATTCCTCCTACCCCCCACCCACCTTTTCCCCACCCCAATCCTGTTGCAGTAACCTCTTCAACCCAAATAAGCCCTTGCAAAGAAAACACAATTAATATGAATACAAGCTGTGAGCCTAGATTAGACAGATATACCACTACATTACTCTATTCCCCAGCTATGAGATCCCTTATAACTTGCTGTTTCTCCAGACCATGTGCTTCAGCTCCATCTTCCTTCCACCTCCTCTTCCTCAGTGGTCTCCTTCTCTCTCCTCCTGCCTTCTCCCTCAAACTTTTCAGTTCCACCTTCCCTTCCTCTGCCCAATCACCGACTCTAACCTTTATTTTAAAAGTTAAAATGAGGAGGCATCACCTGAGTACAAGATTCACTCTTTGTCCTAAGCAGCCCTTCTTGGAGAAGTGGATTAGCATCAAAATACAAACAGTACCAGGGCAATCCACAACACACCCCAACAGGCCACCCCACTTCCCAGGGCTTCAGTCTCTAAAGGATTAGGTGCCTCCTCTCACAGACCAGGCAGTCCTCTACTGTATGGGGAGGGAGGCGCTTGTACCGCCTAGTGTATGATGCCTGGTTGGTGGCTCCTTGTCTGAGACATCTTAAGAGTCCAGGTTAGTTGAGATTTCTGGTCTTCCTATGGGGTTGCCCCCCTCCTCAACTTCTTCCAGCCTTTCCCTAATTCATCCACAGAGATCCCCAACTTTAGTCCATTGGTTGGGTATAAGTGTCTGCATCTGTGTGAATCAGCTATTTGTTGGGCCTCTTGGAAGGCAGCCATGCTAAGCTCCTGTCTGTAAGCACACCATAGCATCAGTAATAGTGTCAGGTCTTGAAGCCTCCCCTTGAGATGGATCCCAACTTAGGCCTGTCACTGGACCTTCTTTCCCTCAGTCTTCTCTCTATTTTTGTCCCTGCAGTTCTTTCAGACAGGAACAATTCTGGGTCAGAGTTTTGACTGTGGGATGGCCACTCCATCCCTTATATGATCCCTGTCTTTCTGCTGGAGGTGGGCTCTACAGTTCCCTCTCCCACTGTTGGGCATTTCATCTAAGGTCCCTCCCTTTGAGTCCTGAGAGTCTCTCACCTCCCAGGTCTCAGGTACATTCTTGTGGGTCCCTCCACCCACACCTCCTGAAGTTTTCTGTTTTTATGCATTCTTTTGGCCCTCTGGGCTTCATTCCTACCCCCTCCCAATACCTGATCATGTTTCCCCTTTTTCCTTCCCATCCTGTCATCCACCCAGGTTCCTCCCTCCCTCTGTCCATTCTCCCCCACATGATTGCTTTCTTTTCCCTCCTAAGTGGGACTGAAGGATCCTCACTTGGGCCCTTTGGCTTGTTAACCTTCTCTCTCTCTCTCTCTCTCTCTCTCTCTCTCTCTCTCTCTCTCTCTCTCTCTCTCTCTCTCTCTCTCTCTCTCTCTCTCTTTGGCAGAGCAATAACACTATATTTATTTTTGGGTTTAGCCAGGGAGGCGCAGGGCCATGGGGCAAGCCAGGGCCCAGAGCCCTTGGCTATACAGAGACTCTATTTTAATGTATATTTGCTGCAAAGAGAATCAGCTTTTGGTTTTGAACCTTTGAGAAAGAAAATATACTATGGAGCTCAAGTTCTTGGTGGTCGATGAGTCACTGGGGGAAGTTTGGGATCACACATGACACATCTAGTTAGCTGGTTAACCTTCTTAAGGGTTGTATCCTGGGTGTTCTGTACTGTTTTGGCTAATATCCACTTATTAGTGAGTATACACCATTCATATTCTTTTGGGTCTGAATTAGTCAGGATGATATTTTCCAGTTCTATCCCATTTGCCTGCAAAACTCATGATGTCCTCTTCTCAATAGCTGAATTATGTACATCATTATATACGAATGTACTCCATTATGTACATCAACCACATTTTCTGTATCCATTCTTCCATTGTGTAATATCTGGGTTGTTTCCAGCTTCTGGCTATCACAAATAAGACCACTATGAACAGCCAGTCTTACAGAGCCTGTGTATTCCCTCTTTCAACTTACAAGTAACATGAGACTGAAATGCACATTCTGACAACCAAATAGTTTCTTTTTTTGTAGGTGCCCACAAAGCATTAGTCATCTGGGGATCATGATGAATATCATAGACAGTAACAATATAGCTAAAGAGTGTGTCATAGAAGGTCAGTGTTATTAAGCTGCATGGTCTGTCTGTCTTAGAGAACCATACTTGCATGACAATTCTTCCTCTTGTATCATACTGTCATGTAGAATATAGGATTGGGGCAGGGAAAGAGTCCCAGAATGTGTTGACACATTGACACATTTAAAGGGGAGGGGGCGTGCTGCATGTCTTTGATTTCAGCCCTCAGATGGCAGATGCCAGTGGAATTCCTGAGTTCAGAGCTGGCCTCTAGCTTGAACTATATAGAGAGTTGCAGGCTGTCCAAGAAGAACTACGTAATCTGACTCCATCTCAGGTGGGGGGAGTAGGGGACAGAAATTTAGCTGTTGGGTAACTGAGTCTACATACAACATCTGAAGATGAATTACTGCCAGTAACCCCATGAGCCACTAAATTGATCATCTTTCCCTCCTCTTACTTTGCTGCCTTCTCCCACTTTAATCCATACCTAGTTTATAACCTGACCTTTAAAATTATTTAAACATAATAAGGAATGTTAATTTTGCACACACTTTCCAGTCTAATTTTTCTTGTCCCTGAATAATCTTTGTAATCGTTCTTTTATTTTATGTAACATTTGCACATATACAATTGATCATTCATATTCCTGGATTTTACATGCATGGATTCAACCAACCACAAATCTGAAAGTTGGGCTTTTAAAATTGCATAAAAACTTTTCTTTTAAGTGTGTATACAACACAGCAATTATTTCCGTAACATTTAAAGTCTGTCAGGTATGTATACGTTATATTTAAATACTATACCATTTTATATAAGGGACGTAAGTATCCCTGGGATTTGGTATCCTCAAAAGATCCTGGAGTCAATCCTCCTTGAGTACTAAAAACAACTAAATTTCTTTTTCAGTTTTAGGGCTGATTCCCAGAGTGGGACCAAACAGAATTTATAGTCCTTTGTTTGAGGTTAGGTTTATTTTTATTCTTTCTAGTCTTTTTTTTTTCCCTTAGAGTTTCTGATTATAACTGGCACCATCTTCATGACTTCCCTAAGCAGTTGCACCGAGGCAGTGTGACAGTCTGCTTTGTTGTGCAGACTCCCTAGGGATCTGACATTCGCAGACTTAGAAATGAATCCTGATCCAGTCATCTTGAAGAATGTGGCTGAAAGACAAGGAGAGGAGTGTGCTTAATCCTTGCTCCTCAGTATGCCTATAGTCCTGATCGTCCTTGCAGTCTGGGGGAATTTGTTTTTAAATTATGAAAACCTGTTTATGGGCTTAAGCTAATCTTAATTAAAAGAAAGAGTGAGTTTCTATAATGAAACAGACAGACACTGGTAAAAGACTATCCTTGCCAAAAAAAATCTTCAATTGCTTTTATATTTATAGTACTTTCAAATGGGCAGCAGGCTTTCTCATTGGTCTAAGTAAGTTCTGTGCTCTAAAAGCCTATGCTTCTGGTGAAATTGTTATTTTAAATTCTAGTTAGATCAGGTTAATTCACTGATTTAAGCGTGCTTTCAGCTAGCCCTTCTCATGAGACCCTTTGCTGGGTGTTGACTATGTCTGTGCTAATGTCTACAGATTGAGAGTTCTTGTCTCACTTGCCGATAGCCAAGACCAAGAAGAGGGTGGGACTGAAAATTTCACCACTGAGAAAAGTGTAACCACCACATTTGATAGCCATCACACACTACTAACCCAACTAATAGGCAATATATGCAGAGGAAAGTGCTTACCACCAAGCTTGGTGACATCCTTTTGATACCTGGGACCCCAGCTCCAGGGAAACCTGACCCCTCTGACCTCTGGGCAACTTGTATCTGTGTGCACATAACCCCCCCCACACACACACACATAGTAAAATAATAAAAATAGGTCTTTTTTAAAATCACTATAGTTACTAGTGATGATGTTTATTCTTTGCAACACCAGGAGAGACTCTAATGTTTGTTATCATATTCTTGAAAAAATAGTAAAGATGGCTGCTATGTGATCTCACCACAGAAATTCGTGGTCAAATACAGTGTATGTATACATTTGAAATCACTAAAATATCAAACAAAAAAGAAAATGAGCTAGATATAGTGTGGAACACATAATCTCAGCTACTTGAGAGGCTAGGAAAGAAGGAGTTTTACACTAACCTGAGCAGCTAAAACAAAATAAAAAACAAAAAGGTAATGACTTTTTTAAGTAATGGAATAATATGTTATTATCAACTTTATTTTATGTGTAATGGGAGTTTAGGAAATTACTAATTTATATTTGTAAAAACATATGGGTTTTTTTTTGTTTTTGTTTTGTTTGTTTTTTGATACAGGGTTTCTTTGTATAGTCTTAGCTATCCTGGAAATAGCTCTATAGACCAGACTGGCTTCAAACTTACAAGATCCTTCTGCCTCTGGGATTAAAAGCATGTCCCACCACCACCTAGCTAAAATTTAATGTTTTATCCACTTTGATTTCTATAGAATATGAACATTAGTTTCCTCTTTTAAAAGTGTGCTGGAGATGTAGCTGGGTTGGTTGCTTAACATGGATGAACTCCTGGGTCCAGTCCCCAACATCACCTAAACCAAATATGGTCGCATACCTCTATAATCCCGATACTTGGGAGATAAAGGGGAAAAAAATTAGAAGTTCTAACCCATTCTCAGCTACATAGTAAATTTGGGACCAAACTGGGCTACATGAGACCCTATCTCAAAATTAATTAAAATAATGATATTGCTGAAGTTGCTGTGACAGTTTTTTACCTATAAAACATGTCAAAGAATACTCATCTCACATTCAAGGCGAGCACTTTCCTCTGGTTTATTAGCTAAGCTTAAACTGTCACTAAAAGAACAGAGTGGGCCTCAGTGTTCTGTCAGGCACCTTTATGCATTATCTGTGTGAGAAGATTTAGATAATAAGCATAGTTACCCGGGGTGTATTACAGATTAACCGATGGGACTTTGGGGACTAAGTATCTCCCTACAGCTTGTGAGTGAGAAGAGATGACATCTGAACCCAGAGGTGTCTGCCTCTGCAGCCCTCAGACCGCATACCGCTGCTCTGTGGGGCTTCTCCATGTTCTAATCTTTGTCATTTTACATGCTGTGTGGTTTTCTTTTACAGTCATCATTGGGTGTTTTCTTTCCGGTCCCTTTGAGTGGTTATGTTAAATCTCTCTGTACTGTGTGACATTCAAATTCCCAAACTTTTGATATTCCAGTAGCTTTATTAAAGGTTGAAGACAAACATCCGACTTCACCTTTAATGTACATATGTGTGCACCAGTGAGAGCCTGGCAGTTACAATATTAACGTATTTATTATTCTCCCAAATTTCCTCATTCTCTTCCCTAGTCATTTTCCATTCCTCAGTTAACTGACCTACTTTCTGTGCTTTAGGTTAGTGTGTTTTCTGGGATTTTGATAGAATTATATCAAGTCTTTTGTATAGAACTTTGAAACCTTCATGTAATAATTTTGAAGAGCACACATGTTATTGTAGGTCAACAGTTCATTTATTTTTGTTGCTGAATAATAGTGTGTTGTATAGCTGTAGATGTTTGCTAATCCTTCTTCCCATTGATGGACATTTGGGTTGTTCTGGACTGTTACTGTAGTTTTGTAAGTCTTGAATTTGGGTAGGATATGTACTACCAACATATGCTTTTGAATAGGCTGTATAGTGGATATATAGTTAATGTTAATCCTTGGTGACACAGTCTCTAATTTAGCTACTTGCAGGGCTGAGGCAGGATGATCAAAAGTTAAGATCTGGAATAGCCAATGAGCTCAAGGCCAGCCTGAACAATTTATTGAAACCTTGTCTCAAAATTAAAAGTGTAAAAGGTGCTGGGGAAAGGCTGACTTTCTGAGACAGGATCTCCATTTATATCCTTTGCTGGCCCTAGAACTTACTACTGTGTAAGCCAAGCTGACCTTGACTGTTCTTCCTTCCTCTGTCAGCTTTGCCTATAATCGCCACCGAGGCTGTTCTCCTTTGAATAGACTTTGATAATTTGATTTGCAGTTTGTTGTAAAAGATTTGTCTGTTCTATTCAAGTTACCAAAGTTACTGGTATAAAGTTGTTTACTCCGATATGGTTTGTTCCTCACCCCCACCCCATCATGCTGCTCTAATGGAGGTTTATCATGACATGGATTTCCACAGTCAGCAAACTTTATGTTTGTTTTCCTGGTTTATTAATTTCTGGTTAGATTTTAATTATTTCCTTCTTTCCCGTTTAGTTTAGATTTAATTGGCTCTGTTATAATTCTTTTTCTTTCAGGTAGGAACTGGGGATTGATTTTAGACCTTTTTCTTTCTCTTTCTTGTGGAGGCACTTGGTAAACATTCCTGTTACATACTCCTTTAGGTTCTTTACACTGTTTTGCTAATGTGTTATCCTTCAGTTCAAGATACTTTCTGACTGGCTTTCTGGCCATTGAATTTCTGAATGTTGAAATTTTGGGAAAGCTTTCTATATATGTTTCTACTTTAGATTTCTAATTTAGTTACGCTATAGCTCAGTAACATACCTCAGTTCTTTGAAATTTACTGAGACTTCTTTTGTGACCCAGTATGTGATATATAAAAGAGTGTGCATTCTGCTGCTCTTGAGTGCTGTGTTCTACAAATGCAGTTACGTCTAGTTGGCTGATGGCATTGACTGTGTATTACTGTTCTGTGAACCCCAACTGATGTGCA
Organism: Micromys minutus; assembly: GCF_963924665.1. NCBI lineage: Eukaryota > Metazoa > Chordata > Mammalia > Rodentia > Muridae > Micromys > Micromys minutus. The sequence continues at coordinate 93,883,319 of NC_137971.1, read as the reverse complement.
ATGCCTTAGGGAAAATGAGTCATTTCCCAGACCTGTGTGAGTTCTAGAGGTAAGTTTCTCGTCCTTCTAGGCGGTTCTATCTCTAGCTTCAGCTCCTCTGTTCATACACTACTCAGCTGAAGACTTGAGGCCTCTGCAAATTTCTCAGGATCTTTTTGCCCTCCTCGTCACTGCCACCTTGGCTTTTATGAACTCTCTGTTCTACTCAACTCAGAGGGCACAATGTCCTTAACCTGGAAACATTTTCTGAGAGTAAGTTGAGCAAACTGTTTCTATTCCCCAGACGTTGCTTGGTGGCCTATGTCTTGAAAACTTTCATATATTTGACCATATTTTTATGTTATTTATTTACTGGGGGTAGGACATGCCATGTTGAGAAATAGAGGTCAAAGGACATCTTGCAAGAGATGGCAAGTACTTTACCCGTGGAGCCATTTTACGGCCCACAACCATTTTTTAAGAAATTGTTTCTGGCATGAAACTCAAATCTGGTCCCTGGTATTCCATCTTGCTTTGAATAGAAGTTTATATATCACCTACTTGGTGCTTAGAGTAAGGTCCTGCCCTCTGCAGTCACTTCTCTGTCCAAGTAGAGTTCATAAAACTAGCAAAAGATAATGACATACTAAGTACCTCCCATTTGCCAAGTAAGTATTCAGGGTTTAAAATGCATTACTTTCTTTAACCTTATAATAGCCCTGTGAAGAAGTTCTTGTCTTCATTAGAAAAATAGTTGTCTTCATAAGAGATTTGAGGTCACTGAAGTTTTGGAACCAGATGACTTACCCAGGGTCACACAAAGCAAGTAAGGGATACAGTCAGTATTCACATCCAACCTGTCTGTCTCTGTGGAGCTGAACTGCCAGGTACCAGAAAGACAGCCACTACAAAAACTCCCACTGGGCTCCTCTTACTGCCTTTGCAGGAAGAGTAAGCTTTTACAATATTTAAGAAAGGAAAAATGTAAGCATGGCTAAGAAGAATAGTTTTGATTGAAGAAAGAAGGGTTGAGAGTGTATTCCATAAGATAAGAGAGTAAGCAAGAGTGGGATTTTAGAAATGCTGGGTCAAGAAACCATGAGAACAACGAAGAGGGAAAAGGAAGAGATTCGTCTAAGATATGGTGCTTTAAAAATCCGCTAGAGCCAACCCTGTTGTCACTAAAGCCTTCTGGTCCTTTCCGTGAGAATCAAACATGAACTAAGAACAGAGGAGGTAAAAGGAATGTTTAGTATCAGTCCATGCTGGCAAGAGAGAGTGCTCTGGACTGATTCCCAGTACCAAAGCACAGTGCGTGTTAACATTCCATATGTATTTTTGGAAACTTGTTCTACCCCATTTTTATAAATGTCTGAGTGTTTTGTGTAATACAGTAAAATGTCTGTAACTTTCCCTAGAATATAGAAAAAAGATCTTCTGAATATATAAAATATGTTTAAGGGACCAGAGAGAAAGCTTGGTGGCCAAGAATGTTTGTCCTACTCTCACAGAGTAGCACCACACAAGTGGCTAGCATCCACCTGTATCTCAATGCCTCCCTCCCTCCCTCCCTCCCTCCCTTCCTTCCTCCTCCTCCTCCTCCTCCTCCTCTTCCTCCTCCTTCTCTCTCTCTCTCTCACACACACACACACACACACACACACACACACACATTAAAAATAAAGTACATCTTTAAAAAAGAGAAAACTTTCACTGGCCATGGTGGTCTTACTGAGTACTCAAAAGGAAGAAGCAAAGAATTCTAAGTTGAGACCAGCCTGAGATACATAGTATTTCAGGTCAGTCTGAGATACATAGTGATGCTGTCTCAAATAAACATCCAAATGAAAACTGCAAACTCTGTACCTAGTAAACAATAACTCCCATGAGTCCCAACAGATGGTCTGCTATTGTGACTATGACTGCTCTTCATACTCCTTAAAAATGGAGTTGGTGTTTATCTTTTTGTAATGGCTTACTTTACTTAGCATAATGTCTTTAAAGTACATCCATGTCAACCAACATTCCTTCCTTTTTAAGGCTGAGTAATATGCCATTATCTGTGTGTACTGTTTCATTTACCTATTCCTCTACTAGTGGAACTTTGGCTGTTGTAAGATTGCTACGGTGAACAGCAGTTTACAAACATCTGTTCTAGTCTTTGCTTTCATTTCTTTTAAGTATATAGGCAGGAAATTTTTATATACTTCCATGTTTAATTTATCAGGGAAACATTATCCCGTTTTTCACAGCAGATGTGCCATTTACAGTCCCACTACTAGTGTATAAGGCTCCAGCTCTTTTCTCCTTGATGATAAAGACACTAATGAATATGGAGTAGTATCTCATTGGGCTGGGTTTTAATGGGTTGTTTTTGTTTTGTTTTGTTTTATGTTTCTTTTAGGGGTTGTGTTTTGATTGATTGGTTAATTGATGATTGGTTGGTTGGTTGATATAGGGGTTCATTTAACCCAGACTGGCCTGAACTCACTATAGCCAAGGATACTCCTCCTGCCTCTGCCTCCAAAGTGCTCAGATTACAGGCATGTGCTACCAAATGTCACCTCATAGCCTAGACTGAAATCCCACTTAAAGTAGTCCTCCTGACCCAGCCTCCTGAGTGCTGGTATTACAGACATGATCCATCACGGCTGGCTTCATTGTAGGGGTAAATGGTTCTCCTGCAGCTCATGCTGGCTTCAGACTTGCTGTATGGCCAAAGATGACCTTGACTTTCTGATCTTCTTCCTGGGTGCTGAAATGGCAAGCATGCACCACCACCACACTGGTTTTGGGGGAGTAGGGGATGGAACCCAGGTCTGAATGCACTATGCAAATTCTCTTGTAAACTAAGTTGCATCTCTAGCTCCATCATTGTGGTTCTCGTAATGTCTTTCAGTAACAGAGCACTTTATCATATTTAAATCTGCTTTTGGTTATGATTTAAGCTATGTGTTGGGCAGTACATTTTCTAAAAACATTGTTTAAAGCATTTCAAGCAATCATTGATACTTCCTCATGTTAGCATTTTAAAATGTTAAGAGGCCTTTGTTTGCCAGCAAAAAGTTAAAGGATGGTGATAAATTACTTGTATATTTGAGAAGGTTTATTTGTGACAGGGTCATTTAGTCCAGAATCTACTACCTAACTAAAGCCAGCCTTGAATTTTAACCTCCACTTCCCAAATTCTTGAATTACAAGTACATATCACTGAAGTGTTTTACTGTTCATGTGTGCGTGTGTGTGTACACACCATGGTGTGCATGTGCCAGTCAGAGACAGTCTTGGGGGTTGGGTCTTTCCTTTCACCATGGGATCTGCTGATGGAGCTCGGGTCATCAAGGTCTTCACAGCAAGTATGTTTGCAAAGCCACCAGTCACCAGCCTGGGTTTTACTTAAAAGACAGTCTCACTGTGTAGCCCCCAAGTGGTATGAAACTTTGCAGACTATTCTGGCCACAAATTCACAGAGTTTCCTGCCTCTGCCTCCTGTGTGCTGGGGTTAAAGGCCTATGTACTACACCTGACACAGCATTTTACTTTTGATTTTTAAAATTCTCTCGTCTTTTATAAGTGAGGTTGAATAGATAAACTAATTTTGAAACAACTCGATTTCAGATTTTGTTTTTGTTTGTTTGTCTTCTACCATTTTCATGAAATAAGCAAAGTAGCCAATGGTTTCTAATTTTTCCTAGCTTAATGCAGATGCTGAAAGAGAAGAAGGAGAAGAGTTTGAAGACAACATGGATGTTTTTGATGACAGCAGCTCCAGTCCTTCTGGCACCTTAAGAAATTATCCACTCACCTGCAAAGTTGTTTATTCCTATAAGGTTTGTATCTCCCCATATATCTGCTGATAGTAAGTTATGGCAACAGCGTCTATTTACACTGTGCTGGCTAGCATAAAGCTGCCATCTGCTGGTAGCAACAGGACACGGTGGTAAAATGTTGAGTCTGCCATCGGATGTTTCTGCTTAAAACCCTGTCTTTGCTGCTCTGAGCTACCCAACACTGAGACCCATACATTGGGTCTATGTTAACCCATTTTTTAGGGAATTTGCTTGCTTTCCTATGTCATAGGAACAGTATTTACTATAAGGACTAAGTAACACTTCAATAGCAAAGAACTGGGTATAGTACCTGTATCCCATACACTTTCTGTTCATACCTTAGCTTGGCATAGATCCTCTATTGGGAAACCCCTCAAGATTAAGGCCAGAGGAAAAATGTCTTATAGAGAGCAATTGTAGGGAAAAAAACCAGTACAGTAGCCAGTGGCCACAGTTCAAACTCCAGGAGCATCTGACTCCTGCCCCCTAAACATCTTTGTACTGGTAACATACAAATAGGTTCTGAAGAATGCAGCATTAAATGATTTCAATGTCACACAAACATCATAGTGGGGGTTTCCACAGCCTAATAGTAGAGCCACTACTCACTGAGGTGTCTGCTCTGTCAGCTTTACTACTGCTCTTCAGTCCGTAATGAACACAGCAAATGAAGTCAACTAAAGCCTCTGGAGTCAGCTCTGTGGTAAGGGTTTTGTTTTCAGTAGGAGGTATATACTGCAATGCATCACTAAGCACCTGTAACAATGCCTAGGCACAGTACGTGATCAAAGATGAGAAAGTTAAGGATGCAAGGGAGGCATGAACCCTTTGACCCCCCACTGTAGTGAGGCACAGTAGAAGAGGATGGCGCCAAAGATGATAGGGATTGGTACCTCAGTTTATCAGCATGGGTTCTGTTTGTTTGTTTTTTATTGGTTTGATTTTATTCCCCATAGGTTTGTGGCATTGACCAAAAAGGCTCTTAATGGACCTTATATTCTAGTTGGGGGTAAGGTAGGGTAGGAAGATCAAACTAAAGACAAAGATGTCCTTTTTTTTTTTTTTTAAAGATTTTTCTAAACTTCTTTGAATGTGCGTTGGCTTTTTGCCTACACATGTAGCTGTGTGAAAGTGTCAGAACTCCTGGAGCTGGAATTATAGACAAGCTTCCCTGTAGGTACTGGAAATTAAACCTGGGTTCTCTGCAAGAGCAGCCAGTACTCTAACAGCTGAGTCATCTCTGTAGTTCCTCAACATCATCCTGTGGCTATTGTCCATAGAAACAGAAGAAGCTGGGCTAATCCAAGCAATCAGACCTACTCATTTGAAAGACAGGGGAGGGCTGAGAACAAAGGGAGGAAAGAGGCAAGAAAGAACACTGCGGTTCAGAGAATAGGAAAGCATATGTTGGCTCAAGGCTCTCATAGGCCCATGGCCCAGTCCCTGTAGATCTTACACCATCACTCTAGTGCTTGCTTTATTGGCCCACTGCTGCAGAACTAGACATGGACCTCCATAGATTGTCACAGAGCAAGTTACAGAACAGCCAGGGATATACACAGAAAAATCCTGTGTCAAAAACACCAAAAAATTAACAAATAAGTAAAATAATAATAAAGGTTTTCTGTCCCCCGTTCTCCACCACACTCCTGCTGCCTTCCTCACACACACTTAAGCCTGGTTGCATGGAACTTAGGAAAGTGACTTCATTTCAAAGGTGCTTTTGCTAATGTATTTACTAGTGGTTTTGTGTTCCTTTGAAAAGGATGTTCTTTTGTAGCCCAGGCTAGCCTGGAACTCCTCTTCTTGTCTCAGCCTGGTGTTAAGGCTTGCTTGTGTCACCCTATCTAGCACACAATGTAGTCTCAGAGTATCAAGAAAATTCCACTAAAAAAATATGAAGTGTAGTTTTCTTCATATTTTGAAGTCAGTGGTAATGGGACTTAAAAATCTGTCATTGGAGTATTACGAATAGTCATTCCTCTTTAGTCCTGTTTTGTGTCAGAAAGCCATGATATCATCCATAATCGGAGTTTTAATGAAATGGGAAGTGACTCAATATCAGCACCAGCTGTGGTGCGGTGTACCAGTGATCCTGGCACTCAGTAAGTGAATGCAAGAGGGTCAGAAACCCAGCCTCTTCAAGGTCCTCAGCTACATAGCAAGATTCAGGTCAGTGTGAGCAACATCTGACCATATGTCCAAAATGTGACTCACTTTATCTCTTTCTTTTGTTTGCATACTTTAAGAATCTTTATACTTGAGATTTGAAGAATATTAGGTCTTGTATGGTGGTGGGATTGGGGACAGCTTTGAAGGCTTTTTACTAGAGAACCAGAAGACAAATGTCACATGTGTCAGACAAGGTTCTTCAGGAAGCCTTGGTAGAGGCTCTCTGTGGAGTTCCCTCTGGAGCATCTGAGTTTCCTCTGGGCTCTGTGTCTCAAAAGAAGACATGGGTGCCAACTGAGACAGAAAAGCAACTAATGGAGAACTATCCATATGGATCAGCCCAGTCTCCACATCAAGGTGGAGCAAAACCCAGCTTCAATCATTGGCTTGCTCATAACTTTCTTCTTTGGGCCATTACTTTTCAGTGGTTCCAGAAGAGCCCTGGGCTTTGTTCAGCCATATGCAATCCATGTTCATAGTGTTTGCGTTCCACCGCATGCACGTCCATTCAAGTGCCTTCGGTTACTCATGCCTCCAGGTCATCTTGGTTCTGTGCTTACACTTGCTACACTGACCACTGTTTTCCAGAAAAAGGCATGGCTGACATTTGGAATAATAGAGGCATTATGCTGAATGACTTAAGCAGACGAGCAAGCTGGAGCCAACATCCAGGCCCTCTGCTTCCAGCACAGACTCTGCTCACTGAACCCGATTACCTCTTGAGGATCCAGTTTCTGTTGCAATTTTATTTTGTTTAGTTTTCTGAAGTAAAACTTCACCTCATTATGATAGTTTTACAACACAGACATTTTGTTTCTCAGAATCATTTCAATATTTTGATCCCTGGCTTTTGTTATGACCAGCTCACATCTGCTCTTTATCTAACCTTTTTGATTTTGTTCATGGCCATCCTACATTGCAGGCTTCTCAACCAGATGAGTTGACCATTGAGGAACATGAGGTGTTAGAAGTGATTGAAGATGGAGATATGGAAGACTGGGTAAAGGTATAATTCCTTTGCTCATATCACCCCTTCTTGTGATGTTTTAGGCATTTGTTTTGGTTCTTGGTATGCTCTGTACAAATTCTGTATACAAACCTGTTTTTTTTCCCCCCCTTGTCTTTTACCCAGGCTCGAAATAAAGTTGGCCAAGTGGGTTATGTGCCAGAAAAATACCTACAATTTCCCACCTCAAACAGCCTACTGAGCATGCTGCAGTCTTTGGCTGCTTTGGACAGTCGGTCACACACGTCCAGCAATTCCACAGAAGCAGAACTCGTTTCAGGCAGCCTGAATGGAGATGCCAGTGGTAAAGACTAAAATAAGACACTCAATCTGGCCATGTTTTTTACCTAAACTAGTGCCTGAAAATTAGCCTGCAGTGCGTTTCAAAGCACTTTATGTCCTATGTCTTCCTATATCTGATAGCACTAGTCCTGATAAGCAGAACAAAGATAATTTCATTGAATAATAACTTACAGCTTACTCTGTCTTGTGTGATGCTCACTAGTTGTCATAAAGAAAGGGTGGTTGTGAAGTCAGTCCACCTTGCTAGACACGTTGTGAGTACACCTAGTAGTTGGGAGTTTGAAGCAGGAGGATTATTGCAAGTCTGAGACCAGCCTGGGCTACAGAGAAGACCTTCTCTCAAAATAGAGGACAGAAGCAGTGTGTCTGTCTGTCTCTTACCAGTTTTCTCTCTCTTGCTTCCAGTCTGTTTTGTGAAAGCACTTTATGATTATGAGGGCCAGACAGATGATGAGTTGTCCTTTCCCGAGGGAGCAATTATCCGAATCTTGAACAAGGAAAACCAAGATGATGATGGCTTCTGGGAAGGGGAGTTCAGTGGTCGAGTCGGAGTTTTCCCATCGGTGCTAGTGGAAGAGCTCTCAGCCTCCGAGAATGGTGACACTCCGAGGACAAGAGAGATTCAGGTGTGTGAGAAGGAGCAAGATGGAAGAGCCTCACCTTCACTCTACTCCTTAGTAGCCAAGTGTTTGTTTACACAACTGAGTTTAGAAAACCAGAGGGTTCTCAGGACCTTGTAGACAATGACTGTCTTACATCTCATTCTCTTTCCCACCCTGCTTTCTCTGAATTCATTAAAATACTAAGTCATATGACATTGGGAAGATGATTTTGCTGGAGAGAAAGAAGCCAGGGAGAGGGTGTATTGTCTCCAGCCAGATTCCACAGTATAGCCCTTAGTCAGGTGTCTTACCTCATGAGAACCTCAGTTTCCCTACCACGGCTAAGGGTGATTTTACAGGAAATTGTTGGTTTAATTTGTCTTCTTGTTGCAGCAGGCCTGGCAGATGGAAGGATAAGGCATGTGATTGTGACTTAGTCTGCCATGTAGAAAACAGAGAAATCAGAAACCCAACCAGTGACTTCTCTTCACACATAGACACCATTTGTTCTTCACAGATTTAACTGAATTGACTAATAGAGAGCCCCAGAGAATGGTTGATGTGGAGACGGCTTAAGATACAGTCAGTAGAATAATATAGTGCAGCACTGGAAGCTGCAGGATTTATTTTAGATCCTGTTGCTTCTATGAGGCTGACAACCCTCAACAGTTAGTTAGAAGTGAGCACTAAAGAAAGGGAAGGCATGCTGGGCAAAAAAGCAGCCAAGCTCTCCTTCCATGGGAGATCACCTAGTAACTCTGCCTCCTTTACTGCAGATCTCTCCATCCCCCAAGCCTCACACATCCCTGCCTCCACTGCCTCTATACGACCAGCCTCCCAGCAGTCCTTATCCCAGTCCAGATAAGAGGAGCTCCCAGTTCTTCCCCCGGTCTCCTTCAGCCAACGGTAAGAGTTCCAGGCATCGCCCCCTCACCACTTACTTCTACATTAGCATCTTCAGTCATCAACCTCTTGGATTCTCTTCCTCAGAAAACAGCCTTCATGCTGAATCACCAGGATTCTCACAGGCCTCAAGACAGACTCCTGACACCTCATATGGCAAGCTGCGGCCTGTAAGTCTTCTGAAGGGTTGTAGATTGCATAGTTCTTCCAAATTGAGAATGATAAATTTATTTTGCCCACATGGTTCATTTCGTTACTGAACTGCCATGCAATGCTTTGGGAAAGTAAAAAGAACTGTAAGAAAGAAAAGCTATACTTTTGGTTATGAGCCTAACTTTTAATGGTTTTTTTGAGCCATGGCCTCCCAGCATATATGCAGCAGAGGGCTGCCTTTTCAGGCCTGGGTGGGAGAGGATGCACCTAATCCTGTAGAAATTATACACCAAGGTGAGGGGGTTTGGGAATGCCACCCTCTCAGAGGTGAGGGGATGGTGCAAGAACTCTGTGATGAGTGACCAGGGAGGGGACCAGCATTTGACATGTATATACATAAATACCTTTGTTAAAAAAAGAAAAGAAAGGCGATAAAATGAGTTGATAAAGCAGTACATGCTTTTAATCCCAGCATTCAGGAGGCAAAGGCAGGTGAATCTCTGTGAGTTCTAGGCTAGTCTGGTCTATATACCAAATCCTAGGCCAGACCCTGGCTTTAAATAATAATAATAATAATAATAATAGGTGTTAGAGAGATGGCTTAGCAGTTAAGAGCACTTGCTGCTGTTGTAGATGGTTCACAACTGTCAATTCCAGGAAGTCCAGAAGGTCCTCTTCTGCCCTTCTCGGAAGCCAGTGATGCACATTACATATGGGTGCATACGGACAAACCTTCATACACATAAAGTAAAATCATTTTTAACTCAGTTTACATCGCAGTCACAGCCCCCACTCCTTCCTCTCTTCCCATTCCCACCATTACAAGCCCCAGCAGGACTAGACATATCCTCTCCTACTAAGGCCCAACCAGGCGGTCCAGGTAGTGGGAAGGGGATCCAATGGCAAGGAACAAGACTGCCCACTTATTAAGGAACCCACATAAAGACCAAGCTACACATTTGCTATGAATGTGTAGAGGGTGTAGGACCAGCTCCTACATGCTCCTTGATTGGTGGCCCAGGCTCTGTGAGCCCCATGGCCCCAGCCAGGTTCGTTGACTCTGTATGTCTTCTTGTTAGTACCCTTGGACCCCTCCAGCTCACTGTATCCCCTACTTTTCCACAAAACTCCCAAGCTCCACCTGATGTTTGGTTTTGGATCTCATCTGCCTCCATCTGATGTTGGATAAAGCCTCTCAAGAGACTGTTATGCTAGGTTCCTGTCTGCAAGCATAACAGAGTATCAATAATATAGTTATCAAGTTAGTGCTCGCTCGATCACGCATTCTCTGTCTCTCTCTCTCTCTGTCTCTCTCTCTCTCTCTCTCTCTCTCTCTCTCTCTGTCTCTCTCTCTCTCTCTCTCTCTCTCTCTCTCTCTCTCTCTCTCTCTCTCTCATTTTATGGGTCTCAAGTTGGGGCAGTCATTGTTCAGCTGCTCCCTCGGTCTCTGTTCCATCTTTATCTCTGCAAATCTTGTAAGCAAGACAAAATTTGTGTTGAAGGTTTTGTAGGTGGATTAATGTCCTCTTTCCTCCACTGGAGACCTGCCTGGCTATAGGAAGTACCCACCTTCGTTTCTGTATCATCCTCTGGGTCACCACCATAGACTCCCTGTATCCTCGCCTGTCCCAGGTCACCAGAGATAACCCCACAGATTTCTGCTCTCACTCCCAGCCCTTTCCCACCTCATACCCATTACCCTCCTCACCTCCTCTCCTACCCATCTCATCTTCTCATCCACCTTTGATGACTATTTAATTTCCCCCTTTGAGTAATATTCATGCATCTTCCCTTGGGATCTCCTTATTACTCAGTTTCTTTGACTCTGGATTGTAGCATGCTTATCCTGTGTTTCATGCTTAATGCCCCCTTATATATACCATACGTGTCTTGCTGGCTCTGGATTACCTGACTCAGGATGATATTCTCAAGTTCCATTCATTTGCCTGTAAAATTCATGATTTTGTTTTCAATAGCTGAGTAATATCCTGTTGTATAGATGTGCCACGTTTTATCTATTCTTCAGTTGAGGGACTAGGTTGTTTCCAGTTTGTGACTATTATGAATGAAGCACTATGAACATAGGTGAACAAGTGTCCCTGTGGTAGAGTGGAGCATCTTTTGGATATATGCCCAGGAGTGGTATAGCTGGGTCTTGAGGTAGAACTAGTCACTGTTTTCTGAGAAACCAGCAAACTGACTTCCAGAGTGATTGTACAAGTCTGCACTCCCACCAGCAATGGAGGAGTGTTCCTCATGCCCCACATCCTTGCCAGCATCTGCTGTCACTTGAAGTTTTGATCTTGGCCTTTCTAATGGGAGTATGGTGGAATCTCAGGGTCATTTTAATTTGCATTTCCCTGATAACTGAGGATGCTGAACATTTAAGTGTTTCTCTGCCATTCAAGATTTCCCTATTGAGAGTTCTCTGTTTAGCTCTGTACCCCATTTTATAATTGTGTCATTTGGTTTGTTAGTGTCTAATTTCTGGAGTTCTTTATATATTTTGGATATTAGTCCTCTGTTGAATATAGGGTTGGTGAAGATCTTTTCCCAATCTTTAAGTTGCCATTTTGCCCTATTGACAGTGCCCTTGCCTTACAAAAGATTTTTCAGTTTCATGAGGTTCCTTTTATCAATTCCTAATGTTAGAGCTTAAGCCATTGGATCATTCAGGGCGTTGTTTCCTGTACCACTGTGTACCATGGTGGTAAATGTGGATCTATTTTCATTCTTCTACATGAAGACATCCAGTTAGACCAGCACCATTTGTTGAAGATGCTTCCTTTTTTCCATTGTATGGTTTTGCCTTTGTCCAAAAGTCAAGTGTCCATAGGTGTGTAGATTTGTTTTGGGGTCTCTGACTGGATTCCATTGATCAACCTACCTGTTCCTGTACTAATACCAAGTAGTTTTTAATCACTATTGCTTTGTAATACAGCTTGAGGTCAGGGATGGTAATTCCACTAGAAGTTCTTTCTTTTTCAGGATTGCTTTAACTATCCTGGGTTTTTTTTGTTTTTCCATATGAAATTGAGAATTGCTCTTTTAAGGTCTGTAAAGAATTGTGTTGGAATTTTTATGGGAATTGCATTGAATCTGTAGACTGCTTTTGTTAAGATAGCCATTTTCACTATATCAGTCCTACTGACCCATGAGCATGAGAGATCTTTCCATCCTCTCATATCTTCCTCAGTTTCTCTTTTTAGGGACTTGAAGTGCTTTCTTGTCATACAGGTCTTTCACTTGCTTGATAGAGTCACACCAAGATATTTTATATTATTTGTGGCTATTGCAAAGGATGTTGTTTCCCTAATTTCTTTCTCTATCATTTGTATAAAGGAGAACTACTGATTTTTTTTAAGTTCATTTTGTATCCAACTACTTTGCTGAAGGTGTTCTCTGACAGAATTTTTTGAGTTGCTTATGCATATTATCATATCATCTGCAATTATCGACACTTCTAATTCTTTATTTCCAATTTGTATCCCCTTGATCTCTTTTAGTTGTCTTAATGTTCTAGCTAGAACTTCCAAGTACGATAGATAGGGAGAGAGTGGGCAGCCTTATCTGGTCCCTGATTTTAGTGGATTTGGTTTAAATTTCTCTCCATTTAATTTGATATTGGCTGTTGGCTTGCTGTGTATTGCTTTTATTATGTTTAGGTATGTGCCATGAATTCCTAATCTCTCCAAAACTTAACCTGAAGTGGTGTTGGATTTTTGTCAAACAAATCTACACACCTATGGTATCATGTAATGAGATGATTATGTGATTTTTTTCTTCCAGTTTGCTTATATGGTGGGCTATATTGATGGATTTTTGTATATTGAATCACTCCTGCATCCCTGGGATAAAGCCTACTTGATCATGGTAAATGATATTTTAATGTGATCATGGATTCTGTTTGCGAGTATTATTTTAGGTATTATTGCATCGCTATTCATAAGAGAAATTGGTCTGAAATTCTTTGTTGAGTCTATGTGTAGTTTAGGTATCAGAGTGACAGTGGCCCCATAGAATTATTTTGCCAATATTCCTTCTGTTTCTGTTTTGTGGAATAGTTTGAGGAGTATTGGTATTAGCTCTTTGAAAGTCTGGTAGAATTCTTTGCTAAAACCATCTGGCCCTGGGTGTTTTGTTTTGGTTTTGGTTGTGAGACTTTTAATGACTACTGTTATTCCTTTAGGGTTTATGGGACTGTTAAAATAGTTTACCTAATCTTGGTTAAACTTTGATACATGGCTATGTGTCTAGAAAAATCATCCATTTCTTTTAGAGTTTCCAGTTTTGTAGAATATAGGCTTTTGAAATATGACTTACTGATTCTTTGGATTTCCTCATTGTCTATTGTTATGTCTCCCTTTTCATTTCCGTTTTGTTAATTTGGACGCTGCCTCTGCCTTTTAGTTAGTCTGGCAAAGGGTTTATCTTTTTGATTTTCTCAAAGAACCAGCTCTTGGTTTCATTGATCCATTGTGTGTTTTCTTTGTATCTAATTAATTGATATCAGCCCTGATTTTGATTATTTCGTGAAGTCTATTCCTCTTGGGTGTGTTTGCTTCTGTTTTTTTTTTCTTCCTAGAGCTTTCAGATGTAATTTAAAATTGTTGGTATGAATGAGATCTCTCCAATTTCTTTAGGGAGGCACTTAGTGCTATGAACTTTCCTCTTAGCACTGCTTTCATTGTGTCCCCAAGTGTGGGTTAAGTGTAGGCATGTTGTGCCTTCATTTTCATTGAATTCTAGAAAGTCTTTTAATTTCTTTATTTCTTCTCTGATCCAGAAGATCATTGAGTAGAGAGTTGTTCAGTTTCCATGAGTTTGTAGGCTTTCTGTTGCTTCTGTTGTTGAAGTCTAGCTTCAATCCATGGTGGTCTGATAAGATACAAGGCATTATTTCTTGTATCTGTTGAGGCTTGCTTTGTAACCAATCATATGGTCAGTTTTGGAGAAGGTTCTATGAGGTGCTGGGAAGAAGGTGTGTTATTTTGTTTGGGTGAAAGGTTCTGTAGATACCTGTTAGGTCCGTTTGATTCATAACTTCAGTTAGTTTCATTATTTCTCTGTTTAGCTTTTGTCTGGATGACCTGTCGATTGCTGAGAGTCAGGTATTATTATTATTGTGTGGGGTTTGGTGTACAGTTTAAGCTTTGGCAATGGTTCTTTTACAAATATGGGTACCCTTGAATTTGGGGCATAGATATTCAGAACTGAGACATAATCTTGGTGACTTTTTCCTTTAATGAATATGAAATGTCCTTCCCCTTCTCTTTTGCTTAATTTTGGATGAAAGTCTATTTTCTTAGATATTAAAATGGCTACACAAACTTGCTTTTTGGGGTTTATTTGCTTGGAAAACTAAAAGGTAATTTTTCTTAAAAGAAAGGAAGGTTATACAATAACTCATCCAGTTTACATTCGAACTTTCCTGACTGAACCAAGGTAAGATCAGCGAGGGTAGCTATGCAGTACTTAAATACAAACATAGCACAATTATGAAATGAAGCAGTTTCTCAGCAGATACTTATTAAGAATCCATTTTTTAGCCAGGCTATGGTGGTGCTAACCTTTAATTCCAGTAGTTGCTCCAGGTAGTTATCTGAGTTCAAGACCACCCTGGTCTACAAAGCCAGAACTGTCAGGGCTAAACAGAGAAAGTGTTTTGATCCTCCTAACCTCCCTCTTCCCACCCAAATGAGAACACATTTTCCTGGGGCTGACAAGATGGCTCAGCAGTTAAGAGGCACTTACTACTCTCCCAGCACATGACAGCTCATAGCCATCTGTAACTCTAGTTCCAGAGATCTGCCACCCTCTTCTGGCCTCCAGGGACATGCACATGGTGCACACGCAGGGAAAACACTCATAGATTAGTTACAGTATGTTTTTTTTAAGACCCTGTTTTTCTGTGTTTGCATCTTTCAGGGACTTTGAAATAAGATACACTTCATGGCCTCTGAGAACTTGTGTTCTGAAGGCTGTGTTCCTAAACATTGACCTTTGCAGTTAGTAGTTTGTTGCCCCCCAACTCTGCTGTCACTCCCTCTCGTCCGCCACAGCACTCCCAGGCCACAGCCTGAAAACTGGTAATCTGGAAGATATGAGGCCATTTTATTTTATTCAAATTTGATTCCTTGATCCACTGGCTTCATTCACTCAGCTGGTGTGCACTGAGAACCTTGTTGGAATTCTGGGTCTCTGTTGTTATGGGAAGGTACTGTAAGGTGAAAAGCAGGATAGCATTTTGGCTGCTTACACATTTTTAAAACCTTGCTACTGGCTGGGCATGGTGACACATGCCTGTAATTCCCAACATTTGAGAAGCTGAGGTGGAAGGATCATGAGTTCAAAACCAGCCTGGGCTATAATAACAAGACCTTGTCTCAAAAAGGGGAAAAAAATCTCTGGCAGCTTAATAGAGAGTGTAGAAGGAAGCAGACCAGATGGAAGGAGCCACGAGGATGCTGGAGGAGACGGTGGCAGCAAGGCCGGCGGGCTCTCGAGAGGGGAGGGAGTAGAAGAGGACTCGCCTGTTGTCTCTGTAGATACCCTTCATCGTCTGTCTCAGCTGCATCTGCTGAACTGAGACAGCACTGAACTCATCTACTCCCATACCAATGATTCCCACACTCATGTCTCTCATAAGCTTCAGGTTTGTGGGACACCCCTTAGAGTTCCCAAACCTGAAAACTCAGCAAAATGGAATTAAATCCCCTCCCTTCTGGACCTGTTCCCTTTTCATCTCACCTTTGTGGGTGAGTGGAAGTCACTCCTCCTCCCTGCCCCGGAATCATTCCTGCTGCCTTACTGGTCCCAGCCTCCTACCCCTCAACCCAAGGACGGTGACAGGTCCTGCTGGGTTTACTCTCAGAGCCTTCCTCTGCCCTGCTCTATTCAGGTGACCAGAGTATCTGCTAGGTCAGGTTTTCCCACCCAGATCTGATACTTCACACCACCAACCAAAACCTCTGCCTAGAGAATAAAGTTTGTTTCTTTTCTTTCTCCTTTAACTTCATTTTTCAGTGCTGGAAACTGAATCCAAAGCTTTGAGCCTGCTAAGCAAGCATTCTCTCACTGGGTTAAATTTCCAGCTCAATGGTTTTTGGTTTGGTTTGGGTTTTGAGACAAAATCTCACTGTGTGGCCAGGCTGGCCTCCATCTTTCTGCAATTCTGCCTCTGCTTCCTGCATGCTGGGATTACAAGTGTGTGCCACCCTGCCTGACAATCCAAGTTTCTTACTATAACTTAATAAGGCCCTTCACGACTTGCCCCAGCCCACTTCTCCAGCCTTGTTCCCCATAGCTCTCCTCAGAAACATGATAGAGCCGTTCCAGTTCCTATACTGTGTATTCTTTTTGCTACTCTCAGCTTTACTTTGGAGAAGTGTTTTAAGACTACAGCAACTTGTAGTCCTTGGTACTAACAGCATAACAAGCAATCTGACCTGACATTCCGTGCAGAATGTGGCCTGCTGTTCAGGGCAGGGAACACATGAAAAGCTGAGAGCATTCTCAGGCCTTCAGTGTACGTCAGGAGGAGTGTTGGAGCTTTCCATGTGCAAGCCTCTGAGTCAAGAAGCTGATCACCCTGTAATTATCTCTTGTTCAGGTTCGAGCGGCACCCCCACCACCCACACAGAACCACCGACGGACAGCTGAGAAGATGGAGGATGTGGAGATCACACTGGTGTGACAGTGGATTTACCTTCCGTTACTGCTACAATCAAGGCCGGGCTTGGAGTTTGGCCAGTCTTGTTTTTAGGCACCTTTGCATGATGACTCTTGAACAGAGCAAAACCAAGGAGGATTCGATGTGACTGGTTGGCCTGATTGTGCCTTCTTTGTTGTCATTTTCTATGTCATCTCTCCTACCATAGCACAAATCATAGCGGGTCCTAGAAGCAGAGGGAGCAGCTCTCATGCCTTATGATGGCCCATTTTTATATGAGACTCAAGGCCAGGCCTAGATCCAGGGCACAGACTCAGAATTACCAATTGTGTGAACTCGTACAGTATATTACTGTGGCCACGAGGCTGTGGCAAAGATCTCATCTTTCCTCAACTAGATTTTGCTCTTCTGATTATTATTCAAATCATGTTGACTGTGTAAGGAAACAAGAGGGACCCAGGAGAGGCTGGCTCCTCCCCAGGTTCATTCCCATATGAAAATGCAACCTTATTGGGAAGAAAGTGGACTGACTGAGCTTAGCGCCAATTGCATTAATGCACATCTCTTCCTCAACTAACAAGATTTAAAATAACAGTGTCCTTTGTATTAATATTTATGGCATTCATTTAGTATTAGTGGGCTAACCTGGAGGGGCTGAGGCCACATCTTTCCCATCACATAGACTAGAAGGGAGGCTAAGGAAGAAGCAGAAATGGAGCTTCCACATCCGAAATGAGCCACTTTAATGTTCTTTTTGTCTTTGGGTATTTTTTCCTCTTGGTTTTTACAGCGTATACCCTTCTGACCAGCATCCTTTGCATCCAAGTGTCTGGCTGCATTGAGGACAGAGGCCTACATTGCTCAGCTTCTCTACTGGGGAGGCCTTTATATTATTTCATTCCCAAGCCAGAGTACTGGCCTAGACATCTGGGTTGGGATTGGTGCAGACCATACAGTCACCTTCTGAAAGTACAGCTTCAGGTCCCACTGCCAGGACATTTGTCTGGGGTGAAGAATCTGTGGGCCCTGGAGGGAGCCTGCTTTCTGTGGAAAGGATAAAGGACTGCACGCCTGCCCAGGTGAGACCAAGGAGGCTAGCACCTCCTGCAGGTCATGAAGAGCCTAGGAGGGCTGAGCACTCTGGACTGTAGATCTTGACCTAGGGAACAAAGCAATGCTGGCCAATCCTTTTACCTTGGCTGGGAAAAGAAAATCACAGATTTAAAGGTTGTATGATGCTTTGAAATCCCCATCCCTCCTGAGAATCTCTAAACACTTGAAATGGTCACATGTCCCCGTGGGATTCTGACTGATAATATTGGAGCTGAAGGGATTTTCAGTCATTCGATCATTTTAGCAATGATGCTCTGACGAATCTTCTCCATGAATTTGGATTTTTGGTTTTTGCATTTATCTGTTGATCTATTTGAGGTCTTTTTATGTTTATCAAACTTATTCTTAAGTTTAAAAAAGTTAAAAGGGTATTTTAAGATTTTCAAATTTGCTGATCTTCAAAGTGCTTATAATAAATAGAGCAGTTCCTGCCCCCCAGTCTTGTATTCTGTTTAGCTAACCAAATTGTCCTTGGATTTAAGTTTCCTGTAACCTCAGAGGTATCTGAACTCTTTTGTTATAGTTTAAAATATTTTTTGGAAGAGCTGCTAATTTTATTTTAAGAAACAAAGTTGTAAAAATATTGCCTCCTTTTTAAAAAAAATAACCCTTCTCTCCAGGCCGAATAACCCGGCATCACCATGCACAGGTCGGGGCTCAGAGGGAGCCTCGGTGCAGATGCGCTTTCTTTACAGTGGCTGTAAAAAGTTTGTATTTATTATGTATAAAATGTTGAATAATAAAAAATGAAATTAAGTTTTCCAAGTGTCCTGATAAGAAGAGTTGATTAGGCAGACTCTGAGAGAGAGGATGCTTTTTGTGGGCCATCCCTAAATCACGTGTGCTGAGAGCAGGAGGCTACCCAGGCGACAGGTCCTGATGCTATTCTTGTCCAGCAAGAGGGAAGAAAAGGCAGGTCATGTATTTGAGGCCAGGACCATAAAACAAGGCACACTGTTGTAATCTAGTTACAAGCTGAGTCTCTCTTGATTCCAAACAACTACAAATCCCTATGGGTTCTGGGGATTAACTCAGGTGGCCAAGCTTGTGCAATAAAAACTTTTACTCACTGAGCCACTGTGTGATGTGGAGGTGAGATCACAGATCAGCGCTTACCTGGAGCAGAGTTAATACGTTCCCAGGCATTTTCCTGGGCATGTGTGTTTGCTGTGCACTGTGGAGTTTATGTCATCTTTTTATTTGCTTTCTGTGTTTGTGTTGTTGTCTTTTTGGTTATGTGTATGTTATATGAGTGCAAGCATCACATATTTGAGGATCTAGAGATGGCTTTCTGTGCACTTTGCTGAGGCGGGTCTTGTTTTTCTTTTGCTATGCTGTGCACTCTGCCCTCATGTTCCTATCTTTAGAGATTTATGAGTACACTAGAAGAGACCATCAGATCTCATTACATGAGCTGCTGGGATTTGAACTCAGGGCCTCTGGAAGAGCAGTCAGTGCTCTTAACCACTGAACCATCTCTTCAGCCCCCACCCTTCTTAGAGCGCTGGGTTACAAATGTGCAAGACTGTAACCTGCTTTTTATTGGGTGGTTGGTTTGTGTTCCCCTGTGGGTTCTGAAGATTGAACTCAGGTGGCCAAGCTCCTGCAGCAAAAGTTTTTACTCACTGAGCCATCTTGCCAGCCATGTTTTCCTCATTCATTTTGATAGCTGCATAGTCAATTGTTTGGCTATATAATTATTTAATCGTCCCTTTAATGAAGGATATTTAAGTAGTATCTAGCCATTTGCTTGTAGGAAATTGATGCTAACAGTGTGTGTGTGTGTATATAGTTTATATTATATATTTATATAATTATATAATATATTATATATTATATGATATATAATTATAATATAAACATATTTGTGTTATTTATGTATTATATAATCTATATTATATATATATAATGTATAGTATAAATATATATATATCTTTATAAATTTGTTAACAGTATAAACATCGGTCAATTCCTAAATGTAGAATTTGACAAAAAGGGCATATATTTTCTTTGGGCATATATTTTCTTTGGTTAGATGCTTGCCAAATTGGCCGCCAAATGAATTGCATGAGTTTGCATTTCCACCAACAGACGTGGAGCAACATGGACATGGAAGCCGGGTATGGGTTATTAAATCCTAGCTGAGCCACTTGGGGCAGCTACAAGGACTCACATCCTGTGTCCTGCAACCTGAAGCCCAGATTCAGCAGAGGTTGGCATACAAACACCACCTGCACTATCATCTCTCAACCTTCAAGGTCTTCAGGACAAGGGGTCCTTTTCCATCTCTTAGCCATGTGGTAGCCCACAGGAAGAATGGAGTTTGATGTGCCACAGACCTAGAAGACTGCAGTGAAAGCTCACTCTCAAGTCTAGCACTAGTCTTGGAAGCCTACTCTTTAATTTAGGCCAGAGTTCAGCTAGTTGTCCTACCCAGTGTCATCCATGTTTGTGTCCTTGTCACAGGAACTGACCAGGCTGTCAAGCCATAGACTCACTATTACCTGACCCCTACCCCTCCCTAAGTCACAGTCAAAGCAAGATATTACCTGGCTTTAACCCTGCCACTACCTAATAGAACATCTTTTTCTCCCAGCTGCCATTGCCCCATCATTAGCAATGATACAGTGAGGGTGACTTTTATGGGCTTATCCAGTTCTCCCTCTAGATCAGTTGAGTTGTTCTAGATGTAGGAGAAAATTACATAAAAGCTCAGGTTTGAAAACAGACATGGATTCCTTTGGATGAAAATGAAAATTCAGGTCCCTGGACTCATCCCCAGAGACAAGGCAGTCATTATGGTCTGTATCATGATGCCCCTCCTGGGCCATGCCATACTGACCAAGGAGTCCAGCCACAGCTTCAGGATTTGGTTCTGATTACTACCCATCTCTGAGTGTCCTTAGGACAATATTGGCTGCACTGAATCTCTGCATTTATTTAATTAAGTACACACACACACACACACACACACACACATACACACACACCAGAAATAAAACCAAATTACAGAAATCTTAGATCAAGGGAAGAATAAACATTTTTTTCCTGAAATCCTGCAACTTGACATAACTAGTTTAGTTTCCTCCTGGGATTTTGCTGGTTTTGCTTTGTAAAAGCATGAGCTGCCAAGAACTAGGAGAACACCAAAGACTGTCTTGTTCCTAGACTATTTTCCTTTGGAACAGTGGCCAAGAAAACACACTGGACTCCTTCATGTCTTTTCCTGAGATCCTTGTTCAAGGAACATGTTTTTGGAATGTTACCCTGAAGCATAACAGAAAAGAACCTGTGGTCGGTGTGCACGTTTGTGTGCCAGACACACCAGTAAGGGGCAGGGAAAGAACTAGGTGAAGACCTGTGGACAACCTCTGCCGTGCATGGATTCTCCGGCCATAATCCAAGTCTCAGCCCTCGACTTCTCGTCTGTAACTTGGGCATGAGAAGGTAATACAAACTGAGGTCCAGGAGGATTAGATAAGACAATGTGCAGATGAACGAAAGATAGTTCCTAGTGGATATACTTCCAGCACTTGGTACCCAAGTTATGTCTGAATCTCACACCTGGGGTCAGTATTCCTCCAGAGGCCACCTACAGGGTACTGGAGGGGCTCGAAAACAGGCTTGAGCTAGGACTGGCAATAGATTCGTACATCAGGACTTGTCTCTTTTCCCTGGGGTCTGAGGATCAGTCAGGCTTGAGCCTAGCCAATTCAAGTAGCAGCCCTCACATCTGTAGATCAGCCCCTGAAGGAAGTTCCATAGTGGAGAAGGGTGCATACACAGCATGGAAGATCTATGACTTCTCTGAGATTTATAGTGGGATAGGAGTGGGAGGGAGCAGAAGGTAAACTGGTTTCCACTCTACTGAACCTGAGTCTAGTTTTTTGCCTGAGAGAATCAAAAAGCTCACCAGTATTTTGCTGTTTTGACTGCTCTAAATTTCTTGAACAGACTTATGTAACTCATGATGACTGGGTTTCTAATCCTCTTGCCTTCTAAGTGCTGAGATTCTAGGCATAATATGTAATACTCTGTTTTATGTGATGCAGGTTGGATCTAGGGAGCATACTCAGCATGCATTTACCAACTAAGCCTAAACCCCTTTCACATAGTTCTGCTTTGTGACACTAGGCAAGATCAGGCCGTTCCAATTTTTATTAGGAACCCTGCGATCTCTGCTTTGTTGGCCTTGGCTCTTCCTCGGAGGTTCAGATGAGCTCCCTCAGGAGAACTGGAGGGCAGATGGGTCCCTGTACCCAGGAGTGATTCATATTTCCTTGATAACTTTTTTAAGAGTTATTTATTTTATCTATATGAATACACACCAGAAAAGGGTATCATATCCCATTATAGATGGTTGTGAGCCACCAAGTGGCTATGGGGAATTGAACTCAGGACCTCTGGAAGAGCAGTGAGTGCTCTTAACTGCCACTGAGACATCTCTTCAGCCCCTTTCCTGGGTAACTCTTACGGGTCATTAAAATAGGGTTCACTACTACCTGAGGTATGACAGAAACATCTGGAGGGACTTGGCCCAGATGCTGTAGCTGGAGCCAGTATCCTAGGACTCACTCTTGAATCTCAGCACAAGCCTCCAGAGATAATCTTCTGCTCAGAGTCCAAGGTGGAAGAGCATTTGGGAGAGTCAGGTTAGGAATAGCTCTGTGTATCCCTGGTGGAAAAGCCCTGGCCAGTTGAGAGCCTCTGTCTCTTGAAATTTTGGTTTTGTGATGCAGGGGCTGGAGAAATGATTCATAGGTTAAGAGCACTTGATGCTCTTGCAAAAGACCTAGGTTCAGTTCCCAGCAGCCACATGACAGCTCACAACCATCCATAACTTCAGTTTAAGATGTCCTCTGTGGGCACCAAGCACACACACAATGCACCTACATACATGCAGGCAAACTATTCAAACACATTAATTGTATAAAAAGGGGATGTGGGTTGAAGATGTAGACTGTTTGCCTGACCCACACAAAGCCCCACGTTTCCAGTCTCCAGAACCATATGGGATGGGGATACACATCTGTGATGGCAGGAGGTGGAGGCACAGGCAGGAAGGAGGCCATACTCGGCTACATAAATGAGGACTTTTGAAGCCATGTTTCAAAATAAAGGGCTGCAAGGTGTTATGTGGAACCATTCAGCTGTGTATAGCTGTGTGACCCTGAATGTCAGCCTTCGAGCCTCTCTTTTCTTACTTGTAGAGCGTGATCCATCACAAGTGCTTAGGAGGGACAAATAAAGCTGCAGAAATCAGAACAAGACCGAGGTCTGGGTGATCCTCAATAATGGTGGCCATTCAGTAATGGTGTTAGTCTTTCCCAGAAGGAAAAAAAAAAAAAATCTTGCTGACCAGGAAACTAGTGACCCCTGGTGGCCACTGAGAGCTACGCCAGGGGAATGGGCCAGTGGTAGAGTTTGGACTGCGAGAATGTGCCATCCTGTTGAATTTGTAAAGCAAGAGACTGTGACCACCCAGGAAGTATTTCTTGTGGCTTATGAGCCAGGACTGGAGGCAGGGAATACTGTTCCTACTCTTACGGTGCTCCCAGTTTTGAGAAAGGAGACAAACTTGAAATAGGGGTCCAAGGCTAACAGGAGGATAGGCTGTCAATAAAGGGATCCCAAAAAATAACCTGGAGAGACAAGGACAATGAAGGCAGGGGAGGGAGCATGTGTAGGAGACCAAAGTTCTGGACTCTGAAGGCAGAAAGGGGACTTCTGACCATGCTGACCACAACACCTTAAATGCTAAGGGCTGGGACAGTCAATGCCTGCCATCCAGTCACTGAGGCTGGAGCCAGATTTCCTCAAGTTCTGAGCCTACTCTTGAGCTATTACATGTGTACCTGACTAGACAGGGTTATATAACATGAACCTGTCCAAACAACAACAAAAGCTAAGGAAACTGCTCTAGTGAGAACAAGACACCGTAGCCCCACAGACTGTGGCTGCAAGGGGCAGAGGTAACATACAAGGGAGGGAGATAGTGGCAGGAGGAGGCCACCACCATCCAGAAAATGGGACTAGGTCAGACCATGACCCCAGGCTCCAGGCTGCCACTACCAACTATTCGGATGCCACTCTAGTTTATTCACCCTTTCCATCAGGACCACTCCCTAGATGAGAAGCTGCTCTCTGCTGCCGCAGCATGGGCCTTGGTTAGACTGGAACAACCCATCTCCTAGGCAGAAGCTCTACAATACAGCCCTAGCTCTATGGAAAAAGAAGAGGCCAAGTCTAAGTCTCCCTGTATCCCCAAATGCTCCAAAGAGGCAAGACATGGCTTACACACAGTTTTTAACACCAAGGAGAGTAAACAGATTTTTAACAAGTAAGTGTACTTTGTAACCCACACTTTGATTTTAAACAAACAGGCCAGGTCCTGCCTGGCCCTCACATGAATTCTACAGTAGAACCCCAACCCCAGCTCTGGAGTCCTGAGCACAGGGAAGCTGCTCTCTGGCTTCTGGCTTTAGAACAGAGTCCGGAACTGTGGGGCGCCGCCCACACATTCCCACGCTTCCGTCATTACAAGATGGCGCGGATATCCGGCTGTGGGGCGCCGCCCACACATTCCCACGCATTCGCCATTACAAGATGGCGCTGATATCTGGCTGGAGTTAGCAGTAAACAAGCCATGTGCGCACAGGCTGGGTAACTTTTCCGCCTCATGAGTTCGCCTCTTCCGTGGCGTCATAGGGCCTGCTGAGTCTCAACCAATCAGGGGGCTCCGCGTCCAAGGCAAGGACTGATCCTTTTATAGGGGAAGGGCTGGATAGCTCCCCTCTCTTCTGCCTCTCTTCCTTTCTCTTCTGCCTCTCTCTCCCTCTCTTCCGCTCTTCTGCCTCTCTCTCCCTCTCTCTTCCTCTCTTCTTCCTCTCTTTCTCCCGTTGGTTTTTCGGCCGTCTCGTGGAGCTTGTTCGTCTTGTTCGTCTCTTTGGATCTCTTGGTTTTCTCCGTCCTTTTCGTTACGTGAAGCAAGTACCGGTTTTTCCAGATTAATAAAGTTTACCGCAGAAGGATTCTATTTTGTGTGCCGCGTCGTTCTTGCAGGCGAGACGGTTGCGCGGGACATCTGGTGCCGAAACCCGGGAAATTCGACCACTCCATCGTCTGCACCACAGAATTCAGAACTGCGGGGAGATTAGTTCGGCAAGGTATGTCTGATCCTGGATCTTTCTTTAATTTGGTTTAAATCTTCCACGGCCGTGTGAAGGGTCTGTAGAGGCTCCGGTCTTCGTCAGTGCAGTTTTTATTCTCTTCCTCTTAATTTCCTCTGTGTCCAACGGGGCTGGTGTTAATTTTGTGCTTAAGTCGGACGTAGATAAGCAGAGGCACCCCTGCGTTCCATAAGTCTTTGTAGATAAAAAAAAAAGCGAGAACGCGCTGAGACTTGCCTTTCAGTTTCGCCTTGGGCCGCCACGCGAATAAGCCGCGGGCATTACATCGCTGTGATGGGCTCTTCACACTCGACCATTACAGCCCTGCAGTCAATTCTTAAGCAGAGAGATTTAGAATTGCCCACCCGCATTTTGCAGCGTTTTGTAAGAGAGGTTGAGCGAACGGCCCCTTGGTTTGCAGTTTCTGGGTCTCTCTCACCAGCCTCATGGAACAGATTGGGTAGAGAATTAAACTGTGCACAGAATGCTGGAAACCTCGGGCCCGGAACCATGGCCATTTGGACGATGGTACAAAATTGTTTAAGAGATGAGAGTTGTAGGCCCGCCGTCGCTGCGGGGCAAGAGGTATTGAGTGAAGCGCAGGATAGGCTATCAGAAGCCGAACAGAGTGAGAGAATGGGCGCGCGCAGGAAAAGGTATTATCCCCCTAAGGAAAAAGGACCTCCAGAAACGCGGTATAGCGGGAGAGTAGCTACCCACGAACCTTCAGATTATTATTCCCTTATGCCCTCTAATGTTAGGAGAAGGGGAGTCAGTTTGTACCCTGTAGAAGACTTCGAGGCTCTAGACATTGATAGCCCCGAGACTTCAGATGATGATTATGAGCGAGAAGGCTTAGACCCAGAAGAGGAGGCAGGGGTAGATGAAGGAGCAGCTAGTTATGAGGAAAAAGGATATTATCCTGACGAGCAGTATAGGCCCACGCGTTTGTCCCCAGCCGTTCCAACAGCACCTCCTTTACCAACAGTCCCTCCTCCTTATGAGACACGCGCACCTTTAAAAGCCTTCTCATTCCTCCCAGAGAGAGTAAAGAAACAGGTGCGTCTTGCATTATGCCACAAAAATTTGATGATTTTAAAAGAGGCATTTCCTATATTGTTACAGGTCCTAAAAAGTAAGGGCCTATATATTGCCACAGAAAAGCTCCAGATTTTTGATACTGGTCAATTCCTAGGGTCTGTGGTATTTATTCACTGATAAGATTGTCCCTCAAAAGCTCGAGATAAGAAGGGATCACCTCCACACTCTTAATGATTTTCAAAAATTACTGGGAGACATTAATTGGCTTAGACCTTTTCTTAAGATTCCTTCTGCTGAACTTAAACCCTTATTCGATGTTTTAGAAGGAGATCCGCATGTCTCCTCACCTAGAAATTTGACCCCGCAAGCAGAAAGAGCGTTACAGTTGGTAGAAGAAGCTATACAGGATGCACAATTGGTTCGCATGGATTATGATAAACCTTTTTCATTATGTGTTTTTAAAACAAACCGGCTCCCTACTGCAGTGCTTTGGCAGCAAGGACCCTTATTATGGGTGCATCCTAATGCCTCGCCAGCTAAAATAATTGACTGGTATCCAGATGCTGTGGCGCAATTAGCGCTGAGGGGGCTAAAATCTGCCATCACGCATTTTGGCAGTGAGCCACAGCTGTTAATTGTTCCCTATAATGCCATGCAGGTTTCCACTCTTGCTGCCACTTCAAATGATTGGGCTATCTTAGTCACTTCCTTTTCAGGAAAAATAGACAATCATTACCCAAAACATCCAATTTTACAGTTTGCTTTAACTCAACCTGTAGTTTTTCCCAAAGTAACGTCCTGTAGTCCCCTAAAAGAAGGGTTAGTTATTTATACTGACGGTTCCAAAACGGGGCTGGGGGCTTTTGTGGTTAACGGTCAGGTCTACTCGAGGCAGTACACAGAAACCTCCCCACAGGTGGTAGAATGTTTAGTGGTTCTTGAGGTTTTACAACGTTTTTCAGAGCCTATAAATATAGTGTCTGATTCATCTTATGTTGTTAATGCTGTCAATTTGCTTGAGGCGGCTGGCATTATTAAACCGTCTAGCAGAGTTGCCTCAATTTTTGCGCAAATTCAAAATTGCCTTCTAGCCAGAAGATCGCCCTTTTATATTACTCACATTAGAGCTCATTCTGGATTGCCAGGACCTATGGCTCAAGGCAATGATTTGGCAGACAGGGCTACAAAAATAATTGCTATAGCCATGTCTTCGCCGCTAGAGGCTGCTAAAAGTTTTCACAAAAACTTTCATGTAACTTCCGAAACTTTGCGGCGCCGCTTTTCCATTTCCAGAAAACAGGCTCGCGATATTGTTGTCAATTGCCAAAATTGCAGTCAGTTTCTGCCTGCGCCCCACTCGGGGGTTAATCCTCGGGGCATCCAGCCTCTTCAAATATGGCAAATGGACGTTACCCATGTCCCCGCCTTTGGTAAGCTGCAATATGTACATGTATCCATTGATACCTGTTCAGGAATAATTGTAGCCACTCCCTTATCTGGAGAAAAGGCCTCACATGCCATCCAACATTGCTTGGAGGCTTGGAGTGCCTGGGGTAAGCCAAAGTTCTTAAAGACAGACAACGGACCGGCTTTTACCTCACAAAAATTTCAACAATTTTGTAGCCAGATGGCTGTGACTCATCTTACAGGTTTGCCGTATAATCCACAAGGACAAGGTATTGTGGAACGTGCTCACCACACTCTTAAATCATATCTAATAAAACAGAAAGGTGGGATTATGCAGGCTTTGCCCCCTGTGCCTAGGACAGCAGTATCCATGGCACTGTTCACCTTAAACTTTTTAAATCTTGATGACCATGGCCATACGGCAGCTGAAAGGCATTGCCTACCCATGGATAAACCAAAAGAGATGGTAAAATGGAAAGATGTCATAACTAATGAATGGAAAGGACCGGATCTTGTGTGGATAAGATCCAGGGGAGCTGTTTGTGTTTTTCCTCAGGATGAAAATAATCCTTTCTGGGTTCCTGAGAGGCTCACGCGAAAAACGGCAGAGACTCCTGATGACAGCCCTGCTCCTGACGCGGTGGAACCAGAGAGCCAGAGAAGAGACGAGATGGGCGATTCTGTCGGCATTCCTGAAACCAATTCCAGTGGAACTTGATGCTACAGTCTCCCCTAACCTTTTCACCCCCAATACTAACTTGGGTGGGGGTGGGACTCTTGGGAGCAATCCTTTGCTGCGGACTTGCGTTGCTTCTCTGGCTGGTTTGTAAGCTCGAGGCCCAAACAAAAAAGAGACAAGGTGGTTACTGCCCAAGCGCCGGTCGCTCTAGAACATGCAGCATCAGCCGATATCTGTTTGTCTTTGCTTAAGCAGTAGGTCGCCGGCCAGACAGCTCTTGCACTCCTAGAACTTCGGTTCATTGCACAGGATTAGAGTGTCTGGTTTGAGCAGCCCTTGAGGGATGCCGAGCTTAGCATCGCACTAAGAAACCCCTGGTCGCGGGGTATTCTCCGGGAGATAAGCCATTTGTATGAGGGTTTCCTGCCCCAGTGTCCCTCCCTCAGAAAAACGGCAGAGTGACAGGTCAGGTGTACTGCGGGCTACAAAAGGCCTAGCGGTTACTCCTGTACATGGTCTTTATACACCTTAATGAGGATTTGACCTCTATCTCCGCCCTCCTAATATGGGTGTCCTACTTTGCTCAAAGTATAAAAGATAGGGGGAGATGTGGGGCGCCGCCCACACATTCCCACGCTTCCGTCATTACAAGATGGCGCGGATATCCGGCTGTGGGGCGCCGCCCACACATTCCCACGCATTCGCCATTACAAGATGGCGCTGATATCTGGCTGGAGTTAGCAGTAAACAAGCCATGTGCGCACAGGCTGGGTAACTTTTCCGCCTCATGAGTTCCGCCTCTTCCGTGGCGTCATAGGGCCTGCTGAGTCTCAACCAATCAGGGGGCTCCGCGTCCAAGGCAAGGACTGATCCTTTTATAGGGGAAGGGCTGGATAGCTCCCCTCTCTTCTGCCTCTCTTCCTTTCTCTTCTGCCTCTCTCTCCCTCTCTTCCGCTCTTCTGCCTCTCTCTCCCTCTCTCTTCCTCTCTTCTTCCTCTCTTTCTCCCGTTGGTTTTTCGGCCGTCTCGTGGAGCTTGTTCGTCTTGTTCGTCTCTTTGGATCTCTTGGTTTTCTCCGTCCTTTTCGTTACGTGAAGCAAGTACCGGTTTTTCCAGATTAATAAAGTTTACCGCAGAAGGATTCTATTTTGTGTGCCGCGTCGTTCTTGCAGGCGAGACGGTTGCGCGGGACACGGAACCATACAGGGAGCGTGTGCCACTAGTGCCAGAGCACCACCTTCCTGCCTTGGTCCACACTCACAACATGGTTCCCGGAGAAGCACCAAGCCACGGCATTGACAGCAGTGCTGAGGAGAGGAAGACAGACCTCAGGAGGGCAGCAGGAGCAGAGTCCTGACTCTGGCCCTGGACATCCAACCAGCGGGGGTTGAGAAGCCTCTGTGAGCCGGAGACAATTTCCTTATCTATAAAATGGGCTCCCAGGATGGTGGTGATGTGCCCAAATGCATGTGAAAGGTCTGGGGACATATCAGAACATGGAAAGGCTTGCATGTGGAAATTTCAGTAGGCTGCTCACCAGTGGGGTCCCTGTAGGCTGGTCTCCAGCTTCCCAGTGTTTACATCCCAGATATACAGGGCACCATTTGAAGAGCCTGCCAGTGCATAGCTTCTGTCGGGGCTGTACCAGTCAGCAGAACAAGAGATGATCAGAAGTATAGACACACAAACACAGGCTACATAGGCATGACTTCCCAGACGCACCTGAACACAGCTTTGGTCCAATCAGAACTGCACTTGAAGCCATCTGCCCTGAGGACGGAACAGGGCTGCAGTCAGAGAAGCTGCTACCAGTGTGTCAGTCTTCCTCCAGATGTGAAAGGGGGCCAGCCCTTCAGCAGGATCTAGTCTAGAGTGGGCTATGAGGGAGGACCTCCCAGGACTTTCCTAACATAGGAGAGGCCCAACTGGCCCCAGCCAGTACCTGAACACCTGTCGGATATTGCTGATTCGCAGGTCGATAACCTTGAGTGTGTTGTCTCGGGAACAGCTAAGCAGATGCAGCTGATCGTGGCTAAGGTTCAGGGAGGTAACCCGGCCCTGCACAGGAATGACCTGGATACACTGAGGGCCCCTGTGGGGTTAGGGATAGAGGGGGATGAGAAAGAGACATCCTAGAACACTTTTGACAGGCTGTATGTGGCCACATTCCCAGCGAACATATTCCTGAGGCTGACAAGACTACTGTCCCTTCCCACTACAGATTAGAGAGTTGGAGCCTTTAGAAGGCGTGGGTCAAACAGTGATAGCCAGATATAGTGGCACAGGCAGGTAATCACAGCTGAGACAGGAGAGTCATAAGTTCAAGACCACCCTGGGAAACTGTTGAGGCCCTGTCTCAAAATAAGAATATAGAAGGGCTGGGAGCATTCTCCTAGCAGACACGAAGCCCTGGGTTCGACCACTAGCAAAGGAGCAATCTCAAAAAGAGAGGCTACAGGGACCTGCAAAGCTCTAGCTCTGCCTTTGCCAGC
Organism: Micromys minutus; assembly: GCF_963924665.1. Classification (NCBI taxonomy): domain Eukaryota; kingdom Metazoa; phylum Chordata; class Mammalia; order Rodentia; family Muridae; genus Micromys; species Micromys minutus. Next base: position 93,852,799 of record NC_137971.1, on the reverse strand, counting down.
CACTCACACATAATGGGCTTCTTACTTTAAAAAAGCAACTAGTCTTTTGTTGCTTATTTTTTTAAAAACACTAAAAAGTGGTGATAACATTACAAAGGTGCTTGTCTGTGTTGGCCGTAAGGCCTGGGAAGGAGTTCAGGGCTGACTAAGAGCCACTAAGAAGGTGGCACGGCTCCCACACGTGCTGAGCCCTCAAAGACCATTCCCAGCAGAAACCACGCACTGGCAGTACCAGCCTCACAGCCACACTTCCCCGTATGTTCCATAACCCCTCCTCCAACAGCCAGAGAAAGGAACAAAACCTCGGGGACCGCTATCACCCACGCCTAGATCACCTGCTGTCCCAGAACCGGATCTTCTGGTCATTGTGGCCACTGATGATGATGTGGTCCCCACACACCACGTCATTGCAGTAAGAAAGTACGTTGATGGTCCTGGAACCTGAGGACCAATGGGAAAATCCTAGCGTCTCAGAAAGTCGTCAGGAGCTACTGAATGTTGTGGCTATAAGGTCAAGTAGGGACGTCTCTTTCCAAGACTGGGTTCAAGCTACCTCTAATTCACCTACCAAAGACCAGAGTCACCAAGAAAGCAGGAAGTGAGCAGCAAACAGAGAAGGAAATCATTAGAGGACTGAGCTCAAATGAATATGAATCCCACAGCTACCACAACACAGCAAGGTAAGGGCCGTGGTAGCTAAGAGTTGGGGCAAATGGGATTGGGTCTCACAGTAGGCACGGCCCAGGTCCCACTCCTTCACTGTCCGGTCTCGGCTCCCAGTCACTGCCTGGTGCCTTGTTAGCTTGAATTTGGCAGCTGTCACTTTGTCCTTGTGTCCAGATAATGTTTCCTGTTCCCAGGAAAGCACACATTAAACCAAGCACCCCCACCCCACAAATAACCATTCTCCAAATCCTAAGGCATGATCCTTTAACCCTTGGGCAGCCTCCCCAGCTGGGCCTCACCTTGGACTGTGTCTCTCCCACCTTCCAGAGCTGGGCAGCCTGGTTGTAAGTAGCTGCCAAAACCTGGGAACCCTGGAGAGAGGGAGCAGTAGGAAAGGACCTGCACCACACTGGGTCTGACAAAGGGATAGGCCCTCAGGCCAGAGAGCCAGCATAGAAGCTGCCTCCAAGCTTCCCAGTCCGAGAGGAGCCAGGGAAATGAGTATAGCTCCTAGGGCAGGTTCTAGGACACCCGCAGGCATCAGCCCTCTGCCCAGTATGAAGACTGAAGTGACACCAATACCATGGGGCAAAGTCTCCTTACAGAGGGGTCAAAATCCACACTGGTGATGCTGCCGCCAGCTCCTTCGAGGGTCTGGTTGGCCTCCAGGCGACCTGGCAGAGCAGGGGAAAGGACGGTGAAATGAGAGTCTTAGCCTTACAAAATAGAGGTGCTGAGACACAGAGGCCTGGGCTCTGGGGTGGAGGTGGTACTTCCTCTAAATGCTGCTATAGCTCTAGGGGCAACTAGTTAGTTCTCAATGCTAGAGAAGACCAGAGCAGAGGGATGACAGGCTGGCCAGGTCAGGCAAGCTGAAGACCGACTTCTGGGAAGCCTTCCAGAATTGGTGTTGAATCCCTTTCCCCAGAGAGCACAAGGTGGACAGTGCTGGTCACCTCACTGACTTCTGGGAATGCAAGTGACACTAGAACAGGACGTAGCTGTACCAGGCACATTGGCATGGTTTATACCAGCACTGGAGAGGCAAAGGCACATAGATATCTGCTTGAGGCAAGCCGAGTGAGTTCCAGACCAACAGGGAAACCCTATCTAAAAACTAAAAGGTATCTTGGTAGACTCAGGGGCTTGCCCCACACCTGGCTCTATATGCCTTCAGGATGGGGTCTGAGGTCCCTCACTTCCTCTTTTGCAGGTCTGAACCCAGAGCCTGTCCTCTAGCAATAATCTCAGCACCCATCTTCCCCCAGGAGTTCTCCAACCACTGTCACAGGACGCTTCCAGCAGGGGACATGAGGACGGGTCTAACTAAGCCCCTTACCTCCTACAACATTCCAGAGGTGGATAAGCCGGTCAGCCCCTCCAGTTGCCAGGAGGCTGCTGTTGGGGCCAAAACAAACAGCATTGACCTCAGAGAGATGAGCATCCTGTTGAAAAAAAAAAAAAAGTGGGATGGGATTGGCACCCCATTCCCAATACATGGCTTTGTACCCACTCGTGGGACTTTTTACACCTGTTCTTAGATTGGCAGTTCTCTTTGACGGTCTTTGCAAAACTGAGTTTCAAACCTGTCCCCAGACGGTCTTTTCAACTATGCCTAGACCCCTGCTGCCCCGTGTTGTATGTCTGTTTCCTTCTCACTCTCTCTGGTCTGTGTTCCATTGTAAAATGCTGTGTGGCTCCCACCATAGGCTGAGGGCAAACTCCTCTGGCCCACTTGACCCACCCCTGAGCATTCCTATCAGCACCTCAGGCACATGTCCCAGCTCCTTCCTTACCAAGACATCCTGAGCCTGGGAAGGAATTTGGGCAGACACACACACGGGGATGCTTTGGTACCGCTGCTCAGGTATGCCCCCAACTGAGTGACCTCTTCTTTTCTTGAAGCTACAGGGATGAGGACAAAAAGGCATTCATCGAAGCCTGCTGATGTGGGGACTTTAAGCTCTCCTGAGGCAGCAACAAGAAGCAGACGTGACAAGCGGCAGGACATTGCCCACAGCACAGTAGACAAGGTCCACAACCCAGCCTGGCCACTGCGGGGATGTGGTCACTGTACACTGAGACAAGCAGACACAAGACAGGGTGGTGGATACAGGGAAGCATTAGGGATGCCTGGAATATTAGTCACAGCATTACCGCTGCTAGGCTAAGTAATTCGGAGCAAGTCTTAGACATGTTGAGCTCAACTGGTCAATCAACCTCAGGCTAGCACTCAGTCTATGAAGACGCTGAACAAGGAACTGGAAAACAGTTATAAAGAGCTGATCTTCCGCTATCCACCCAGATCCTGCCTGTGGAACCCAACAAGATGCACATACAGACAAGTACCAATGGACGGACAGGCCAATGCTCACGCAGCCTTACAGGGGCACCAGTCCCTTCACACATATACATACACACACTTACTCCAGCAGCCCCTTCACCACATCCACACAGCGGGACAGGGTCAGAGAGGTGGCCGAGGCAGACCTGGCGCAGAATGGAGAGACATACTGAGAGCCTGTTCACGGCTGTGCCAGCGGCAATCGCTGATTCGTGTATTTGGCTAGGAGCCCTTGGAAAGGCTGGTGCTCGCTCAGGGCAGGAACGAGAACCTGACTTCTTGAGGACTGGGAGACGTATGACATAGACTAACGCAGAAGGGTGGAGGGAGGGAGAGCCTTGGTAGTGATCACCTCCCTAAGTCTCCACCAAGATGGTACAAAGAGTCCCGTTCCCTAAGTGCTCACCAAGTGCTCCCGGGAGACCAAGCCCCCCCAGCCTGTGGAGAGGGCCAAGAAAGAGAATGTTGCTCCCAGGCTGAGACAGAGAGCAGGGGAGCCCCCAGCTTCCTGATCAGCCCCCCATAACACCCAAGAAAGTGTTTGTGCTGGCATATCTAGATTCATTAGGATTGCCAAGAATTTGGAGAAACAGCATTTCATGATGCTCCCATTAATTCACCGTCCAGGGACAGGTGCCTGAAGGAAAGTCTTCTGGAAAAGAGCCTTCAGGCCTACAAATGGGAAAGGAGTGTCAGCTCAGTGGCAGGCCAGTCAAGATGTAATAGAAGCCAAATATGCTGACACATACCTATAATTTCTGCTACTGGAAGGTAAAGGCAGGAGATCACAAGTTCAAGGTCATCCTTGACTACAAACTGAGTTTGAGGCCAGCTGAGAGGCACCCAAAGATTCAAGCTCCCATCTGATCTCAAGTGTGAACACACTTTGACACAGGCTCACTAACCTTGCACATGTGCTCATGCCCCTGTGTGGACACACACACATACACTCCCGTGTTTACACACAAGCCTAGTGTCCCAAGGTCTTGTCTACTCCCCTACCCTTTTACAAATAAGCCTCCTAGCTCACCCTCAAGGGCACTGGTTCTTGAAAGTAGAGAATGAGGTAACACTGCCTCATGGCACTTGAGATCGGACCAGTACTGGGATGTACACAGGCCTCTCCAAAATCTGGTCCTGTTAGATGTGGACAGCCTCCTGGGTGGGGGACCAGCTCAGGTGGGAATAACTGAATGCTCACCTGAAAGGTCTCTTCCATTTTTCACAAGTCTCACTCTCCAGGAACTCAGGCTTCGTGGCAGGAGCTAGAGCCACAGTTTCCTCTTTGGTCCCAACTTCTAGAGTGTTTGGGATCCTGGGAGAGAAAAGCAACTCAGGAACACCAAAGGGGAAGCCCACCCCAGCACTAAGATCACTAGCTACTAAGTACTGTCTTTCATGACCACACATATCTCTACGCATGTCCAATGACCTGACCTGACATAGGCACATAGGTACACAGTGTACCTATAGCCAGCGGGAGTGGGGTGTTAGTAGACTGTGTGTGGGTCGTGCACACATCCTAGGACAGCTCCCCAATACTAGAGCCATCCCTGTCCCCATCCCCATTCTTACTCGCTGATGCTCACAGTCCGCTTAGCCGCTTTCTTCAGCTCCTGGGACACCCGAGCCTGGTTGGCCCTGGTAGAGAGAAAAGCATCCTAAAAGCTTAAGGAGGTACTTTGCAGAAGGGACGCCACAGTCTAAGCAGATCCTTCTGATTAGTGGGAGGCCCTGCTCTCCCCCACACTTGCCCCCTCCCCACACCTTTTAACCAGGCTGAGTTCTGATTGCTTTCCCCATGGGGCGTGGCCCAGAGTTTTCACCTCTCTCTACGCTCATTACGTAGATTGCGCTCGGCGGCGGCGCGCGCCTTACGCTGCACGAGCTGCTCCAGCAAGTCGCGCGCCTCTTCCTGGAGCCTGCGCAGTGCCGCCTCCTGGTGCGTAGCTTGCTCGCGCAGCGTCTCGTAGGCTTCCCTCTGCGCCGCGTTCTCCGCTCGCCGTTCCTCCAGCTGCCGGGACTGCTGAGCCCGCGCCTCCTGTAGCTGCACCACGCAGGCCTGCAGGGCTTCCAGTCTGCAGAATAAACATCAGCCGGTGTCTCCGTGGGTTCTTTAACCCCCAACCACAAGTTTAGGGATTGCTTGGGGACTACGGGAAAGCTCTAGGGGCCCTTCCCATGCCCTAGCCTGGGGTAGACACCAAGCCCAACCTTTTTCTCACCTGCCCTGTCGCTCCTCCAGCTGTGACTGCAGGGTGTCTAGGGCTGCGCTCTTCTTCACCACCTGGTAAGCCATCTGGGGAGGACAGGTGGCATGGGCACTTTTACAGGGTGAGCCTAGCCAGCCACCACCCCGCTGCCCGGTTCCTGACATGGAAGCCCAGGCTGAGGTAAGTTTGGATCTTGCATAAGAATGCCCTGCAGCTTCATGGGATAATTCTCAGACCCTGGGCTCTAGAGTCTGACCCCTAAGTGTCAGTACTAGCAGTGTCCTTTATTTTCTCGGTGACCCTGCGGTAGATATTTAACCTTGCAGCAGGAGGAATCTGCTTCATTTCCATACCTGTAAAATGGCAGGGGAGTGCTTTCCTAATCACAAGATAAACCAGAACTACTGTTAGGAACTTACAGTAAAGGCAGACTGTTTGCCTTGCCCCAAGCATTCTACATACAGGACTCGGTCTCCATAGCACCAAAAGAAGCGCTTCTATTTTCATTTTTACACTTGAGCTGACACCATTAAGTGACACAAAGTTACACAGCTAAGTGGCAGACCCGATTACTTGAACCCAGGCCACCTAACAATATTAGGCTCCACGTAAAGTAACAGTGTGCTCAGGGGTGTAAGGGATGTGAGTTCTACTTCCCATCTCCCAACATCTGGCTTCTAGCCCATCCCCTACCACTGGCCCACACTGACAGCCCTCAGAAGAGACTCGCACAAGACTAAGAACAAGAACCCAGGGGTGCAGAAGCCAGACTCAGTCCTGGCACCCTGGGTTGAGGCTATTCCTTCGAACTGAGAAGGCTACAGGGATGCAGCCCCATCAGTGGGCACAGCCTTGCCCTGGTGAGGACAAAAACAGATCCAGGGCAAAGCTGTGTCCTCCAGTGTTGAGATTAACATCTGTGGCTCCGAAACTCTTCTTACTAATTTATTCCCAAATCTTCCTCCTCAGGGCCTGAGGAGGAAGCCAGGGCTGCTCACCTGCCTTGATATAACTCCTCATGTGAGAGGTCCTGAGAGGGACCCCATGCAGGTAATGGGGCACCTGTTCCTTCATAGCCCAATTATAGCATCATTTGTTCTGTTCTTTGGGTTTTTTTGTTTGTTTGTTTGGTTGGTTGGTTGGTTTTTTAAGACAGGTTTCTCTGTGTAGCCCTGACTGTCCTGGAATTCACTTTGTAGACCAGGCTGGTTTTGAACTCACAGAGATCTGCCTCTGCCTCCCGAGTGCCAGGATTAAATGTGTGTGCCGCTGCTGCCGAAACTACCACTCCAACTCACTGAATCATTTTTAACACTGAAAAGCCAACAGCCATCTGTATTCCCCCCACCTGTCACTTGCTTTCAGATGACAGGTAGAGATAGAAATAGATTAGTGGTTGCCAGGGATTAGAGATGTTCTGGTGTGACGAAAAGGAGGTTTCGAGAAAGAGATCTCGTAAACAGTATCATGATGGCTACATAAATCTGCTCATGGTAGTGTCAGACCACTGTCAAATTATAACCACATAGCACACTGGGGAGAGGCCCTCAATGTCTTCATAACCCACTCCCACGCTGTGTTGGGCAGGTGAGGAGCCATGCTATAATGACTTGTGATTACTGGCTCGTCATAGTCTTCCTGGAAACCCACAGGACCGGGTCTCGTTTATGGCCACACTCCCTGTTCTTTGGATTGTCGATAAATAGTTGTTGGAAGAATAAATGAAGAATCCCAGAAAGTAGATCTGTGTGGGTAAAGGTTCGAGAGCAGGGTCCACACTTCTAAGCCCCATACGCTGCTCTGCAACTATAAAGTTATGGAGGACTGAGTAATGCAGCAGAAACAGTTCCACTCCCTGTCTGCCTTCTGTGGACCATCTCTCCCTCCCCTACATTCTCAGATCCCTCCCTGCTTACCTCACCGCAGACCAGCTGCAGCCCCTTCTTCTCCTGCTGCCACTTCACCCTCAGAGAGGCTGGTGAGGAGTCTTGGTCAGGGCCTGTCCCCAAGACCTTCTCACTGGCAACCAAGAAGAATTTATGGACCCTTCTCTCACCCCAGTGCCCAACATATACCCTAAAAAGCTTGAGGAGCCATTTGCTTTCTCTTGGGGTAGGTGGAAGCTAATCAGAAAACAAGCAGTCTCGGAAATAATACTCTATCCATGACCTCTGCTCTGAGATGGTCCAGACCTTGGACCCCTGCCAGTGACATTCCTCAAGAAGTGTCTGCTGGCACAATGGCGCACGCTTGCTTTCTCAGAACTCAGGAAGCTAAAACAGCATTCGGTGATCAAGGACAGCCTGGGCCACTTAAGGAGAACCTGTTAAAAAATACTTGGGGGTGGGAGGGGACTGGAGAGATGCCTCAGTGATTAAGAGCACTGACTGTTCTGAGTTCAAATCCCAGCAACCACACACTGGCTCACAACCATCTGTAACAGGATCTGATGCCCTCTTCTTGTGTGTCTGAAGACAGCTATAGTGTACTCATATACATAATAAATAAATGAATCTTAAAAAAATAGCTCTGAGTTGGAAAGATGGTTTCCTGGACACACTGCTTGCCATACAAGAATGGGGGCCTGAGTTTGGGCCCCAGCACCTACATTAAAGAACCTGGCATACTTTGTCAAGAGCTGAGAAAGTTGAATCTGCTAGCTATAGGTTCGGTGAAAAACCTTGTATTAAAAACTAAGGTAAAACATAATTAATGAAGACACTTGTCAACCTCTGGCCTCCACCTTGAAAATAGCACATAAACACACAAAAGAGTTGTAATCCCAACCGGAGAGGGAGAGGCAAGAAAATGAGGAATTCAAGGTCATTTCCAGCCTACCTAGGCTGTATCCTCTTATCAGTTCTGTCTCTCCAACCTATTCCCTGCTCTTTGGAATAGCGAGGCTCTTTTTGAAGGAATCAGGTAAGAGAAAAGGAACAAGACTCAGAAAAACAGGAGAATAGGACTAGACAGAAGACAAATGCACGGGAGAAGAGTCAGGGGGAAATATTAAGCAGCCGGCTTGGGAGGACTTGAGAGACTTTCTTCTGTCCCGTCTCACATCCCCAATAGCTACAGGCTGATTGGGTGCCAGGGCTGAGCACAGCAGAGAGGCAGGCACAGAAGTCCGCTCACAGACAACTCACCTGGAGTCCTGATGTGGGGTGGAGATGACATCCTTTGGCTCTGACTTCAACTTTTCTGAGAACTTGGCTAGCAGTTCAGCCTTCTCTAAGAGATGGTTATCTGGGGATGCAAAAGGGTTAGCCTGTGGTAAAGGCAGATGCTTGCCAGCAAACTCCCGACACAAGTTACCTCAAGTTGGGACAGCTGCAGGAGCCCAGGGGCCTGGGAATAGGGAAGCCCCTGGAGGCTGGGCTCTGCGTCTTCCTTGGGGAGTATGTGTCTGGCAAAGTCTCTTCCCTTCATAGGCCCACAAGCCCACCCAGGAGACAAGGACAGAAAGACTACCAATGCTACCTAGAGAAACATTGAAGAGAGATAGAAGGAAAGCAAGGGGCCTGGGATGAATTCACTTCTGCCAGAGACAAAGTCTGGATCCAGAGCATAGAGAAACAAACAAAACCACCGGTGTATGGCCTCCAGCAAGTCACTTCCCCTTAGAGGCCTCAAGGTTTACAATGAAGTAATTCTCATTTCTACCCAAGAGCTTCCTCTAGGTCAACATTGAAAATCCTTGAGCAATTATCTAACAAAGCTTCCCAAGTTAGGTGGTTAGACCTTGAACCCCCTCATCTACATCCCTTCCTTTTTTCTTTTCTTTTCTTTTTTTTTTTTTTTTTTTTTTCTCTTAAACCAGTTCCAGGCAGACTGGAGCTGCTAAACTGAGGCCAGATCCTCATCTCCCTTACTTCACTGTCTTCATGACTTAGGTTCTGGGCCCTGACTAATTCTCAAAACTCTACCCTAGACCCCAAGGCATTGCAAGCACCCCCAGCCCCAGCATACAAGATCACAATGTGCCTCATTTGCAAGGAAGAAATCTAAGGTAAAGGACTTGAATTACTCCAAACCACAGACCAGGGTTGCTTCTCCTGTACAGTTCTCAGGGGTGGTTTGTCCCTCACACCTATAGTCCCACTGTCTATCAAAGCAGTCGGAGAAGTGAGGCTGTCTGGAGGTACAGGTGTACAGCCCCAAGAGAGGATCAGCCCTTACAAAGTCCCGAGGAAAACAACTTTAATTTCGTGGGTGCATCAAAATTAGCACCAAGTTAGGAAGCAGTAGGGAGTATGGTTAGACTTTTCAGCTTCAAACACACAGTCACTGTTGACCAAAAGGCAGGACATACAGATGCACTCAGCATTCCTTGGCTTGAACCGCCACACCCCCTCCTGGCCAAACTGCTCAGAAATAACCACACGAGAGTTTAACTTCCGCTGGCAGGACAAGCAACCTAAAGAAACCCGGGGCCCCATTCGAGCTATGATCCGCTAGACAGGTGCTCCACGAACGTACGCCAGAATAATCTATCCGGCGCAGAACCTACCAGAGACTTTCGCTCCTTCCTTTCAGCTACCATGGCTGCTCTGGCCACGTCTGCCTTCCTTAACTGGACTCTGGGACCAAACGGACTGATCAGGCCCTGCCCTAGGGACCGCCTGAAAGGGGCACTCGACAAAACCAACACTGAGACGGAGCTTGTGTCTAGGATGCTCCAGGGAGGCAGAGCTGAGAGTCTTGAGGGCTAAGCAGCACCTGGGCTGAAAACGGCAGGCAGGGACTCTGTCCGGAGAGGGGCGTAACAGGTTCCAAGATGCAAGGCCCTCGGGAACCAAGACAGCGCCACTACCCTGAGTCACAAGTCGAGCAGCGGGATAAGCCCTCTCCCAGGGCAGGGAGCACCACCTCCTCAAAACTAGTCATCCCTGAGCCCCCGGGGACGCACTCACAAGCCGGCACTAACTCCAGAAAGAGCGCCTTTTGCGTGCGGTCCCGATGCCGCAGCTGCTGCACGATGTGGCGTTTCCAGAGCGCGGCGGGCGCGCAGGGACCGCCGGGGGCGCCGGGTCCCGCCATGGCGGCCGAGTCCCTAGCGGCCGCGTACAGCTCCAGCTCCAGCGGGGCGGGGCCTACCGGGGACTCCATGACGTCAGGGCGGCAGCGGCGGGGAATCCCCGGGCTGAACCAAGCGTGCTTGTCAGGGAGATCTGGACACCTCAAAGCAGGTGCTGCTGCGGCCCGACCAAAACCTTCAGCCCCCAAAGAAGCGAGTTTCTCTCCCCCGGGTAAGCAGCAGGGATCGCAGCCTCCCTTGATGCCTGTGGGCGCGTCCAGGGCGGGGCCTCGGAGTCGCCTTCCTTAACCTCGCCGAGCCTGGACCAGTGTCAAAAGCTGAGGATGCAGGACGCACTTGAATTCCTAGAAGGGAAGACTCTGCCACCATCCCTGGGCTGTACAAGGACAAGCACAAGGCACAAGCAGTCTAACAGAAAAGACTCCCTGAAGGACCCCACTGTCACCCGCATGGCGACTGTTGAGTAAGGGTTTTATGAGGGATCCACTAATACCGTTACCCAGAGGGAGAGGAGACAAAAGGACTCTTAAGCTCCGGAAAGAACAAGTGGGCAGGTCTGATGACATGAAAATTACCAATACAGGAGGGCGATGGAAGTAGCTCGGCGATCGGATTCTTGCTAAGCCTGTGTGAGGGCCCAGATTCAAGGTCCAGCCCTTCAGAGTTGTTAGGAGAGAAAGCAGTCCATGGGAGGAGCAAGATTTAGAAGTCCAGTTGGTAGCAAAATTTGGGCTCTAGAAAAAGGCTCCGTTTATCTGGAAAACTCCAGGCTCAGAGGAGAGAAGGGGCTTCCTTGTCTGCAGCTGTATGTAGTAGGTATCCGAGGTAGCCGGCAATCCAGAGTTCTGACTCAGGGCCTATCTGCTGCCTCTCTTGGTTAGCACAGACATCTCTTGTGAGTACATTTGACAGTGAATCTGGGCTCGCAGGGGATTGTAATGAAATTGTCTCTAGCAAAGAATTCTACAGATACAGGCTGTGCTAAAGAATGACAGGAGAGATTCAGTGTGGCAGCCAGACAATGTGACATACTAAGGAAGGTTCAGCAATCCATTGGGGCTCGGGGAAGCCTACTAATGGCCACGCCCTTAAATTTTCATTTCAGAGATGGGCAGTAGTCGCACCTGTCTTTAATCCCAGTACTCTACCACTGAGTTATATTCCTTATATATAACTATATAGATAGATAGAGATAGATAGATAGATAGATAGATAGATAGATAGATAGATAGTTATACATCCTATCTACCTTCTTACCCTCAAAAATAAGCTGGCCTCATATTGACTAGACCTCCCCAGATCTAGGATAACATGTGCCACACAGTCTGGCCTCAAATCTCTCATACAATGGCATTAGTTCCACCTATGAGGCTGGAGCCCACGTGACTTACTTCCTAAATGTCCCCAGCTCTTAATACTATTGTTGGGTAATGGCTCCGGCATGACTTTAGGGTGATGCCCACAGCCACACCCTAGAACCTAGGTGCACCTATGACTGACCTATGACTGACTACTAGTCCTTTAAGGGGAAGACTGTTCAAGATGGGATGAACCGAAACTTCTTGTGTCTTCCCTCCACAGGGAAAAAAACTTGAAATCTCGGCATCATTCCGTGGTGGCTAGTGCTATAAAATGGGCAAGGAAGAGGAAGGTGACCCCGCATTACCGTAGAAACTGGGTCAAGGCTATGTAGATATGAGGAATACAGATCTGCTCCAATGAAGTACAATAGCAGTGGAGTGAGATGTGGCAAGAGGGTGCTTGACAAGTAAGTCAACCTCTTAAGTTGTTTGAGTGTATTTGGTTTAAAGCGTTGGAGAGAGATGGTGGTTCGGAGAGAGCTGGCGCAGAGCACCTGCCTAGCATGCACCAGACAAGCTTCATTCCTACTCTCCCCTCCCCCAGCAGCACACAGGCCACACTCATTACCGCTCTGTAGAGCTTTCGAAATGAGCCCTGAAGAAAGCCTCTAGGCTCCATGAAGGCAGATATGTGTGGCTTCCAAAGCACCTGAAGGATAGGGAGTTGAGATGGGGAATACAGCTCAGAAGTAGAATGGGAACCAGACATGCCAAAAGCCCTGAGACAGATTCCCAGAAACACACGGCAGAACATTTGGGGACTGGATAAGATGAAGACACTGAAGGGACTTCAAGGGAGCCTCCATGAGAGATCAAAGTAGGAGATGTGACCTTCACTTTGAAACTCAACTGTCTGTGGAAGGGATGGGGTGGAGACAAGAAACACATCAGAGAGTTTCCACCTTCCCTACCCCAGTGTTGGTAACTTCCTAGGTCTTACGACATGATCAGATATCTGAATACACCGGTGAAAAGCCACCTGTCATTGGTGAGGGGTGTGTGCCACCCATCCCATAGCCAGAGGAAGTCAGTACCAGAACACAGCGGTGAATGTCAGTCTTCTTCCAACCGAAGAAAAGGTCGGCCAAAAATAGACCTTTGAATACACAGAGGAACTTGTGGGTAGACTTGAAGAAGGGCGTCCTCAGTATTGGAGAAAGACTTGAGTTTGAGGTCTGAGAGTCCTAAGCAGGGGGATGGAAGCAGATGAGGTCATCCAAAGAGAATGTGCAGAAGCATAGTGGGCTGAGACAGAACCGGGTGGCTGCCACTGTTTTAAGTTGTCCTAGTCCAGTCAGATACATCTATGCCCCTTGTGGTGGCACTTGCCTATAATCCCAGCACTCATACAGCAGAAGCAAGAGAATTATCACAAGATTGAGGCTAGGCTAGTATACAAAATGAAAGGCCAGCCTGGGCTACATTGCAAGATCCCATTCCAAAGCAAAAACTATTGTCTAATGGAATTAACTGCTAGACATGCGTGGTATTACACACACTTCTGTTCTTGCAGCATTCGGGAGGCAGAGGGGTCACAAATTCAAGAGCAGCCACGGACACATAATGAAAACATTTTTGTTTGTTTGTTTGTTTTTTAATATTTAAAAAAAGGGTAAGGATAAGGTTAGGGCCAGGGTTTGATCCCAGCACATACATGAGAGTTCACAACGTCTGTAACTCCAGTTCTAGGGGATCTGACACCCTCTTCCTACTTCCTCAAGCACACACATGGTACATCTATACAGATACAATAAAAATAAATATGTTTTTAAGGTGAGATGTTTGGCATCGTAGCATATGCCTTTAATCCCCGTCCAAGGCAGGTGGATATGTTCTCAGTGTGACCTATGGCCTCTTCCAGGGGAAGGTAAAAGCCCACAATAAACAAAGGTCAATGCTTGTATCCATTGTGAAAGACAATGCATCAATTACCAGTCTTGCTTTTCTGGAGGATCTCTGAGTTTGAGGCCAGCTTGGTCTACGTAATGAGTTCCAGTAATCTAGGGTTACATAGTGAGACTCTGTCTCAAATCATCAAGATTAAATAAAAACAAAACAAACAAACAAAACCAAGCTGTGAGTGCTGACACATGCCTGTAAGTATATGCTACTTGAAAGGTAGAGGAAGGAGAATCATAAATTCTAGGTCTTCCTCAGCTACATCATGAATTCCAGGCCAGAGTGATTTTGTCTTCAAAAACCAGACAAAGCAGCAGTTTCTTGATGAAGAATTAATACTTTTCCAGGCTACCCTCCTAAGAGCAAGTGCACATTTTTAATATAACCAACTTTTACTTTCTGTTGCTTCTAGGTTTCAAAATACTCACTTTATACAACTATAGTGTTCCACAGTAAAAAATACTTTCATTTTCTACCATAAAAGATGTAGTAGATTCTTAGAAGAAGAAGAAAAAAAATAAAGCCAAGTCTTTCAGAATTCATTTAGGCTGTCAACATCATCTCCACAGCAAGAAAAGCTACACAGCCATTAAAATACTGCAGGGTTCTTGGAGCCTTCTTATCACACATACCTATCAGCCTGCTACGTGCATTCCCAGGGACGTACAAACAGAGCCACCAGCGCCCTGAGGTAAACTGTCCCTGAGGATTTATCATGAATGCTAACTTGATGAGATTTAGAATCACCATGCAAACAAGTCCCTGGGTGTGTTCGTGAGAGATGATCTAGAGATGAGTTTAATTGAGGTGGGAAGAGCCACCCTGACAAGAGCAGTATTTCCACGGGCTGGGACCACTGGCTGGGTAAAGACGAAGTGAACTGGAGACGAGCATTCATCACTTTCTGCTTCTGTGGTTGCGCCCCCAGCCTCACACTTCTCCCTGCGTGACTTCCCTGCCATCATGGACCATATCCTCACACTGTAAGTCAGAATAAACACTTTCTCTGCCTTGTTGCTCTCTGGGGTGTTTAATCACAGCAATAGGAAAAGTAACCGATGGGTCACAGTGTGTATCAGCCACGCATGCCTTGTCTTTTCATTTATTGTGGGTTTGTGCCTTCTGGATAAGACCACAGCTAAGGTCATAGGCCACACTGAGAAAAGGCTGTGTCACATCCATCTGTCCGTTCCTACTCTCGACATCTGTCTGGCATATGCCTAGAGGTGATTTTGTAAAGTAGTGGCTGTCTCCATCCAAGCAGGCATTAACTGTGGGATTGACATGTCACAAGAGAATGGCTGTGTTCATTGCCCACCACATTTGTCTTTAGCCTGAACTGGCTGAAAAGGAGGAAGGGGTTGGATAAAATTGATGACATTCACTAGTACTAAGCGCAGAACATGACTCCAGTCACCCCCAATGACTTAGTCCCACAGATCTTCACCTGGAGGGTGGCTCTTGCATGGTCATTAGCTCGGTGTGCTGAAGCTGCCTGTGGCTGAAGATCTTGATGTAGACCAACAGCACTGTATATAGGAGATGCTCAAACCAAAATACATGGTATAGCTCACGGGAACCACATTTAAGACGGGACACATCAGGAGAAGGAGTTTTCATCACAGGCTTTTGTTGCCTGTGCCCTGGACTACTCACCACCTGACCCTACCTGCTCTTGGGGGTTGGAGGTGAGGTGGTGCAGAGTCAACAACACAGACTCCAGGAGCAGGTGAGAAACAGCCGCAAGCTCCTCTGAGCATTGCTGCGGGTTCCTTTAATACCCTTCACGCACTTGGTTCCAAGAAAGCATCTCTTCCAAACAGCAGTTCCTGATTGGCTGGCATTGTCTGCAGCAGTAATCCTTGGTCTCTCAGGCAGTTCTCAATTAGGTCCTCCTACAGGAGATGCTTTTGTAGCTGTGCCTCCCTCTCTCCCCCCAGTGTTTACCTAGAGGTGGTCCTGATTTCCTTCTACAGGCTTTGGTCTCTTTTCTACCCCAGGAATAAAATCAGTCTTAAGCCAAAGGCACAGACCCAGAGGACAGCAATGAGCCCTTAGAAGAACTCAGGACCCAGGCACCAGTTACACAATGAAGTGGGCTGCTACAGTGGCTCTGGCAGAAACACCAGAAAATGGCTGACGGGTGTCTGCAGCACATTGCACAGGCCTGCCGTAGAGCACAAGGGCATGCTGCCCACCATCAGCACGACGTCAACACAAAGACACAGATCCCACCTCACAACTAAGCGAGAGTTTATTCCGGGGCCAAATATGAGTGTACTGGCCCAGAGAACACAGAGACGGTTACCCCCAAACACCATGCTCCAAAGTAATGGCAGCATGAAATTTTTATAGTAGCAGAACAAAATGACAAACCAAGATACTGTTCAGATGTATTAGTAGAAATATCAGGTGGGCTGGTTACAGCGACGTAGAGCAATACCAGCTACAGGCCTTGGGCTCTCTGAGGGCAAGTCTTGGCTGATGGCGAAAGTTAGACATATGTTAATACAGTCCAAAGAGGACTTTACCTGGTAGCCACCACAGGGGTATCAGGTCAAATGGAAATGTGGGCAATAAATGGCTATTTAAAGGGTTTAAGACAGTTGAAGATAATTTAGCTCTGGACCTGCAACATTCCACCTATCCATGACCATCTGAGTTCTTATCAGTTGGGCTGAAGAGATGGCTCAGTGGTTAAGAGCACTGACAGCTCTGGAAGAGGGCCTGAGTTCAAATCCCAGCAACCACATGGTGGCTCTGTAACAGGATCAGATGACCTATTCCGATGTGTCTGAAGACAGCTACAGTGTACTCATATATAATAAATATATAATTTTTATATGTTTGAATGTTTAACATAGCTTTGGCTTTTTTTTTTCTTTCTGGAATTTTGATTCAAAGCATCAGCCAGCCCCAGCACAACGGACAGCACACCCCATGCTTTTGACCGTATGGCCCAGTAATCATCTATCCTACCCTCAGGCAAGTGAGTCTGGTTGTCCAGTGAGAGTTAAGCAACACTGTTCGAAAGGCTTATCAAGTCTGCACTGAGTGGACCCAGAATCTTGCTTGTTTGAAAACAATAAAAGTAAGATATACGGTGTGATTTTTCAACCTGGAGGTTGCAACCCCTTTAGGGGGGTCTCTCAACCCTTTCACTGGGGTCACCTAAGACCATCAGAAAACAGAGATATGTGCATTACAAGTCATAAGAGTAGCAAAATTACAGTTACAAAGTAGCAATTAAAAACAACTTTTGGTTGGGGTCACCACAACCTGAGGAACTGTATTAAAGGGCATTAGGAAGGCTGAGAACTGCTGATGTAACATGCTAGGAAGCCATTTTACATGGATCTCTGTACCCGAGTCCACGCAGTGGCTCAGGTCCCCTGGCAAGACTCTCCATGTTGTTCATATCATTTCCAACAGCAAAGTTCTGGATAGCCCACGGTTCAGAAAAACAAGCCTGCTGGGTTGGTAAGAAATAAATTGTTACTCAAAGCAGGAGGTCATTATACCATTTTTATAGCTGCGGTATGTCCTTGGGAAGATATTATTTCCTGTTAACTTTACAGCTGGCATTTTCTGCGCCTGTTATCCCAGCCTAATGAACAGTAGGGAAGATTTTTACAACCCAACCTAATTTCTAGGTTGCAGGGGACAAACAGTGGAGAAAGAAAGAAGTGAGTAGGCAGGAAGAAACTGAAACGTGAGCCTCAAAAAGCAAGGCGAGACAATTATGTCGAAGACAGCAACAGATTTAAATTATGGAACTGTCCAACAAGCATTAGTTAAAACTAGTTTTGTTTAAAATGGCATTCAATTAGGGTGATATGTGTCTTTTGTATCCAATCCAGGACCTCAGGTCTGCTAGGCAAATGGTTTACCACTGAGGTTCCACTATGGAGCCCAATCTGACCTCAAACTCATGTCCCTTCCATCTCCAACTCCTGGGACACCAAGGCTGCCAAAAATTTTGACCGCTGTAGGACAAAAGAGTCTAAGCCAATGGTGATCGGAGTGCTGAGCAGCGGTGGGGCAACTGCAGACAACTTAGTGTCCTTTCTGAGATACAAGCTAGCTACTGTGTAATGTATCGTCCTTAGAACCAACCAACCCTAGTTTCGAGCCCAGGCTCCACCTCCTCACTGCCTTGACCCGCTTCAGGAGACCTCCACTGGCTCCAAACTCCAACTTCCAATATGTCCTTCTGCGACCCCACTCTCCAACTTTCTGGAAATGTAATTTTTACGAGGGCGAAGCACTGCGCCCAAGCCTCAGCCCTCCGCCCCTCTGGCGCTTGGTCCAGCCAAGGTAAGGCTGGTCCCATAGGCTTCACGGGGTGGCGGCCTCTCTGCCCCTCCTGCTCCAAGGTTTGGAGACGCCTACACCCCAGGGGGCCGCAGTGGCAGAGCGGCCAGAGCGGCCACAACCACTAGAGGGCTGCAGGGCCGCTGCTAGTCCATCGGGAGCTCGGGGCGTGCTCACTGGAAAGCGCACGCGCGACCGCGGGCCTCGCCGCCTTGGTAAACACCAAAAAGGCGCCTGCGCAATGAGGGCCTCACGTTGGACGCGCGGGGGCGCCTGAGCAAAGATGACAGTAATGTGTAGTAACGGAACTGTCCACTCTTCTTTCCGTGAACCTTTTATTGTTTGCAAAGCACAGCCCCTCCGTTGTCTAGATCCTCACACCGGACTTTACAAAGAGAATAAAAGACCAGAGTAGCAGTCCAGAGCTATAGCCCAGCCTCCACTTTTGACTTGCTGTGTTTCTTATGTAAATTACTTCCTTGGGAACCTAAGCTTTCTCATTTATAGATGGAATCAGCTTGTTGGGAGGATCAAATGAGATCCAAGGATGAAAATGAAACTCCCAAGCAGTCTGTAAAACAGAAGATTATTACAGTCAGTTGATTCAGGCAGAGAGAGCCAATTCCTTTTTTTTTTTTTTTTTTTTTTTTTTGCATATTGCAAACCTGAAGATAACAAACAGGCCCAGAGCTAGCCCAAATCACTATGTGAACTGGGGCTAGAACCCAGCCTTTTTGCCTTTGGGCCTAGAGCTCTTCTTCACATCGTAAAGACTGGCTTTGTTGGATGTACATCTAGTAAGCCCACCTGTTCCAGAAAGGTGAGTCACTATTCTGCGTCTGACCCAACTAGGCATGATGAGGAAGGCCCAGCTACTCAGACTCAGTGTAGTTCAGCAGCTCTCACCATGAGGGGTGTGACCCCACTGGGATGACATATCAGATATTTACATTATGATGCTGTATTAAAGGGTCATAGCAATTAGGGAGGTTGAGGGCCACTGGTATAGCTGGAGCTGTGCAAACCCTGCTTTCAAAATAGTATCCCAAGTACAGCAGGTAAGGAATATCACTAAGGGAGAAGGGACAGGAATGGGAAGGACCCCTGAGCTGGTGTGTACTGGTAGAGCTGGCCCGCGTGGTGAGACAGCCACCTTGAAAGGAGGCTTTAAGAGCCATTGGAACAACGTAGAGGAATAAGGTGGCGCCGTGGACATCCGTGGCCCACATCCGGTCAAGCAGCTGCCCACTAGGGAAGTACACTCGTCTGTGTCTCTCTGCCTTGCGGCAGAACGCTCTATGCCTCTGTTCCTGTAGCGTTCTCAGAGGCTCTGAGGGTAGACAGATGAGGGAAAAGGCTGAGGAGTCACTGAGGTTCAGTTGCTTATGGGGCCTCCTTGGGTAACTCAGGAAATGCGAATACATGTAGAAAGAGAAATCTAAAATCTGTCCCAGCTCCAAGTATCTAATCCTTCGGCCCCCACTTACTGCTTTGTTTTTCAGCCAAGAAACTAGAGCTGAAGGAAATGGAAGGCTGGGGACGCAGCTCATTGGTACAGCACTTGCCTAATAGGTACAAAGCCCTGGATTCAATCCCCAACACTGCATAAGCTGAATATGGTGGCACATTTTCATAATCCCAGTACTCAGGAGGGAAAGACAGGAGGATCAGAAGTCCAAGGTCATCCTCGGCTACACTGTAAGTTTGAGGACTGCCTTTTATATGATACCTAAGATTCCTGTCAAAAAACCATGAGGGGGTTGTCTGTCTGTCTGTCTGTCTGTCTGTCTGTCTGTCTGTCTCTCTCTCTCTCTCTCTCTCTCTCTCTCTCTCTCTCTCTCTCCCTCCTTTCCTCCCTCTCTTCCTCCTTCCCTCCCTACATTTCTACTTTATTATATATAAGTACACTGTAGCTATTGTTAGACACACCAGAAGAGGGCATCAGATCTCATTACAGATGGCTGTGAGCCACCACGTGGTTGCTGGGATTTGAATTCAGGACCTCTGGAAGAGCAGTCAGTGCTCTTAACCACTGAGCCATATCTCCAGTCCCTTCTACTTTGTTTTGACGTCTTTCTTTTCTCTCTCTCTCTCTCTCTCTCTCTCTCTCTCTCTCTCTCTCTCTCTTTCTCTCTCTGGCTGGGGGGTGTCTTTTTGAGGCAGGGTTTCTCTGTGTACTGTGTGTTTCCTTAGCTGACCCAGAACTCACTCTGTAGACCAGGCTGGCTTTGAACTCAGATCTAACTGCCTCTGCCTCCCAAGTGCTAGGATCAAAGGCATGTGCCACCATTACCCCGGGTTTCTTTTTTGAAACTATGTATTACTGTGTAGCCCAGACTGGCTTTAAACCTGAAGTATTTCTTCCTTCCTCTGCTCCAGAGTTCTGTGCAAGTACCACATTAGCCTTACGAAAGGACTCACTTAAGGACACACATGAGTTGGGACAGAATTGGACTAGGATGGGGATCTTTCCATTACACAGCAGTGACCAAACATCTTCATCAATCATTTATGGAGTATCTAATATATACTCTGGGAAGAGCTTTCTCAGAACCAATGGGAGCCAGGCATGCAGTCAGTCCCAGGTTTTCATTAACTCTCATGGTGTTTGTTGATACTGTGACCCTGGATAAGTCACTGCCCCCTTTTCGTGTCTCCAGTTGTCTCTAAAGTGCAGGTGGCAAGCATTATCCAGGGCTGCTGGGGGTGAACTATAAATTAAATGAGTTATAACCTGTCTAGTACAAAGAACAGTGCCAGGCATGCGGTAAGTAATAAGTGTTGGTTATCACGACTTCCAGGGAAGACAGGCTGTGGCAGGCTACAGATGGTGTTCCTCTCCAGCCAGACAGCAGCCCTGTGTTTGCTCATCTCCTGCAAACTTTACAGCATGCCTATGGGGTGCCAACACTTCTGAAAGTCAAATGGGGTCTTAGGCTTTCATGTCCTCTTCTGTCCCAGGGAAAGAGATGTCTGGAGTGACACCAGAGGATACATATGCTCTGCCCACATCCCAAGGCCCAGAGTTAAGGGGATTCTTGTCTCATGTCAAATATTGTATTTATGACCATACTGGAACCAGACCCTGGGCTCACTCCAGATCCTTCTAAGTGTAGGGATGGTGAGGGGGGCTTCCTCCCTGCGGGACAGAAGTCTTGATTCTTGGCCTGCGTTTTCTGTAAATGAAGCAGGCTTTGAGGCCAGAGGAGGATGGAGGAGGTAGGTAGACAGGAGCCATGAGACATTAGAAACTGCATCCCTGACTCATCCTGCTTGAGGGTTGGTAGAGGCCTGGCCCAATGGTAATTTCAACTTTGCCCCAAGCCCTTATAAGTAATGATGTGGTTCAAACTCCTTATTTAGAGGCAGGGAGGGGAAGTGCATTAAGGCCAACAAGAAGGAGTCTGGTGAAGAAGCAGAACTCTGGCCTTCAGGTTTGGGCTCTGTCTAGAAGCCAGATGGGAGGGGGCATGACTGGTTCCACCCCTTCTCTCCTGGGAGAGAGCCCCCAAGATGGCCACACAGCCAGATCAATGTCCTGGTTGGGGCTAGAGGAAGCTGGGAAGACAGAAGTGGGGCTGGTCAGAGAGGCACCCAGAGCAACTCAGGCAAATGGGAGCAGGGAACCCTTCTTAGTCTGGGGTTTCTGCGGGTTTGGGGCCTATATTCTTTAGTCTGCGGCAGTGGAGGGTAAAAATACCGTGGGAGCACACTCCTGGAGGAGGGAGCCAAGCAGATTCAGAACTGAGTCACAGAACCAAGTCCTAAATTTAGAAGGTGCTGAAGGAGGCAGCCTCCTCCAGGGAAGACGTGGAGATGCCCACTGTCCCAGGACTCCACAGACTTGGGGCAGGAAGAGTCCCCCCAGGTAACAGTGTCCCATGGCAGCCGAGCCTACCACAGGGCTGTTCCAGGACTACATGTATGACCCCAAAATGAAGTTGACCTAGAACCTCATTCTCATAGCAGAGGCCCTGAAGAGGCTCTCACCCACACCAGCCTGAGAAATAGCCTCCTCTGCCCTTGAGTAGGTAGGGCTGGCTCCCTGTGCCCTGCTGGCAGGTGCTGTATGAAGAGGTGGGTGGACAATATGTCATCATCCACTGTGCACTTAGTGAGAATTCACTGTGGTCAGGGCACTAAGCTTAGCACGCGCTGCTTAGCCACTCGCTTCACTGTAATAATGTAAATCTCATCAGTCTACACGTTCAGAGGCAAGACTGTCTAGACAGACTGAAGTCAAGTGAACTGTTTTAGATGCTAGCACAGAGGATTGAGGTCCTGACCCAGACAGGCTGGCTTCCTTGCCCAAGCCACTTTCCTGAACTGCTAATCTGGGTCCTTCTATCTGCAGGTCATTTGCAGTCTATCCTCTAGTTCCTGTGCCCTGGGTTCTGAGGGCTGCCCATCTCAGCTTTGTAGGTGTCTGCTGCCCAAGGCATCCCCAGGCTCTGAGGAGAGAGAAATCTATCCCCTCAGTGAAGGACTTCACAGTGAACAGGTCCCTCTCTCAACCCTCCTGCCTCCATCTCTGGAAACTGCATTGAGACTAGAGAAGAAGAGGCGCAGCCGGGAGGAGTCTAACAACCAAGCCAACGCCTCCCCAGCCTCCCACCTCAAAAAGGATCCCGGAGCCTGGATGGCCACCACACCCAGTGCTACTGGGGACCTGCTGACAATGTCCTGATGCCTGCAGGAACTCAGTTGATTGATAGTTGGGTCAATTTAGCCTTCCAGAAGCCCTTGAATTTCTTATTAGAGGCATTGGATCCATCTACTAACACCCCCCACCCCCACCCCCAGGCTCTGTGCTAAGGCTGGGTGGTGAGGAATGCCAAGAAGATGGTCTAGACCTTCTCTGTCACAGTGGGGAATAACTCCTGGGGTTTCTGTGACCATGCCCCCCACCTCACAGCCCACCCAACTCTTTAAAAATTATTTTTAATCTCAAAGCTGTGATACTTATGGGTGTGACCCTAGCTCGACTTCCCATATCAGGGGACCTCAAGTTGAGGCACCAAGATTCTGATTCTTATTGGTTTATTTTTCTTGCTGTCAAAGGGCCCTAGGTCCTTGCCTAACCATCAGCCTAAGGTTGCTGGGACAAGATGAGTCTAGTCCTACCCTGGACTGGTGCCTACTCACATGTGTGCAGAATGTGCACCGCTGTTACTTATATATAACTGACATATTGGGCACCTGAGGTCTGTGGAAATTGCTGTGTGACGATGTGGCACTGTAAGGTTGGGCAATGCCGGTGGCAGTTCTTTGGATGCAGGCTTTTCAGATTTAACAAATGTTTGGGATGTATTTGTTGTGAAAAATATTTGGTGTGGTTGTGTGCTCTTGATATAGGGTCTCACTACATAGCTCTGGCTGACTTGGAACTTACTATGGAGAGTGGCTGGCCTCAAATTCACAGAGTTCCTCCTGTCTCTGCCTCTGGGGAGCTGAGGTTAAAGACAGGAGCCATCACACCCAGTGTGGTGTGTGTCTGAAGTTCACGTTTCACTAGGTACCTTGCATATGTACTTTTCATCTGGCAGCTTCTCTCGGATGGTGTGTATAATCATGTACGTACATGTCCTTGTGCCAAGCTGGCCATTTCTGTGTCTGAGATGATAGCTGTTTATGTGGGTCTCAGATAGGACAGCAAGTGACAATATATGGCTGTGACAGTGTCACCACGAATGAGGATGTGGGTGACCTTGAGTGACTGGCTTAGTGGTTGTGGCTCCCTCAGGGCCGCTTTGGGCTGTTTGCTCAGTAAGGAATGAGATCCACCCTGAGTAAACACTTAGATCCGGATCTTGTGGGCCTTGGGTACAGTTCCTATTGTCAGTGTAATAGGACGTGGCTCTCTCAAGTCCCAGCCCACCTTGGAGGTCTGAGAGTATTTTGACCTGAGGGCCTAGGTATGGAACTACCTTCTCCACTCTACTTCCCAGTGATGTCACACAAGTCACTGCCTGGTCTTCTAGAACAGTGATCTCAGCGCACACTGCGTTGCCGTAGACAACTTCTGGGCATTTATTCCCCCCTTAGTGGCAGACAGGGTTACCCCAGGAGGAAGGTGGGGAAAAGGGGCCCGTGGGGGTAATTTATCATCCAAAGACCTCTGTCTGTCTGTCAAGATGGTGAGTAGGAGTGGGCACTTAGGGCTTGGGTGTTCTGAGCACCGGTGACTCATCTCTGTAACCACTTTGGAGGCTGAGGTGGGACTGACTCAAATTCTAAGCCAACCTGCTAGATTACAGAGGTAGACCATTACACAGTTAGACCACGTCTCACAAAAACAAAGGCAGAGTGGAGTGGCAGTGTGTGTGTGTGTGTGTATGTGTGTGTGTGTGTGTGTGTGTGTGTAGGGGGTGTTGTTAATGGAACGACCTAGCTAGCTGTCAAGGTAGAAAAGTTGGTAAGTAATGGGAATAGAAGCTATTTCAGGCCAGAAGAACTGGGTCTTTTTTTCTTTGTTTTGTGTAGCCCAGGCTAGCTTCAAACTCCCCATGACTTTGAATTCCTCCTGAACCTTCTGCCTCTGCCTCAAAAGTGCTAGGATTACAGACATACCCCACCATACCCAGCTTCTGGGTTTGTATTTTCAATTCTCCTGATCTCTAGGCCTTGGTGTCTCCACTTGTCAAGGTGGGCCCAGATGATACCAGTCTGAAGGTCTTTAAAACTGTTGCAGGGAGTGGAGCAGGTAAAACCTTCTGGAAAGTTCTGCATGACCCCTGCACCAACTGTGTGGTATAAATCTCAGTGACCTCTGCTTCTCCCCTATTCCAGCTGAAAGTCTCCTCAAGCACTGGTCTTCTTTATTTGGGTGCAAGTGAGAGCCAGGATTGCTCAGCGTCTGCCCTGAGCCTTGTCTCACCGCCCTAGCCGTGCTTGCTGATGGCCCCTTCATATAAAATCTAATCTCTGTAGCCCATGGCACCTGCTCAGTGCCAAGCTTTTGGAACTGGGAGCCATGAAAGAGCCCGCCCAGCCTCTGATGGACTACAAAGGCGGCACACCCATATTCTGGGTAGACTCTCACTCTAGGTAATTAACTAGGTACAGCAAGTATCTTTTAAAAAAAATCATTCTTTGCACTGTGTAATCTTGGACTAGAATCTAACTACATCATGATTTTTTTTAAATTTTTTTTTTTAATCAGGCAATGCATTTTGGACAATGAGTTCTCTGTTCTACCCTTTCTCTGGTTGGGTTGTAGTTTTGATTACTTTTTGAAGGGTGAAAGGCACATATACCCAGGCCCAAAGCCTTTACTGTTGTCATTCTCAGAGGTACTGTTTGGATTGACCCAGGCCCATAGCCAGGCAGTAGGAAGCAGCAGTGGCTGGGTCCTAGGATTCATGTCCAGACCCTTCTGCCAAGCTTGTTGGCTATCTCCTGGGCTGCCTCCTAAGAGCTCTTGCTTAGGGATGTGGTACAAAAGCATTTGGAACTACTTTCATGTTCAGAGGCTGTCAGGAGCCTTAGAGCCAGGGACAACTAATTTTATGGGTTGGGGGGTCCGGCATGGGCACATTAACGTGCAGGGTAAAGTGATATCCTTCTGCTTGTTCTCCAGCAGGTTTCCTGCTACTTTTGACCCTCAGGACCCCAAAAGATTTGTTTTTAATCTGGGTAGTGTGAGTGATCCACTCTCGGGTCCTATCATCTGTTCCCCACTGGCTGACTATCCCCCCCACCTGACTGGCACCTCAGGGCTGGGGAGGTCCTGTCAGTTTGTCTTCACAGCCACTTCCTGCTCTCAACCCCAGCCTTATCTCCTCACCACTCAGGACTGGAAGGTGGGCATGAGAGGGTTAGTACCCTGCTGCCTGCTATCTGCCAAGATTCATGCTCTCAGGGCCCCCAAAGCCTTCAGGCCACAGCCGCTATCTCTACCTCATGGCCAGTCCCCAAAGATCCAGCTCACAAAGCACTCTTTGGCTTTGCTGAGGTTTCTTTGGGGCTCCTGCTGGCCTGGGAGTATTGGTATCTTAAACACACCAGGCTTGGGGAAGAGAGGTTCAGAGAGTTAGTGTCTGGGATCTCTCAAGCCCAAAGCCAGCCCCCAATGCCACCTAGTCATTCCCAGACACTTCTAAAGAGTGTGGGCTTAGAGGGGTGTGTGTGTGTGTGTGTGGTTAGCGGGCACTTCCTCCCACCCACACTGATGGGAGGCCTGGGTGTGTATTTAAGGTCATTGCACAGGGTTGATGAGGACCTGCGCTTTGGTTTTGCTTTAGACTTACTTTGTACGACACCTTTCAGGGCAACTTGACATCATGGCTACTTGTTTGCCCCTGATTTATTTTTTTATTTGTGGTCCCTAATGATTAAACCTAGGGCTCTACCACAAAATTACAGCCTCAGACTTAAAAAAAAAAAAAAAGGCAATATCTTACTTTGTTGCCTGTGCTGGTTTTGAACTCAGTATGTAGCCCAGGGAAAGCCTTAAACTTTGGATCTTCCTCTTCAATATCTGGAGTAGCTGGGATTATAGGCCTGTGTTATCATCCAGCTTCCTGCTCATTTTAAAACTGGGCATGATTTACAAATGTCTCAGAGTCGTGAGCACTTCAGGGGGGGAAAAACACGTCTATTTGTGCAGTGCTGACTCCGCGGTTTTCTCTTAACACCTGTAAGAAAAGAAATCTACATGGTGACGGTAGGAGGTGACTTTTGAAGGTCCAGAAAGAGAATGCAGAGGGCACAGCAAGGAGCCCTGGGTGTCAGAGGCTCTGGTGGGGATAGCCAGCCATTAGCTCACTCTGGGTCTACTAAGTCAATGGCCTATTGCTCCCATTATCCAGAAGAGCACATCAAAGGCCTTCCCTGCTCTTCTGTGGCCCAGGACCAGTGAGTGACAAGACTGTCATGATCATACTGGCCTGGCCCTAGTTCTCACTGAGTAGATGAGGCAGAGCTCGCACAACGGGTCAGGACTCCCAGGAATGGAAAGGCAGAGGAATTAGCGAACAGATCTTGCACCAGGCTATAGAGTCTGGGCCACTCTAATCTGTAGAGAAGTGGCGGCAGGGGGAGGGGAGTGGCGGGGATGCTCCAGGTTCCTGTGCTTTTGAGAACTAGTGTTAGCCTATGGGATGAGTGTTAGCCTATGGATGAGAGCTAAAGAGGGGTGCGTTTGGAAGCTACCAAATGAGTATGTGAGAGGGTGCTGGTTCAGGACTTCTCTCTGGCCGGCTTGAGACTGAAGTAAATTTTGCCAAATTCTGGCCAGCCTGTGAACCTTGAGCCTTTTAAGTTGGATCAACTTGCCGCTGGGTTTGCACACCCTACTGGGAATTGAGTTGGGTGTGTGGAGGAGGCTTGTTTTGCTCTTGGTTGTTGAGGCTTGCAAGCTGTGTCCATCTCTAAGTTACTGAGAGGCTGGCTGTCATCCCTATTCCTGCTAGTTAGTCCCTCAATTGTCGTGTGTGTGTGTGTGTGTGTGTGTGTGTGTGTGTGTGTGTGTGTGCCCACCCCTGAATCTCCGAAGTGGTTTGTGTGTGTCTGTGTGAACAAGCTGCTGCAGAAGCCTGTTCCTACAAGGTGGGAGCGAGGAGTAGAGAAGCGGCTCCCAGTTAACTTCCAGAATCCCTCTTGGCACCTCAACCTTACTCTGGGAGCCCAGGCTAGTTTGCTACTTAACTACATCGCTACCTCTCACGGGTCCCCGGTCCTCTGCTGGTCGACATCTCCTCCCGGACTTTGCCCCTTCCCCGGGGCTGACGGGGGCGGGCGCTAGGACCCGGCGGGGCGGGGCGGGGCTCGGTGCTCCTGCAGCTTTTACCTCTGCAGGCTGGAAAATACCGAGCGAGGCGAGCGGAGCCCCGGAGCCCCGAGCCTAGCGGGAGGGAGGAGGGCGGAGGGGGCGCGCGGGGCGGGGGGCGCGGAGCGGGGCGGGGCCGGCGGCGGGACCCACTGCTCCTCCCCCCAGGGCCCCCGCGCGGCCCCCGGTCGCCCGGGCAGCGGAGGCAGAGGCGCCGGCGGAAGAGCTCGCACCCCGGCTCCGGCGGGCCCCGGCAGAGAAGCCGGCACAGGTGAGATTCGGCCACCACGGCTGCCCCCATTCCCCACGGCCCGGCGCCGCTTGCTACCGAGTTAGTTGTGCGAGTCCTGCCAGCACCACGCGGGGACTCCGTGCCAGACCCGCACCTGCGATCCCCCCCAGAGTCCCGCCCGGTTCTCGCGGGCTCCTGCACGCTCCTGCACCCGCTACGCAGCAACCCTACTGCCGCTCCAGGGAAGTATGAGGTCGCTCCTTGTGGGAGGGTGGCCCCAGTGACTGTCCTGTGCCGGTGCACAACCGCCTGGGGCCAGTACCTGCCCTACTCAAGCTGTCCGCTGGTCCGGGACCCCGGCTAGCTCCACCCGCGCCCCCAGCGCACTGACTCTGGTCCCCAAACCGGTCTTGCAGGTCCCAGGAAGGTGGCGTCAGCATCTGCAGCCGCGTCGACGTTGTCTGAGCCTCCGCGGAGGACCCAGGAGAGTCGGACTAGGACCAGGGCCCCGGGCCTCGCCACGCTCCCTATGGAAAAGCCAGCTGCCTCAACAGAACCCCAAGGGTCTCGGCCCGCCTTGGGCCGTGAAAGTGTCCAGGTGCCCGATGACCAGGACTTCCGCAGTTTCCGGTCAGAGTGTGAGGCCGAGGTGGGCTGGAACCTGACCTACAGCAAGGCCGGCGTGTCTGTGTGGGTGCAGGCTGTGGAGATGGATCGAACTCTGCACAAGATCAAGGTAGGGTTGCCCTGTGGTACCTGCAGCCTCCACTCTTTCGGAGCTGTCTCTCACAGGAGTCTCCTCGTTCAGACTCAGATCAGGGGCTCATAGAGGGGTGCATGTGGGCGCAGAGTCTCCTAATATAAACCAGGAGGAGGTATGGTCCCCCATTACACACATGGGTCATAAACTCATCTGGCTCACGGAACTCTAACCTAGGCATGCCCGTGTGTTTGGGAGATGGGTGATACCAGGCATACTTAGGGGAATAGTGTTTCTCAGAGGTCTGTCCTTCAGAATAGTTTCTGCGTGGACCCTAGATTTGACTCACTAGGTAGATGAATGACCCTCTTCCTCCTTCACCGGGGCTTCTCTAGTCTGAGATGGGTTTTCTGCTCTACTTTCTGCACTCTTGGGTGCGGAAGATGAGATTTCCTTCCTGCTCGATTCCCCTGGTCCTCCCTGTTTCTGCCCAGTGGCTCCATCGGGCTGAATCTTCTGCAGGCCTTTAGGACTGTGGCTGGCAGCTCCTGGTGGCTCTCTTGCCTCGAGAGCCACACTATGGGTGAACTAGGGGAAGTGGGGTCACAGGGGCAAGGGAAACCAGCTCAGAAGGCAGATGAATACCCATCAGCCCCTCACTGCTATTTCCTCTCCTCCCAGCCCTATGAGTCTGGCTTCTCTGTCATAGCAGGGCCACTTGGGGTTTGATGGGGGCAGAGATCCTGGTCTAGGGGCTTCAGTAGCTGTTTCTCACACATGTGGTTTTGTTGTGAGTGCCACATTGCAGGGTGTGAACTTCCCCTTAAAGGGCTCTTGGAAGGCTATTCCCTTGCACCTTTCTGCTCTGGATCTGAGGAGGATGCATTCCTGTTCTTAGAGGCCAGGGTGCTGGACTACCTTAGCCAAGACCCTTCTGCCTAGGGCCCGGTCTTCTGGCCTTACCAGAGCCTGAGGTGCCGACCTTACCTCTCTGGCCCTATGCTTTTTTTTTTTTTTTTTTTAAACCTTGCCCTAATCATGTATAGCTTTATCCATCTGTCCCCACATGGTTGGCTTGCTCTTTCTGCTGTCCCTTTACCCTCTGTGACTGTCTCTGTATGCCCTGGCTAACTGCCTCTCTTTCTCTGGGTTTCTGTGTGTACCTCCTTGCTCTGAGTTTCTTCCTCGGTTTAAAGACCCTGGGCTGGGGCTTCTTCAAGCACTAGCCTAGGTCTGAGCCTGAGGAGCCAGGTGGGAAGGGGAGCTGGTAGTGTCAGCATGTTGCTGATTGCATTCAGGGTTCTCCCTACAGCGTCCACCAGGGTAAGTGGTGTTGGAGAAAGATGGACATGGGAACAGAGTGAAAGGTGGTGAAGTAAGGGAGAAAGCCTTAAAGCCAGCAGTGTGCAGGGGCTGGGAAGTTTGGCTTCCCCATAGGACTGCTGTGTGTGTGTGTGTGTGTGTGTGTGTGTGTGTGTGTGTGTGTGTGTGTGTAGTGTGGGTACTCCCACCCTTTGTCAATAGGGCGGAGCTGCCTCCTCCATCTGGCTTGGTTAATGAATAAACCCAGCCTTGCCCAGGGCTGGAGTTGGCAGGTCTAGAGACCAGGTTGCCTCAAACAGACCCCTTGTGGCTAGATCAGGCTTGGGAAGGGAGAGTATTTGAAGAAGGTGTGGTGTTATGGGTAAGACGTATGTTTTCTTCAACACACCAGATTCTAGGGCTTTGCATACTGAACAGAGGCTAAGGTACTAGACAGCCTTTTGTACAACCTGTTGTAATCTCCTCCTCCTACAAAAGGATGCAGGCAAGGATACTAAGGACCAGAGAATGCCAGGGACCAGCATGTGGCTGGGGTGGGGGCTGAGTGAGGGAGAGAACTTAGAGCCCTGATGGGTTAGTCTCCAAGTCTAATCTTGTCTCTAACTCTTCTCCCATACTGCTTTAGCCCAATTTCCCACAGTAGAGGAGGTGAAGTAGAACCTAGACCCAGGGAGGAGACTGGCACCTTAGTTATAGGTGTCACCAGCGGCCAGGCTCCATGCCTGGTCCTCTCAGCACAGCCAGTGGAACTCTGGGATATGAGCTGAAGTCTCTGAGCTTCCTGTCCCCAGATGCCAGGACTTCTAATTGCCACACAGTTAGCCCACTTCTGATAAGGGCCCTGTTCCCAGTCAAACATTTTCTCTTGGTTATCTGATTTAGCCTCAGGCCAGTCCTGGAGAGTCTTCAGTTTGCTTCTGTGTTACTAAGAAAAAAACAGACCAAAAGAAAGTTCACCCCACAGCTGAGACAGGAATGCACCCCAGTCAGCATGCTCCAGAGTTGCTGGCCCTCTCTGATGAGTTTGCATCCTTGGGCAACAGTGGCCTTTAACCCCATCAATAGCTCTTTGAAGAACTGAAGGACATTATGTTCCCATCATCCTACTCTTCTTTGATGGATGAGGCCCAGAGGGGTGAGTGACTCTTGCCAAGGTCACATACATCAGGTAGAAACCAGAGGTCCCAGGGATCATTGGGTCATTGCAGGAAACTGGGACTTAACCTCAGTTGTTTGTTGAAATTCTGTTTCCTCTCTTCCCCATTTTAACCCCTCTCCCCTGTATCCTGTGCTGTGTGTGTGTGGAGGGGGGGGGTGCCTTCTGATTTTCTTGATTGATTTTCACCCTGCTCTTCTCCCTATCTGTGTGTCCAAAGGTCCCTGGAAGCCACATGGCTCTGGGCCCAGCACACAGTTAGGACAAATACAAGGGGCTGTTGGAGGTCACCCCTACTCTTTCCCTTCCTCCTGGCTCCAGGCCTGCACTGGGCTCTGGGTTAGTGGACTGGAGGCAGACAGTTCCTCCTGCAAGTCTAGGCACTGCATCAGAGGCAGATGTTGAGTATGGACCCCAGAGACAAGGCAGAGGGCTGCTTAGATCCCAAACCCAGGTTTCCCAAAGCCCAGGCTTGAAGAAATAAAAAATACTTTTCAGTCATTCAATTAGGGAATTGTCTAGATCTGGAATCTTTTTGCTTTGTGTGACTGAGGCACATGGCTTCCACTCTCTGGGCTGTCTGGTGACCTGCCATTGGGTCTTTCTGATTTGAAGGACCTCTGACATCAGTGGCTGGGCCAGGGCACAGGGGAGCGAGAACAGGGCAGCCCTGACAAGCATGCGCTGGATCACCCAAGCTCAAGTCTTCTGAGGTTTACTGTGTGTCTATGTGGCAGGCAGAGGACTCCTGGCTGCTTCTTCCTAATGCCTCAGGAGAGAAGGAAAGCAATTCTAGGCACATCCAGGCCCACAGGGCATAGTTTGTGAGCGCACACAGCAGCAGGGGTGACCCAAGAAGGAACCAGAACCTATGATAAGAGCAGACTGGTGTCAGTATCTCTGGGGGCTTGGCGTTAGAACATCTGTGAGAGTTCTTGAGGGGCTCTTGCCGCAGGTAACTGGTTAATGGGGACTTGTCTCCTGACTCCTCTCCTTTGGCAAAAGCTCTAGATATCTCTTCCTGGCCTAGGCTCACTTGTCCACCTGTTCCATGCCTCAGGCACTTGGGGTACAGTCTCTGAAGCCAATGTCCAGGTTTTAATACCCATCTCATGAGCACCGCATTCTCCTGTGACATAGGACTCTCAGGGATCTTTGAGTACCTTTCTTACCTTTAGAGTCTGGGACTCAAAGATGTTCTGGGAAAGACAAGGGTATGTGGGTCCAGGACCACTGAGTGCCACTGTTCTGTGAGGTAAGACTCTTCAGTCCAATGGTGTAGATGTAGAAAATGGAGGCTCAGAGCAGGGTTCGACTTGTACAAGACCAAACAGAAATATCTGAAGCTGGATCAGAACTCAGGTCCTTGCCTCCCCCTGCCCCAGTCAAAACTGCCTTCTCTCTGCTCCTTGGCCTGGCTCTGAGCCCTGTGGGCCTTTCTGTCTCCAGAATCCCATGGAGATTCACCCTCAGTCCTTGGGTCTCTCTGTGCTGTGTCATTATGACAGGATACCTTGGAGGGGACCCAGCTGGTAAAAGTCCAGTCTTCACTGTGATCTCAGGGGCCACTTCACCTTTCTGGATCTGTTTTCTTATCTGTGGTGGCAAGGGTGAGAGGTGATACAGTTTTAGGAGCTGGAGGGGTTCAGCTCCTGGTTTGGCCTTTGCTTCCCTAGGGTCAGTGATTCCATCTGTATAGGAAGTTGCTGGGCAGGTGGTTTATAGAGGCGATCCTAAACCTTAGGTCCGGGGCAGTGATGTGAGTGTTCTGCAAGCCATAGGTAAGGACAGTCACCTAAGGCCTTGATGGTCTATGCCAGCAAGAAAGGCCTCTAGGTGTGTATCCCTGAATCCAGGGATAGCTCTGAGGATTCCTGTCTTGGCTCCAGCCTTGACCTGACATAGGAGACCTAGAAGAGGCCTCCAGAGGTGTCCTGGAGAATAAGAGTTCTAGAGAGGTTCCGAGGGAGTTGATGGTGTGTGCTATGGGGAAGGTGCACTGAAAGGGGGAACAGTCAGTGGCTGGAGGTGTTGAGGAAACCTTTCTGGCTTGAGGTGCCTGTTTGAGTCAAAGCTCTACAAGAGAGAACTCAAGATTCAAAGTCTTTGCTGTGTGGCCCTGGGCAGGCTGCTTCTACTTCCTCCTCTGATCCACCTGGACAAGAAGTATCAGTTTGCCTGTTCTGCTACCTCAGTTACTCAGTGAATGTCACTGAATAACCTCTCTCTATCTGGGCCTATGCTGGAAGTAGGGGACAGCCAGGAATTGAAGGGTTTCCAGTTGACCCCAGACCGACCACTGAGCATGCCAGTCCTGGAGTATAATGCCTAGGTGGTTTTGGAATTGAGGGGAGAGTAGGGGTTTGTCAGCATCTGGGGCATTTTGCACAGATACAAAGAGGAGGTTA
The DNA here is from genome assembly GCF_963924665.1 of Micromys minutus. Taxonomy (NCBI): domain Eukaryota; kingdom Metazoa; phylum Chordata; class Mammalia; order Rodentia; family Muridae; genus Micromys; species Micromys minutus. Next base: position 93,819,376 of record NC_137971.1, on the reverse strand, counting down.
GAATGGGAGAGATGTCCTGGCTGAGAATTGGGAGTAGAAAGGGATTCGTGGGCCAGGCCAGGCCTTTGGCTTTCTGGAACTAGGGCTCTTATGGTGCTAGGGTTTTGCTGTTGGGAGAGGCTGGGTAGTGGTACTGAGTCTACTAGAGAAGGGTCTGTGGCCAGTGCAGCTTGGGATGAGCCCAGAGGGATTGGGCAACAATGTGTAAACCATGACTTGCAGAGCAGGCTGAGGTGGAAGCTGGTGGGACGCAAGCCATTTGTGGCCCCTGCTCTGGTGATGGGTGGGGTGCCTCCAGGCTCTGTCCCTGTTGGGGGTAGGGGAGTCCACAGTTCCTAGGCTGACTTAGTACCCTCCACGCCCAGTTCCCCAGGCTCCAGCTTTTAAACTTTAACGAGCCTCAGCTCAGTTTCCAGCCGAGAGTGTTTAAAGTTTCAGGAGATGAGAGAAAAGAGCAGTCCTAGACACAGCTGGGTCCTTTTTCTTCCCTTGTGCCTCTAGGCCTGGCTGGACCCTCTGGAGCCAGAGCCCTGGGTACTGTGACCCTGGAGACTTGACTCTGCAGGTCTGGGACCTACACTGGACCTCTCTGGAGTGTTCCCAAAGGCCTGGAGTCCAGGTCTCCAACAAGCATAGATGGCGATAGAACCCAGTCACAGCCCAGACCAGGGCGAATGATCATCCTCTGGCCATAAGAGGAGGGACACAGCTCAGAGTAGATAACGGGTTGGTAGTGTTTCCAACCCTTTCAGCGCTCCTTATGTCCCCTCATAGCATGCTTGTGTGGTGGAGATGCTGTAGGTCCCTATAGATTAAAAAACATGGGATTGAAGAGTCTCATGCCAAATATACACTCTTGTCACTTGCCATTAAATGGAGCTTGTGGCCGGTGGCTCAGGGTATCTGGCGCTGTTTTCTGAAGCTGTATGAATGTATGCATTGTATGTTTTATGTGAATGTACATATGCATGCATTTGCATATGCCATGGCAGGGGTATGGAGGTCAGAGGGCACCTAGAGGGACATGGTTCTCTCCTTCCAATATGCAGGTCCAAGAGGTTGAACTCAGGACCTCAGTCTTGGTAGCAGGCGCCTTTATCTGAGCCATCTCACTGGCCCTTTCTGGCACACCACTGCCTTCCAACCTGGGCTCCCAGGAGGCAGGCATATGCCATATCTCTAGAATCTTTCTGTCCTGGGGCAGATATACAGTGTCTACACAGGTGGGAAGTAGGGGGTGACACCTGCTCTGATCTAATTGTGGCACCTGGGCCATTTAATCGTATTGGGTTTCTGTCACAATGCTCTTCAGTGCTGGCTCCCAAAGGCCCCCTCATCATTTCCTGGACTCCACTCTCTGTCTTTGGATCTTTCTAGATGTCCTGGGACCTAGGAATGGGTGATAGAGCAAGGCCTGGTAGTTAGAGGTGACCTGTCTCCCCTGTGTGTCTCCAACATGTATTCATTCATGCACAGAGAGCCTATACATTTAAAGAGTGCATGAATGTATACATTTAAAGAGTGCAAAGCGTAGTGTTCTGCAGGAATTTGGCACCAAATCTCACTTATCAGACCCTGTTGTTATGAGGCTCATATCCTGTCAGGGAGCCAAGCAAAACAGAAGCAAACAGCTGAAGAAGATACCAGAGTGTGGCTCTGTTCTAAGCGCAGGGTAATTTGATGGGGGTGGAGGATTCTGCGTGTGGGTTTCTGTGTGGAACTGGACTGAGGGTGGTTATGTGTGACGCAGCCTTCGGATGAGTGGGCTGCCAGCCCCTCACAAGCAGGTACAAGGTTCCCCCAACCCCAAGCAGGCACCTGAGACGTTTGGGTCATTCCACACTGAATGCATGTGTGTGCCAAGTATGAGTCTCTGTGTTTCTGTGTCTGGCATTACTCTGTGTGTGAGTCACACCCCCTCACTGCAGGAGCAGAGTTGTCTCTGATCCAATTATGTCTGCTCAGCTGTCTCCTGGCAGCTCCTGCCCCCTGGTGCAGCTCTGGCTCTACCATGGCTTCCCCTTCCTGCTGCTTCTAAAGCCTGTCTGCCTCTGTCTTCTCTCTGGGTCTCAGGATAAGCCCTTCTCCAAACCTGTGTTAGTTCTCTTCTCCCTAGCTGGTAAATTCCTGTGTCCCTGATGGCTCTACTGGCCCTTTCCTTCTCTTTTCTTTTCTTGTCTCAGTTGTGTGTTTATTTAGCAAACCTCCTCTTCTGCTGTCTACCCTCTCGGCCAGCTATTGTGTTGTGGATCTGGAGACAGATCAGACATGGGCCCTCCCCTCCAGAGACTCCAGGCCTGGTGGAGAGACAGGCAAAGCCTTCACAGGAGTGTTGGGCAGAGACTTGTACTGAGAAGAGTGACCTACAGCCTGACGTCGACCAACAGCAGGGTGTAAGACAGGACTTCCATGGAGAGCGGTGCCTGGGCCTAGCCAGATTCCAGTGAGCTCCTACATGGGGCAGATGCACATACTGGGGCTGAGGAAGAAGGGAGGCAGGACAGTTAGGTTTTTTCATGAAGCCAAAAAAGGTAGAGTCTTTCAAACTTGGCAGTGCCATTGTTGGTTCCAGGGTTTAGAAAACTCCCTGGTCAGGGGACCGATTGACTAGGAGCCTGGAGATTGTGGCTACACAGGCCAGGCAGGGATGGTGGGGTAGAAAGGGCTTGTCCAGAAGGAACGCTGTGGTTCAGCAGAGCTACAGAAAAGGGGGAGAAAGGAATTGGTTTAGAGCCAAGATTGCATTCCAGACGCTGAAGGGAAGCAGGCATTATGCTCATGTTGGACATAGGGAACCCAGTGGCCCAGGGGCCGTCTAGAGCTTGAGGCAAAAGTCTAGTGCTTGCTAGCTTTTCAGGGATCATCATCTATGGTGGTCCCTGATGCCTGGGGGAGTTTTTGTCTTTATCTGTCGCAGTGTCCAGTGGCAGCTCTGATCTTGTCTCATGTCGCTGGTCCCCTACTCTACCTCATTTTCTTATACCTCTCCATTACACCTCTCTTTCCCAGCTCCTCCTCCTTCGTCTGTGTGCCCCTGTCCTCGGGGTACAGCAGAAGGACAGGACAGGACAGGAGGTCAGCCCCCACAGCCATGCCTTTATCCCTGCTCAGAGCTGGGCCTGCAGCTGAAGCTGGGGGTGAGGGTGTCCAGGGAAGCTGCTGGAGACCAGTGGGAGGGAGGGCACCAGGCAGAGCAGGGCTGAGTCACCCAGCCCTGGATGGAGAACAGCAGGAAAGGGCCTGGGTGGCTCTTTGCAGGAAGCTCTGTTTACAGAAGTCACAGCAGAACATCTCTCCTCCACCCGTCTTGGGGGGTGCCTGAGAAAAGTTGAGTTGCAGGTAGTTGCTGCCAGATCCCTTCCCTTCAAAGGAGAAGGTTGTGGGGACCAACGGCCATTTCCCAGGTGTAACCTCTGAGGTGGAAGAGGGGGACAGGGACTTTGTATTACGCCCACAACATGTATATTCTCTATACCACTCCCCACCCTGGTAGGCCCACCTCAAGCAAAGGTAGCCCCTATTCCACACTTACTGTATAAGCTCCAGCCTCTAGTGTGGACAGCTCTCATCCGGCTAAGCGCTAGCCCATCTGGCATTCCCGGGTTCTTTCACAGACTAGAGCCTGATTCTTAGGGACCAGGCTTAAGGGTAGACTTTGGGATACACTGGCTCTGGGCAGGTTCCTCCTTATGGTTTTGCCGAACCACCATTCACTAAAGGGACACTGACTTCACCATAGAGTGGGCAAAGCTGTCAAGCCACTAGCACAGAGCCTGGCCCAGTGAGCACTCCATTAACAGTTGCTGAATGGATGAATGAATGAGCAGGTTGAGTACCCAAGGGACAGCTCCATTTCCTGCCTTATCCTTGTTCACTCAGGGTGACTCAGGTTACCTCATGCGGCTGCATGTGCTTTCTTCCCGAAGCTAGCCGGTTCTGGTTCCCGGCTTGTACCAGTCTCTGCCAAGGGCCTTTTCCCCCTTCCACCTGGGTGCCACCTGCCCATCTATGGGCTTTCCTTTAGGATTTGGCTTTGCCGTGTTTTCCTTGGCCTGCAGTTCCTCATCCTTCTATCTCTGCCCTGACCCTGCAGGGTCCTCATCGCCTGCTTCCTGCCTTGGCCCAAGAGTGAGTGTCCTAAGACCCCTCTGGTTCCCACTTCTAGCGTAGTCTCTTTGGCAGTCAGTGGCATAAAAGCCAGACACTGCTGAGCATTTCCAATAACCTGTGTGAGCCCAGAGTGTCAGGCTGCAGCCTGGGTGAGCCTGGCATTTCAGGTACAAGGAACAAGGTCTTAGAGGTTCTGGATAGAACAACTCCAGCTACTTCAACTTCATAATTTCTCTTCTTCCTCCTCTTCTTCTTCTTCCTCTTCCTCCTCCTCTTTCTCCTCCTCTTCTTTTACCTCCTCCTCTTCTTCCTCCTCCTCTTCCTCCCCTTCCTCCTCCTCTTCCTCCTCCTCCTCTTCTTTCTTCTCTTCCTTTTCCTCCTACTTGCCTCCCTCCTTCCCACCCCCACTTTCTTTCTTGAGACGGAGTTTCTATGTCTTGCCCTGGCTGTCCTGGAACTTGCTCTGTAGACCAGGCTGGCCTCAAAGTCAGAGATCTGCCTGCCTCTGCCTCCTGTGCTGGGATTAAATGTGTGCAGCACTACCACCTGGACTGGACAGAAGTTCTAATTAGGACACCAAAATGTTTTTTCACAGGTCTTACTATAGCCAGGTCGACATCAAACTAATTTATTCTCCTGCATTCGTTTCCTATGCACTAGGATTACAGCTATGCAAGATGAAACAGTGGGTTTTTAAAAAAATATTTCATAAATATTATAGTAATAGTAAGAAGAATTCAAATATTAAAACCTGGCACATGTCCAAAGTTTCAATAACTAGGTATGCTGAGGCAGGAGGACCACTTAAACTCAGAGTCTGAGGCCAGCCTGGATAAACAGCAGCAGCCTTGTGGGATAGTGTCAGTGGGAGAGAATGGGGTGATATGCAGCTTCTTTGGTTCTTGGAAGAGTGTTTGCCTGGCAGACACACACATGAAGCCTTGTGTTTGGTGTAAACTGTGTGTAGTGGTGTAAGCCTATGATCTCTGGAATTTGAGTTGATCTTTAGTTATGTAGCAAGTCCAAGGCCAGCATGGTCTACATGAGACTGTCTCAATATTTTTTTGTTCTAATAAAAAAAGCAAACCAAACCCTGGTTTCCCAAAGGGACCATCCCCAGGCTCCATCCACCCTTTTCAAGGGTGCAGCTAATCTGGGCGTGGTTGAAACCATGCACAGTTTGTGTGCTGCTTTGCTCATTTAAGTTTGCATCCGTAGATGTTGCTCGAATCACTAGAGTTATTAATTCATGAACAGTTCTGGCAGCTGCTTTCCACCAGGCCTGTTCTGGGCCCTGAGGGTTACAGAGCCGTGAGGCTGCCCTTGTCCTGGGGGCGGGGCAGGGTGGACAACCCAGCCCTTGATGGCTATGCAGTCCTCAGGGTGATGTGTCATTCTGAACGGAACTGGCCTTGCTTATGCTGTTCTCCAATATAATTTCCTAATTACAAATTCAATAATATACTCATGAATATTGTAACAGAACTTTTCTTATTTTTTCCTGAGCTTAGCTTTCTCTCTCTCTCTCTCTCTTTTTTTTTTTTTTTATATACTGGGTATTAAACCCAGGCGCTCATGCAGGCTAGGCAAACACTCTACCTCAGTTCTTTGTGTGTTAGGTGCACATGCATGTGTGTGCATGCACATGTATGTATTCAGAGGCCAGAGAAAAATCTTGGCTATCACACCTCATGTGCCATCTACCTTGCTGCTGCTGTTTTCCCCTATTTTTCTCCGTGCAGTGCTGAGCTACAGATGTCTGCTACAGTGCCTGGCTTTGACATGGGTGCCGGGGATCCGAACCCAGGTCCTTAAGCTTGCACAGCAACTACTTTACTGGCTGAGCCTTCTCCCCAGCCCTGTCTCATTAAGCTGTCTAGGCTGGCTTTGAACTTACAGCCTTCCTGCCTTAGCCTCTCGAGCAGCTAGGAATCCATGGCTGTGCCAACCAGGCTTGGCTTGACAAATCATTTTCTAGAATTGTTGCAGCTAGTTGTTACGGTCACTGTGTGTCATTCTTTTCCCTGGGCGGTGGGGCTGCTGAGGTCCAGATCCAAGGCTTTGTTCTATTTCTATCACTAAGCTGTAAATAGAATGCTGTGTAACACTGTTACCACATCCTTATAAGGAGTGGGTATGTCATATATTAGCGGGAATGTTCATATGGTAGTTTATGAGTATAAATAAGGTATTCCAATATTTTTCAGATGATGATGATGATGATGATTGGTTTCCAAGACAGGGTTTCCCTGTGTAACCCTGGATGTCCTGGAACTCACTCTGTAGACCAGGCTGTCTTTGAACTCAGAGAGTCACCTGCCTCGGCCTCCTGAGTGCTGGAATTAAAGGTGTGCACCACCACACCCAGCTAGATAATGATGATGATGATGATGGTGATGATGATGATGATGATGATGATGATGATGATGATTGAGACAGGAGTCTCATAATATTGGCCAGGCTAGTTTTCAGAAGACATCCTTTCTCCTCTTTTGGCCTCCTAAGGAGCTGAAATTATAGGCCCACTATCCTGACTAACTCACTCACTTTTTTGACTATCAGAACTATTAAGGACTTTAAAGACAAGTTCTAGATCTTCCCCGGACCTGCCTCTTGGCACTCCAGCTCCTCTACACCTTTGTCAGAGGAATTCTCCTTAAGACAAAAAAGTTTTACAAATACCCGAGTCCTTCCCAGCTGTGCAGGTGCCTGAACTGAACTGGAACACTGAGTTATCAGCCAGTATCCAGCATTCTGAGTTGGAGAAGCCTATGCAGGCACAGCCTCTCCGTGGGCCCCGCTCATGAAGCCGGTCTTAACTGAGCACTTGGTATATGTCAGGGGCTGCCATGATCAGGGGCCACAGAACGTCAGGCAGAAGAATGCAATGCCAACCTGAGACAGAGCAATTGCCTGGAGAGAGAGGACAAGGAGGTCGGGGGCACAGCGCAGCATGAAGAATTTAGGGACAAGACAGCAGACACATTAGGAAAGGAGCCATTGAGATGTCTTGGGGGGGCATTTGGGACAGATCTGGAGAAGTAGGTACCTTAGTACTCATCATGACAGGACTGACAGATGTCTGTCCTCTTTCTTCTTGCCAGTCACTGGAGAAGGGTCTTAAGAGTTTCTGTTCTGAGGACCCCAGAATTCCAAGACAAGAAGTAGGTCCTCCCTCAGATCCCCTGGGCCTAAGTTCCTGTGGAAACGGCAAAGTGGAGGGAGAACCAGAGCAGAGAGAGGGCCAAGGACTGCTGTGTGATTGTGCAGTTTGGGCTTCTGAGATCCCCTGGTCTGGGTCCCACCCACTTAGGGCAGGGCCCCGCAGTAGGTTAAGAAAGGTGACTGGGTTGATCTACACAGGTCTTCCTACAGCAAGTGTCTACCTGTTTGTCCATTCAACCTCTCAGCATTTTTTGGATTAAAAAAAAATTCCTTGTCTTTATAACCTCGCTCTTTGGAGGTTAGCACGTTAGCCAGAGAGCACAGGGAGGGGCCTGGGGCTGGAAGCCAGTAGAAGGCACATATTTGAAGGCTTTTTGTGCAAGCCTCTTTTAATCCTCATAGCACCAGGTAAGGGTGATCCTTCTTTGACAGGTTCAGATGCTGGGACTTAGAACTCCTTTCTTTGCTCAAGCTAAGACCACATAGCTAAGATATAGCAAGGAGAAATCTGTCACATGCACAACAATCTAGAGCTGCTAGGGAAACTGAGAGCCCGTGTGGCCCTGGCAGGGCACCGAGATAGCCAGAGGCTTCTCAGAGGCAGGGTCCCAGCACTGGGTTTCAGAAAAGCATGGCCCTGCCTTTGAACTTGGGGAGGTGTGGTAAAGCAAGACAGATGAAGAATCTGTTAGCTCTTCCTCTCTGGCTAGCCATCCCTCCAGAAGGTCATAAGCACAACATCACACCGTCCTTAGACAACACGCTTTGGTTGCCAGCATGCTTATTTTAGTTGGGCAACAATTCTGATGCTTTGGAGTCAGGAGCCTGTGGACTCTGATTCTCTGCTCTGGAATGTGTGGCCATCAGTATGCCTCTCTGGGCCTGTTTAGTGCATTGGAAGGTTGTGAGGGTGATGTGTTTTCCCACTGGGGAAACTTAGCCCAGAAGTAGGTAAGGGGAGACCGACTAACTTCTCAACACAAAATATCTGAGAAGATGTTCATGTGAAGGAAGTAACCCATTAAACAACCAATAAGGCAGCCATTGCAGGGTAAGAACAGCTAGATTGTGAGTGTTCACTAGATTCTAGACATATCTCATACAGTAACTCATCCAGTCACAATACTCTTAGGAGGTAGTTGTTATTACCATCCCAGTTTTTTCTGTGAGGAAACCAAGGCTTGTGTTAAGTCTCGTGCCTGGGGGTAGAAGCTGGGTCATAGAGTAGAATCACCTGCCGCAGAGTGTTCATGAGTGTAGCCTGTCAGTCCTCTCTTACCCAGTTCCTTCTGCTGTGGGTCTGGGGTGCTGAGTTAGGGATCACACACACATAGGGATCCACTCCTACATCAAGATTAGGAGAGAGTTCTGGGGACACAGCATGCAGTTTCTCGGGTGACACTTGGTCCCTATGGGACTCACTTTTAACAGGGCACCTGCCACACGTGCTATATTCAGACTTTGAAAGCTTTGTAGCCCAGCAGGCAAACATCTCCCTCCTAGACTGAGCTGCTCCAGGAAGCCTGCTCTACACCTGCCCCTGAGAGGCTGCTCTAAGCCTACCAGGCATGTTAGGTCATCTTCCTTGTCTGGAAGGTTAAGCCCAGGCTTCATCAGATTCACCTCTGCCTCCTTTGACTCAGGGCAAGGCTAGAACCGGGCACTGCTAGTTAGATGGTAGGATCCAGTCACACACTTTCGTGGACTAGAACAGCAAATGGGGCAGAAGGAAACGACTTCCTTTTATAGGTATCAGTTGGAATTCACTGAATTTTTTTGATGCTGGTAGAACCCACAACTTAGGCCATGCCAAGCATTGGCTCTGCCATTGGGCTCTGTTCTCTTATTGTCTGAGCTTTAAAACTACTTTTAAAATAAATTTTAAGTGCTGCCCATGTATTTATTTGTGCATGCATGTGTGTTTGTGTGTGGGTGCATGTGTGTGTGTTCCAATCACTTTATTCAGAAGCTGAAGATGGGGAAGGGGTTGAAGATCTGATCTGGTGTCCTCAGCCAGGCAGATCTATCTGGCCTCCTCCTTGCTGACAGGTGGGACAGGCCTCTGCTGGGAAGGTGAGAATCCCGGCTAAGACTGGGAAGGAGTGGTATAGGGCTCAGAGCAGCAGCCTGGCATCTCAGGGGCTGATGTAGAGCAGGCTTCCTGGAGCAGTTCAGTCTAGGTGGAAGATGTTTGCCAAGTTCAGGGGCAGAGAGTGCAGTGAGGACCAAGGCCCAGAGCCAGACAAGAACACAGTCTACTGGCTGTGTGTTTCCACCTGGCTCAAGTTTCTGTGGCGTAGAGTACATAGCCTAAATCTCAAAACGTCCCTGGTTCCAAATATGCCAGGACCAATGGAAGATTTCAGGTCTGGGTCACAGAAAGTGCAGGATGCGCCTGGGACATCTTACTGAGCTAGAAAGGAAGCACTCAAAGAATGTCAAAGACCTTGTCCAGTAGACACGAGGGCCAGCCTGAAGACTGACCAACTTCTCAGGATTTACCAGGCCTCTCCAAGTTTTACCACCGAAAGTAAACAGTTCTGGGAGACTGAAATTCCTGGCAAACAAGGACAGATATCACTCTACCATGAGCTACATCTAAGACAAGCTGATTAAGGTGAGTAATGAAAAAGCCAGTGATAATAGGTTATACTGAACCCAATAAGAAACCAAAGTAGCCTTTCCAAACTGGGCCCAGCAGAACGGCTCCCACAAAGAAGCGTAGTAAGAAGAAGGTCCATTCTGCTGTCAGTGAGTCAGTGACCCAAGAATACACCATCAAGATTTACAAGCACATCATGGAGTGGGCTTCAAGGAGCATTCCCCTCGGGCACTCAGGGAAACTCAGAAATCTGCCACAAAGAAGATGGGGACACTAGATGTAAGCATTGATACCAGGCTCAATAAAGCCGCCTAAGCCACTGGAATAAGGAATGTTCTGTATCACATTTGAGTGTGTTTGTTCAGAAAGTGTAATGAGGGTGAGGATTCACCAGGCAAGCTGTACTATCACATGCAAAACTCTACAGTAGGTCAATCTGAATTAGAACTAACCTGTTGAATGTCAAATAAGGTCACAGAACTGAAAAAAAAGTATATACAGTTTTGGCAAAATAAATGTAATGTATAATCAGGAATGAATTATGTACATAGTTTCAAGGCACCGCCTATCAAATACTTATTAACAATAGCAAGGGACAATAAGAGCCCGAAAATGGCTCAGTAAGTAAAACACTTGAAATGCAAGTGTGAAGCCCTATGTATTGTCCCCATCACCTATGGAAATGCTGGACAGGTGTGGCAGCCCTCCTGCAACCCCAATCCCATGAGGCAGAGCTAGGGAATTCCCGGGACAAGCTGGCTAGCTGGACGAGCTGAATTGGTGAGCTCTTGGTTCACTGATAAATCCTGCCTCATTAAACAAGGTGGAGAGTTATCAAGGAAGGCATTCCATGTCAACTTGTGGCCTCTACACACACGTGTACATGCACGCACACATCCAAGTACAGGGGCAGAGAGTGCAGCAGGACCAAGGCCCAAAGCCAGGCAATAGCATGGCATACTGAGTTGCTGAGCGGGGCCACCTGGCTAAGTTTCTGGGGCATGGTGTACATAGCCTAATACTCAAAAGGTCCCCGATTCCAAACACACAAAGTGGGAGGAATAACTTCACAGTAGAGAAAGCTGGTTGATTTGTGAACATTACTAGGTCAGGTTACAATAGTTATTTCCTAATAGAATGCAGTGTAAAGAGTATAAACAGCACTTATGTGGTATTGCCCCCAAGAAGGCATTCTTTGAGTGCTTCCTTTCTAGCTCAGTAAGATGTCCCAGGCGCATCCTGTACTTTCTGTGACCCTGACCTGAAATCTTCCATTGGTCCTGGCATATTTGGAACCAGGGACGTTTTGAGATTTAGGCTATGTACTCTACGCCACAGAAACTTGAGCCAGGTGGAAACACACAGCCAGTAGACTGTGTTCTTGTCTGGCTCTGGGCCTTGGTCCTCACTGTATTCTCTGCCCCTGAACTTGGCAAACATCTTCCTCCTAGACTGAGCTGCTCCAGGAAGCCTGCTCTACACCTGCCCCTGAGAGGCTGCTCTAAGCCTACCAGGCATGTTAGGTCATCTTCCTTGTCTGGAAGGTTAAGCCCAGGCTTTAGATTCACCTCTGCCTCCTTTGACTCAGGACAAGGCTAGAACTGGGCACTGCTAGTTAGATGGTAGGATCCAGTCACACACTTTCGTGGACTAGAAGAGCAAATGGGGCAGAAGGAAACAACTTCCTTTTATAGGTATCAGTTGAAATTCATTGAATTTTTTTGATGCTGGTAGAACCCACAGCTTAGGCCATGCCAAGCATTGGCTCTGCCAATGAGCTCTGTCCTCCTCATGCCTGAGCTTTAAAACTTCTCTTAAAATAAAAATTTTAAGTGCTGCCCATGTATTTATTTGTGCATGCATGTGTGTTTGTGTGTGGGTGCATGTGTGTGTGTTCCAATCACTTTATTCAGAAGCCTAAGATGGGGAAGGGGTTGAAGATCTGATCTGGTGTCCTCAGCCAGGCAGATCTATCTGGCCTCCTCCTTGCTGACAGCTGAACTCTTCATTCTGAACTAGGTCTTATCTCTCAAAATGTACTTGTGACCTGGGGTACCTTTGTACTTTAAAAATGTTGTTAATAACTGGGCATGGTGTCTCTTGCCTATAATCTCAGGACTTGTGAGGCTGATACTGGCAGATCTCTGTGTTTGAGGCCAGCCTGGTCCACAGAGTCAGTTCCAGGACAGCCAGGGCCACACAGAGAAAGCCTGTCTCAAAAAGCCAAAGTGTGTGTGAGTGTCTGTATGTGTGTTTGAGTGTGTGTTTGTGTGTGTATGAGTGTGAGTGTGTGTGTGTGTCCGTGTCTTTGTGTGTGTGTGTGTGTCTGTGTGAGTGTGTGTGTGTGTATGAGTCTGTGTCTTTGTGTGTGTGTGTGTGTGTGTGTGAGTGTGTGTGTGTGTCTGAGTCTGTGTCTTTGTGTGTGTGTGTGTCTGTGTGAGTGTGTGTGTGTGTGTGTGTCTGTATGTGTGTGTCTGTGGGGGTGTGGGGGAGGGGATCATTGCTGAAGCAATACTACAGACATCCCAGAAACTCAGAAATACAAAGGAAAACAGACATTGCACTTCTGACAGAGACAGCTGTTGTCACCCGAGGTTTGGGCAGCTTGAGCTTTTTCTAAGCATAGATTTTCCTCACTGCTCTTCCCAGTTTGTTCCGTACTTAGGGGCGGGGGTAGAAATTTCCACCATTTGTTTCCATACCAGTTTCAGTGCATCTAAGACTCTGATCACCCCTCACGTTTCTCTAGTTCTCCCCAAAAAGTCTCTTGTAAGCAGGACCTGGTGGCGCAGGCCCATCATCTGAAGCAATTAAGGACTGAGGCAGGAAGATCACAAATGCAAGTCCCACCTGGGCAACTTGATGAGATCCCATCTCAAAAATAAGAAGCAAAAAAAGGCCCGGGGTTTAGCTCAGTCATAGAACATTTGTCTTGTGTGCTCGAAGCCCTAGATCAAATCCCTGGTTAGGAGGAGGAGGAGGAGGAGGAGGGATGTCCTATTTATAACAGATGTGTCACAATCCAGTCACACTTTACAGATGGTGGTGCTCAGGGCTGGCGCTCAGCAGTTAAAACCGGCTTCTCTTTTCAGAAGACCCGAGTTCAATACCCATCCCCAGCACACGTCAGCTCAAGAATATCTGTTATTCCAGTTCCAGGGGACTGAGACGTTTACACAGACACACATACAGGCAAAACACCAATGCACATTAAATAATCATCATTAAAAAAAAAAGCCTTTAATCTGAGCATTTAGGAGGTAAAGGTGGGCAGATCTCTGAGTACTAAGCCAGCCTGGTCTACAGAGTGAGTTCTAGAACAGTCAGGGATACACAGAGAAAAACCAAACCAAACCAACAATAAGAGCAAAAAGCAAATGGTGGTCCCCAGGCCCTTCATGATAACACCATGTATTTGACAAAGTGGAGCTCATCTGCATAGAGCAGGCTGGTAGCTCTGCGGGGCACCATGTGGCTTTGTCTACGTATGTTCTCATGGGGTCACGTAGCTTGTTCCTTTGTGTTCTGTAGTTTCTGTAATCTGTGGTGTGTAGGGCAAAGTGTGCGTCTTGTAGTTACATCCCCAGCCAGGATCAGCCTATCCTGTGCTTTCATTGTGCCTGTCCTCCGTGAGGAGGGGGCCGCGCTTCCTCTCTCTCTCGGAGCTGAGTGTACTCACTTTCTCATGGGTAGAGAGTAAAGTGTGTGGGTTTCCTGTGTTGGATGAATGTTGGTTCTGGAGGAAAATTATAAGACTACACAGGAAAAAAAAAAAAAACGTTATACTTTGCTGTGGGGGTTGGGCTCTTGGGGCAGGCTAGAACAAGGACATCGACCCTCACCTATTTGTATACGGATCTTGAGAACTCTGGTTCTGTCTTTACTTGCTTCTCAGACATGTGAGCTGGATTAAATCACAACCTGCTACTTAGCTAGCCAGGTGACCTTGGCTGGGTACTTAACCTCTTTGAACCTCAATTCCCTCCTTGGCTTTCTTACCTGGCGTAATCGTTTGAAAGGCTGAATAAAGCAAGGTTGTCCTCTCTCCTAGATGGGAAGCTCTTTGAGGGTACAAAAGCGGTTACCCCCCACCCCCCAGCTACGTGGTCAGGTGTATTTGGCCATTTGATTTTTTCCCATTTAATGTGTACCTGTCTCACGCTCCTTGCTGAATTAACTGTGTCTGCCCACAAGCTGCTCCCAGAAGATAGGGAGAGCATAGACTTAGTGTGGGCGAGCCTGGACGATTTGCCTAAAGAGGATATGGGGCTGAGCTAGGGGATGGCTGTCCTTTGGTACAAGAGGTTTCTGGGGATCTGAAGTGACCCCTGTTTCTCTGCCCCGTCACCCCCTCCCCTTCCCCCTGTGCCTGTGTGGCCCTGACAACCCATGTCTGTCTGCAGTGCAGGATGGAATGCTGTGATGTACCAGCTGAGACGCTCTACGATGTCCTGCACGACATAGAATACAGAAAGAAGTGGGACAGTAATGTCATTGAGACTTTCGACATCGCCCGCTTGACTGTCAACGCTGACGTAGGATATTACTCTTGTGAGCAAGCAAAGAACAAGACTCCAACCCCCTGAGCCTCCATCCCCACCTCCCACCAGGTCTCCTCTAACTCTCCCTCCCTGTGGCCCCTCCTGTGCTGGGCTGTTCGGAGACCTGCTTACTGATATGGAAAGCCGAGCTCTCCTTGGGCATACGTATATGCTCTCACTGACTAGCACACACGCACACATGCATACACAGTTGTATGCCACGTGCCACACACCACAGGGACACCTTTTCAAGCATGTGAAAGACAGTACTGTCTTTCAAATATATTCACATAAATACAGTCAAGTCAGCAACAAGGTAAAGGCTGTGTGAGGCCCTGGGGATCAGGGTAGGCAGAGACAGTGGGGGACAAGGACTTTTTGTGCTTCCTGGTTTTATAGTGCGTCTGTGGACGGGGTTGGGGGTACCTGGATGGGGAGGGCTGGCAGTTATTAAGATCCCCATATTTCTGGCCTCCATCGTACCCTTATAGGAAGATGGGCCAGCAGCCAGGCTGAATTGTTCCTTACCCTCTACAGGGAGGTGTCCCAAGCCCCTGAAGAACCGTGATGTCATCACTCTCCGCTCCTGGCTCCCCATGGGCGCTGATTACATCATTATGAACTACTCAGTGAAACACCCTGTGAGTTGGACTGTCCTCCCCCTGGGCGCGCCTAAGGGTAATGGGCAGGGCTGGGCTGTGGCTGTCCAGTGAGTTCAGGCAGGCATGGGGGCCAGTTTCCTCCCTGCACATTGAGGATAATGTCTTCTTTTGGGGACTGTAAAGTCGCTCAGTGAAAGGATAGTGTGCGCCGTCTGCCGTGAGCGGGTGGGATGAACTGATGTGGTTGACTAGCCCTTGGGATAAGGCTGACCTATATAAATGGGTTAGCAGGAACTAGAAGGCAGGACCCTGTGGTGGGATTCACTTGAACTCCCTGGGCAGAGAGGACAGGCAGGTATAGTTAGCCTAGGCAAGGGTTCAGTGCTCACAAACACTCATAAGCCCGGACACAGTCTGGGCTCTTTCCTAGTGGCACAAAGGAAGCACTGTAAGGAGGGGCAAGGATGAACTGGCCTGATTATTTTTTCCCTTAGCCCACATTAGGCCTGACTAGAAACAGTTGTCAAGAAATGTGAACAGCTATGGGTGTGTGTGTGTGTGTGTGTGTGTGTGTGTGTGTGTGTGTGTGAGACATTCCCTCTGTCCCTACCCGAGTCTCACCTCCCTGTGCCTTTCATCCCCCAGAAATACCCACCTCGGAAAGACTTGGTCAGAGCTGTGTCCATCCAGACGGGCTACCTCATCCAGAGCACGGGGCCCAAGAGCTGTGTCATCACCTACTTGGCTCAAGTAGACCCCAAAGGTGAGGGTTTGGGCCCTGCAGCTTATCCAGGCTCCTCCCCTATACAGGGGATGAACTTTATCTGCTAGGCCACCTGAAGGCCATTTGTTAGGAGTCATTTAGTACTGTGGGGGAGGGTCTCTATCTAGAGCTAGTGGTTTTAAAATAATGGACCCATGAGGCAGCCAGTAATCCTCCTGGGAGTTTGGAACTGCCTTCCTGGGGCTAGCATTCCTAGCCTGGACCTGCTCTTGCCGTATCTCCTTTATCCCAGAAGCCTGAATTTCCCAAGCTGTTTATTCAAGTTACTTCCGTAACAGCTGAGCCCTCATCTCTGTTGAGGTGGTCAGCTTTCTAGATAGACATCATCCTCAGGATGTCTTCTGGACGCCTGAGACTTGCTGTACCCAACTGTGAACTCACCATTGCCCTCCTAGCCCCACCCTCTTTTTAAGATCAGTAGCTTACTCTCTGGTCCACCCTGTTCGGTTACTTGGGGCCAGCTTCTCCTTGTCAGCTCCTAAATGCAGTACTTAGTCTCTCCCTCCCTCCCTGCCTTTCTTCTGACTCACTCTGTAGCCCAGGCTGGTCTTGAACTTGTCATCAGCCTGTCTCCAGAGTGCTGGGGACTCCAGGCCCATGCTAACACACTCATCACCCCTGTTCTCACCTGTTCACCCTCTGACAGCTCCTAGCCTGCCATTCTTCTGGTACTCAGCCACTTTGTCCAAACAAGCTACTAGAGGAGATAAAAAACAACTTACTTCCTCTGACTCACCTGCTTGAAATGCCACTGTGACCCTGTTGTCCTCTGAGTCCAGCCTGCGTCCCTGCTCAGGGGGAAGGGGGATTTCTAGCCCCTTACCCCTTCCACTTCCCACCTCTCTGTCTGTCCAGCCTTTGTCTTCAGCTAGCTTCCTGCACCTCTGCTTCCTACTCAGTGTTTCTGGGTCCCAGGAAGTGACTCTTCCTCTGTCCACGATCCCCAGAGTGAGAACCTTCTCCCTGTTTGGGGGCCCATTTCCCTCCAGCAGAGAGCCCCAGTATGTGTTGAGATGCCACACATTGAACTCCTGTTGGGATTCTCTAGGCAGGTCCAGGTTGGGTGTCACAGACTGTGCAGTGACTTGGTAACTGAACACGTAAATATAGGATGGTTAAACCTCAGTGACAGGATTGTCATTGACAGGAATACCCTGTAGCCCAGGTCAGGGCTCCTGGCCCTTAATGAGTGTTCTGTGTGTGCAGAGCAGGTACTTGGGAGGGAGACAGATAGAGACAGGGCATGCTAGTCCAGAGTGCTGGGCTTAAGGGGTCTGAGGAGGCCCAGCAGGACAGACAGGAGGGAGGCTGAGCACCAGGGACAGTCCTGGGTTATCAGTGTGAGGACAGGCTGGAGCTTGGTGGGTCCGAATGTCAACCCACAGGTTACTTGTGGTTGCCTAGGAGCTCGACAGAGAGACAGTGGGGGCAGAGGTGAGCTTGGGGGATTTGAGAACTTGGTGGAGAAGAAATGAAAAGGGGTGGGGCAAACTCTGAAGAGGGAGGAGGGCTGGCTGGCAGTGGGTGGGACTGGGTGCCTAAGAGCCTCTCCCTGCCCCCACAGGTTCCTTACCCAAGTGGGTGGTGAATAAGTCATCTCAGTTTCTGGCCCCCAAGGTAAGTGGCTCTGGGACATGCGGAGAGGGGCGGGTAGCACTGAGGAGTAGGGCAGGGGCAGAGTTTAACACTGAGTGATGGCCTTAGCTGGAACACTGGGGACTACTGTGTGCAGGAGGGCTCTGGAGGGGTGTGGCACCCCTAACAATGTTCGGATGGTCCACAGGCCATGAAGAAGATGTACAAGGCCTGCATCAAGTACCCCGAGTGGAAGCAGAAACACCAGCCGCATTTCAAGCCATGGCTGCACCCAGAGCAGAGCCCATTGCCCAGCCTGGCCCTGTCAGAGCTGTCTGTGCAACACGCGGACTCACTGGAGAACATCGATGAGAGTGCGGTGACCGAGAGCCGCGAGGAGCGAGCGGGCGGTGCTGGAGAGGGCAGCGATGACGATACCTCGCTCACCTGACTACCACCTCTCTGCAAGGACCAAGACTGGACTGGGGTGGAACCCTGGGGCACTGAGCCTTCTGCACTCTTCCCTTCCCCCACCTGCCTTCTGGGGGCGCTGGGCTCCTGCTCAGGTGGCTGCGGCATAGCTGGACATGGCCCCAATAAATGAACCACACAGCCCCAGCCAGCTCTTTGTGCCTGCTTCTCATCTGCCCGGCACCGCTGTGCTGTTCTGCAGTGATTTTTCTTGATACTATTCTGCTTGCTGGGCCTCTGTCCCTATAGGTACCTTCCATCGACGAGTGTAATGTAGGATGAGGCCTGTTGCCTCCTCCTGCCCTTTGTTTCCTTCCTCCCCGCCCATTTGCACCTTCATTTTGTTGGTCACAAAAGTGGTTTGCTCGTTTTTTTGTTTTTTTTTGGTTTTTTTTCCAGGGCTCTTAAGAGGAGCTGGTCTAGCCAGAGGTCAGGTTTCTACTGTGTGACAGACTTCCGGTCCAAGCTGGCTTTGGACAGTTGGTCTTGAACACTCTAACGGCTCCTGTCAGCACAGAAGGAAGGGGAGGGGCCCATACTTAGGTCAGAGACCAGGGTTGAAGGTCTCAGAACTGAGGTGGGGCAGTGTGTACTGAAGGAGAGGGAGGGGTGGGTACTGGAGAAGGGAGAGGGGTGTGTACTGGAGGAGGGGGAGGGGTGGGTACTGGAGGAGGGGGAGGGGTGGGTACTGGAGGAGGGGGAGGGGTGGGTACTGGAGGAGGGGGAGGGGTGGGTACTGGAGAAGGGAGAGGGGTGGGTACTGGAGAAGGGAGAGGGGTGGGTACTGGAAGAGGGGGAGGGGTGAGTACTGGAGAAGGGAGAGGGGTGGGTACTGGAGAAGGGAGAGGGGTGGGTACTGGAGAAGGGAGAGGGGTGGGTACTGGAAGAGGGGGAAGGGTGGATACTGGAGAAGGGAGAGGGGTGGGTACTGGAGAAGGGAGAGGGGTGGGTACTGGAGAAGGGAGAGGGGTGGGTACTGGAAGAGGGGGAAGGGTGGATACTGGAGAAGGGAGAGGGGTGGGTACTGGAGAAGGGAGAGGGGTGGGTACTGGAAGAGGGGGAGGGGTGAGTACTGGAGAAGGGAGAGAGGTGGGTACTGGAGAAGGGAGAGGGGTGAGTACTGGTGAAGAAGACCCTTCCACTACATTTGTTGTTAAAAACCTTAGGCTGGTCACAGGAATCATGGGGTCCTCTGACCAGGTGCCAGCCCTCACATTATGCCTAGCTGCTCAGAGATCTAAAGGGGAGCCTGGGCTTCCTCTGCTGTCCAAGGGATGCCCAGAGTCCTAGAGCTGGCCTTAGGCCCTGCTTTACTCTGGTATTTTTGGCACCACAAGAACTTGGGGTCCAGAAGAACCCCTTATGATCTGACCCTGTTCGTCTCTCCTGGAAAGCCCTGCCAGTGGAGAACCAGTGGGCTAACAGTCCAGTTTTCCCAGAGGAACAGTTTCAGTGGAGAGAGGCCCGGACAGGAGCCTCTGTCACCTACAACATCGAACTCTAGGTCTGCTCATAATGGTCAGTAACTTTGAGAGCATCCTGAACATTTCAGGCTCTCATTTCCTAACCCATAACCTATGGTGATAATTTTTACCCTTAAGTGTGAGCATTTTAAAAATTAAACAGGACAAATTGCTCATCACTGGACCAGACATATAGTAGACTATCTGATTAAAGGGCATCTTCCCCCTCTCAGGGAAAAACCCCCTGGACCCACCCTGCTGAAAGCTGTTCTTCCAAAAACGCCCACTGTTCCTCTAGAAAAATGGAAGCCCAGCTAAATTAAGGCCTCTGGCTTCGGTGGTCCCAGAGGAGCCCTGGCCTCAGGACTCAGAAATGCCTGCCAAGTCTGAGGATTTCATCTGTATTGGAAGGGGATGAGAAGCTGCCAGACTGTGGTGGGACTTTCCCAGCACCTTCTGCAGGGAGCTGTGGTTCTGGGGACAGAAGCAGAGTACTCTCTAAGAATGGTGCAGAAAGGCTCCCCGGGAAGTGTGTGTGTGTGTGTGTGTGTGTGTGTGTGTGTGTGTCCTCTCCTGGAGCGTAGACTCACCAGAACAGGGGTGTTCAGACAAGGAGACTCAAGGATCTGTGGAGTCTCAGCAGAGGCAGGGTAGATAAGAGCCTCAAAGCAAGCTGAGGATAAGAGAGAGACACAAACCAGGCAGGCCGGTCCGCCTAGGGTACTGAGGATCCGGACTAGGCTGGGGGCGGGACCGGTCGGCTCCCTGCCTGTTCCCCGCCCTCGCGTCCCCCGGGTGTCACGTGGGGCGGGCGGAAGCGCACGGCGAGGTGGGCGCGCCCGGACCGCTGCCGCGACTTGGCTGCGGCCGCGTGTGACAGATGGTACCGGGACCCTGAGTCCCACGTCGTGGAGTTCTCTTCGCTCAAACCAGGTCAGTGAGGTTGCTGGGACCTCCCAATCGCCAGTTGTGGCCTGCACTGCCCCCATTCCTCAGAGGGGAATGGTGAGGCCCGGTTCAGTTTTTCCCGGGGTCATCTGGGGCGCGCTCTTGCCTGGGGATGAAGTGAAGAGGGGTACCCTCTGGAGATGGAGGCATCCAGCCAGACCCGTAGGGACAGGGAAGGTGGGCTGGTGGACACCAGCTTTCAGCCGTCAGCTCTTCTGCTTTCGGATTGCAGGCTCCGGAGCCAGTAGCGTCAGGCAGCTTGGTTTTCGCACTTGAGAAATGAAGACTTCCACCTAGTCTACCCCGGACATTCTTAGAGGCTCGCAAAGAGTCAGGACCTTAGCCCTGAACCTGAGGCGTTGGTAACCTTGGGCAGACTACTTCCGTCCTCTGCACCGCAATTCCCCACCAGTTAATGGGAGCATGGTTTCTCTAGAGCCTATTTGGCCCAGTTGCCAGGAAAGAAGGGATGTGTTCGTTGAATGGGGTCAGGCTGGGAGTGGGTGGATGGGCTTAGAGCAGGCTCGTAGTGCAGCCTGGGGCGGGGGTGGGGGCGGAGGTGTTTGGACACAGATCTCCATGGGTAGGTCTGGGTCCTGGGTGATTAGTAGCCAGCACAGTAGGTGTCCGTCTGTAAACACCGTTTCTGTAAACCCGGTGTCTTGGGGAAACCTTCCCTAATGCCTAGACTGGGGGTGTGAGGATTCAGGATTGGAATTGGGGGTGCCCAGGTAAGGATTTGACTGCTGCTGGTTTCAGGAGACCCTGGTATCTGTACTTGGAAAGCTGTGACTGTCTGCTAGGGGGAGCCTAGGATCCTAGCTGCGTCATTATAGGGTAGAAGGAATTCAGCGGAGCCCAGAGACAGGTGTGGACAGGTGCAGACGTGGGGCAGAGAGGACGCCTGAATGAACCTTGGTAGTTAAGTGGCTGTTTGCAAAGACTGGCTGCTTGGTGAGGACAGGGCTGTGCCTCGGCCGGGATACTGATAACCAGAAGAAAGGTGAGGCATGTGGGTGTGGCTGTAATAGGTGACAAGTGGGGACGGTGTGCACAGAACTTGGGATGTAGGCCTGGCTAGAGTTTATTTAGACCCCAGCCCCGGGGACCCTGCTCTCCAGTGGCCTTTTGCTCATCGGAATAGGGTACAAGTGAGATGTCCCAGGCAGGCTATCGATGGCTGTGAGGAGGAGACAGCACCCCAACACCCCCAGGTTTCATTTGGACATTTGGGCCTCCTTACTTGGCCCCCACCATGCAGAGTTGAGCCACATTCGAAGAATCGGCTTTTGTGCAAAGGTGTCCCCCGCCAAGTTTCCTCCTCACTCCTGTCCCCCTGCTCTTTGAGACGTCGGGGTTCAGATGTGGGCTGCAGATTTTGCAGTGCCTTCCAGCCTGGTTTTCCGTTCCGGGTAACGACCAGGATCGGACAGGTTTCCTTGGGCGTCTACGAAGAAGATAAGGTACAAGCATCTGGAATTCTAGCCCTGCTACCCAGTCCTGTGTGACATTGCCACTCTCTGTTCTTTTCAGAGTCCCCTTTCCACATCTGAGGGTGGGATGATCAGCCTGGCTTCATGTTCCAAGAACAGACTGCTAAAGCAAGAGTGGGGCCAATGTGAATCCTGCGTAGATTCTGAGTGAAGGAAAGGGCAGGGGGGTGGGGCCTGAGAGCAGAGACTAGCCGTGATCCAGGCCTAGGACCTCTGTCTCTAACCTTCTCTAGGGCTTCTCCCTCCCCACTCCACTCTCTTGGCTGAGCTCAAAGCCAGCCGCCAATGCCCAAACAAGTGGCCTCTGTTCCTAGGGGAGGGGGAAGGGAGGCAGGCCCTGGGCTCTGGGCCTGCCTGTCCAGCACTGACCCTGCCTCCCCCTTTTGCTGTGGGTCTTAACTCTTGGAAGCCTGAACTGGGTACTGGGCTGTTTAAGGGCCAGTGCCTCTTTTCCTACAGCTGTCTTGTCCACCTTGCTTCAGATCTCTGGCTCTGGCTCTTTCAGAGGGGGCTGATGGGATGTCCTTCTCAGAGGCCCCTCTCACCCCCTTTCAAGTCTGTCAGGCCAGGCTTAGTCCCCCCACAGACAGCATGAGGATGTGTTTCAGAGAGAGGTTCTGTGCTCAGAGTGATTACAGGGGCCTGATAGTGAAGATGGGGTGGAGGGGTGTGCAGAGTCCCCCTCTAATGCATCGTTTTCACAGAGCTCACCCTTTACAGCTGACTCAACACCAGGACTCCTTCTGTCAGTTCTGACAGAGCACATGACTTCTTGTTCACCTATCTTTCCCCCAAGCCAGCCCCCAGACCCAACTGGGGCTCTGGGGAGGTCAGTCCGTGCCCAAGGAGGCAAATGTCCCCTAGATGAGAGAAATCGGGAGTGGTGAGCGACCACAGCTCAGGGTTTATCATCTACAGCTTTCCTGTGGAATCTCTCTCCCTCTCCCTCTCCCTCTCTCTCTCCCTCCCCTCCCCTCCCCCTCCTCTACCCCCTCCCCTCCTCCTTCCCACTCTCATCTTTTGGGTTATAGGTAAGAAAGAAAAGCCTGTTCTATAAAATTTCTGAGTCAGGTGTAGTGACCTGTGCCTTTAATCCTAACACTCAGGCTACAGAGGCAGGAGGATCTCTGAGTTCAAGGCCAGCCTGGTCTACAGAGTGAGTTCAAGGAAAGCCAGGACTACAGGAAGAAGCCTTGTCTGGAAAAACTAAGAAAGAAAGAAAAAAGATTTCTGTCCTTGATCACTGGGATACAGTGGCTGGGAGGGATGTGGAGTTAAGTGACTAGTGACATTAATATTTTATCCAGTATAAGTCATTATCTGAGTAAAGTCATAACAGCAGGAGAAGCTGCTTGGCCATTCCCATTTTATAGGTGAGCAAAGTGAGGCCAAGAGGCAAAGAGATTTTCTAGGAACCAGACATTTCTTAGACTCGTGGGGACGCTGCATTTTCATTACTTAGAGTGAGATCCTTGGGCACAGGGAGATTTTTTTTGCCAGATTCAAATGCAGCTCTACCCTAGATATCCCCATTGCAATAGCTGGCAGACTGGAGGCTTGCTTAGCCCTTGACATTACGGTGATCAGTTTGGGGCAAAAATTAATTTCCTCCCCATCCTTCTGGCTTTCCCAGACTCTATTTCACTGTGGACGAAGGCTATAGATGGCCAGCATCTTAGAGACAGGAGTGGGGACAGGAGTCCAGCCTGGGCTATACATGTGGTCTCCTTCCTGCCTGGGGCCAGAGGTTCTCTAAAACCCTGAGCTCTTTGCAGAGGCTGCCCACTGCCTTATCACAGGGCTCAGGTCTGTGTCCTCAACAAACCAGGAGCCAGCTCTTCTTAGGGGCCCTGTTGGTAACTGAACAAACCTGGGACGGTTTCCAGAGTCAAGAGCCCAAGACAAAGAGACCACCTGAGGTCAGGTGCATTGTGCTTAGAGCTTCCGTGGGCCAGGGAGGTGGGCCAGGGAGGGTGCAGGGATTAGAGATCCATTTTGTGCTCTTCTCTCTATGGATCTAATCCTCTTTCCCCTCGTTTTCATTTTGTGAGGACCTCTCAGGGTTATTCCTCTGCCATCATCATGAGGGTAGAGAGCCGGAGCCACATTTGGAATCCTAGTGGCCCAGGACTCCAGGGGAGTCTCGCTGGCCAGGCAGCAGTAGGTGGCTGCATCCCCAGGACAGAACACTTTGAGGCTGAAGTGTTCGTGTTCTGCAGCCTCCTGGGTGGCAGGGTCTCCCACACTGGCATCTCCAGACAGTCTTTTCTTCCCTCCTCTTCCCAGGCCTGCCGGTTCCGTATGTGGCCAGCACTAGAGAGGAACCAGTAGACAGTCTAGGACTCAATCAAGTGATGGTGGCCGGAAGCGAGGCATTAAACCCACATTAGCTGACCCGTAAGATTCTGAGTCTAACACGCAGAGCATCAGAGGCTTGAGGGGTTGGTTTATGCAGGCGTTCCCAGCTTTTAAAATTTAAAGTCCTGGGGGGCTACAAAGTTTGGATTTGGAGTGGGTCTCTTTGAACTGAAGCTAAACCCTATGCCACCTTTGGCCACACTGTCATCAGACTGCAGCTTACAGAGTTGTGGGTTACTCAGTGGCTTTGATTCCCAGCTGGCCCCCAGGCCCATGCGACTACATATGCTCTGCTGCTTCTCTGGGGCCCAGAGGTAGCACGTGGCACAGTAGTCTTGTAATGGAGCGTCTGGGGGGGGGGTGGACTGCATTCATGGAAGAGAAGCCCCATGGTTGCAAGGATGCAGTAGAGGAGGAACCCAGCCTAAGGGCTGCCAGGGTCATAGAACAAGGTAAAGGGTCACTCTGTGGACGTCAGAAATAGCATGAGATGTGGCTAAGCAGACCCAGACCAAATCTGCAAAGAATCAGAGTCAGGCTGGAGGATCCTACAGAGAGGGGTGGCGGGCAGAGGCTTGAGTCTAGGAGGCTGAGGAGACCTCATATCTTTGGGTGCAGGAAGCTGAGCCTTGGCCAGTGCCCTCAGATTTCTACCATGCCACCTATGCGTCACCTGGGCCTTGCCCTCGTAGGAGACCTGTTCCTTACAGCATGTGTGATGCTTCCGGGAAGGGGGGTTGGGGTACGCCTGCCAGTCCCTTCCTATGACATTTTCTCTGTGGAGAGTCCCTGTCATTGGATTCAGTATTTGATGTCCCAGGACTTGGGGCAGGTAGTCTTTCAAACCCCTGAGTGTCAGCTCTCTTATCTCCTCAGTGAGGACCTTCAGTGGGCTGTGTGTAGTTTTGTAACTAAAATGCAGCGACTTCCCCACCGCCCTTCCAGACCTCAGACCTGACAGGAAGAAAGGGGAACCCTCTGCTCTGAGGGGCAGAGCCTGGGGCAGATACTTTCCCAGAGGGTGGGTCTCGCTTGGTGAAGAGGTGCCAGAGTATCAGCTAATTGTCTGCCTTCCCCATCAGATTGGGCCCTGTGCCCCTAACACCTGCTACTTCCTCCTCTGCCCTAAAGATGACTCACTGAGCCAAGGGAGTGTGAACACTCAGGGACCTGACCAGGACACTTACTGCCTGGTTGTGGCCTGAAAACCCACATTTTCAGGCCTGGAGAGATGGCTCAGTGTTTTCCAGGGGACCCAGGCCCAATTCCCAGCACTCAAATGGTAGCTCACAACTGTCTCTAACTCTGGTTCTTCCAGCCACTGAGGGCACCAGGCACACATGCAGTGCAGAGACAAACGCATTCGGACAAAACACCCGTAGTATCAAATAAAACGAAAGCAAAACCCACAGTTTGGACTAGGGTTTATTCAGCACCCACTAGGTCCTGGGTTCAATCCCCAGGATAGCAAAAACTGGGTATGGTAGTATTTCTGTAATCCCAGCACTTGGGAGGTGGAGGCAGGTGATTCAGAAGTTAAGGCTGGGATGAGGAGATGGATCAGGGGATAAAACACTTGCCATGTAAGTGAGGAAACCAGATATGTATCACCAGAACCTATGACAGTAGTACATTCACCTGTAATCCCTCTACCCCCATGGGAAGATGGGAGGCTGAGACAGAAGAGGCCAGAAGCTTGGGGGCCGGCTAGCCTGGTCTACGCAGCAGAGCAACCAGAGACCCTTTCTCAAGCAAGGTCGAAGATGAAGACCCACATCAAAGATGGCCCTGGCTAAGCTCTTGCTCTCTCTGGGACTCACTTTCTCTTCTGGAAATAAGGAGAGTTGGATGAGGTCCTGCCCGGTGTGGGAGCAGGTGGCTGGGGCCTGGGTAGTACTGGGAAGTCAGGACAGGAGGTGGAATTGTGTCAGGGACAGAAGAATAAAAAGTCCCTGTACCGGGAAGGCCGCTGACCTGCAGTTCCTGTTGCATGTGTCAAACCAGGAAATGTCCTTACTATGTGCCTGCCACCTTTGAGACACAGGGAATCAGACCCTGGCCTTGTCTGGGATGGGTTGTGATCCAACTGTGACCTGGGCGTTAGAGACTGTCCTTTGGAGCTCGCTGGAAGGCTGGGTGGAGAAGTAATCCAGGCGGAGGGAGTTGTGTAAGCTGGGGCCTGGAAGGACTCATGGCCACAAAGGAAATGAGCTCCCTGGACACTGAACAGTAATGGACGGTCGGCAGACGGGGAGAGACTTACACCGTGTGTGAGAAGGGTGGCCAGGCTCAGATTCCTGGGAGCCAGGTGTCAGCTGCTCCAGGGACCTGTTAGGTTGTGGGCCAGCGTAGGTGATGAGAGTCAGTATTTTTCGTGTGTGTGTGTGTGTGTGTGTGTGTGTGTGTGTGTGGCGGGGTGGGGGGTGGCTACCCAGCAGTGTTTATCAAGCTACCCAGCAGGAGGTGGCTGGACCAGCCTCACTTGGGAAGACAGCTACAAAGGATTCCAGGGGACCCCAGAACCTTATGTCTTGAGACATTCTAGACTTCTGCCTTGAACTTCACAGGTGGCTTGTCCAGCTCTGCCTTTTCACCTGTCTCAAAAACTAAGGTGGGGAAAGACTGGGAAATACATCTGACAAAACTCCCCGGCCTCTGCATGCATATGCTGTGTGTGTGTGTGCGCGCACACACACATGAATACACACATACAAGGAAAAAAACAGGTGAATCCTCAAGTCTCACAGCAGTAGGAGCCCCTTTGTCACTGAGTGTTCTGTGTCCCTTCTGACCGGCTGTCACCATTGTCTGACCAGTATGGATGAATATCTTTTTTTATTTTTATTTATTTTGAGGGACAGGGTTTCCTGGAATTTTTTCTGTAGACCAGGCTGGTCTGGAACCTCTGCCTTCAGAGTGCGGGAAGCAAGGGCATGCGTCACTGCTGCCCTGCCTTGATGAGTATTTCTAGGCCTAGCATAGCCCACACTCACCTTCTTTCTCTCTTTCCTCCCTGCCCCTCCTGTGCTCTCCTCCTTGGGCCTGCGCATCTCCACATTCATTCACCCTTCTGAGGAAATCAGAGTGGGCAGAGGGCTTCCTAGGCTCAGATCCTGGCTTTTGGGTCACCTAGAGTGACCTACTTTTAGTCGTCTGATTACACCACCTGCTTCCTAGGATGTGAGGGTTGTGAGAGAGGGCTTGCGGTGTGGTGGCAGGGTTCTGGTTGGACAGCGTGGACTCCATACATTCAGTCTCCGAGTGCTCTATGCAGGAAGTGATGATGAATCAGTAGAACACCTCTCCCCCCATGGAACACCCCTTCCCCTATAGAACACCCCCCCCACACACACACGTCCTGCTTAGATGAAGGCTGGAGAGGGAGGGCGGAACAAGGAGTCTTCCATTTGGTTGTCCGGTTGTAGCCTGGGGGAGGTGGAGGTGACCTTGCTCCCCACTCTCTCTTCCACTCCAGGCCCTGTGCACCTGCCACCCAGCCTCCCAGCTGACCCATCACTCAGAATGGCAGCTTTCACTTTTAGGCCGCAAGAGATCTGCCTTTTATCTTCACCCTCTCTATCCCCGGAGACTTCTAAGGAAATGGCAGGTCTTGTCTCTACTTCCTGGGGTGACTAGTTCTGAGTACAGAGAGCCAGAGTCCCTTCCTCATGGGCAGGAGCTTTTGGTTGCCCGCTCTCTCCCCTCTCCAACCAGCCAGTGCTGGCCTTCAGCCTCCAAGTACACGGTGAGGGTCCTCCTACCAGCCTCTGCTGATGCTGGTCTGTCCCTTCTTGCTGCCTGTGATCCTGTGGTCAGCCCTGTGCCCTCTCTCCCTCCTGTGGTCAGTGGCTTCCTGTTTCTACCCCATTTAGTCTCTCGGTCCCCTGGGTGGGTGGAGGGTGCAGCGGCCACTGAAGGATCTTCCTGGAACTATGCTGTGGCACCTTGGGCAGCGTATGCCCTTGTACGGACAGGAAGTCTCAGTCCCCAGGAAGGTACTGCTACAACCAGGGTGGGAGCCTAGGCCAACGCTCAGCTGTCCAATGTGGAGCCAGGGCCACCTTTGTGTATACTAACGGAGAGAGCTGGTGAAGAAAGGGGGGCTTGGGACTATGGCTGTACAGAGTCTGTTAGGAGACCATTTCTGCCTGATATCTACAGGGGAGGGAAAAGCAAGGAACAGGGTTTCGGATAGGGTCCAGCAAAGGGCCGAGGCTGAGGCTCTGGTAGAGCCTTGGCTAGTGTGTGCTTGTGTGTGTGTGTGTGTGCGCGCGCGCGCGTGCACGTGTATGCATTCGTGGGTGGGGGTGTGGGTGTGTGTGTGTGTGGTGAGGTCTCAGGGGGATGGGTCCCATCTTTAGCTAAGCCAGAAAGGCCTGGGAAAATATTGAGGGGAGCTTGAATTAGAAGTATTCCTGTAAAGAATGGCTAGGGCAGGAGTGGCCCCTTGGGGGGGGGGGGTTCATGTTGGGGTATGAGAGGAACAGGTTCAAACACTTTTGCCACATGGCCTTAGACCAGCTCTTTGACTTTCAGATTTCTTGATTTGCAAGAGAGGTACTAAAGTTATACCTTCTCCCCCTGTGACCTCCTTCTAGGGTGGAGCCCTGGCTGAAGTTTGGGGCTATGATGGTTCATGTGCTGTCGTGGGGGACAAGGCAAGGGTTCCTTGGTCTAGTGTTTACTAACGAAGCTATGTGCTTCCTTGTGGAGATTTAGCAGGCCCAGCCTCACTGTTCAGGATGGAGTGGGAGGGGCCGTGAGTCTCCATCTCTAGGCCAGATGACCCAGGACAGTAAATTTCGTACATGATAGTTCCGTTAGTAATCTATATATATTGCTGGGTGTGGTGGCTCACTTCTGTAATTCCAGTACTCAGGAGGCAAGGGCAGGAGAATTGTCACAAATTTGAGATCAGCCTGGTAAACATTGAATTCCAGGCAAGCCAGGGTTGTTTTATATAGGAAGACCTGTCTCAAAACAACAACTCAGGGGCTGAAGAAATGACTCAATGGCTAAGATCATTGGCTACTCTTGCAGAGGACCCCAGTTCAATCCCCAGGACCCACAATGGCACTTACAACGGTCTGTAACTTCAGTTCTAAGAGATTCACCTCCCCCACTCAGGCATACATGCGGGCAGAGCACCAACTGATACTCATAAAATAGACAATTAACAAAAGGATAACAGCAAAAATGAAAACCAAACCAAACCAAGTCTATGTTATGTTTAAACCCAAAGGATGAGGCTATCTTCTGTCTGGTTCTGAGAATAAGCTGCCTTGACTCTCATTTTGCATTTTAGTTTAAATTTCTCCCTTTTCTTATCATGGCATGTGTGCATGTATGACGATACCTGGGGCCCGTGGAAGTCAGAGGACAGGTTTACAGATTCCGTTCTCTCTACCTTTACTGTGTTCCAGAGATAAAACTTGTGTCACCGGCCTTTGTGTGACAAGCACCGTTACCTACTGAGCCATCTTGCTGACCCATTGCTTTTTACTTGAAAAAAATATTATTTTTGAAATTTTGTGTGTATGTGTGTGTGTGTGTGTGCATTGCGTACGGGCATAGCATTATGTGGAAGTTCAGACACAACCCTAGTGTCATCTCTTTTTAAAAATTGTGTGTGTGAGTGTGTGTGTATGTGTGTGTGACTGTGAGTACAGCATTGTATGGAGGTTCAGACACAACCCTGAGTGTCATCTCCTTTTTAAAATTGTGTGTGTGCAAGTGTATGTGAGTAAGTGTGCACATGTGCTAGAGAGTGTGTGTATGTGTGTGTGTGAGTGGGTGTGGGTACAGCATTATGTGGCGGTTCAGAGACAACCTTGAGTGTCATTCCCTCTTTGTTGTTCACTGCTGTGTACACCAGGGTAGCTTCTGGTTTTCCGGTCTCTGCCTCCCATCTTGCTGGATTGCAAGGTGGATGCTTGCTATACTTAGCTTTACATGGGTTTGGGGGTGTTGAACTCAGGTCTTACTTACACTTACATGATAATTGCTTTACCCACTGAGCCATCTCTCCAGCCCTCTTTGTCTGTTTTTGAGACAAGGTAGCTGAGACTGGACTCCAGCTTAACTCTTGATTCTCCAGACTCAGTTTACAGAGTACTGGAACATCATGCCTAGCTCTGAACTCAATTCTAGTGACTTAAAATACATCATGGTTGGGGATGTAATTCTCTTGGTAAGATGCTTACCTATGCTTGAGGTACAGGGTTTCAATTTTTAGCTCCCTGTAAACTGGGCATGGTGGTGTATGATTGTGACCCAACACTCAGGTGATGGAGATGGGATTTGAGACATGAGATCTATAGAAAATCTTTCAAGATGTAGCTTGTGTAGCTCAGTGGTAGAGCATTTGTCTAGTATGTGGGAGTTCTTGGGTTCAAATCCCAGCAGTACACAAATGTGCACATACACACTAATGGGGATAGGATTTAAGAGCTTAGGCCTGGCATTATGACCAGGAATTGTCTTCTATTCTTTTGTCATCAGCATCTCCTGCTTATTAATAAAACTGTGGGTTGGCATTTTATTAGGACAATGCTATAAAAAAGCTTGTTGGGCTGGAGAGATGGCTGGGAGGTTAAGAGCACTGACTGCTCTTTCAGAGGTCCTGAGTTTAATTCCCAGCAACCACATGGTGGCTCACAGCCATCTGTAATGGGATCTAATGTCTTCTTCTGGTGTGTCTGAAGACAGTGTACTCATAAAAATAAAATACATCTTTTTAAAAAAAGCTTGCTAAAGCCAGGCAGTGGTGTCACAAGCCTTTAATCCCTGCACTCAGGAGGCAGAGGCAGGAGGATCTCTGAGTTTGAGGCCAGCCTTGTCTACAGAGACAGGCCTAGGACAGCAAAGGCTACACAGAAAACCCCTTTCTTAAAAATCCAAGAAGTGCTGGAGAGATGGCTCAGTGGTTAAGAGCACTGACTGCTCTTCCAGAGGTCCTGACTTCAATTTCCAGCAACCACACGGTGGCTCACAACCATCTGTAATGGGATTTGGTGCCCCCTTCTGGTGTGTCTGAAGACAGCTACAGTGTACTCATATACATAAATAAAAACAAAGTTTGTTAAGATGCTGTGTCTTTTACCAGTTCCTCTCTGTGGATGCTCACGTGTGTACTGTCCAGGATTCCTAATGAAGCCAGAAGAGACAGGATTGATTTCCCAGCCTGTCCTTAGGCTGAGCTCCATCCTGTTGTGGGGTTCTGGGGGAAGAGGCACCTTTTTAAAATTTGTTTAAGGGCCAGCAGTTCATTTACAGTGGGGAGAATTGGGGAGCAATGGGGAGTTCTATGTGGGGTACCTGAGTTACAGGCTGGTGTGTGTGTGTGTGTGTGTGTGTGTGTGTGTGTGTAAGTTCCATGTAGCAGGAATGTCTGGAACAAAACCCACTGGAGAACATCATTGGAACTGGGGTGACAGACGCATGGGTGACAGAAACCTGAGAACATTAGGTACTGGAACCTGGTTTGAAGCCCATATACAAGTCCAGTAAGGACCAGTCATGGCCTTAGGACTGGGGACAGGAAGTGACTGCCCAAACTGAGGAGGGGTGAACAGAAGATGAAAGTCTGGCCTATGCTATGCATGAGGTGACGTGTCACAATCATCTGGGCTCCCGGCTCTGTGGGCAGAGACCTTCACTTTGTAGGGGGGAAAATGTGTCCAAAGGTGGGATGGGAAATACCTAGGGTTTAGGCAGGCAGAAGGAGCCGGGTGGGATTAGGCTTGCTTTGCATCTGTGGTGGGGATGGGGGCCGAGCTTGAGGCCTATTTTTATTCATATAGGCCTGTTCAGGACCCTCAGAAAACAGGTCCCACCCTATTTGGGATAAACTGAATGCTCTGGGAGTCAGGGAGAGTCAGTATGGAAGACACAGCGCAGGAAGCCCAGCAAGGCCCTTTATGAGACCTGCATGCGGCAGCCTACAGTCCCTGAGAGACAGGAAGTAACGTTTTGGTCTAGGGGTACACTATTCTGTGCCCCACCCCTTTGCGCTTGCTGTCTTGGCTCAGAAGAGTCAGGTTGGCAGAGTTGGGGGTCACTTCTGCACCCTCTGAGCTGGGAGCCCAGCCCCCCACTTAGTTCCTCATAGCTACAGGAAGTGTCTCCAAGGCTACTTGCCTGATAGTGGAGGTTCGCAGAGTCCTGTGGCCGCCCATGAGAGCCGCTGGAGCCTAGGAGGGTGGCCCTGCCACAGGTACTACCTGGTTCTTTAGGACAAGCATATGTGGGCTGTGTTGGGCATGTCGGGGTAGTAGGGAGCTTGTGTGGGACTCTTGGGCAGTTGTGGTGTGGGATCTGGGACAGTTCTTTGCACTTGAGTTGTGGATAGGAGCATGGGTTTTATAGGCTGGTGGCTGACGGGCAGCTCTGCCCAGCAGCTGTTGGTGAGTAGAAGGCCTGAGGCCTTGGGAGTCTGGGAGGCAGATCAGGCGTGTTTGTGTCCTGCTGTGATGTGTGGTTTGTAGATTCAGGTGTGCGGTTCTGGTCCCTGTGGAGGTAGCTCTGAGGGGTTTCCTGTGGGTAGACACTGGATGGAGTCCCTGCCCAGCTGCCTGGTTTGGGAAACCTGCAGTCCTGGGGCAGGGTGGGACTGTGTAAGAAGACAGGAAAGGAGAGATAAGGTAGACCCGGGGCTACCCTCACCTTCCCCCCCCCCCCTCCAGGGCTGGGTCTTTCCTTGAACTTGGAGCAGAAGCTTGTAGAGGGAGACCACCTGGCCATGGGGCCTCCAGAGCTCCAGTGGGGGGGGGGGGGAGCCAGGACCTTTAAGATTGCTCTGAGTCACTGTTGTAAATCCGAATGCAAAGGAGACAAGGGAGGCCTCCAGAGAGGCACACCCTCAGGGCCAGCAGGCTCACAAGTGACCTTGCAAACTGCTGCCCAAACCTCTGGGGCGGCCTGTCTTCCTTCCCCTCTGGACTGCCTCATCTCCAGAGTACTTGATCTCTGCTGTGTGCTGTGTGATCCCAAGCCTTGTACATTCAGTTCCCGGTTCTGTCTCCACCCACCGAGGCCCAGGGAGGCAGCCTGTTCTCCAAAGACTCTGGGCTACAGCAGGGGACTTGGTAAGTGTCCACCTTACCCATGTGACTTTGGGTATGTCCCCAGGTCTTGGGATCATTGTAAGAGCTAAGGGTACATAGATGGGAATCTGGGAGGGGCTAGGCCGATAGTGGAATTTGGAAGAGGAAAAGAAACCAAGGCTGTGGCTACCTTGCTGGGTTAGTATAGTTGGTATCACTGGTCAATTGTAGCAGGCATTACCATGCAGGAAATAATGAGCAGGGCCAGAAATGGGCGGTGGGTTCAAATTCTGCCTTGGGACTGGGCTGATGAGGTCGTTAAAAGGGTGAAAGTTTTGGCACCAGCAAGAGGGACTCGAGCTGGACCTGGGGAAGGACTGGCTGGCAAGGATTGGAAGTGTCACGTGACTCTTCCTTCTAAAGTGGGACTGAATGCCCTGGGCTCCACTATGGGTGGTGGGTTGGAAAGAGAGGTGGACTCAGGTCACCACAGAAGATGCTGAAGGCAGGATACAAGTGGATCCTCACAAGCAGAGCAACCAAGGAGAACAGGCAGAAACGTGGAGGCCAAGGTCTTGGAGGGCTTTCTGGAGGAGGTGGCTTGGAGTGGGGCTAGGGTGGTACTCGTTGTCAGCTGACTGTTTGGGGTGCTCCCCCGTGTCAGGCTTGTGCTGATGTAGGAAATGACACAGGAATTGCTGATGGGGCCGGGGCTTGGGGTATGTCATTGAGCATTGGGGCAAGTCACTTCCTCTCTGGTGTTTATTTCTTCATCCAGAGGTGGCAGGGCCGGCCTGCAGCAAATGATGGGCTGAGGCGCCCTGGGGCACAGGGAGCTCGGTGGCAGTTGGCAGGTCTAGCTAAGCAACACTGAAGGAGGAGCGGGGTGGGATACGGTGGCTACGCAAGCCTGGCTGGCTGCCGGGGTGCACCCTTCACCCCTGGCTGCAGTGTTATGTGAGTGAGGACACTTCCTCAGCTGGGGTTCTGCTTCCCAGAGAGTGGGAGCAGAGCCTGCGTGCTAAAGAGTTCCCTCACCGAGGCACGTCAGATGTCAAACACCTATGGTTTCCAATAAAGAGGGGTTACCAGGACTCTCTGGCCTCCGTGATTACCGCAGACTTCTGTCAGGGACAGTCACCTCTGGAAGCCACTCGGACCTAGTGTGGTGGGGGCTCCAGGCTGTGGTTCCTTGGTGGCAATGTCCAGCTTGAAGTTCCCAGAGGCTCCTTGAGTAGCATTGTCCCCAAAGCTGTTAGCACTGAGTCCCCAGGTCTCTGACCTTGGCCAGTGCCCTTTAGTGCAGGAATAGGAACTTGAGAGAGCAGTATGTTCCTGTTTCCCAGCCCCGGCCTGTCCAGCAGTGAGGGTTGGGAAGATCCCCATTCCCCAGTCAGCTGCCTGAGCTCAGCAGGGAGCCCTTTATACTTGACTCTGGCTCAGGAGAGGCAGCAAGCAGCTGACTAAGGAGAGCTACCGTGCCTAACAGTGCAAGAGCAGCCTGGGAGGATGGCTCCATGGTTAGAACACTGGTTGTGCAAGCCTGACAGCCCGAACCCAGATCCACAGGTGAGAAGCTGGTGAGGTCGCTCAGTGAATACAGGTTTCCGTCCCCTAGTCTGACGGCTTGAATTCAGGTTGCACGTGTCAGGAGAAGGGTGTCCTTTGGTTATATGCCTGCACACACATGCATGTGTACATGTGCACACACATAGCATAAAAACAGAACAAAAGCAAACCTGGATACAATAGTGTGTGTGTGTGAGTGTGTGAGTATGTGAATGTGTGAGTGTGTGTGTGTGTGAGTGTGTGAGAGTGTGTGTGTGAGTGTGTGTGTGTGTGTATGTATGAGTGTGTGAGTGTGTGTGTGAGTGTGTGTGTGTGTGTGTTGCCATGCTCCATCAGATAAGAGGTTCTGACAGGAAGTTTGTGGAGAGTAAGAAATAGGTCTAAGCTGCCAGCTGCCATGGAGGGTGAGAGACAATGTCTCAAGGGGATAGGTAAGGGACACATGCCCAGGGTTTACCCTCTGATCTCAACACATGCATCATGGCATGTACGTGTACAAGTTCGTACATGTGCACGAACTCACAACATCACACACACACACACACACACACACACACACACGTGCATAAAAGGATATTAGCATCCCAGCACCCAGAAGCCTCAATGGCAGAGGCCTTGCCTAGCCTGGGCAAGACCCTGGGTTTGATCCCAGACAGAACAAAACAAATCAGAGTAATGAATTTGAACATTTTTTAATTTATGATTTTAATGTTTACTTTTTGAGTGTGAGTGTTTTTGCCTGCATGTGTGTATGTTCACTACATGTGTGCCTGGTGCCCGAGGAGACCAGGAGAGGCACTGAGTTCCCTGGAAGCAGTGTGGAAACCAGTGGTTGTGAGCCACCATTTGGGTGCTGGAATCAGAACCTAAGTTCTCTGTCAGAGCGGCTGAATGCTCTTAACCGCCGAGTCGTCCATCTAGCCCCTGCTTTTCAATTGGTAAGTCGTATCCTCGTCATCCTCATCGTTAGAGCCAGGATGTTCTGTAGCCCAGGCTGGCTTTGAACTCACTGAGTACCCGAAGCTGGTGAAGTCTTGATTCTCCCGCCTCTTTCCAAGTGCTAAGGTTATAGGCGTGTACGACCATTCCTAGCTTCCCGTTGCTTTAGTAGAGATTTAAACCTAAATCTCCCCAATATTATTACCCATCGTGTCATCAAGGGCAAGACAGTGAGATATTTTACTTCTTTTTTATTTCACTCTTTTCAAAATCCTTTATGTTCAGAATTCAGTGTTCCTCGTTTTGGGGACTGTTTCAAGTGTTCAGAAGGCAGATATGGCTGTGGGCGGCTTCTGGCTTGGACAGGGCAGGCTAGATATGTTGAGGTTGCTCCTTCCTAGCTGTATGACTTCGACAAGTCACTCCACTTCCTTCTACTCTAGTCTCCTTATCTTAAAATCTCTAGACGGTTCTTTGTGCTTCACAGGTCATGGAGAGGACTGTGTGAATTTAAGTGTGAGGACGCCGGGTGGAATGCGTGGTGTTTGTCTTTTTCTCCCCCAAACAAGGTTTCACTGTGTAGTCCTGGAACTCACTGTAGACCAGGCTGGCCTCAAACTCAGAGATCCTCCCGGTCCTGCCTTCCTAGCACTGCGATTAAAGGTGTGAGCCAGTTTGTCTTTTTAAAGCAGTCATTTGATTTGTCGGCCATTTGGGCCAACACTCTCTCCAGGGTAGCGGTTACTTAACGTGTTTTAGAGGCTGGGGAGATGGCTCAGGGGTCAAGCGCACTGGCTGCTCTTCCAGGGGACCCAGAATTGGTTCCCAGCACTCACACAGTGACTCACAACTGTCTGAAACTCCAGCCTCAGGAGATCTGACACCCTCTTCTTGCCTACTTTGGCAGCACATGCGTGTGGTGCACAGACACGCATGCACGCAGAATACCTATACACATAAAATAAATACAGTCTTAAAACTTGTTTTAAAAATTCTCACTTTAAAATCCCATCCCTTGGACCACTGCTGTCTGTGAAGTAAGGACCTCGTTTCTATCCCTTCATCTAAGAAGCTGGACATGGTGCTGTTCTCTTGGGGGGCACAGTACAGGATCCCCTGGGGTCCTGGCCACATGACATAGCCTAATTAGTGAGCTCCAGGTCCCAGTGAGAGACTTTAAAAAAAAAAAAAAGTAGATGTCTCTTGTGGAATGACACTGGAGAGTGCTCTCTGGTCTCCACACACCCCTGAATGCACTCACACAGCACGTGTATGAGCACAAATACCCAAGACACAAGACACTCACATGCACCTAAAACACCACTTTTTATTGTTGTTTTTGTGGGAGGTGTTATTTTTGTTGTTTCTGTTTTTGTTTGTTTGTTTGTTTTTTGAGGCAGGGTCTAACTATGTAGCCCAGGCTTGCCCGGGACTTACTTTATTGTCCAGGGTGGCCCCCACTTCATAACAGTCCTGCTTAAGCCTCCCAAGTACTGGGATCCAGATGTGTACCACCACACCTCGCACCATGTTTCTGTTTTAACCTGTTCTAAGAAGTGACAGTTGTAATGTCTACTTACCCCAAAGCCATTGTGCGGGCCCAGTAGTCACTAGGACACCCCTGCCCTGGTTTTGCTCCTTTGCCCCAGGAAAGGGTCTGTCTATTCCACTGTGCTCACGACCCCCCACCTTCCAAGCAACAGCAGTACAGCCCGTCAGCTAGCCTGTTCTCTCTTCCTCTGGAAACCCCCTATTGGCTCATTCTCCTCAGCCCTTCATTGCCTTTTCCCAGCCCTGTTACACCTTTGTCTCAGCCTGCTCCATGGCCTCCAGATTAGGGCAGTCTTGTGTTCCTGTGTCCTCAGCATTTCCTGTCAGGGAAGCATCCTTACCCTCTTGCCTCCCTCCCTCATACATTCTCTTTGCCAGACTCCCCTGTAGACTACCGCTGGGGTCCCGGCCAGGGAGTCAGTAGCCCTGAGCGTGTTAGTAACTTCATGTCTCACTTCTTAAAGGAACTCACCATTCCAACCTCTCACCCCTTCTCCTGGAGAGGTTTTCCGGGGTCTTATTCCATGGCCAGCATCCTGGTACCCTGGAGCCTTCTCTCTGCCCACTCCCTCTCTCCTTACCTCCTCCCTGTCTCTACTTTCTTCCCATCTTTGGTTTGCCCCACTACACGCCCTTTTCCCCTTCCTCTCTCTCCTCCTAGCATTTCTTGCCTCATGGATTTTCTCCCCCATCTCTGTCCCTGCAGCTTCCACCTCAGAGCACCATGAGAAGCCCTTGGGACTAGGGACAACCTCCTTGGAGGACCAGGTGTCCTTGGTGGCAGGTAAGTGGGGAACTGGGACCCTGAGGTGGGAATTTCGTGGAGGCTGAGACCCAGGATTTTATATTCTGTTTGGGGAGCTGATGTTGTGGGCGGAAGATGAGACCTGAAAACCTGGTAAGGCCTCCCTAAGGAGCTCTGAGAGGAGAGCATGGGGTCCCAGACTGGTTTGCCATGTGCCCACTGATTGGTCTCTCCTTGCTTATTAAGTCTTGGTTTCCTTCTCATTCCCAAGTGCCCTTAATGGTGACGATACCCCTCCCCCTTTTAAACATTGTGTGTGTGTGTGTGTGTGTGTGTGTGTGTGTGTGTTTGCTGTGCTTTTTGGTGCATGAATGTGCAAGGTATGAGGATACCTTGTAGGAACATGAAGGAATGTTTCCTCTTTCCGCCCTAGGGGTTAAACTTAGGTCATCAGGCTTTGTGGCAAGCACCTTTACCACACGAGCACCACATTCTCCTGAAATCGAACTCATTTGGTGGCTCGTGGCACAAAACCAAAAAGAAGGATCTACAAGGCTCCTGTCACGTCAGCTGCCATTTCTCCCCAGATGTAGCTTGTGCCTGTTTTTGTTTTCCCAGAACAGCATTTCTTCTCTGTGTAGCCCTGGCTGTCTTAGAACTTACTCTGTAGACCAGGCTGGCCTGGAACTCAGAGCCACTGGCCCCTGCCTCTGACTGCTGGGATTAAATCATGCACCACGGCCACCACCGGGCCTGAACATAGTTCTTTATGTATCCGCCCAGATGTGTGTGTCCATGGTTTTGCTGATGTTTGTTTTGATTTTGTTTTTCTTTAGCTCGGATATTTATACAGTGATGTTCTGCACCTTGCTTTATGTGCTTGGACTTAACTCTTTAACATCAGTTTATATATACAGTTTAGAGCCTTGACCAGTGTCAGTTTGGAAATTGCTTCCAGGTTCTAGTTCAACCCTGGAAGGTTTTCTTTCTGCTATTATGTGGTTGAGGGCCGCTGTCCCCAAGAACGCTGAGTGCATTTGTTTCTTTCTACTGTGTGACTGTTCCTTTAAAACTCACATAACACTAGGTGGCAGAAAATAATAGAATATAAAAAGAACTGTCTTTCTCCACACCAAGGAGTTTTCCAGGAAGCTGAAGTTTTCCCGTTCAAGGCCATTCTAGGACCCTCGAAGGACCCAAGAAATACATGTGCAAAGCTTTATGTTTAGTTAATTTTTCAAAAATAAGATATTCTTGCATTCTCTTCCCTTAAAAGATCATCTGTGTTTCTGTCCCTGTTCCGTCAGGACCCCTCATCCCTTAACTTCCTTCCTTGAAGCAGAGTTCCCTGGTGTGGCTTTGCCTCCTGTCTCTGTGGGGACACATCTAACTACGTGAACACAGTTATCCTGGCACTAAATTTGTCGTTCCTGTTGTTGGCTCTTCCTGTATGTAAAAGGTAGAATGTTACAATCGTGTTCTGGTTCTTGCTCACGTAACAGGGAGTTCATTCATGCCAGTAGAAAAGGATCTTCCTCATTTTCATAGCCACTCGGTATTTTATAGCATGATTACCCCATAATTTAGTCATCCATTTCCTGGCTGGTGGACATTTTGGTTATTTCCATTTTCTGTAATACACACAGTTTGGTAGCTGATAACTTTCCTTATATGTTGCTTTGGGTGGGTGCCAGTAACTGTGGGAGAAACACCTTTATTTGTGTTTTAACCCAGGGTTACTAGGTCAAAGGGCAGCAGCAGAGGGGCTCTTCTAGTGACGATGACATTGCCCTTCCTGGAGGCACCCCTGCCAGTCAGGGAGAACAGACCTACTCCATGACCTGTGTACAATCAGGCTCTTTGTTAGCAGCATGCTGGGTGGATGTCAGAGTTCTACCTTTGTGTGCCATTGAATGCCTTGTCCTGTGTTTAAAGGCTAGGTGTGCATTTCTTCCTCTGAACTTCTCTGTTCAGGTAATTCCCCACTGCCCCACACCATTCTCTCTCCGTTAGTTTGGTGCCTGTTTCTGTATTAAACGCCACGACCAAGAGCAACTTGGGGAAGGAAGGGTTTGTTTTATGTAACAACTTATATCATGAAGGGATGTCAAGGCAGGAACCTGGAGGCAGGAACTGGAGCCGAGGGCACGGAGGAGTGCTGCTTGCTGGCTCGCTTCTCATGGCTTGCTCAGCCTGCTTCCTCACAGAAGTCAGGACCCCCTGGAGTGTGCAAGGCTCATAGTGGGCTGGGTCCTTGCACATTAATCATTAATCAAGAAAATGTCCCACAGACTTGTCCCACAGGCCAGTCTGATGGAGGCAATTCCTCAATGGATACTTCCTCTTCCCAGTAACTCTAGCTTGTGTGGAGTTGACAAATGTGCTCGCACTTGTGAGTTTATCCACTTGTGTTCTCATCCTCTCCCCTCCCCCTTTTTTCTCTCCTCTCTCCTTCCCATTTGTAATAGAGTTTCAAGTAGCCCAGGTTGGCTTTAAATGAACACTGTCTTCCCTCAGCCTCCTGAGTGATGGGATTACAGGTCGGCTCCACTAAGCCCAGCTAATGTCCTATTTCTAGGTGCTCCTCCGCTTTTGGGAAGGAGTGGGCTGGAGACACCTCCTAGGTTGTTTTGTACCTCCCACTTTGTTTATGGTGGGTTCTACCATGCAGAGGAGCTTAATTTGTATGTACTGTGTCACATGACATCTAATGACAGGGACACAGTCTGGGGAAAAATGTAGGGAGTGAGCAGGGATCTGACTGAGTTGGGAGAGTGCCCCGTTCACACACAGAGCTCTAGGTTCAATATTCAGTGCTTGCGTAGCAGGGTGTGGTGGCACCGATTGACTGGGAGGTGGAGGAGGAAGGCTTTGAAGGTCAGAGTCATCCTCAGCCACACAGGGGGTTTGAGACAAGAGAACCAATACTGTGTTGCGGCCTAATCCAGAAGTTATGCCCTCCTGTTTGTCCAAGTCGGCTTGCATGGGTGCTTTGTTTGCATGTTTGTCGGGCCATCATGTGCCTGGTGCTTGAGGGTCCAGAAGAGGGTGTTGGATCCCTAGGGACTTGAGTTACAGACTACTTACTGTGAGGACTATGTGGGTGCCAGGGAATCAAACTTGGGTCCTTTAGAAGAGCAGCCAATGCACTGAGCAAGCTCCTCAGCCCCTTTTAAATCCTAGAGTGGCACCTCAGACTTCACTCATGGAGCTTTTCTGCCTGCCTGCCACCTCCTGTGTGAGGATGTCTTTAACCCTTCCCTTCTGCCCTTCACTGTCTTCCCCTCACAGGAGTCACGCATCAGGTGCACGGGCACGGAGCTCTGACACTCTCTGATGTTCACGCTTGGGGATTTCGGCTTTGTGAGGCCGTGTTGAGTAGGGTCTTTCATCCTGAATCCCACTGGGGATAGAAATACTGGCATCTGTTGTGTTAACCTTGAACTCAGTGATCATGCCAAACGCTTTTCTCTGCGCCCGTCACAGTTTCTCAGACGAGCTGCTCGGGCTCCCATCTCAAAACTCTTATTGGCAACTGTGGATAGTTCATCCGTCCTTGGTTTAGATTTTCAGCCTCTTGTTTATTTGGAGTTGCCTAGAACTTTTAGAGCAATCTGGATAATAGACACAATGTTGAAATCTCTGTCTTGTTCCTAACTGTAATGAGAAACTTTTTTTTTCAAACTTTATTTTTATTTATGTGTATATGCGTATGCTTGTTGATACGTGTGTCACGTGTATTCAGGTTCCCTCAGAGACCAGAAGAGGGCACTGGATACCTCGGAACTAAAGTTACGGGTGGTTGAAAGCCATCCAACATGGTTGCTGGTCCTTTGGAGGAGAAACAGGTGCTCCTGACCACTGAGCCGTGTCTCCGTGTTACCGCAATGGGACTTTTCTCTTCCTTTGAGCTTATATAAGGTTTGTTTAAGGAAGTATCAGTCTGTTAAGTTAGCCCAGTGCTGAACGTTACCTTCACCTCCTCAGTGCTGTGGGGATGACCAAGAGCCTTCATTCTTTGGATCTCTTAGTTGCCTCTTTCTGTCTTCCTTGGACTCAGCAGAAAGAGGCTCTCAAGTTCTTCATATGAGGGCGAGTTCCCACTGTCCAGTGCCTGGTGTGAGGGCGAGTTCCCACTGTCCAGTGCCTGGTGTGAGGGGTGTTCCCACTGTCCAGTGCCTGGTGTGAGGGGTGTTCCCACTGTCCAGTGCCTGGTGTGAGGGTGAGTTCCCACTGTCCAGTGCCTGGTGTGAGGGGTGTTCCCACTGTCCAGTGCCTGGTGTGAGGGTGAGTTCCCACTGTCCAGTGCCTGGTGTGAGGGGGTGTTCCCACTGTCCAGTGCCTGGTGTGAGGGTGAGTTCCCACTGTCCAGTACCTGGTGTGAGGGGTGTTCCCACTGTCCAGTGCCTGGTGTAAGGGGTATTCCCATTATTCAGTGCCTGGTGTGAGGGGGTGTTCTCACTGTCCAGTGCCTGGTGTGAGGGGGTGTTCCCACTGTCCAGTGCCTGGTGTAAGGGGTATTCCCATTATTCAGTGCCTGGT
Organism: Micromys minutus; assembly: GCF_963924665.1. Classification (NCBI taxonomy): domain Eukaryota; kingdom Metazoa; phylum Chordata; class Mammalia; order Rodentia; family Muridae; genus Micromys; species Micromys minutus. The sequence goes on along the minus strand of NC_137971.1, from coordinate 93,776,874 downwards.
GTGAGGGGTGTTCCCACTGTCCAGTGCCTGGTGTGAGGGGGTGTTCCCACTGTCCAGTGCCTGGTGTGAGGGGGTGTTCCCACTGTCCAGTGCCTGGTGTGAGGGTGAGTTCCCACTGTCCAATGCTGGGCTGCTTTGATGGCTGAGTCTGTGAATGAATGGATGAACACATGAACAAATGGGTTTTGTTTTTTAACTCTGCCTTGGTGGTAGGTGGGAGGATTGCACGGAAGGCCAGGATTCAGAGGCTGTGTGGCCTGGGCTTTTTCCTCTTCTGGAGCACTTCACCTAAGGGACATGGAGGCCAGCAGTGGTGCCCTTCAGTCCCACGTGTGCTCACCGAGCCTCCAAATAGGTGCCCCATGGGGATTGGGCCCTGGTCTGGGTCCTGCAGTGAACAATGGGTACTGGGTGTCTTAACCAGCACCACCCATGCCATTTCCCAGTAGCTGAGCCTATAACTGGTTGGGAGCGTGATGGCTGTAGAGGAGATGATATGTGAAGAAACCTTGAGCTAGATGCTAGAAACACAGGGATCCACAGGGGGGAGACCAGGGCTGTCTGGTCAGGTCTGCTGCTCTCGGCTTTGCCTGATATGTGGGCACAGTGTGGATCGACAAGAAAAGAACTGGGGTTGGGCATTGTGGCTCATAACTATGGCCTCAGTGCTCAGGAACCTGAGGCACGTTCGGGCTAGCCTGGGCTACATTGTGAATTTAGGGCTAGTTCGAGGCCAGAGCCGAAGAGGCACACAGCAAAATCCTCAGTCAAAACAAGAAAGCCTGTGCATTTGAGGTCTGGGCATTTCAGCTTCAAGGCTTCTGTCGTTAAGGATTGTAGTCCCCAGGATCTTTTGGAATCCGGCATTTGAGTTCCCGACATTCAGGATCCCGACCGATGTAGTGTGGAAGCTCACAGACGGACGCTGCCGGCCGTGGTCCGGGTTGCTGTGCCTCTCACCTGTGATCTTCTGTTTCAGGTCTGAGCCCAGCCCTGGGCCCCTGCTGCCAGAAGCCATGGCAGAGGACCACGATGGTGCCCTGTCGGTAGCCGAGTGGCTAAGGGCCCTGCACCTGGAGCAGTACACGGCTCTCTTTGAGCAGCATGGACTGGTATGGGCCACAGAATGCCAAGGTCTCAGCGATGCCGGCCTGGTGGACATGGGCATGCACCTCCCTGGCCACCGCCGCCGTATCCTGGCTGGTCTGCACCGTGCCCATACACCCCCGGTCCCTTTGCCTCGCCCTGCTCCAAGGCCTGTGCCGATGAAGCGACACATCTTCCGCTCACCACCGGTGCCCGTCACTCCACCTGAGCCGCCACCCACAGCCGGAGAGGACGGGGGTCTGCCTGCCGCCCCACCTATTCCACCCCGCAGGAGCTGCCTCCCGCCTGCCTGCTTCACTCCGCCATCCACAGCCGCCCCAGACCCTGTGCTGCCCCCGCTGCCTGCCAAGAGACACTTGGTAGAGCCCAGTGTTCCTCCTGTACCTCCTCGAACCGGGCCCCCCTACCCACAGGCCAGGTGAGTGACATCACAGCTGGTGGGTGGGCGGTCCTAGAGTGTAGGGGAGCCAGGGTTGGAGGGACAACTCTGACTGCTGGTGGGGGACACAGGTTTAGAGAGAAGAGAGCAGGGCCAGGCCAGGGCAGAGTGGGGTCTGGGGTAGACCCAAGGATAGCCAGAACTTAAGAATACCTGATAGGTACAGTAAGAGCAAGGGACGAGCGTGTCTATCCCAGCAAGTGGGTGGTGGTGCCGTCACCGAGGGTGGCCCAGTAACGAGAGAAAGTTTGGGAGACATGTGAGTTCCTGGGGGCACCTAGCCTGTGCACCCTGGCCCTAGGAAATGATGTGTGGGGAACGATGGTGGGCTGGAGTGCTAGGATGGAGGCTCAGGTATGGGGGCGGGGAGTGCTTCTGAGGTATACTGCTCCCACCCCCAATGCTGTACTTGACAAATCTCACCAAATCCCGGGACCTGTCTGAGCAGCAGCCTGCCCACTCTATCCTCTTCAGAATTCCTTCTCTCCCCGGCTAGTCTCCTCCTTGCTTCCCCGAGCTTTCCTCTCTTTTTATGGACCCTCCACGTATTCTTCCCTTTCGGCTGTTCGCTCTGGTGCCAGCCAGAGAAGCGTCTAAAGACAGGCTGCCGCGTATTCAGGGGGGTAATGTTTGAAGGGATGCGCTGTCACAGGTCTCTTGGCCTTGTCTCTGCTGGACAGTGTTGGGGAATTTCGTTGATTTCTGCAGCAGGCCTTCTGTAGAAGGTAGGGATCGTGTTCTGATTTCAAACTGGGAACCTTAGGCTTGGAGCACGGAGGGAAAGGCTAGCTGGGTCGGTGGTGATGGGAGGTGGGGGCAGGGAGCACTCTTGTGGAGAAAGTCTGTGAGGTTTGCTCCATCTTGTGAGTAACATCGAGCCAGGAGACCTCAGTCAAGCCAGGTCTAAAGTTATGAGATGTAATTAATGGACAAAAAACAAAAGATTCATAGTTCTTGGTGCTCTTGCACCCTCTAGTGGCCATTCTCCTGCGTGCACGAGACAGAGACAGACGGGGTCGGGGGGGTGGGGTATGGGAACAAGCCAAAGCACCCTGAATCTACCACCCCACATCCCTTCTCTCCTTCCTTCTCCTGACCCAGGGTGTCGGTTTTAATTTTTTTAACCTTACTTTTAATAACAGTTTAAAAATGTTTTAACCTCCCTTCCAGCCCACCATCCACCAGAGGTAGAGGGAAAGGAAGGTTATTAGTATATAGGAGCAGTGGACCTGTTTAGAAATGGTTTTTTTCAGAGCGAATCTCATCTGTGTTGTTAGGAAACCGACCCACTCACGAACATTTTATGAGTATACTAGCAGTCTAGTTTGGTAGTGTCAGGATAGTAAATATGAACCCGCGGTGTTTGGACCTAGCAGAGACAGCTGTGCCTCAGCTAATCTGCATGAGTCAGCAGGAGGTACCGGGACCACCAGGGACGCCAGGAGAAATTCTTGGCTGTGCCTTTCTCAGTGAAGCAGAGCTCAAAAAGTACCATTAAAAACAAGCCAAGCCCCGATCACTGCCCGTTGAGTCCTATTTATACTCTTTATATGTGTGTGTGTGTGTGTGTGTGTGTGTGTGTGTGTGTGTGTGACTCCAAACGTCAAGTGTCTTCCACGGGTCTTGCCTCAGCATCTGAGTCTGTCTTAGCAAAACTCCACGTGAATCTATCTGCTGACATCACTGTCAATTTTCCTAAGTCTGTGGAAGCGGCAAGAAGCCACGGGAACCTCTTGAGAGGTTTTTTTTTTTTTTTTTTTTTTTTTTTTTTTTTTTTGGTGCATTTCTCTCTATGGAGTCATGACAAATGGAGCTCAGAAACTCGATGTAAGGTAGATGAATATGTGTGTGTGGTTAGCGAAGAATCCATCGCGCATCTTTTCACGTGCTCGTTTTGACAGAACATTCTTTCACCCATGCCTGCTTCTGCGAAACATTCCTTTACATGTCTGTTTTAGCAAAATGTCTTTTTACCCGTGTTTGCCCCAGCAAAACACCATCTGACACAACTGACTTCTCAAAGATACCATTACGTTTCCACTTCACCAGGGTGACTCTCTGGAGATGCTTTGGGAAGAAGAGGACAATGGGAAGAATTCAGCTGGGATAAGAGTTTAGGCTAGGGGGCTGGAGAGATGGCTCAGTGGTTAAGAGCACTGACTGCTCTTCCAGAGGTCCTGAGTTCAATTCCCAGCAACCACATGGGTGGCTGACGACCATCTGTAATGAGATCTGGTTCCCTCTTCTGGTGTGTTTGAAGAAAGCAACAGTGTGCTTCTATATAATAAATAAATAAATAAATAAATAAATAAATAAATAAAAAAGATTTTAGGCTATAGCCCAAGTTGTAAGCAAATCAGGAAAAAAACAAAACAAAACAAGAGTGGGGTTTCCACTCTCTGCCCTCTACCCTCTACCCTTTGCCCTCTGCCCTTGGGACCTAATGCTCTGTCTGACCTATCTGGTCTCTCTGTGGGTCTCCTGACACTTGTACCCACCTGTTCAGGAAACTTGCAGGGTGGAATAAAAATCATATCCACAGCCCTGGGCCCCAGGGTACAAGACCCCGGTCTCAGAGCTACAGTCTGGACACAGGTACTAGGCCAGCCTATGGGGATTCAAGGCCTCCAATTAAGGCATCTGGACCTTCAGTAGGCATGAGGTTGGGGGAATTATAAAATGGTATAACACCTGCAAGAAATCTGTTTGCATTTTTTCATTTTTTCCCTTGCTTTGGTTTTTGTTTGTTTGTTTGTTTGCTTTTTGTGTGTGTGCTTTAGGATTAAACTCAGGGCTATGCATATGCTAGGCAAGTTCTCTACTCGTCTGTTTCCAGCCCCATCTCTTGGACTGCAAATCATCTGGACATCAGTGCCAAATACACTGTAAATGCTCTGTAGACAACCACCATACTGGGTTTGTTGGGGAATAGGGACAAGAAGGATCTACAAGTATTCAGGATAGACATGGGCTTGCTTCACATATTTGGATTTGCAGTTTGTTGACTCCCTGCATGTGGAGCCACAGGTTGTAAAGAGTCATCTTATATTTTAGCTTTTATCTTATGTGCATGGGTGTTTTGCCTGTCTGTATATCTGTACACACGGATTGGTATATATTTGCACATTTGGCCAGCCGTCAGGGTGGTCACATGTCTGTGTATGTCATATGTGTGCTGGTTCTTCAGGTGGCCATGCTTGATCCTAATAGGCACAGGGATCTGTCCAGGTGACAGGCCTGTAGAGGTAGCTTATCAGGCAGAGAAGACATATACACAGGCCTGTGTGGGCTGCCACTATGGGGCTTGTCGTGCTAGGGTGCATTGTTAATAGTGTGCAGATGCTGTTTGGGTAAGTGAATTGGCACATTTATTGTTTGTGTGCTGTCAAGTGTGAGTCACTGTGCACATATGCGTGTGCATATGCTGCCAAGAGCCATTAGAATGTCAGCTCTCCCAGGGCTGTGCGATCTTCGTCAGTTTCCTTCACTGTTGAATCCCCAGAGTCTGACAAGCAGATACCTAATAGGTCCTTTATACATGTCATGGAGAGGAGAGGACAGTGATACCAACTTTCACACTGCAGATGATGTGAGCAGGCCTCAGCCCGTACTGGCCACAGAGCTAAGGGGCCCCGAGCTCATGGCTCCAAACCCTTCTCCTTAAGTCCCGTCATCCCACCTGTGGGCTGGGGGTGCCTTCAGCAGAGATTGTGGGAAGCAAGAAGCTGATAGGATTCTAGGCCACAGAAAAGCTGTAAGCAAACCAGAAAACAAGGGAAGATGGGGCTCCCTCCTTTCTGCCTGGCCAAATTGAGGGCTTTTAGAGGCAGGCTCACACGCAGCCTGAAGACCACACTTCACCTCTGTGTCTGTAATATTGTCTAGTACTTCAGCCCATGGCCATGAATTGGTTGAGGGGAAACTTGCCCAAAGCCACTTCACCTCAGAGGGGAGACCAGCATTCAGATGCTGCCTCCTGACTGTCCACTCAGCTTCAGGTGTCAGAGACAAACCCCTCAGGACTTGCTTCTCGGGGTCCCCAGAACTGCTCCACACAGCCCCCTCCAACTCTGTGGGTCTCAGCTTCCTCCTCTGGTACTCAGGAACCTACAGGTATTTAAGGTATTTGCCCAGAGTGGCCAGCCACTGGCTGGAGTCACACCTTGCAAGGTTTCCCTTCTGTGTCCCAGAATGCCTTGCTGCTCGGCCAATCCTTGGTCTTTCTGAAGACTGATCACCTGTTGCTGGGGCAGAAACTGTTCCATGAGGAAACCTGTTTTGCAGCCTCTTTGGGCCTGCTTCTGCACGTTGGGACAGGAGATTCACCATAAGGGCTAGCCAGAATCAGGGCTTCCTGGATTGTATTCTGTGAGGCCTCAGGGGACCAGCTGACAGGGCTAATTGCCCCATTTTAGTTTGGATGGTGCTGGCGTGGCCTGAGGGGCGGGGAGGAAGTATCTGTCCCAGGGGATTATGGGTGATGATTCTTTCTCTCAGTGTTTTCAGGAAGTGTGTTGGCCTAGGCTGAAGGGGGGCGGGGAAGGGGTAAGAGAGGCGGAGAGCAGGAAGAAAAGACCAGAGCTGGGCACACACACACACACACACACACACACACACACACACACACACACACACACACAATCTCCCTCTCTCCCTCCCCGACAGATTTTATGATTATATTCAGACACACACACACATTTACACGCATTCAGAGACACTACCCATAGGTGTGCATAGATATACCTGGGGCTCACATATCCAAAGGTACAGGACTCAGACACAGCTAACGATAGGGACTCTGGCCACAAGACCAGCCAGAGCACAAACAAACTTCCACACAAGCAGACACAGGACACCCTGACACACACTGGTCCACCTGGCTGGAGCCTTAGTAATTCTTAGGCCCAGGACAGGATCCAGCAGGCCTCTGAGGGTGAGTAAGGGGCAGCCCTGGCTAGAGTGTTGGGCAGGTGGGATGAGAGGACAAGAGTCTCTCTTTGTTTGTCTCTGTCACTTTCTGAGCTGCTTTTCCAGAGATCTGTGCTTTCCCTTGGTTTGCTCAGACAGTTCCAGGATCCTATCTCGACTTCTGGGTTTTTGTTTTGTTTTCTGCTCTTTTCTAACACTGCCCCCCTTCTCCTTCCTTCTCTCTGTGTGTCCACATCGGCCTCTCCTAGATCCACTAGTGATCCCAAATACCTGTTTTCTGGTCCTTTGCTAGATTCTGTCCCCACAGACTGTTGTGTATGTGCATGTGCGAGTGCACATGTGTGTGTGTTTGTGAGTGTGTGTGAGTGTGTGTATGTGAGTGTGTGTATGTGCCTGTGTGTGTGTGTGAGTGTGTGTGTGTGTTTGTGAGTGTATGTGTGAATGTGTGTATGTGAGTGTGTGTATGTGCCTGTGTGTGTTTGTGAGTGTGTGTGTGTGTGTGTGTGTGTGTGTGTGTGTGTGTGCAGGGTGTTTCTGCTCCCTGGGCTCTGGTACCCACCTGCTCTCTTCTGGCATTCATTCCCAGTTTCCTGCACCATCGAGCAATTTCCTTGGGGAGATTTAGGTTAGCTTGTTGCACTGTCAAATTCAAGACTGTTGGGTGTCTAAATCCTGTACCCCCAGCCCAAGGTGACAGGGACCTACCTGCAGAGGGCTGAGGGTTCATTTGTGTGGTTCCTCCCCTGGTGGCGGGGTGGGTGATTGGTGAGTGCACTTTGAGTGTGAGGTTGCCCTCCCCTCCTTCCAGTTACGAGGAATCACTAATGAACCCAGCACCCCTTGGGTCACTGGGGACACATTATGGCCTATACTTTGGACTGGTCACCAGAAGTGGTGGGGGAGGGGTCCTGGAACTGTCTGAAAGCTCACCAAAGGCTGACCTGTTTTTCTTGTCCTCAGGGAGACAGTAGAGCCAGACCTAGGAGGTGCACAGAGCAGATGCTACCTGCCTCTTGTCCACCACAGCAGGATCGGTCATGGGGCTCAGGCTGTGGAGTGGTGTTGGGTACCTAGCAGGCTAAAAAAGGATGAAACCCACATTTGGGTGGATTTCCTGGAGGGAGAAGTGAGTTTTATACAGAAGGGAATTGATAGTTTAGGGTCATTTTATGTAAAAAAAAAAAGTTCGAACAGAAGCTTGGCCCACAGTCCTGCTTGGGAAGGGGAGGCCCTGGCCCAGGAAGAAGTGCCCAGGGCTGTGGGGCCTTGTATGTTGAACTCTGAGTGGGTGCTGTTGAAGGGGGGACTGGGGGCTTCAGCCTTTCTAGATCAGGATGCTGGTAGGGTGGCTGTGCAGAGCACACTGCTGCGGCCCCTTTGTGTTAAGTGACAAGCAGCCTGCAGATCTCTCTCTGTTCCTGCAAAGGAGGCCGGTAAGAGCTTTGCGCACTGGGCCTGGACAGAAGTGAGTGAGACAGAGCCAGGGTGTGCAGCAGCAGCCCGTGGTGGAAGAGGAAGGACAGAGTGACATGGAGGAAGTGAGGGGTGCAGGACCTAGCTGTTGAGGAGAAAGTGGGCAACAGGGAGAGTTTACCACTGGAAGGGGGCATCAGGAAAGGGCACAGTCTCCATTTCACTGGGCCTGGCCTCTTCCTGTGCTGGTGAGAGCTAGAGGGATTGCCCTGGGGTCCATGGAACATTTTAGGGGGAAGGTTCTGACTCTGGGGTAAAATGTAGGCTGGGTCCTTGGTCCTCTGAAGTCATCACAGCGAACCAAACATTGAAGGATGTAAAGTGCAGAATGATAGGAAATGCGGAGGTAGTCTGGAGAGGTGGCTCAGTTGCTAGGAGCACTGGCTGCTCTTCCAGAGGACCTGGGTTCGATTCCATAGTGGCTCACAACCACTTGTAACTTCAGTTTCAGGGGGTCTGATACCTGTTCTGACATCTGTGGACATCTGCATGCAGGTGGTACACTTCCTACACATTCATGCATGCACTTAAATAAATAAATCTTAAAGATAGAGAAGTAGTCTGGCGGGTGGGGGAGCCCCAAGGAAGTCCCTAAGAAGCCTGAGGCACGAGGGAAAGCCAGCAGTAGGGGTGGAGGATATGGGATATGTTTTTTAAGGAAGAGTATAAATTTGGCTAGACAGGGTCAAGTGAGGTGAAAGGAATGCCTTATGCAAAGGTTTTGAAGGATATGTTTATTCTCTGCAGCTTGGGACTGTAGAGATGGCCCAGAAGTTAAGAATTCATACTGGGGACTGGAGAGATGGCTCAGTGGTTAAGAGCACTGACTGCTCTTCTAGAGGTCCTGAGTTCAATTCCCAGCAACCACATGGTGGCTCACAACCATCTGTAATGGGATCTGATGCCCTCTTCTGGTGTGTCTGTGGAGAGCAACAGTGTACTCACATAAAATAAATAAATAAATCTTTAAAAAAAAAAAGAATTTATACTACCCTTGTAGAGGACCTGAGTTGGATTCACAACCAAATGTAACTCCAGCTCCAGGGAATCCTCTGGACTTTACAGGTACCTGCAATCATGTGCATGTACCTATACACAAACGTGTGCAAGCATACGAAATATTTATAGACTGCAGATTAGTTGTTAGTTTGGTTTGTTTTTTCAAGACAGGGTTTCTCTATGTATTCTTGGATGTCCTGGAACTCACTCTGTAGACCAGGCTGGCTTCGAACTCACAGAGATCCGCCTGCCTCTGCCTCCCGAGTGTTGGGATTAAAGGTGTGCACCACCCCCCCAGACCTCAGATTAGCTTTTTGTAGAGTGCTAGAAAGTGAATGGGGGGTTGGAGAGATACCTCAGTGGTTAAGAGCATTGGCTGCACTTCCAAAGGTCCTGAGTTCAATTCCCAGCAGCCACATAGTGGCTCACAACCATCTGTAATGAGATCTGATGTCCTCTTCTGGTGTGTCCGAAGACAGCGACAGTGTACTCACATACATAAAATAAATAAGTCTTAAAAAAAAGAAAGAAAGAAAGGGAATGGACTGGGATGGGGAGTTAGTCCAAAGTCAGCTTGACTTGTAGGCTGCTCCTCTCTGAAGTCCTCCTGCTCAGAGTGAGCCTTGGTTTCTCTGGCTGGAGGTGAATCTAGACAGTTTGGGGACGTAGCCCAGTGCAGCTTGTGGCCCAGCCTGTGAGGCTTTGACTACTTTGGCTACAGCTCAGGTAAGAAACCGTGCTATCACATGTGAGAACAGTGTGGGTGAGCTTGCCGGTTGGTCAGAGGGGAAACTGAGGCTCAGAGGTGCTGACTGAGCTCTGGGCCTCAAGCCCAGATCTGCTTGCCTCCAAACTGGAGCAGCCACGTGTCACTGTGTCTGGGACAAGGTGTTTGCACCTGTTGCCCTGTAATGGTCATTGGCCGAGCCTCAACTTTCTGGTTTACGCCATTAGTGACAGGGTCACTCTAATCTTACACACTGAGACTTGGGGTCCTCATCTGTCTCCCAGCCCTGGGCACAAGGTCCTAGGGTATTTCCTCTAATCTGTAAAGTCAGACTTCTTGAGCTAAGGGCCCAGGCTGAGGTGTTCAGTCCTCTTGTAACTGTCATAATAGCTAGAATAGATGATCCGTACGTCCCTTGGCTAGCAAAGGGCCAGGACAGCGGAGCTGGGGGTAAGCGGGAGGAAGGGCTTTCTTTGCCTTTTCGTGACCCATGGGGCTACATTTTGAGGTACTGAGGGTGATTCAGGGTTGTGAATGGGTAGAAATCAAAGGAAAAAGCAGGGTGAACATAGGGGTGATTCACCAGTACTCAGGATGGGACTATCGTAAAGGGCAGATACCCAGGGGGTGCTCCCTCCCTCCTGTGGTGCTCCCTGTTCTCGGTAGGGGATACTACCCCCTCCCCTGGGGATTTCCCACAGGCCGTGCCTTTCTGACCTCACTTCTCCTTTCCTGGCCCTGACTCAGCAGTACTAGATGCCCTATGTGTGGCATTTTGGCTGTCATGGAGGTTTCTTGCCAAAAGGGTTATGAGAAGCCCTGTTGTCACCCCTCCTCAGGCAGATGATAAAGACAGAGGGCACCTGCAGGTAACAAGGCTCAGGGCAGGCTTGTGGAGGTCAGGACAGTGGTAGAGGTAGACAGGGTGAGGAGGGCTCATGCTTGCCTGACCCCTGAGGATGAGGAACAAGTGGGCACCCGGTTGCCACGCTCCACCCCTCAGGACATGGAGGAGGAGGAGAGTCACAGTAGGAAGCCAGGCCCATTTGTTTGGCCTTGGAGAGTAGGATCCACACTTCCCCCTAGGCCACGGTCTGCTCTCAGCTGACTCCTGAGCGTGGTCACCACAGCTCCTTCTCCCTGGTCTCTGGTCGCAGCAGTGTGGTGGATTGATGTGCTCATCCGGAAGGCTAAGGACGCCCGGTATCTGGGACCAGGCAGGTTGTTGGGCAGGTCTGCACTTGGTCACCGTTGAATCATTTGTCTGCTTCTGGCAACCAGAGCTTGTTTTGAGTCTGTCCACAGATCTGTCCTCCTGTCCACCACCCACTCGTCTAGCACGTTCCTGTTGCTCGACACTCGGGGGTGGGGATTGCGAGTCAAATGCTTTCCCTCTTGCAAAAAGACTCCAGTCAACTCGGGGCTGTGCTCGCTAAGGGACACCATGCTGTCAATACCACAGTCCCTTAGCATCGGTTCCTAGAAAGGTATAGGGAGCAGCTTGCTCCCATGGTAGAGACGGGTCATGACAGCTGTCACAGCCTTCACAGCTGTCTAGCAGCCATTCCTTTTGACCCTTGCAGGTGACAACTCAGAGGTGAGAGCCCGAGGATCAGAGTCAGCAGGTGACCCAGTCTGGCTTAGAAACTTCTTATCCCCAGGGGCCAGTGTACCTTCTAGCGGCCCCGCAAGTGTGCATGTTCTTAGTTGCAGGTCACTATAGAGTTTGCTGACAGTTTCTCCTGGTGCCCTTGCAGTTCTCACACAGGCCGCTGTTGCCAAGGCAGCTGGGCTGCTGTAGTACCTCATTCAGGTTGTCACCACAAGGAGGTCCCCTCCCTCCCTGTCTGCATGGCTGTAGCACAAGCTAATTGGAGACAGACACATTCTAAGAACCACGAGGGACTAGAACTCGGCTTCTGTTCACTCAGATGCTAGTGAAGCCTGGGCAGGAGGGGCAGACTTTAAGAGTGTTATTTGGAATACTTTGTATGTACAGGGGAGAGCGGCAGGGTTTAGGGACACAGAGGTGTAGAGGCAGCTTCCATAAGGAACAGGGAGAGGGGAACTGGTAGACTGAAGAGTGACCCAGTTGTATCCTCCCAGACCTCCCTGCGTTTCCGGCAGTCACATGCTGCTACCCACTGCTGGGAACACTGGGGAACAGACCAAACCAAAAGTGACCTAAGGGGAGGAAGTTGCTCACTCTGGTGCCCCTCCTCAGCCCTTGGCAGATGTGGGCAGAGATAGCTGGTGGAAGCAGGACTCGGCCGCCATTCTAACTGCTGGGCGCCGAGGATCCTGTATGTTGGTATGCGGCGTACTCTATCTGCCCGTGAAAGCAGATCCTACTCTACAGAAGAGGAGACCCAGAGCTGGGGAGGTTAGGCATTTAGCCCAGAACACATAGCAGTGACGATACCAAGGTGGGGTTCAAACCTGTGTCCTGGATGACAGAGCTCTTCAGGAGACTTTCGTCACCAGAATAGGACTATTGGAAAACTATGATGGGGTTGGGGAGAACTGGGTCCCTGGAGCAGGCCCCGGGAGACTGACATCAGATGTGAATAAAAGCGGAGGGTGAAGAGAGCTTGCAGGCCTGAGGTCACCATTTCTCAAAGTGGGCTAAGAAAGAGGAGGAGACCTTGTCCCAGAGATCACAGTCTGGGCCTTCGAGATCGGTTTCTGAGGCACTGGTCTGGGGCTTTAGGGCTGACCCTGGTGTCTGTTTGAATCTCATGCTGTCTGCCAGCAAACACCCTGTATCCTCCATGGTACATGTCAAGACTTACCTCCCCCTTGCTCCATTCAGGCCTTTTCTCTGTGTTGGTGTGGAGGTTCCATGGGTACACACCTAGAAGATAAAGCACCAGGGCTGGGCGGCCAGCACATATGGGCCCAAGAGGTGTCTGGGTTGGGAAGATGCTTGCCTAGTGAGCAGGGCCTCAGTGGGTCAGAACCCTGGCTGGTGCCTGCTGACACCCAGCTCTGGTTCTGTTTTCAGCCTTCTCTCTAAGGAGGAGTCATTGCTGCCATCCGTGTCACCCCGGTTCCAACCAGAGCCTGCAGAGATTCTGTCCACCATCCTGCCTGCCTTTCCCCAGGAGCCCCTGCAGCCTTCCTCTCCTCCTCCCTGTCTTCCCGTGGTCCCTCCGAAGCCTCCTCGCCCGCTCCCTGAGTTTGGTGAGTGTCATTGGGCAATTGGGCTCTGGGTGGTCTCCTGAGATCACCCCTGGAGAGCAGGTAGTGGGTATATTCCCCCTCTCCTGGTGGCCAGCAGTTCCATGGGGTGTCCTAGGCCTTCTCCAAGAACATGGTCTTTCTCTCTTCTCTGTCTCCTGCTTGCGAAGTGTGAACATGGCTGATCCTTGAGGTAGCGAAGTTCCCGGGTCTGAGCAACCCTCGGAGCCAGCACTCCTGGGTCGTCTGGATTCTCGTTACCTTGTGTGCCTTGTTTGGACAGTCCCCACGCCAACTCCCAAGCCTGCTGCTTGGTCAGCCTCCTTGTGGTGGCCCTTCCTTTCCTTCAGTATAAATAGCACTTCCTGTCTCCTGTGCCTTTCTTTGAAAACTCCAGCCTGGGTGTGTGTGGTAGCGGTGTGAGTTTATTCTAACCCGAAAGTGGCCTTTGTGAAACCAAGCCCTAGTGTTCCTTAGAAGAGGTCAAGCTCAAGCCACCCCCATCCCTTCTTTTACCAGACGACTCTGACTATGATGATGTTCCAGAGGAGGGGCCGGGGGCCCCAGCCAGCGTGATGACCAAGGTAGGCAGGGCAAGGGCTTGGGCTTGCATTGGCTCCCTGTATTGTGGAGGGAGAGCTGCTCACTGGCCTTAGAGACCCCAGGATCTCCTCCCCAGCAGAGTGGATTGTCACCCACTTTACTGTCTGCCTTATAGGAGTCACCCTGGGGGTCTGTAGCTCTCTGGTCTGTGGCTTCTATTCCAGGCTTGAGTGCTCTGGCTGAGTGTATGTAGTCTGTTGCTGTGTGTGTCTTGGAGTGGCTTCCCTTTCTCTGTCCTCATGTCACCTTCTCATGAATGTATATTGTGTCTCTCTAGCTCTGGGTCTTTCTCTGTTTTCCTGTCTTTCTGTCTTTCTCCCCGCCCTAGATCCATGTTTGCCAACAGTTTCTCCTGACCCCATCACCCTGGTCCCTGTGTGGTCTCAGCTGCTGGGGGAAGGGTACACAAACAGAAGTTAAAGTGCTGAGTTGTGGGTGTGGAGTACAGTGGTAGGCATGGCAGCTGGGGGTGTGGCCTGGGACTTGAGGGGAAAACATGAGACCGGGTGATCCTTGGGGGGCCAGGAGGAGCCCCTGCCAAGCCGAGTTCCACGGGCGGTGCGTGTGGCTAGTCTGCTGAGTGAGGGGGAGGAGCTGTCTGGGGAAGATGCTGAAGATGAGGATGACCATGAATATGAAGGCATCTCCAAGTGAGTATTCCCCATTCAGCTTTCTTCCTCCCCAAAGCTCAACCTAGCCTACCCTTCTATCCCAGTCCTAGCCTGAGCAAACCCTCAGCCTCCCTCCCTGCCTTTTTCCTTCTCTTGGCCTAGTGGCGGGTGGCCAACCAGTGGCCTGAATCCACCCCTACACAGCCTGATCCCCGATCTCCCACTACACCCCATGGATGAGTTGCCTGGGGGTTCCACCCCCATCACACCTGTCATTAAGGCTGGCTGGCTGGACAAGAACCCACCACAGGGGTGAGTGAGGCCGCAGCTCCTATCTGCATGAGGACAAGCCATACTCCAGAATACTGGTGTCATGGATCCAAAAATCAGAGGGTCCAAGTGTGCTTGAGTAGTTTTCCCTTCCCACACACTGTAACCATTGGTAACCACTGGACAGTCTTTAACTGTGCTAGGAAAGGGGGAGTGGGTGTAATGGTGGGACCTCCTTCCTCCGTATTCCCAGTCTTTACTGAGCCCTGCCTCTGCCCAGGTCTTACATCTATCAGAAGCGATGGGTGAAACTGGATGCTGATCACCTGCGATACTTTGACAGTAACAAGGTGAGGGCTCCAACAGTCCCTCACTTGACCCTTGCTCCTGCCCAGGCCTACACTGAACCCCAACACTGCTTTAGGCAGAGTCCTTAGCTGACCTTCAGTGGGGATCCTGGTCTATGGGCTGGCTGAAGGTAGTAATCAGAGCCAACACAAGGTGATTCCTGGCCACCTGCGGAAGATAGGCTTGCAACCATCACCGCAGTGGAGCTGGGCAAGGGCAGGGTTCCCACTCTGAAGTGCAGCTCTTCTCTCCCCCAGGATGCCTACTCTAAGCGCTTTGTTCCTGTAGCCAGCATCTGCCGAGTAGCTGCTATTGGAGATCAGAAGTTTGAAGTGATCACGAACAATCGGACCTTTGCCTTCCGGGCAGAGAGTGATGGTGGGGGAGTTTAGAAGTGTGTGTGTGTGTGTGTGTGTGTGTGTGTGTATGTAAGTGTATGTATGTGTGTGTGTGTAAGTGTATGTTGTGTAAGTTTGTGTATGGGTGTGTAAATGTATGCATGTGTGAGTGTGTAAGTATAAATGTATGTGTGTGTATGAATGTAAGTGTATGTGTGAATGTGTGTGAATGTGTGGGGTGTGTGTATGTATGTGTGTGTATGTAAGTGTATGTATGTGTGTGAGTGTGTGTAAGTGTATGTTGTGTAAGTGTGTGTATGGATGTGTAAATGTATGTATGTGTGAGTGTGTAAGTATAAATGTATGTGTGAGAGAAGGTGTCTGGAAGTTGGGCCACATTGGGAAGAGTGGGAAGGGAACTGTGTGTGTCTGCTCCCCTAACACGTCATACCCAGGGAGGCATTGCCCCTGTGTGGTGTCAGGGAGGAGAAGTGCTCTTTTCCAGATATTCCCCAGTTTCACAGAGGCACACATCAGTGTGCACAAGGGGTACAGTCTCCAACAGTTGGGGTGGCTTCTCCAGTGTAAGCTGCTCTACGTGGCGTTGTGGCCTAGGTTGTTCAAGTCAGAGAAGTCTACGATGGGACAGGCCACACCAGTAGGGTTCCTAGCAGAGAGACTTCTGAGCAGCCTAGATCCAGGAGGCCCAGGGCCTGGATTCAGGTGTCACCTTCACCCTTTGCAGTGGAGCGGAATGAGTGGATGCAGGCCCTGCAGCAGGCCGTGGTTGGGCACCGAGCCCATATTCGGCTCTCTAGTGCTTCCATGTCGGGAGTTCGAGGCACCGAGCAGCCTGACCATGCTGGCAGCCTGGAGCTACGAGGCTTCAAGAATAAACTTTATGTGGCTGTGGCTGGGGACAAAGTACAGCTCTACAAGAATCTGGAGGTATGAAGGGGCTCTACCAGACCACTGAGCTCTCCCTGTCCCATACTCGTCCCTATCCAGCTCCAGTCTACCTGGTCTCTCCCTAGTCCTGCCTAGGACCTAAGCCCAGTGCTTTCCCCTCCAGCCTTTCCTGTACTGGCCAGCATTTCCCCTCTTCCCTCCTGTCTGCCTGTGCCTCATCTCCATCCTATCCCTGAACAGCATCCTCCTGTCCTGTCCCACTTAGCTGCGTCCTTCCTCCTTCCTAGGCTCTTTCTACTCCCTAGGGACCACCTTCCCCATTCCTTCTCCTGCACCTTAAGCCCTGCTGTCAGCCTTGCCTTCCTCCCTTTCCACCCACCCATCAGGAGTTCCATCTGGGCATTGGGATCACCTTCATCGACATGAGCGTGGGCAACGTCAAGGAAGTGGACCGGCGCAGCTTTGACCTCACTACCCCCTACCGCATCTTCAGGTGAGCCCCTGCTGCACCTTGGGCTCACGGGCTTCCTCTTGGTATTTTTTTTTTCTCCCTTCCAGCCCTACCCGCCTGCCTCAGTCTGTCAGATGTCTTCCTCCCTTTTCCTCCGGCCAGCTCTGTTCTCTTTGTCCACCATGCGGTTTATGAGGTGTCCCACCATCACCTGCAACCCTCAGTGGCCTGGACCCAGGGAACTTCTGTAGTACCGCCCTGCCATCCCCAACCCTGAGCCTGTGGGTTCTCCAGCAGAACCTGCTTATGCTCAAAGCTGTGTGCCTTTTGTCTCTCATCCACAGCCCTTCTCTGCCTCATGTAGCCTGTCACTGTCTACCTCCTTTGCAGTCTACCTTGGCTGTCTCCTCTCTGTGTCTGTCACCATCCAGACCCTCTGGTCTCTGTCTCAGTACTCCGTTATTGTCAGTCTAAGGGACTTCGCTGTGTCCATACAACAGCGTAGTGACCTTCGACCTCAAGAACTAAGTGAATGTTTGCCCATTCCCACATTTGAAATATCCTATGATATTGGCCCTATAAAATTCTTTGCCATAATCCTCAGTGACCACAAAAGCTGCACCAGCCACTTTGGGGTTTGTTTCCCTTTCTGTCAGCTGCAAAAGTCACTGTGCTTCCTGGTTACTGTCATTGTCACCAACTTTAAGGAGGCGGATAGATGTTTGGCAGAAAGGACCGCCTGGGCCTACATGGCTTACCGCAGTGGGGTGTGCATGCTTGCTGCTTGTCTGAGGCCCTGGCAGCTTTCGAGTTCCTCAACTGGCTGTCCTGGCAGAGGCCTAGTCAGGCTTGGATACTCCTATGTGACTTGCAAGTGGTGGTGACAGCAGCGGGGGAGTTTTTTAGGAAGGAAGACAATAGATAGAGCTTCCCACCTTGAAGAGCAGGGGGCTGTGGCTTTTTTTTTTTTTTTTCCTGCCTTTGCTGCCTGAGTTCTGCTAAAGGCATGTGTCACTACACCGGGTGTCTAATGGACTTTCTTCTGGGATGGAGTAGGAGCTGGGACCGGGGCGGGAAGGATTTTGAGGGTGGAGATGGCACACACCTTATAGTCTCTCTTCCATCCATATAAACACTTAACTGGTGCTCTGAGGTCCTAAGGGTGCCCTGTGGCTGCCCTGCCTCTCAGGACAGCTGTACTGCTGTCCCTACCTATCTCTCATCTCTCCTCTGCCGGTCCGTCCTCCTGTCCTCTCTGCTGCCTGCTCTGTCCTAAACACTGCCCCACTTCATCACCTGCTTCAGCTGTCCTTTCTGTGGCCGTTTTCTAACTCCCCGCTTTTCTACTTACAATGCCTCCTTCGTTCATAGCTTCCCAACAGTCAGTCCTCAGATGACACCTCCTCCTGACCCTCCAGTCCCTCCAAACCCTTTCCCACCATTTCTCCCACTTATGTGTCCCCAGCTTCTCAGCTGAGTCAGAGTCAGAGAAGGAACAATGGCTGGAGGCCATGCAAGGAGCCATTGCAGAGGCCCTGTCTACCTCAGAGGTGGCTGAGCGCATCTGGGCTGCAGCCCCCAACAGGTTCTGTGCCGACTGTGGGGCCGCCCAGCCTGACTGGGCCTCCATCAATCTCTGCGTTGTTATCTGCAAACGCTGTGCAGGTAGGCATGTGTGTGCAGCAGGCTGGCCATCGGACAGCAGGTGGTCTGCTGGGCAGATCCTGCCGCCCTTATACCTAATGATATTCCAGCATTGCTGGCTGTTCTCCTGGGAGTGACCTTTAGTCCTCAGTTCATGGTTATACTCTCTCCACAGGGATGGGGACACACAAAGAGGGGGAAAGAATTTTTTTAGATCAGAGCCCTGGCTGTTGGACTCTGATGTCCCTATCACATCAGAACCACGAAGGAGGCCACGCCCACCAGGGCTCTTCCTGCTGAGAGAGGAGCCAGTGTTTTGCCCAGAGGGGATGTAAGACAAAGAACCCAGGGGGACACGGTCATCTCTGTGGGTCAGACTCTGGCTTATGGGCAGAAACTGAGATTGGATACCCCCATCTAGGAGTGGGAGAGGAAGCACTGAGCCTTCTAGGGTAGTCTGAAAGTTACATATGAAAGCCTCCTTGATAACATGGCTGAGGAGGGTGGGAATGGGAAAAACATGGGGCCCCAGGTATATTCATCTGTCGACTCAAGCAGTAAGGGCCCAGCACGTGCCATCTGCTTACTGCGTGCTAGGCATTGGCTTATCCGAGAGCTGACAGTGCTCAGGTGGTGGTTTTGCTGCTGGGAAGAGGTGGAATTTGATGTGGGAATCCAGGAGAAAGGACAGATCTGAGCGAGTCACTGAGCGTCAGGCCGTGAGGTCTGTATGCAGACAAATGGCGGCCTTGCTAGTGAGAGCTGACTTAGGGTGACCGTGCTTCTCTGTGGAAGATGGATACAGAGATGCAGGACCAGGGCTTGAGCCAGGCAATGGCAGGCCTTCCTTGTGTCCCTAGCTCCCTTCTCTTTCCCCGGGATCCCTCCTGGAACCTGTGGCTGAGCAAGCTTCATCCTCTTACCTTAGCCTTTCCTTTCATCCCACTGACCTTTGTTAAATGCCTGTAAGTGTATTATTTGTTCTGGGCCCTGAGGACGAAACCTAAAGCCAGGTGGTCAGGATCCTATTCGTAGGCTTTCATTGCAACGGGTACAGCGGGAAAACCACAGGAGCCAATCAAAAAGGAATGACTGGAGGTGGGAGGAGAAGGTTCTATTTGTTCTGGACTACTCTCTGAGGAGGTGACACATCAGCCTGAATGACAAGAAGGCGTGGCCATGGAGGGGGGAGGTCTGGAAGAGTTGAGGCAGGAAGTTGAAGATGACAGGGGAGGAGAGATAAGGAATTTCTATCTACACTGGAGCAGCTGACGCTGTGGAGCAGGGACTGGCACGTCAACGCAGTCTCTTGGTAGGGAAGGTGGCCGAGAGGGTCTATCTCCTGCGGCTGGTGAATAGTGAGCGGTGTGACCCGATTCCGGAGCTATGCCAAAATGGAGCTGCAGGCTAGCTCCAACCCTGCCTGAGGAGCACTGGGGGTGAGCACGTGCTCACAAGGAGGGTCGTACCTGAGTAACTGTATCTGCCTCGTCTCAGGGGAGCACCGTGGCCTGGGTGCAGGAGTGTCCAAGGTGCGGAGTCTGAAGATGGACAGGAAGGTGTGGACAGAAACACTCATCCAGGTGGGCACGCCCTGTTGATCATCCATACTTGGGGTTTCCTCTCTCAACGGCCCGTCCCTGCCCCCATCTCACTGGCCTCAGAACCCTGGGGCTGGGGGGAACTCTGATAATCTAGTGTGTGGGGATTTGGGGAAAGCCTGTTTCTAGCACCATCAGCAGACTAGCCAGTGTACTGAGAACATTTTTACAGTTTTAAAGGGTTGTTAAAAAAAAAATGGAAAAGGTTTGACAGATTGTATGTGTTCCATAAAACCTAAAGTACTTTTTATTTGGCCTCTTAGAGAATTGCTGGCCCCTGATGTAGTTCAGCTGTTGTCCTGATGTGGGAACTGAAGGCCTGGATTGGGCTGTAATGTGCCTGAGGTTACCCAGCCTGTTCCTTTCCACCTCATGTCCTGGCTGGGCTGGGGGTTCTCCACCGTGCACACCACTCAGAGCCCCTGAGCTTTCACCGCGCCTGAACTCATGTGCATAGTGTGTGTGTGTAATGCATGACTTGAGGCACACATACGTACACAGATTTATACCTGTGCTTTAAACTTCTCTGGTGCCCAGTGTGATTGTTGTGGTGGGGAATCTGCAGCAGGAGGCTAGGCCAAGGGCCCTGCCACCCAGGGCCCTGCTGCTGAGTCGGAAACTTCATAGCATGTCCATTTCATATGCCCACACTGTGTTCAGTATACCACTGCCCAGAACATTGCTTTTGTGAATGAACTGTGGTTTAGAATAATCCTGAGTTAGGATTAGAGTACCCAGGATATGGTTGAGAACTCTGGGCTGAGGCTCAGGAAGGAAACAAAGCAAAACAAAACCAACTCTGATTGGGTCCACAGCGGCTGGGAATGTTTCTGCTTTGTCCTCTGTTGAGCGTCCAGCGAGCTCTAAATGAGTGGGTGGGGAGCCCAGGAAATGCCTGAGGTATCATGAGTGTGTGAAAAGTGAGCGTGCCCTTAATTCTGCCCCACCCCCACCCCATCTCATAGAAACTGCTACCCCTCTCTCATCCAAAGAGGAATGTTAGGAACAGATACACCCAAAAAATCCCTGTCTCGCCTATTGGCTGACAGGTTAAACCCCACCCCTTACTGGGGCAGCCTCAGGAATGCAGAGTTCCAGATGTGGGGCTGGGTGAAGGCCCCAGAGACCAGGCCTCAAACGTTCACCTATTAGACTGTCAGAGACAATCTGGGCCCGGAGCCCAGGCCTTAAGCAAGAGTACCTTGGCCACCAGCAGACCCAGCTGCTTCTGCTCTCTCTTTGGGGGAAAGGGGTGTGTGGCCTGTCTGTCTCAGGACGTCTTATTGTCAGCTGCCCTCTCACCTCTTGCCCATACCCACAGCTTTTCTTACAGCTGGGCAATGGCCCCGGGAACCACTTCTGGGCTGCCAACGTGCCCCCTAGTGAGGCCCTGGAGCCCAGCAGCAGTCCCAGTGCCAGGCGTTATCACCTGGAGGCCAAGTACAGAGAGGGCAAGTACCGCCGCTACCACCCACTCTTTGGCAACCAAGAGGAGTTGGACAAGGTCGGTCAGCACACGAAGCCCTCCGGGATTCTTGAGCCTTCTTGTCCCTTTGTTGTCCCTTGAACCACCCTTCCTTCCTGTGGCCCCATTCCTTTCTCTCAACCCATCTCTTCCATCAGCTTAGAGGGCTGTGAACATGTGGGGAGACTGAGACCCAAAGGGCAGCAGGACCTGCCTAAAAAGAGCTAGAACAATGTAGGGAGGAGCCAGGCTTGGTTCTTGGTCCAGTGCCATGTCTTCAGCATCTGGCCGCCGCCTCCTCCTGATTCCTCTGTCTCCCGCACCCTGTCCTGTTCTTTCAGAACCCTGCCAAAGGAGTGAACTTGGTGGGGATGCTATTTCCTGTCAGGCTCATGAAAAACAGCTGGACTGCTCCGACCCACCCCATCCACACCATTCTAGATGAGGCCCCATATGGGCCCCAGGCCTCAGAAGATTGGGAACCAAGTCTTAGACCCTGACCTGGCTCAAATAGCTTGCTTAGAGGCAGCAGGGTAGCGTTTGTAACCTGTGGGCGGCCCTCAGCTCTTCCTCCAAGCAGCCCTATTCAGGCAGGCCGAGTCTAGCCCCAGAGTTCTGTAGAAACCCAGCGGCTTCCACCTCCCAGGACCCAGGCGTCCAGCCCCCAATTCAGCCAAGCCCAGTCTGGCCTAAAAGCCAGAAGGGTGGTGGCTCCCATTGGTCGGGAAGGCTGGGCCAGCAGTGAGGAATTCAAATGTGGGAGGAATTAGTTACAACCCCTCAGCCCCTCCCTCTGCCCTTGCTACAGGCAGAGGGAGGCTGAGATCTTCCAGGGGCTCCTGTGCCCTGACCAGCAGCCCTGCCTCAGGACCCACAGGGTGAGGGCTTATGGCTAGGACCCCAACCTCAGCTGGGTAGCCTCTGTCCAGCCTCTCTGGCTTGCCTTCCCCTCTTCTTTTTTTCTGACTGGCATGCCTTTCTTTTCTTCTCTTCTGGCTTCTCTAAGCCCTGGTCTCTTTCAGTCTGAGGATGGTCCACCCAGATTTGGGTGACTCCTTCCCCTTCCCTTCTCCCATCCCTAGTCTCCCCTCCTCCCACTCTTGCTTGGATTGATCCCCCACTCCTCTCCTCTAGGCCCTGTGTGCTGCAGTTACTACCACTGACCTGGCTGAGACCCAGGCACTCCTGGGCTGTGGGGCTGGGGTCAGCTGCTTCTCAGGGGACCCAGCAGCTCCCACACCCCTGGCTCTTGCTGAGCAAGCCGGACAGACTTTGCAGATGGAGTTTCTACGGAATAACCAGAGCATAGGTAAGCGACCGGTGGCTCTGTCCTCCTTTGCAGCTGGAGGTCTCTGCTGCCAGGGTCTGGTCTTTTGGAGAGTTTTAAGAGGGTGTCAACAGGAACCATGAATCAGCTGAGAACCTGTATTTATAGGTCACTCCCAAGCTGTGATTGAAGTTCCTTGGTGGTCCCTGGGGTAGCAGCATGGTACTTTAGCTTGTGGGTTGGGGCTTTGTGTGAGTGGCCTTTTGGTCTGTATCACTGTGACTGTTGTGTGCTCTCTCCTGACTTACAAAGTGGGTTCCTAGTGGAGCTATTTGTTCCAGGAAGAACCTCGGAGCTGCCCAAGTTCTCTTTCCTCATATTGGCGATGTTAAGGCTTTGGGGTTTCTGTATGTACAGCAGGTCTGTGTTGCTGTGGAGGAGGGTGTTGCCATGTGTCTGTGTGTGAACTACACAGCAGCCTTGTCGTCTGTTTGCTCAGTCTGGGTGGAGTTTCATCATAGCCCTGGGTTGGGTCCCATTTGAATCCTATTCTTGGGGGGAGTGAGGAGGGGGTTGCTAGGGTGAATACATTGGTTATGGCTCAGGCCAGGTCTCCTGAGGCCACATCCTAAGACTGAGGGTGGGGCTCAGCGGCTGGGGCTCTGGGCTCTGGGCCATGGGTGGGTGGGGTGTGCTGGGCTGGAGAGAACCCAGGTATCTAGGGAGATGCAGAAGACCACCCAGCTGGCTTGGACTATGGGGCAGGACCCCTGAGTGCTGAGTACTAAATCCAGCCTACTTCACTGGGCTCATGCTGTCTGGGACAAACCTCTCTCTAGGGACTGTTATTGGCCCAGAGCTTCCCTCATTCTAGCATGCTTGGCTCTATGCCTCCAACAAGGAGTGTAGGGTGGGCTTAGGAGTCAAGGAGCCTTCCTGAGATGGGTAGGGCTGGATGGACCCTTAGAATGGAGAGGCCGAGTTGTGGCTTTTCAAAACTCCGAAGGCAGCAGTAGGAGCCTGAGGGTGCTATTAGGGAGCCAAGGAAACAGGGCTGTGACCATGAACTTTACCTCAGAGGGCACCTCCTGGGCACCCAGCATCACTACTACCATTCTTTCTTCCACTCCAAAGAGGTCCCTCGGTTGGACTCAGTGAAGCCCTTGGAAAAGCACTACTCCGTTACCCTGCCAACTGTGAGCCACAGCGGCTTCCTGTACAAAACTGCTTCTGCCAGCAAACCTCTGCAGGACCGCCGTGCCCGGGAAGGTGGGTGCAGCATCCTACCGGTCCAGGCCTATGACGTGTGTCAGCCTGGCTTCAGGGCCAGCAGACTAGGGCTGGTCCTGCTAGGGGACCCGAGTGTGCCAAGTGGACTCTGGCAGAGCCACCTGAAAAGTCTTGGATATGGCATCTCGTATAGACTGAGTGCTCAAGGTATGGGCTGGTTGGGGTGGAGGGTGGGTACGGCACCACAGGGAAAGCCCGCAGTCTGTATTGGGTGTGGTCTTGTGCAGGGCATCTGGCATATTCCAGATGTGGATGGAAGGCAATTTGACGACTTGAACTTGAGTGCCATCTCTCTTGGATCTCAGCTACCTTCCATTTATTCCCTGACTCCAAGTTCAACCCACAGTCCTTACACATCACCCAAGAACTACCTACCTACCCTCCGATGGCACAGACACCCCTCCCCAGATTCACCCCCACCAGGAATATGCGTTTGCCACTCTCTGCCCAAATATCCCTTAAAAACGTCAGGTCTTCAGGGATACCATGTCTTTCCCAGCCACTGAGACTGTGCACCATGTCAACCCCAGTACTGTTTTTTCTCTTACTGTTCCATCTGATTTCTTTAGTCTTATTTTTTTTTCCTCCAAGACAAAGCCCTTTTGCTACCCAGAGCCTGGCACTGAACTCTTGGCTCAAGTTTCCATCTTGTCTCAGCCTTCCAAGTAGCTGAAATGACAGGTAGTGCCACCATACCTGGCCCAGTCCTTCACTGTGTATGTCTGCATACGTGGTACCTGTTGTAGCCCTAGAACCTGGGGAACACTGGTACCCACTGGTAACTTAACCTCAGCAGGCTGGTGTGCTTCTGAGCGCACATTCTTGAGGACAGGCTGGGAGTCACGTTGTTCTCAGAAGGCAGGTGTCGGGCTACACAGACAGGATGAGGAACAGCGTGCTGGGGGGAGCATAGTGCCTGTTGCTTATAGCCTCTCTCAGAACCCAGATAAAGACCTCTGGCTCCCAGACAGTGTAACCCTCTGCTGCTCCTGGTCCAGTTCCCTCTGCCTGGTGATGTCGTTTATGTAACCCCCCTGAGTCATCCATTTTACTCTGAGTGCCAGGAAGCTCAGAGCCACTGAGGCTGAAGGTACAGAAGCCTGTCTGGTGCTCTGCTCTCTTACCTTTCATGGTCCGGATTCCCATTTTCTACCTTGTGCATCTTCAGAGTCATTGTAGGAGGAGGCAGACTATAGAATGAGGAATGTATCTGGCGAAGAAGACAGGACACAGGGTGGGTCCATGTCTTAGGGTTTTACTGCTGTGAACAGACACCATGATCAAGGCATCTCTTATAAGGACAACATTTAATTGGAGGATGGCTTATAGGTTCAGAGGTTCAGTCTGTTATCATCAAGGTGGAAACATGGCAGCGTCCAGGCAGGCATGGGACAGAAAGGAGCTGAGAGTTCTACATCTTCATCTGAAGGCTGCTAGCAGAATACTGACTACTAGGCAGCTAGGATGAGGGTCTCAAAGCCCACACCCACAGTGACACACCTACTCCAAGGTTACACCTCCTAATAGTGCCACTCCCTGGGCCGAGCTTATACAAACCATCACAGCCCCCAAGGCTTCCTATGCAGCTGGAACTGTAGGTAGAAGGATCGGCAAGGGCAGAAGCTAGGAGTAGCTGAAGAAAGAGAGGCTGAGAGACACAGATTGCCCTGAGGATCGGGGACAGCATGGGATCTGACATCTGAAGAGAAGTGGGATCAAGACTCCATCACTCTTAGCCTCCAAGTTCATAGAGGCTATAGGGGGGAGTTGGGGGACTAGGTACAGAGGGCTACCGCTGGGTGAATACTCAGGCAAGTGGTGGGTTAAAATGAAGAGCTTATAGGTTGGGTAGGAACAGAAACCCAGGGAAAAGGCAGGAGAGCTTTTCAGCCAGCCTGGGGCTTTCTCCATGGTTCCTCTGTCTAACTTGTCCACAGAGTTCAGCCGGCGCTGGTGTGTCCTGAGTGATGGGGTCCTGAGCTACTATGAGAACGAACGGGCCGTGACCCCCAATGGGGAGATCCGGGCCAGTGAGATAGTATGCCTAGCAGTTTCTCCTCTGGACACCCATGGGTGAGTACCCCAGCCATAGCTACAAACTACCAGTGCTAGCAAGTTTAACGTCTGATTAGGGAGACAGGGACATAGGCCCAGAGAAGGACTGGACCCTCCCAGGTCCACACAACAAAAAGACTATAAACATTGACCTTCTCTGGTGAGGCTGTAGCCCAAGGCTGTTTGTCCACCTTTTAGGGGGTCAGGGGAAGGATTGTTCTGGAAGAGTGAACCCTGGTTTGTGTGTTTGCAGCTTCGAGCACACCTTTGAGGTGTACACAGAGGGAGAACGGCTGTACCTGTTTGGGCTGGAGAATGCAGAACTGGCTCATGAGTGGGTCAAGTGTATTGCCAAGGTGAGCCTGGGTTAGCAGGGCAGATGTGTGATAGAGGTAGGGTGGGGCCCTCTGGCCCCATGAACCCCACCTCTTCCATCTCTGATGGAGTGGGAGCTGGGTGTGGGTATGACAGACTCAGGATAGACCCCCCCCAGGTCAAGGGCCACATAGATTGCAGCCCTCTGGTACCTAATGGATAATTGCTAGGAGGAGCATGTTTTGGGGTTATCATTTGCTGATGTGCAATTGGATTAGAGAGAAAGGCAAGGAGGCTACAGAGGAGAAGTCTGCCTTAGAGATGAGAGCCAAGTGCCCTCTCGTGCCTTGAGAGCCCGGGTGCTTCATTCCTCATGAGCTCAGTTGATGAGCTCTCTATGCCTTCTGAGGATCGGTGCCCGGGCCTGGAAGACCGGGTGTACCAGTTCTTTGTTGTTCCTGTGGGAGTGGGGCAGACAGATTGAGCCTGGCGCTATGGTACATCCGATGTGGTAGCAGATGGTTAAGTATGTGGACGCTGGGAAAACAGAGAAGGGATATCCAAAAAGAAGGGGGACGTCCAAAGAGAAGGACATATCCAAATGGGTACAGAGGACATGATCCCAAAGTTCTGTAACTGTGCTATGTTCTGCCTTGGGGAGGAGGCAAGAAGCTTGTGTGTCTCTTGCAGGCTATTTCGTGTTTACATTCTCTCTCCACTATTTCCCCAACTAGGCGTTTGTGCCTCCCCTGGCTGAGGACCTGCTAGCCCGGGACTTTGAGCGTCTTGGGCGTCTACCCTGTAAAGCTGGCCTGAGCCTTCAGCAGGCCCAGGAAGGCTGGTTTGCCTTAACTGGCTCTGAGCTCCGGGCTGTCTTCCCAGAGGGGCCCTGGGAAGAGCCGCTGCAGCTCCGGAGACTGCAAGAGCTTTGTATGTGGACCCTTGCTTGGCTCCCCAATCTCAGATCCCTTGTCCCAGCTTCCCCAGCCCCTAGCCCTGGTCTGGAAGTCTGAATTCTATTATGGCCTGACCAGACGATCCAGCCTTCCCTCCATATCCTCTCCTGTCCTTGGAGTAACATCTCAGCAGCCCGTTAGGTTGGTGGGTGGAATCCAAGGGTGAGACCCAGAGGGCCTCAGGAGGGAGCAGTTTATGGGTCATGAGTAAAGCCTGGACCTCACCTTGACTGGCCCCTCCATAGCTATCCAAGGAGACAGCGAGAACCAAGTGCTGGTGCTGGTAGAACGGAGAAGGTGAGCCTTGGCTTCCCGGAGGATCCTGGAGAAGCCTGAGGGCAGGTGGGATACAGGGACAGACAGGTGGGATAGTGACTGTCTCTGGTCCAGGACACTGTACATCCAGGGTGAACGGCGGCTGGACTTCATGGCTTGGCTAGGGGCCATCCAGAAAGCAGCAGCCAGCTTGGGAGACACACTATCAGAACAACAGCTTGGGGACTCGGACATCCCAGTGATTGTGTACCGCTGCGTGGACTACATCACGCAGTGTGGTGAGCACAGCCTCCAAGGCCCAGCCTCTTCCCTTCCCTCATGGTACCCAGCCCCCAGCGCCCAGGGTCCCTCTAAGAAGTGATATCACTCCGTCCCCAGGCTTGACCTCAGAGGGTATCTATCGAAAGTGTGGTCAGACCTCTAAGACTCAGAGACTGCTAGACAGCCTGCGGCAGGACGCGCGCTCTGTGCACCTAAAAGAGGGCGAACAGCACGTGGACGATGTCTCCTCTGCTCTCAAACGCTTCCTCAGGGATCTGCCTGATGGGCTTTTCACTCGTGCGCAGCGCCTGGCTTGGCTGGAGGCCTCTGGTGGGTCCTGCTGCCTGCATCCAGCCTTGTCCACCCTACCTACCTCAGGATGTCCCCATCATACTGTGGACAAGGCTTGCCTCAGTTTCCCCGCCTACTCTGCTTTTGGGTCCTCTGGTCACTCTACGGAGATGAACTTGCTTAGAGGTGGAGAATGGCGCCTCCCTCTTCCTGTCTCCATCGTGAGGGGCAATGCTGCTGGAAGGGGGGCTTGGTGGCCAGTTTCTAACCCAGTCCATCTCCCCCCACCCAGAGATCGAGGATGAGGAGGGAAAAATCTCCAGGTACCGAGAGCTCTTGGTGCATCTGCCCCCTGTCAACCGGGCCACTGTGAAGGCCCTTATCAGCCATCTGTACTGGTGAGGGCCATGTCAGTCTGAGGCTCTGGGGAGATGGGTGGGAAAGGTTCTTCTCCTTCCAACCTGGCTCACTGCCCTCTCCTAGGAAGCAGGTGGGCCTGGGGACCACCCAATGACTGTCCTGATTGTGGGCATTGTATCTTAGCTTACGTCCTCCAGGATAAGGGGGAGAGGATGCGGTATTTGTCAGTTTTGGGCCAGGTTTTTGAGGCCAAATCTTACTCCCCAGCCTTATACCTTGCTGGGACATGAAATGTGTTCCTTACACTCCTTAAGTGCGGTCTGCCTTGTCCTCTTTGACTTCAGTCCCTTGGCCAGTCTTGCATCTGATGGGAATTAGGAAGGTGACTGGGAAGATCGGGGTCAGGCTATTTAATTCTCAGTTACTCGTCTTTCCAGTGTACAGTGTTTCTCAGACACAAACCAAATGAACACACACAACCTGGCTATTGTGTTTGGGCCTACACTCTTCCAGACGGATGGGCAGGACTACAAGGCGGGCAAGGTGGTGGAAGACCTCATCAATCACTACGTGGTGGTGTTCAGTGTGCGTCCCAGCTGGGATAGGGGGCTATGGAAGGGACAGTGAGGGGAGGGGTGGGCAAGGCTAAGCCTCTCAGATGGCAGTGACCATCTGACTCTCCCCAGGTGGATGAAGAGGAGCTGAGGAAGCAGAGGGAGGAAGTCACAGCCATTGTAAAGATGCGAGTGGCCGGCACCGCCAGTGGAACTCAGGTACAGGGAGGGGTTTGGGGAGGCTTGGGCTGGTTGCCAGCTCCGCTCCCCAGACCTCTGGCTGAGCCCCGTCTCTCCTGCAGCATGCTGGTGACTTCATCTGCACTGTGTACCTGGAGGAGAAGAAGGTGGAAACTGAACAGCATGTTAAGGTGGGGGCCATTGAGCCAGGCTGGGCCAGTCACTTAGAGATATTTGAGGACCCCCAAAGACACCCCTCTTTGCATCTCGGGGCTCAGAGGACCCAATGAGGAATGGGTTTGGGGACCAAATTATAGGAGATTGTGGCTAAACAGAAGCTGGCGATATGTTTGGGACTGGCTGATCTTTTGGGTCTGTGCAGATCCCAGCATCCATGACAGCAGAGGAACTTACTCTGGAGATCCTAGACCGTCGCAATGTGAGCATCAGGGAGAAGGACTACTGGACTTGCTTTGAGGTCAACGAGAAAGAGGAGGCAGGTGAGTGGCCATGACTGCCTTCAGCCCAACCTTCATTTCTCCCGCTCCCTGCAGTTTGGGGATCAGAGGCTTTTTAGATGATACTTTTTGGTGGCACACGGATGAGAATTGTGGTCTCCATGCTGGTGATGCCCGGGTGACAGTGCCAGCCATGATGATGCTTTCCCAGGTGTCAGAATGGTGTTGTTTGCAGAAGGGGCAACTCAAAGACAGGGCTGTAGGGTGACACTGTTGGGGTGAAGAGGATGGTGGGTAGTGATCATACAAGCAGGTGACTGAGATGGGAGAGCCTGACTGTGGTGGAGAGTGGCCAATCGGAGCCTTTTATGGAGAAGGGAGCGATGTTGAGATGAGAGGTGGGGGTGTTGTTGATGCAATTGTGTTTGTTGATTGGCAGTTGCTAGGCTGAGGACTCAGGCAGTGGTTAGTTTAGTAAAGGACAGAAATGTTAATACCATGATTACTCCCAGAAATAGACAACTGCCACGGTGTTAGCTAACTGCTTTCAAGGGAAGGCCCAGGCTATGATGTGGTCCTGGGTTCTGCCTCTTCTCTCGGAATGTCCAGATACCAACCGTACACCAGCTTGGAGAAGACAGGGTGAAGCCCAGAATGGTTGGGGTCTGCAGTCCACCTCTTCCCTTTGGGCTACCAGACTCAGAGTATGGGAAGAATGGGATCTTGGCCTGGTTGGGAGCGAGTAGGGCGGGGAGCTGCTTCGAAGATCTTAGTGTTAAGGCCCTTGTAGAAGAAGGCCTTCTTCAGCCATCTTTAACAAAGCAGCTCTCAGATGATTTTAGCTTGTTCGTTTTTCTTTAATGGGAGCGGATTTGAACTTAATTTGGGGTAATCCAAGGGTTATACAGTTTTGGGGGTAAGAATATTAAGGCTGAGAAGAAGTCACTGGCTGAAAGCTAAAGTACTGAGATGCCTCGTTAACATGGGGAGGTGGTCCAGGGTTAGCCTGGGTCTGACCGACTGACTGTCTGTGACCACCTGATTGAGGGTGGCTTGGTTACATGCTCTAAGGCAGGCATGGAAACAGGGAAGGAGTTAGCCGGTCTCAGGGTGAGAGTCTAATTTTAGTTTTGGAGATTTCTGGGGTTTGGACATGCTCAGGCTCATCCAGTCCACACCAGTTCCTCTGGTGGCATCATCCATGTGCCCTACACTGTGACAGGGCTGATGGCTTTGGAGAGCCTTAGCCTTCTGTGAGGAACAGGAAGGGCTACTGGGACAAGTGCTCCCAGAAACAAGACCAGATCCAGCACCAGGCTGGGCCGTCCAAGACATGAAAAAGCCCAGGATGGGATTGGAGGTGGAGTCAGTACCCCGGGCCTGGTGGGGCTGCAGGGCAAAGGGAGGGCTAGTGACAGGGACAAAGAGTGGAGCAGAGATTGAAGGAAAGGCCATCCAGAGACCACCACACCTGGAGATCCATCCCATATGTAAACACCAAATCCAGACTCTATTGTGGATGCCAAGAAGTACTTGGTTACAGGAGCCTGGTATAGCTGTCTCCCGAGAGGCTCTGCTAAAGCCTGACAAATACTGATGAGGATGCTTGCAATTATAGGACTGAGCACGGGGACCCCAATGGAGGAGTTAGGGGAAGGACTAATGGGGCTGAAGTTTGCAACCCCATAGGAAGAACAACAGTATCAACCAACCAGACCCCCCAGAGCTCCCAGGGACTAAACCACCAACCAAAGAGCACACATGGAAGGACCCATGGCTCTAGCTGCTTATGTAGCAGAGGATGGCCTTATCTGGCATCAGTGGGAGGGGAGGCCTTGGCCCTGTGATGGCTCAATGCCCCAGGGTAGGAGAATGCTAGGGCAGGGAGGCAAGAGTGGGTGGGTGGGTGGGGGAGCATCCTCATAGAAGTAGGGAGGAGGGGGATGGGGTAGGGTGTTTGTGGAGGAGAAACCAGGAATGGGAATAACATGTGAAATATAAGTAAATAACCAATTATAAAAGAAGATGGTGTTTGCTACTAGATTGGAAGAGCTTGACAGGAAGTTAGAGAACATGCTAGAGGCCATCTGAAGGTCAGACCATGCGGGGCAAGTACGGAGGGACATATTAGATTTGACCCACAAGGGCGGAAGGAGCTGGGCTATTTTTGATCTGAGCAAGGGCCCTGCTTATTGGGAACACACGAGTGACACTGTAGACCTGATTTTGGCTATAAGTAGGGGTGACAAGTCAGAAGCTAGCTTATAGGGAGGGCGATCACGATGGTGGTGTGTCACGATGTTAGTGGATGCTGAGCTGCTTGCTTGCCCTTGGTGGTACCAAGGAGTGTGGACCCAGTGACAGTGGTGTGGCCTCTCTACAGAGCGCCCGCTGCACTTCGCGGAGAAGGTGCTGCCCATCGTACACGGGCTGGGCATAGACAGCCATCTGGTGGTGAAGAAGTACCAGTCCATGGAGGCCATGCTGCTCTACTTGGGTAAGTGGTGTCGGGTAGGGCGTGTGGGGTGGACGGGTACCTCCATCTCGAAGCAGAGTGTGGGACCAGGGCAGATGGAGGAGACTGGCGGGCTCCCATGGGGAGGCTGGGGCGTGAGGTGGAACACTGCGGTCGGTAGGCGGGCGGTGTATCCTGTGCCCACTCTAGTCCTCCCCTAGCCAGCCGTGTGGGCGACACAAAGCATGGCATGATGAAGTTCCGCGAAGACCGCAGCCTCCTGGGTCTGGGGCTGCCTTCGGGTGGCTTCCATGATCGGTACTTCATCCTCAACAGCAGCTGCCTCCGGCTCTACAAGGAGGTTCGGGTAAGCCCTGTGATGGACCTTTGGGTCCCCACGTGATTAGACACTCATACACAAGCATCACCCCTGGTCTGCAGGGCAAGGTCCCTGTCTGAGTATCTGGGCAGCACAGTGGCTGGTGATAACTGTATATTCTCCCGCTGTGGCCCTTGAGTAGCTACTCAAAGCCTCTATCCACGTGAGGCCTTACTGTGAATATGATGGCCGGGGCATCATACACATGGTCTCATGTTTCCCTGTGCCTGTGGCTTGTCACACTCTCACAAGAATGTGTCTTTTCCATGGCAGCAGCAATGCCCATACCTGCTCTGCCCCTTCTTAGGACACAGCCTTCCTGACCTACTGTGACACATGATGAGCGGTCTCCTAGACCAGACCCCATGGCACCCCATTCTGTGCACACACATGCCCTGCCATTCCACCTCCCTTGCCCCTCACACCACTGCACAATCTGTCCTGGCTCTAGACTGGGACGGTGCCCTCCATAACCCTGCTCCTCTATCAAACAGAGCCAGAGGCCGTGGAGCGGGGCCCCTGAGACCGTGAGTAGCTGTGGGCGAGCTGCCAGCTGCCTTGCCTTACACTACCTGGGGCCAGGCGAGCAGGGTAGGGCTTGAGGGGTCCCAGTCAGGGCTCCCAGTCTTCTCCAGGCATGGTTCCCTGTCTTCTTACCAAGTCACTGGCCCCTACCCTAACCCCAAACCAAGATCTTTTCCTCAAGAGAGGGCCCTCGTTGGTGTGACGCTAGAATTGTTCGTAGTACCCAGGGAAGTCTTGGAGCCAGTATTGGAGACCCAAGTGTGGGTTAGGACTGTTTCATCTCCCCTCGATAGCAGAACTCCCCACCTTCCAAACATAAATAGTGCTGTGGCTGTCCTTGACCTTGTTGGCCCTGAGGCTGTGAGACATTCTCTATCAGGAATGGCTGTGCTTTCCCAGCCTCCCTAGCTGGTGGCCCAGCTTTCCTTTGCCACCCAGGAGAGCCCCTCCATGTTCCTCTTAGGTCTGTCTCTTCTGCCTGGAGGTTGTCTCTGGCTCAGGTTCTGCTGAGAATCACCCTCTGTGGTACCCTGTGGGCACCACCTTTGCTATGGGACACACAGAGTGTAGGTGGTTCTGCAGAGGAGCGGTAGAGGTGTGATGCCAAGCACTGCATTCTAGCCTGAGGCCCTTCAGTAATCCCATCATGGTCCCCAGCCCTTTCTTGCCCCATGCATCTCCTGAGCGCATCCGAACAGATCTGGCTGCCATGGAAGATCAGATGACGCAGCATCCTCATCTCCATTTCTTTGTACATTGTGCCTCTGTTAGTGCTGCCTGGACTCCTGGCTAGCACCCCCATTTATCTTCCCTCCTGTGGATCTCTCATTTCTGAGCCTGGTTCTAGAATGTCATCCCCCCTGGTCCTCCTCCTGGAGGTGCTCCCTCAGACTCGTGGAGCAGAGTGAGATCATCTGTGTGGGCAGAAGGGAAGGAGGGCACCTGAGGCACCCCGAAAGGCAGGTGCCGACCTCCAGGCATGGAGAGAAGTTCTGATGGTTACGGAGCAGGGATTAGCAATTCCTACTCTCCTCAGAGCAGGAAGTTACCCTTTTCCAAGGTGAGAAAGGGCCAATGGACTTTCCCAAGGCTACTTTGCTCATGGCAGACTAGGAAGAAGGCCAGTGTGTTAGGGTTTGCACGCTGGCTAGTGTCACTGGCCGTTAAGAGCCCCAAGGTACTGCAGGGAAGCTGTCAGATGTTAACAGGCAAAGCTGTCATATCCAGGCCACTGAAGTGTTGATGATTCTGACAGCAGTCGGCTTATGGGACCATAGGAAAAATCATTTGAAATTAGAATAGTCTCATACCAAGGATGCGCTGTGGCCTCTCAGTACCCATCCCAAGACCTTTTGCTGTTTAAGACTCTGGAGCATGTGAGAAAGGCATATTGTAGAAAAATGGAACCAGCATGAGGTACCATGAGCACTGAACATAGACTGTGTTCCTTGCCCATGACCTTGGACTTCATAGTGCCAGAGCCCTAAGCTGCTTGAAAGTATAGTTCCTATAAGAGTCAGTCTCTGAAGGGAGAATCTTCTCTGTGTTTCTGCCTCCATTCCCTCCCACTGTCCACCGGTCTCCTGCCCTGACAGGAAGTGCCAGTGCCTTCTGCCCCTTTCCCCATCCCATTGTCCTTGCAGGGGCCTCTGTTCTCCCAGCCTGCATCCTGTCTTCACCTCCCATCCCTTCTCCTGTGTCCTAGAGTGTAGGCTGACTTTTTCAGTGTTTCAGTTTTGCCTCTGCCTGGGGTATGTGTATGTGTGTGTGTGTGTGTGTGTGTGTGTGTGTGTGTGTGTGTGTGGTGTGGTGTGTGTGTGGTATGTGTATGTGGTGTGTGTGTGTGGCATATGTGTGGTGTGTGTGTGTGGTATATGTGTGGTGTGTATGTGGTGTGTGTGTGGTGTGTGTATGTGTGTGTGTGGTGTGTGTGTGTGTGTCTGTGTGTGTGTGGTGTGTGTGTGTGGTATATGTGTGGTGTGTATGTGGTGTGTGTGTGGTATGTGTATGTGTGTGTGTGGTGTGTGTATATGTGTGTGTGGTATGTGTATGTGTGTGTGTGGTGTGTGTGTGTCTGTCTGTCTGTGTGTGTGTGGTGTATGTGTATGTATGTGAGGGGTCTTCCTCCATTCCCATGTTGCAGGCTGTGTGGAACCTGTTGTGACTGTTGGGTGAGGTGCTCTCTATAGAGGAGCAGGGGCCCCTTCATCCATCGGACCTTAGATCTTTACACGTTCTCTGCCCTACATCCCTGAGGTGACACAGAAGGATCCTCTGGTTCTGAAACAGGGTGTCCTTTCTTCTCCTGCTCAGGAGCCATGCCTGGGTGGCTGGGAGCAATGGTGGGGATGGCTCAGTTTTAGAGCCTCAGTTATAGTTGTGAGTACATCTTCCCTCCTGCCACCTTTTCTGGTACCTCTGATGGGTCCAGGGTTGCCTGGTAAGGGGAGGAAGTTCATTAACCTTCCAGTATCTCTTCCTTGAGGGTCATTGCTCTGCCTTTGAGCCAGCCTGCTCCCTCCAAGCCCAGACCCATATATGCAGAGGTGAGGCCAGGCAAACAAGGCAATAATCTGGCTCCCCATCCTGGTATATGGGTCTCTTGCTTCATGTCTTAGACCACTGGGAATCTCTCCCTCTGGCCTATCATGCAGAACATCCGTGTAAGCTTTAGCTTTAGTCTTTGGGGCCATCATACTAGTGATTGCTGGTCCCCAAGCTTCTGTTCACACAGTCAACCCTGGAGCCTCCATGGGCAGGGGAACGGAGAGCAAGGGGTGACTGAGACAAACACAGACCCCAGTGGACAACCTCCAAGGCTCTCTCACAGCCTGGGCCTGCTCCCATGGCATCCAGAGGCTTCCCGTCAGCTCCAGTCAGACCTATGCCGCAAGCTGAGCCTCCATTTTGACAAGCAGCAGGGGCTGGGAATCATTGCCCTGGACCTCCCAGCCTAAGCATTATCTTTGGGGACTGAGGGTTGACTGTCTGATGCTACGGCAGAGAGCATCTTCGGCTGGACAATGAACAGGGAGGGCTTTGGGAAGCAGGCTTCCTGGAGGAGGAGCCCTGTTCCAGAATGCCTAGGTGTCGGGGACGGGGGAGGGCAGTATGCCAACGGAAGAGCTACTTCCAACTGCACCCACCTGACTGATGAAAGTGTCCCCCTCAGAGTCACCGGCCCGAGAAGGAGTGGCCTGTCAAGAGCCTCAAAGTCTACCTGGGTGTAAAAAAGAAACTGCGGCCACCTACTTGGTAAGTTGGGACTAAGGTAGCTAGGCCTATGGCCAGGACCTGTGGCATCAAGAACGGATAGGAAGGCACAGCCGGGTATAGGGAATTGTGTAGTGGTTTGTAGTAGGGTCAGTTTGCCCAGTAGCATCACCGAGACATAACATAGAAGTACAGTTGACCCTTGAGCCTCCTGAGTTTGGGGTTCTGTAGTAGGGTTCAGGGCTCAGTGTCTCCTCAGGCTCCAGGAAACAGTGAGCATGAGTTTGAGATTGGGGGTAGGGGAGGGTGTGCTTTATTGTGTGTGTGGCGCATGCCAGTGAGCGTCTGGGCGCATATACCTGTGTATGCTCATGTGGAAGCCAGAGCAGGAGTCGGGATATCTCCCTCTATCACTTCCTGCCTTATTCTCTTGACACACGGTGTCACTGAAGCTCACTGTTCCGGCTAAGATGTCTGGTCAGTGTGCTTTTGGGGGTCCACCTGCCTGTCTCTGCTCCCCAAGGCTGGGCTCACAGGCACCCACAGTCATGCCCTGCTTTTTATGTGGTAGCTAGGGACTTGAACTCAGATCCGAGTGCTTGCTCCACACTGCTTATCAAGCAGTGCCTTCAACCCTGAGTATCTGTTTTAGCAAGTCGAAAAGCAAGGCATGCCACTGTGGCTGTTAGGCACCGCAGTCACGTGACTTAATCTTCCAACTCTCATCTGCTGGCCGTGCCAGGCATCAACACATTTGGATGGCTTTTCAGTGGTGAGGACAGAACTCAATATCTCAGGCATGCTAGACACACATACCTCCCCCAACTCAGGCCCAGCATTGGGGGCGGGGAGAGGAACACTGGCCTTAGTGTGTTGCACTGGGGGAAGCTTTGGCTCTGCTCTGCCCAGGCTTCTGGGCTCTGTGACACAAGTCTTGGCAAGTACCGAGTGACACCTTCTCTGGCTCTTCCTGCAGCTGGGGCTTCACGGTGGTGCATGAGACAGAAAAGCATGAGAAGCAGCAATGGTAAGCCAGGGACCCATTCTAAGGCCCAGGCTGAGGGAGACGGGCAGGAGCAGGGATCCCCTCTCTGCCTAGTTCTATGGCCTGGGAGGAGACAGGGAGGCAGAACACTCACTCCTCAAGGTCCTCAGCAGCAACCCACCCCGTGCCTTCTGCAGGTACCTCTGCTGTGACACTCAGATGGAACTTCGAGAGTGGTTTGCCACCTTCCTCTCTGTTCAGGTACCAGCTTCAGGGGGGCTTCTCCAGAGGTTTCACCATGGAGAGTGACACAGCAGCAGAGAAATGGTGTCATAGGGATTAATTAGGTCTCTGGGCACAGGGATGTTCACCTGGAGAGGAGTGGCTTCCAGGCAGAGGAAATAGCATATCCAGAGACCTCTGTGAAAAAGAAAAGGAAGGCTGCTTATGAAAGAAGGCATTTAGTTTGGGGTTCATGGTTCCCACAAGGTTAGAGTCCATGATTGTTGTAATGGGGACCATGGCAGCAGTCAGACAGCCATGGTGCTGGAGGAGTAGCTGAGACCTTATATAAGTGGGAAAGAGGGAGGGGGAAGAAGGGAGGGAGGGAGAGAGAGAGAGAGAGAGAGAGAGAGAGAAACAGAGAATGTTAACTGGAAATGACAAAGGCTTTTGAAACTTAAAAGCCTCATCCCCTAGTGGCATGCCTTCTTCAACAAGGTCGTACCTCCTAGTCCTTCCTAATCCTTCCCAAAAAGTTCCACCAGGTAGGGACCAAGTATTCAAATATATGAGCCTATATGTGTCATTCAAACCACCACATTCACCACTTGCAAGGGAAGAAACCAGCAGTGCCGGAGGTTGGCCCTACAATGGGTCAGGAGCAGGACTGTAAGAACCTTGAGACCACGGTCAAAAAGCTGAACTAGACTTTGAGTTTCAAGTGAGTTTGTGCTGTGTGTCGGATTGAGCCAAAAGGAGACCTCTCAGCTCCCTAAGCACCTGTGTACAGGGAATAGAGCCTGAAGGGCCACACCCATGGAGCAGTCGCACTGTGGTGGCTGGGTGACTGCCCTGGAGCCAGAGCAAGGCCAGAGGCTGGTTAGACATGAAACCGATGAGTTAGAACAGATGTTCAACAGTTCGGAACTGTGTGGGGAGAAGGGAGTCAGAACTGCCAGGGCTCTGGGCTGAGTTCCTGCTGTTATATTCTTTGTACTCTGAGCTTCCTAGTGGTCAAGGCCTAGATGGAAACAGGGTGGATTCTGTAGTTCTTGGTTGCCGGGAAAAGGAGGCACCGTCTCTCTAATTTTATTGATGCTGAATTCTTAGGGAGGTTTGCGGATCTTGAGTAATCTAGTTGGCTGGGTTGTGCTGGGATATGGTCATCTGCAAGCAGCTGCTTCTCACATCAGCCGGGATCAAAGCTGAAGGCGTCAGCTCAGATCCTAGCTGGAGGCTTTCCCCGAGAAGGGGTGGGTGGGACTTGAGCCTGCAAGCCGAGGTGCGGCCCAGACCCTTGCACTCCTCTCATGGTTGTTCCCTAGCACGATGGCCTGCTGTGGCCGTCAGAGCCCTCTCGAGTATCCCGGGCAGTGCCTGAGGTCCGGATGGGCAGTGTATCGCTGATCCCTCTACGCGGCAGTGAAAACGAAATGCGCCGGAGCGTGGCAGCCTTCACTGCTGATCCCCTTTCCGTAAGTGGCTCTGGTCCCTATGGGCAAGGCCGGGTGGGACCTGGCTGTATGCCTGCCTGCACTTAACTCATTTCTCTCAGAGCTTGTCTAGTCCCTTCCCTCCGTTTCTGGGGACCCCTCTGTCTGGCCCTGAGAACCCCAGCTGCTGATATTTCTGCATCGACTCCATTGCTGGCTGTCCCCTTTCCTTATCACAAAACACATATAGGACCTGGGCTTTTGTGCTCCCCGCAGCTCCTCCGTCATGTCTGAGCATAGGAGTCGTTCTGACTCTGGGACACCATCCCTGCCGCCAGGAAGCTTTCCTGTTCAGACACCCTCGTGCTCTGCGTGTTTGGCGTGAGCCAGTCGAACACACGGGGAAGCGTACCCCACATGTCACATCCTGACTGCAGCACAGGCGCCTTGGCTGGGCAGGAATGGGCTGGCAGTGAGGATCTCCCAGGAGGGGCCCTTCCTTGTTCTCCAGGCACTCCATGCTCTTGACCCGGGCTTTCTCACCCAGGGTCCTTAAATCTGTGGGATTGGAAAGATGGATAGAAATCAGGAGCTGTGCAGGAGAGGCTCAAGGGTTTGGGGCCCCAGTAGGAGGAAGCCCACCCCCTTCCCACAGACTCCCAGAACAGGAAAAGGTGATGCTCTGGAAGAACTCCTCGGGTCTACAAGGGAGCTCATGGGGAGCTTCTACAAGATGAAATCTGGACTTGGGGATGTCAGCCCTCTTCTGGTGTGAGCTGGCAGGGAGGCCCAGACTGTGGCTGTCGGCTATCCCTTCCCCATTTTGGATACTTTTTGATAATATAAATATATCTGTATATTTTACCCAATGGTACTGAGGCCTGCGTTTGTTTGGGGGGAATTAGTGTCCTAGGCTAAGGATACAGTTGACTGTGAAGCTCAGAGGTGAGTGCTGGTGCTATAGAAGCCTGAGTCCTACCCTCTGCATGTTTACTGAGCTATTTGCCCTCCACTGTCCTGGCAGAGGCCTGACCTGGCCCTGTACCTATTGTGCCACTGTACCGTGGGATTCCTGACTCAGGACAAGGCAGACCCCGGCTAGTCTGAGTCCTGGTCCCTGCAACCATCTGAGCCAGGGCCTATATCTGTGTTAGTGACATGACACAGCTACTCACAGCCACTGCTGCAGACACAAAGCCACAAACCACACCACAAGCTTTGGTGGACTGTGAAGGGGGCCTTTACCCTGGGCACCATGCACCTGGTTCCGGAGTGGAGCCTGCCTCTCACGTCATAGCTTTCAGAGGGGAGGGCTGACCTGCAGAGGTCGCCAGCTATTCAAAGACAGACTTCTGGGACAGTGCCAGGTATTCTGCCTTCCCCAGAGTCTCATCACCACCCTATCTCAAAGGCCTGTTGAACAGACTTGCTGGTGTTCTGTCCCTAGCTTCGGAAAGGACTGAGCAGAGTTGGACAAGGCTGGGCCACCTGTGCTTCTGTGATCCCCTCAATAGGAACCTGGATGATGGGGGGCCCTGTACACCGGGATGTGTGTCCCTTGCCTCATTTCTCAGGAAGGGGTGGGGTGTTTGCCAGGAGGCAGCACACGATCCTTGATCTCTGCTAACCTGTTGGCACAGGCTGGCCTAAGGTCCCCATCACTTCGTCCTATCTTCAGGAGCCGCTCCAAACCAAATTATCATGTCCTCCAGGCGGGACATGGCTAGAGGGCTTTTGTGCCCAAGATCTGCTTGGAACTCCTCCCTGAGGAAGAGGGTGCAACTAGAGGTGCCCTCTGCTGGGCTGGCACTGTCATTACCCTGGTTTAGGGACTAGCTAGCGAAGGCTGCATTTGGCCACTAGGGGGCAGTCATGGACCACTCATAGTTGCTAATTTTGAGCAGGGTCTGTGTAACACCCCTTAACCCTCCCTCTCCTCCCACCTATCCTCCACCCCCCACCCCCGCCCCTGGCCCAGTGATGTTCCTGGCTCTGGCTTTGTTTTATTGCCAGCTGGACCACTCAGCCCTGTCTCTGGCCAGCGACTGTGTTGTAAGATAGCACAGCAGAAGTACTTTGCTTTGGTCTCCTGGGCTGTAGGACATGAGAGGAGCCCTTCACCAAATACCTACTGAATGCACACCTAAGCCTCCTCTGCTCTCTGCTTTCACTGCCTGACATTAGAGTCCCCTCAGCTTTCCTTATGATCTCAGCACTGTTCTCTCCTCCCCGAGAAGAGGACAGTAGCCAGCACTGTCTGCGACACTGTAGAATGCTTTCCGTTAGGGTAAGGTCACATACCTGCAGGATTAAGATTCAAGCTTCATGAAAAATACCTGTGACTGGTGTTGGGAGACCCAGGCAGAAAGCTCTGTTGTCTCAAGGATTCCTAAAACTGGAGCCAGTACCAGAAGGGAAGGATACACTTGGTGGTACTTTAGGTTGCTCGGGGCAGGGAGCCTGGAGGAGGAAGGACTTCCTGGAGGAGTGTGGTTGGGGGTAGGATTGGATGTTGGGGAGGAGAACCGGGAGGGAACTCTGAGAGAGAAGGCTGTAGTAGAACACAGCCTGGGCGCTGAGGGCTTTGCAGGTGGATTGGGGAAAACGCAGGCAAGAAAGAATATGGGGCAGAAGAGGGCTGGGGTATCTGCCTTTCCCTCTTCCGGCCCCTTCAGTTCAACCCTCCTGCTCTGCATGTTATCCAGCAATGAGAACCAAGGAACCCTTGGCTCCAGAGAGCCCCTGGGCGCACAGGAAGTAGTGAGGCAGGTCAGGGAAAAGCTGGGCCCTGCCACCATTGCGCTAACCCCGGGGCTGGAGGGGACAGGGAACTTCTCTGCCCCCTTGCTCTCCTTGCTGCCTGCACACAGTTCTGTTTTGGAAAGCATGGGTGTGTAGGCAGCTATCCTTTACAGTCTGCGAGGCTTTGACAGTTGTCTCTGATCTTCTGTGTTCTCCTTGGAGCTGAGCCGCCTTCTGATAGACCCCTGGGGACACTGAATGAGCAGGTAAGTGTGAAGTGCAAGCAGTGTCCCTTGCTAGTCTGCAGAGACATCTTTGTGACATCCAGGAGACTTGAGAGGTTCAGCCAGCACTTATTGAGCACTTACTGTGTTCAGTTCTCGCTCACCGAGCACTTGTTGAATACCTGCTGTGTGCAGAGCTTTGCTGAACACGTGGGGCAGATGAACAAGTGGTGTGGGGGAGGAGGAAACCCGGGAGGGGAGAGGATGCTGATCAAAGAGGGTTGACCATGAAGAGCTCAAGTCCAGAAGACAGGAGGATAGAGGCTGCTGAGGAGAGGCCTACTCAAGAGACGGAATGGCCTTGAGCCCAGACAAACGCATGTGGCCTGCAGTAAGGACCTGTTGTAGCTGGAGCCCAGCACCCATGCAACCCCAGGGCCTCACATTCCTCACACACCCTAGGCCCTCCCTTCCACACCCTGGCTGGCAGGTCTTAGCTTTCCTGGCTGCCCAGGAGACATGACCACATCCCTGTCTAATGGGCCCTTTAGGATCTCGTCCCTACCAGAAAACAGCATCTTTTCTACCACTTAGCTACTTACATGACCTGAATGACCCATATCCTACCTAATCTGGGACTGTGTGACTGTTTCTGTCTTACTGACACACATGCACATATACTCATACATGTACACACACACACACACACACACACACACAGAGAGAGAGAGAGAGAGAGCTGGTCAGAATCTCCCTCTCTGTCAGGAAATGTCTTTGTATTTTTGTACCCAGCGAGCCAGCCAGGGGCTGGGCCCATGAAGAGCTCACTGGCCCTGACATTCTTCTCTTCCATGCTACTTTCAGCCTATGGAAATTTCCACACTTTCTCTGCCCTGGTTACAGCTCCTACTGCTGTATTTATCACCCTGGAGACACAGTGACACAGGCGCACATAGGCTACATGCACACACTCATGCTCCACACACACGTGCCTGCACACCTCAGCTTGCACAGTGCGGAACACACACACACACACACACACACACACACACACACACACACAC
This sequence comes from Micromys minutus, assembly GCF_963924665.1. Lineage (NCBI taxonomy): Eukaryota > Metazoa > Chordata > Mammalia > Rodentia > Muridae > Micromys > Micromys minutus. Next base: position 93,734,275 of record NC_137971.1, on the reverse strand, counting down.
ACACAGCACGTGGAGGAGGAACACCCACACACAAAGAGCTCTCTAGGAAAATTGTTCTCTCTCCTGCTGCTACTCCTCCCCCACCTCCTCCTCTGTTCTGTCCGCCCACCACCACCCACAGACCAAAGAGCTGGGCTAAGGACTGAACCTCCCACCCCTTATCAGCTGGGAGGCTCTCTGCCTGGTGACTTGAGTGTGCCCTCCCTCTTGCCACCCTGCCCTCCCTTCCCCCTCTGCCACTCCCGAGCAATCTTGTCTGTCTTCTCTGCATAAGTCCCCTCTTTGTCACTCTTTTGACTCCGAAGTGGAAACTGTCATTCTTCTCTGCTTTGTCTCCCGGAGGTTCAAGTTGAGGAACTCCAAGGATCCAGGCAGAGGGATAGACTAGGAGGGGGTGCCAGGAACCCGCATCTCCTCAGCTCCTGTCACCTTCAGCCCTCCTCTTGATGAGGGGAGGGCTGTGTGCCTGGCACCATGGAGACCAGCAAGCGTCATGGCAACACAGTCTGGGTGGGCACAGCCTTCCTCCTCCGGGGTTTGTGGGGGGTGCATAGGAGGAGCCCCATAGGCCTGGTGGGCGGGTGCCCAGTGCTGGTCACACGTCTGCCTGCAACCTGTTCTAGTCCTGCCCCTTCTTGGCTCCCCGCACTGCAGGCTGCAGGGCTAGAGGCTCGGATGTTCCCTGGATACTGCAGGAAGCAGACTGCAAATGCCAACACTGTTCAGGGGCTGGCCCAGGGTCCCTCAGCACCTCCTATCGTCACTCTTAACTTTGTGGTCGGCCACTCATGACAGTTTACTCGGGGCAGAGAAGTTAGTCTAATGTGAGTTTGGGCTCCCTGAGAAACCCCCAACCAGCCCTTTGCCTTGGCAGCAAGAATACGGAACACCTGCTCTGCCAGGCTTCCTGCTCTCTCACCTCACCCTTGGGAAACCCACAGGGCCCAGGAAGCAGACTAGCAAGAATAGACTTGGGACAAGGTACCTGTCCCGGCAGGTGCACCTTTCTCATTTGGGTCTTTCTTGTCAAGAGGGGCCTCTGACAAGCTCTGCAACCTCATCAGGATCTGGTCTTGGGGTGTCTAGTTTTGGGGGATAGGATGGGGTAGACCCATAGGGAAGACTGTACAGCCCCACAATGATTGGTTTCTGGTCCTGTAAAGAGTTGTCTCCGGCACAGGTTAGAGCACGCAGAGTCCAGGGGGAGACCCCGGCCTCCCAACCTGACCTGACTTGTCTCCTGGCCTCTGTGCAATCACGTTGCAGCTGCCTTCCTCCTGGGTTATGTAATCATTCAAATATAACAGCTGCCTTTATTCCACCGAGTCACACCCCCTCCCTCCCTCCTCAGGTGTGGGGGGGGTTGCACAGAAGAGGTAGAGCAGGGCTGAGTAGGAGGCTGGGGGACTCCAGGAAAGGAGGGTCCTGGTGTGCTGGGCTGAAGGGAGAAGAGGAACTCATAGGGGTGTCCTCTGCTCTGACCCATTCCAGCAAATTGCTACATTCTTGTCGGGGCAGGGGTCCAAGTGTTAGGTAGGCTCTGTCCACAACCTCCTTTGCTGAGCCTCTGTCCTTACTAGAGGAGAGGCAGAGAGTGTGAAGAAGAGAAAGTAATTTGGGACACAATGGCCAGGAGCCTCTGATCACAGAGGTCCAGCTCCACATCCTTTGGTCCTGGACATATCCCTGGCCTGTTCGCTCATCTGTGAAATGAGGGGTTGAACTTGCTGGCCTTGACCTCTTATGCTCCATGATATCAGCCTCTAGTAGAGGCACCCAGAGGTCAGGTGTACTTCAGGTCGGCCTCTCTCATCTGCTTTTTTCCCTGCTCAGCCTCAGTCTTTCCCTGAGCCACATCTGCCTAGCTCTACCCATGGCACTGGGTAGGAAGCAGGGCCGCTGGATTCTGGGTTGAAGGACACAGTAGCTTTTGGATCTCCTCTGACTCAATGCCTGTCCCATTGCTTCCTTCCCAATGGCAACTGGAGATTACTACCCCCACCTGAGGTCACCGGCCTCACCCCTCATAGGAAGCTGACTGTTCTTCAAACTTGAAACTGACCCACGTCCCGTCCTCATATGTGGATTCTGGACCGACAAAGCCACCTTCCTGAGATGCTGAAGGAATTACCCCACCCTAAAGTTGTTCTAGAAACCATGGTGGCTTTCCATGTTCTTGTCAAAGCAAAGGCTTTGTCCCTAGTGGTGCAATGAGGTCCCTCTCAGTATGACCTATGTCTGGCACCCACGGTACATGCCGGGCCTTTCGCAGTGGCATAGTTCTGGGCATCAGACCTACAAGAGGCAGCCTCCTGGCCACAAGGAGAAAGGCACTGCATGTTGACTCTTTGAGCTGCCAATTCATCTCTTCGCTGTCCTCATGGGTGCTTGTTACCAAGACGCAGGGTGGACCCCCACTCTATATCCCTCGCCCTAGACAGAGTCATCCAGGGTATCCTATTCCCCCATGAAGTCCATGGCCTGATAATGACTCTCCATCCCCAGTGGAAGACATTGTACTTTGCAGCATCAGCTTGACCCAGGGACTAGGGGACAGCACCCTGCCCAGCTCCCCTAGACACTGCAACATGATCCTGGACTGAACTTGGCTCTGATTAGCACTATCTTTTCCCATCTTCTCTCTCTCTCTCTCTCTCTCTCTCTCTCTCTCTCTCTCTCTCTCTCTCTCTCTCTCCCTCCCTCCCTGCCTCCCTCCCCCCCTTCTCCCTTGTACCCTTGGGCTGGGCTAGGAGTCCAGGCCTATCCCCCAGGAAAGCAGGGTTCAGCAGATGAAATGAGAAGAACCCAGACAGGCAGAAGGAGGAAGTGGGGCAAATGCAAGTTGTGGAGAAAAAAAAAAAAAAAAAACAAAAAAAACAAAATCAGATTAGCTCCATGCCCAGAATCCCAAGGGTGCTTGTTGGGTGTGCTGAGACAGCACAGGAAGGGTGGGCCAGGATTTGGGATGGTCACTAAAAAAAAAAAAAAGAAGAAGGGAAGGGAAATCAGTATCCTGGGGGATAAGCGCTGTATGTACAAAGGAGCAGAAGGGGGCTGGAAAGTGATAGAGATTCCCCCGGCCCCCACCCAACACACACCTACCTGTATCAGAAGAGGATAAAGAGAGATCGGTCAGGACCAGACTGAGGACCATGCTTTTGACACTGAGCCAGGGGTGGAGGATGGTTCTGAGTGGGCCACAACCTGACCATGCAAGTCAGGAATCTGCCACTAGGTGCAGCATGAATGTGGAATATGGGGGGTGGGGGTAGGAGTGGACTGGGATTGGGGACTGGGGAGAGGCCAGAATAAAAGGGAGGAATCAGAGGCTTATGAATGAGTATTGATGGATGTGAGGATCCACTGACTTCTGGGGAGCAGAGGGGAGGAGAGACCAAGCTATGAAGCTCGGTCTAGGGATTGGAAATTGCACTGGTACCTCACACACACGAAACAGTCAAGTTGGTTCTTCACTATTTGGGTTTCGGGCCAATGGGGTGTTCCTGGAGGAGATGCTCAGAGACATTATACTGGCCTTTGACACCCCAGAAGAGGGCCGGATGAGTTTGGGGGAAGGATCTCTGCCCGTGGGATAGAGAATGGGGAATTTTGTTAGAGGCATCCACATTGTGGAGGCAAAGATGGGATGTACCCTGGAGGGAGACAGAGGAGGGTCCATCTGGAAGGTAGGAGGGAAACAGCAGCACAGGAGGAGGCGCAGGCTGGCGCTGAGAAGTTGTGGTCTTGGGAGAAGAGAAGAAAGCTGGAACCCGGCATCCTGCATTCCTCCGGAGGCAAGGGGTGGCAGTGTGGAGGCCGATCCCAGAAAGACACATCACTTTCGGCAGCCACCCTCATTTCCATGAGCATCCTTCCTCCTCCCACTTGCTTCTGCCGCGACCCAGTTAGGAAAAAACAAAAAACAAAAACAAACGATGACTGCTGACCCTCCTGTGGAGGGTAGGGGCCTTAGAACTCGGCCGGCTTGGCTAAGTACCCTGGAGAGCATCCTTGGGCGGGGTCTTGGTTTGGGCGGAGTCTACAGCCCGGAGGAAGATCTAAGCAACTGAGGGGCAGTGGGTAATGAGGAGAGTCTTGGAGTATTGCAATCCCTAACCTCTTTCTGCACCTCCCTCATCCAGATACTGTCATGGGGGAGCCCCCGCCCCACACATGGGACTATAACATCTTGGGTTCCATCCATTCAACTGCTTCTTCCATGAGATAGGCAACTGTTTACTGGGAAATTTAGAGTTGTTCCCCCCAGTTTTGCAACTCTTTGTGTTTTGAGTTTATGACCTTGTCTTTCATGTGAGAACGTGGAATTGTAGTTCAAAGAGGTGAAATGACTTCCTTAGGCGTGAGGCAGAGCCAGAATTCAAATCCACTTCATCTTCATTGTTCTGGACCTTGACCTTGTTCCTGCAGATCTTGCTTCGGGGAAACTGTAAGGTGTGGGCTGGCGTTTGGATAACTCAGTTCCTACCTCGTTCCCAGGAGATTTCTGAGCATGAAGCCACCACTACCATTTCCAAATGGGAGAGCAGAAAGGGGGCCAGTCAAGGCTTTGAGCACCCACACTCAGGAGGCACCCTCATTTGAACTCTTCTGGCCCAGGTCCACCGACCAGCTTCTCAGGTCTGTGAGCAGACTCTGGGTCCAAGGAGGAGCTGTGAGAGACAGCCATGGTCCAGGACTTTGGAGAACATCTCAGCTCATGGGCCTGAAGCAGGGAGGTCCCAGACAGAGGTGCCAGGCTAAGTAAAAGGACACCAGTTCCTGAACTGACTCAGTTGGCTTTGAACAAGCCCAGCCCTTGTTCCCTCTGAGTGAGAAGCATTTTCCCGAGAGATTTATGTGGTTTTTCAGGTCTATCTTTGAGAGTTCCAAAGGGGAAGCTAAAGCTTCTACAAAACCTGACACGTCTACTCTATAGTACTCTGCTTGGATAGGCTGCCTGAACACACTGGTTCATTCCTGTTCATCATGCCCTTCAGCTTGTGTCGGGTTTCCATTATGTCTCAGGGGCTTCTCTGCCTGGAGCCGTGTGTGTGTGTGTGTGTGTGTGTGTGTGTGTGTGTGTGTGTGTGTGTGTGTGTAGGGGGTGGGAATGATGGCATCTTTCCATGACTTGGAGAGATGAGGTCACCTGTGAGACTCACCGTAGCATCTCCTTGGATTAGTTCTCCCTTACTGCCTTTAAAGACACTGTTTAGAACCTCCTCTAGAAATATTGCCAACTTCCTACTTGGGTCAGGGTGGGCACAGGGGTCAAGAGACAGTTTGAGTCATAGCTGACAGGGCTGGCCAATGGTAGGTGTTTGCAAACGTAATGGATAAATCAATGTTGGAGTCAGAACTCTATTTCCTTACCCTAACTGTCTCCCACCCACTACCACGCCTGTTTCACGGTGTGGCACTTTCTCTCCCACACACAATAATTGTCTACTGAGACAACTGCCTACCTGTTCCTTTGCTAAGCACTCCCGTTCTGTTAGGTTAAAGTGTTGTCCTGAAGAGGCCTCCTCGAGGACAGGATATCAATGTATTAGGACTCCCTCATCCTAGAACCTGCGGCCACTGAAGGCGGGGAAGGGACAGGCTGTAGCCTGGGTACCTGAAACTCATAGTAGTTCAGGCATCAGCTCCCACAGTGGCCCTAGGAAACAGTCACCAAAGGTAGGCTCTGTGACAAGGCTGAATCTGCTATGTGACAGACAGTTCACACTGGTATGCGCCCTAGGACATGACACAAAGACAGCCAGAGAGCCTAGAAGGGATGACAGCTAGTTCTGCATGAGGCTTTGCCGTCCCAGATTCAGAGGACTATGTTGTGTTCCCACCCAGAGGGACTCTGTGGTGGGGCCTCAGAGAGTCTGGGTTATGTTCTCCTGTCCCTGGGGGCCCCGGCTTCATTCCTGTTCCCATAGCTGTGTTTCTGCAGTCCTTTCTGGTCTCTGTATTTTCATCTTTATCTCTCTGAGGTGCAGCTCTCTCTCTTCCTGTGGGTCTTTCTCTCTATGTCTGTGTATCTCTCAGTCTCTCCCTCTGTGTGTCTTTTCCCTCCTCCCTCTTCTCCCTCTCTGTCTGGGCCTCTCTCTGTTCCTCCTCCTCCACGCTCCCTCCCCCTTCTGCATTATCAGACTTGCTTGAGCCTCCTCCCAGAGCCAGCCTAGCAGCACAGGCAGTAGCAGCCGGAGAGGCAGGCGGAGCAGCCCAGGCAGCAGAGCTGGATCGGGTGTTGAGTACAGGCAGAGTCAAGAACCAGCCATTGCTCTTGGTTCCTATGCCTGCTGGGAGTGCCCCAGCCAGAAGTCCGGGCAGTGGGGGCAGGGGGGACAGGGCGAGGTGCCACCTTAGTTTGGCTGGGGAGGCAGATGAGGAGCGATGGGGCAGGCATGCGGCCACTCCATCCTCTGCAGGAGCCAGCAGTACCCGGCAGCGCGACCGGCTGAGCCGTGAGTACTAGCAAGGGGGTCTGGGGGCTGGATAAGCAGCAGTGAGATCAGGGGCGTCCCTCTAGGGGTTGGGGTTGACACGGATCTCAGCCACACGGCAGGTTCAATCCTGCTGGAAATGGCTGCAGGACGGCAACCCAGTTAGGGGTCTCTGTGTAGGGGAGGGATGCCTGACATCCATCCAGGAGGTGATGAAGTCGGCGTCCTGAAGAGGGGCTCCTGGCTGGGGGATGGGTGGTGAGAAGCCTGAACTATCCATAGGGTGGGGTGAGGAGTTTGGCCAAGGAGTTTCTAGGAGGTCTGGTGGCTGGGGGGTGGTTCAGCACCCTGGAGAAGGGCAATCTTTGCCAGGAGTGTGTGTACAAGGGTATAGGGTGTATGTATAAGAGAGAATATGGATACATGTAAGTAAGAGTGATCCTGGAACAAGAGAGTATCAGGGGCAATACATTCCACAGAATCAGGAACTAAGGGTTCCGGACATTACTTTATGCAACTTTTACTTCAAAGCACCCGTCCCAGGATAGTGTAGTGAGAGCCGAGGAGCTCCGGGAGCTGCAAGTGTGGGTGAAGGAGCCACTGTGAGAAGTTCCAAGGTAGCAAGCAGGTGGTGATGGTGGTGGTGGTGGTGGTGGTGGTGGTGTGTGTGTGTGTGTGTGTGCATTCGAGCAGACACACGCATGCACACACCTGTAGAATATAAGGTTCGTCATGGGTGAGTTCTAGGGTACCTGGGGTTGGGTGTGAAGCAGCCTGTGTGGATTTGTGAAAATCAGTGTGTGGTTGTGGGAGGGTGTTGCCCGTGTCTGAGTGAGTTCAGGCTGCCCTGTATAGAGGAGGTATGCATGTCAGGTCATTTGCACATCACCCTGAATGCTAATGTGTGTGCTCTGTCACAGACACTCAGTATGCATGTTGTTTGCTTGCTTGGGTGTGCATTCAGTTGTGTGCTATTAGTGCTTGAATAACCGCTTTTATGTATGTGTAGGTGGATCTGTGTGTTCGCCTAAGTGTTCTGGTGTGGGTGTGTGATCACAGGGCTGGTGTGAGAATATGTGTACATCTTGGTCTTTGTGTAACTGATGTACATGTGTGTGCCTATTGGTACCCATTTGTGTGTGAGGGTTTCTTTTCTTTCATGGTTGAATACACAGTTGGGACACTTTGCTCTGCCCAGGGAGGGAGGAGGTGGCTGAATGTGTGACCACCTCTGTGAGCCCAGGACAATTCATTCTATACCCTGTGGAGAGATGCAGAAAAGAAATAGGCAATAATGGCCCTGCCCTCTGGGCCCCCTAAGCTGCACAGACACAAAATAGCCCGAGAATAACGAAGCAATAAAGAGCATCATAAGCTAACAGGTGGTGCATCCTGGGAATGGTTTAAGCAAAAGCTGCGAGGTGGGATTAGGTGGAAGAACTGGGGGGGTGGGGTGGGGCTGCAGAGACGTGTGGTGGGAAGTAGCTGCAGGCTGGGCAGGAGCCACATCTTGCAGAACTCTGGACTCCAGATCCCTTGGGCTTTGTACAGAGGTCCCAAGAGAACCTTGAGGGGTTCTCTTGGGCAGAGAAAGGATGGGATTATTTTTGTGTTAGAAACCTGCTTCAGTGACACTGTCAAGGTTGTTCAGAGAGCTGGGCCTGGAAAAGCAGAGCAGGGGCCAGGATAGTTCAAAGAGTAATGAGGTCTGGGGCCAAGCTGGACAAGCCAGCTTAGGGGCAGATAGAGTAGAACTTTCTGCAGTGTATCTTGAGGCATAGAGAGGGAGGGAGGGAGGGAGGGAGGGAGGGAGGGAGGGAGAGAGAGAGAGAGAGAGAGAGAGAGAGAGAGAGAGAGAGAGAGAGAGAGAGATTCTAGCTGAGGTGCACAGGGGCAGAGTTACCTTTTGCTAGCCTCCCCTGACTGCCAGAGCAGAGCTGGGTCTTATCCTCAGCCTGGTCCTCAGCAGCAGAGCAGTCTTCTCCTTTGGGCTCCTGGGCTGCTCTGGGTCCACTCACTGGGCGTTAACTGCCCATGTTCTCTGCAGCTTTAATCCCAGCTCCCCCTACCCACCGAGCAGCTCCTGCCACTTTTCCTGCTTCCCACTCCAGCTCTTGTCCCCAGAGAGTACTGATGGCTTGTCTGGGATCTAGCCAAATGGTGATGGTGGCGGGAGGGGGGGGTGTGCTCCCACCAGGGCCTCTCTCCATCTTAATGGACTGGAGTCTCGTTCTCAGCTACACTTCTGCCAGCCCTGCATTTCCCTGCCTTCTGCTGTCTGGGCCTTTAAAATACAACCCCTCAGCCTGGCTCCTTTACTCGCTCATTCATTACTTCATTCATTTGTTCATCAACAGGGCCTCCCTGGAGCCTGCTTGGTACCCACAACTTGGTCACTAGCGACACTAACCTAGTCTTTACACTCAGAGCATGCTCAGTATGGAAGAGACAGGGATGGAAGCTGATACTACACAGCGTCACAGGGCTGAGTGGAAACGATTCTGAAGAAGGGATGTTTGGCTGGGCTCTGAAGGATGCTCCCAGGCAAGGAGCAGAAGAAACATGTAAAGACAGGAGGGTATGGACATTTCAGTGTAGTCTAGGTAAAGAAAGAACCCAGGCTAGGAGCCAGAAAGGAAGTGAAAAGAGGCAGACAGGGCCGAAGGGGTCAGCATTTGTAGGGTCTCCAGTGTCACCCCTCGGAGTGTGGTCCTTTTGTCAGGAAGTAGAGACAAGGTTTTTGGATAGATTGTCTCTACTAGGAAGCTCTCATGGACTGTCTCTTCCCTCTAACCCCATAACCCACCCTGCAGTTTTGATGCCTCATGGGAAGGGTTGATAATGTGGCTCAAATGCGGCCCTGTGATGTCTCCTGTATTTGAGTTGATTTCTTTACCTACACAGCCAAGGAGTTCCTCAATGGCTGCTTTATCTTCCCAATCTACTCTACAAGGTTTCTTCTCCAAATCTTGGATGTCAGAGCCATTCCGTGGCCGTTGCTTCCTTTCTCTAAGGTATGCTGGCTGCTCTGTCCTGCTTCTGACTTGCACACTCCAAAGACACTCACTCCGTTCTGCTTGGGTAGCCCATTCCTTAAAGCAACCCAGGGCTGCTTACTCCAAGTACCTGGCTTGGCTTTATGTCCTTGCTCCGTGATAGGTCATTGTCCTTATCCTAAGCTGTTGCATTCAAAGGTATAAATAGTGTAAGAAGGGACAGCATCCCAGGCAGCGTGAGGGAAATAACAGCTCCTAGTGAAAATACATAGAGAGGTGAGTGGAGGTGGAGCTGACTCTTCTTTAGAAACCATGATACGGAAGCAAGCATTGCCTGAAGGGGAAATGAAGATACATGATAAGAACTTTAATCCACCACAGAAGGGTTGTGGATTCTGATGGCGGGGTGACTGGGCTGATAGAGGAGAGAGTGTCCCGGGATGGCAAAGAGTTGGAGGTAAGTCTTTATTCGTCCTTGATCCTCCTACAGGTGGCCAGCATCGGCCAGGAATAGGGAGATGGGATTTAGTGATGGAGGGTCATTCATTCATTCAGCAGCCTTTCCCAGTGCTGCTGCCCGGCCCAGTATTGCATTCCTAAAGGACATGGATGGAGCCAGTGACAGTGGTGGAGGAAGGAGCCACCTTCCTTTCTTGTGCCTGGGCCACTGGTGCAACCTTCGAAGGAAGAGTCGCTTCTAGCCAAATTGAGAGCACACAGTGTACAAAGGCCAGGCAAGGTTACCATGGCATTGCTTATGCCAGGACTAGCAGAATTCAGAGTGACTTAAGTGTGAAGTGTATGCTGAGAGGGAAGCACTGGAAAAGGAGCAAGGAATTAAGGCTGGACTATAGGTAGTGCTTCCAGCTGAGAAGGTGTTCCCGACAGCTCGGACATGTAAACAGCCTTGTAAATGTGCGACATTTTTCGTTGCTTCTAGCGCCCCTCTTCAGGTCCTGCCAAAGGATGCCATACTGGCTGAGAATGGTTCAGTGAAATAAGCAGAGACCCTGGAAATGAGGGCAAGGAAGTATCTGAAGAGCCGGAGCCCTTCCAGAAAGTAGAATGTAAATGAATGCAAAACAGTATTCAAATCAGTGTTGAGCTTGGCAGGTTAGGCGCCTAGGACCAGACATCCCCTACTTCTGTGCTGGCCTCCTGCTCCTCCTGACCCAGGCCCAGGCAGCCAGGAGGGACTTGTCGGACCCACAGACTATGGCCTCCAGGGTGGGAACCACGAACTCCCTGTCAGTACCTCAATCCTCTTGGGATATATTTAGTAACAGGGATCTTTTTGCACGTTTATCTCTCATTGTTCAGCTGCCCGCTCCCTGGGAAAGGCCAGTTCCCTAGTGATGTGACCCACTTCTTGAAGTCCCTGAAGTGATGCATAGTCTCACTGCCCTCTCTGAGGCAGCTGGAGCTTGGTGCAACGGAAGGAGTCGGTGTCCGACATCTGGGAGGACCTCCCACTAGTGTTGTTGAGATGAATGAACCTTGAAACTTATGGGGTGTTCCTCCTGGTTCAGAGAAAGCTTTGAAGATGGGGAGTGTGTGGCAAACAGACATAGGTTCTCCCCAGAACCACGTGGTCCTGGGAAAGTTGTTCCACTTCTGAACCTTGAACAAGAAGTGTGCAGTGGCGAGAAGCCTTCTGTCCTCACAGAAAGGTTGTGAAGAATCTGGAAGCACAGAACGCAGCGCTAGGAATTCAGTGTTGCTCATATAGAGGCTAGCTGCTGTCATGTAGAACACCCACACTCACCTACACTTTTAGACCACGGCTAGAAGCCCAGAGAGCGTCAGTGTGTGGCAAAGACAGGAGGCGGTGGGTGGAGAGAAGCACAGATGCTCTGTGGGCAAAAGGAGGTGTCTGATGGACACATGACCACCTTTCTAGGTTGCACCTGCCTGGCCTGAGACTAGCCCCCAGAGGGTGCGATGGAAGAAAAAGCTCATTGAGGAAGGGGTTAAAGTCGTGGCCACACCCACGTCTGCTTGAGTCATTCTGGGAATTGTAGTTTGGTGTGAGTTTGCAGTAAGTACACTTGGTCTAGCCTCTTTCTAACCAAATCTACACCCTGATGCTGAGGCTGGTAATGGGCGGGCCTTAGTAGGGTAGGGACTGGGGCCTGGGGGCTGGGGGCTGGGGGCTGGGGGCTGGGGCGCTCATAGATGAAGCAGCCTTGACTCTTTCTCTGCTCCCTGCCAGCTTGCTGTGTGCTTGAGTTTGGAGGTAGGAACAGGGATCAAAGGATTAAGTCATAATGAGAACCCTTGCACATGCACGGGGAAGTTTACAGCCGCCTGAGCCCAATCTCCAGAGCTATGATCTTCTTTAATCTCCTGCACAACCCCAAGAGGCTGCTGTTTTCTGGTTGAGGGAGCAGAGGATTGAAGGAAGGTGTAATTTGCCCACTGGGATGAGTGGGGCCAGGCTTGGAGCACAGGGTGCTCTGGCCTCCAGAGCTCCTGCTCTTTTCATGAATTATTGGCCCAGATGGCCAAGCACTAGCCTTGAAGAACAGGAAAGATATGGATGATTCAAGTTGGGGATAAGGCATCTCATTAGAGGAGCAAGAGCTGCATTCTGTGGGATATAAGGCCAAGGGGAGGGGGAGAGCTAGCCCAGGTCTAAAGGCCTGATCTCAAGCTGAGTTGGGACGTGTGGCTGTGATCTACCAGAACTCCCATCCCAAGGAATGGAGTGAGGGTCAGACATGCTCACCATGGGACTTTGGGAAGGTTAACTTTGAAGTCTGGGGAACACTGACTGACTTGGGAAGACCAAAGGCTGTCTAAAGCTCAACTCCATCTTTGGAGCACCCAGCACCCAGCACTTGGCTTCTCTTCCTCTTCTTCCCTTTTGCTGCCCAGGCTGGAGATTGGTACTGTACAATGGAGCTGTGCTGCAAGGTCACATAAACCCAGCAGGGGTCGCTACGTACTCCATTCCAGCCCCAGTCTTGGATGTTGGAAGGACCAGGAGGGAAGAGTGAGCAAGGAGCTTAGATGAAGCTAACACAGTGCTCTGCACTTCCTTTGAGCCCCATTGCAAAGACATACATAGTGGGGAGTGAGGATGGAGAACTGCCGGGAACCTCAAATAGCAGGGACAGACGTACTGGGGCAGCTCGGAGATAAGAGATTTCCACAGTTTCCTCACAGTCCAGGAACTGACTAACTGGAAAATAGACTTAGGATCACTTGCACTTAGGTTTAGTTTTTTATTTTATTTTATTTTATCTTATTTATGTTGTTTGAAAGTTGTCTGATGCTGAAATGCAGAATGCTATTAGGTTGGTGTGGGGTGTGTGTGTGTGTGTGTGTGTGTGTGTGTGTGTGTTTGTGTTTGCACCTGAGTGTGATCTTCCAGTCTGGTCAGAGAGGGGGAGAAAGTGTGGACTTGTGTTCATGAAAAAGTGTACATATATTCTCGTGTGTGTGCTTGTGTGTTCATTTTTATAGCCCAATCTTGGTAGGTAGTTGTGTGTGCAAGTGTGGTTTTGTGTTCATATGTAGAGTGTTATTTGCATGTGCTCTAGTGGTACTGTGGGTATCTGTGTTTGCAAGTGCATGCGTGTGCAGGGACTCCGGCCTGTAGGAGTGACTCAGTAAGGCCTCACTGAGGTCTGGCCCCTATCACCCTCCCTCTTGGGTCCTGCCTGCCTGAGAGTAGAGAGGGCCATGAGAAGTTTCAGTGGTGATGGGTCTGCTCAGGCACATGGGGTCTGCTGCCCCTAGGGGACTCTAGCATCCTCTGCAGTCCATGAAGACCCTAACCAACAGCCTCATTGCCATCCTGTTTAGGTAGGGTGGCTGGAGTCTTTAGCCTTTGCTTGAGAGGCTAGATGTGGCTGGGGAGGGGAAGTTGCATTCCCCCCAGGATGACCACACCTTCACTATGCTCACAGGGCTGTAGGGCTCTGAGCCCAGTCCTCTTATACAGAAGCAACTTTCAAAGCCCAGGGAGGAACAGTGAAAGCACGCAATGAGATCAGGGAGAGAGATAGGGCTTGGAGTGGAGAGAAGGGTGTGTCTGGCTTGGAAGGCTTCTCCCTCAGCCCCTGAGGCAGTTGGGGCACCCTGAGGAGATCTAAGGCTGTGCTTGTGCCCCACCCCACCTGGGTGTCTCCAGTCCTCTTGGCCTCTGGCTTTGAAGTTTCTACCAGAGCTTCTGCATACAGCCGAGATGCCTTCCTTCCTGGGGCTTGTGAAGTCTGTCACCCCACAGAACACCAGGACTCCATGAGAGTTGAGTGATTGTGTGTGGGGGGTGGGGTTGGGGAGAGGGATGCTCCATTTAGAGCCTCAATTGTGTCATTTTAAGCAGAGACTTTATTTTAGGCTTCTCCTGTTCTGACATTGAAGGGTTCCCTACAATCTCTCCATGAGCTCTAGGTGCTAAGATAGTGCTGGGCTGTGTATGAGGAGATCCAGAAAGTCAGCCCGGTGCCAGGGCAGGATGCAGGGCAGAGTGGGGCTACATAAGGGGCTCCCCGCCTAGAGTTTTGTTGCAAACTAAAGCGAACTTCCAGCAGTAGTTGTATGGAGGGGCCACAGGAGGCTGTGTGGGAGGTGGGGCCCTACTGGGCTCCGTGGCAGTTGTGTTAGTTAGTGTAAGGATGGGTGGTTACTTGGTCTGACTAAAGGCTGAAACAGAGAAAACCATCCCTGGCACTAGAGAGAACTCTGTCCTCCTGAGCTTTGGAACCAGAAGCCCCAGTGTCTGCTCGCCACCTGTGCTCATTCGACCCCCATAATTCAAGGGGGAGTCTTGGAACTGAGATGCTGGGGGTGACATAGGTTCTGGTTCGAAAGAACTGGGTTAGGAGAGGTGAGGAGCAGGCAGAAGTAGCAATGCCCTTATCGTGTCTGAGAATTCAGAATTGCTTCAAAGTTCTCAGTGGCGGCCCAAGTCAAGAGAAGAAATGCTTTTGAACTCTTTTTCTCTGTGTACTTTAAACACTTCGTTTATATGTATTTTATTTTAATTTCGCCTTTTGAGACGGGGTCTCTCTGTAGCTCAGGGCATCCTGGAACTTACTGTATCGTCAGAATAGCCTTGAGCTCTGGGTCCCTTTGCCCCTCCCCCCGGAGTGCTGGGACTTTCAGCGTCCAACACCACAGCCTGAAGAAGGAAAGGATGTCTCCAGAGTGTCCTTTATAAAAATCTTAGAAATTGCTTGTTTAATCACCTCAACAAGTCTTCCAGGAGCCCGTACCATTGTGTAGAGAACAGCCCAACTGTGTCTCTAACAGTTTCTCAGGAGGCCATGCTGAGGCGGGGCTTCCTGTTGAAGTGCCTAGACAGGCGGACTAAGGCCTAGGGGCAATAGGACACTGGACAGGAGAGACAGAGTCTAGGCCTGGAGAAGGGGCTGCCAGTGACAGTGTGACCACCACCGCTTGACAATAGAGGGGGGTGCTGAGGGGCAAACACCCAAGCTTTCTACTCTCTGCTCTTCTGCAGCACAGCACCTGTATTAGCATCTGGCATGTGTGTGTGGTGTGCATATGTGTGTGGTGTGTGTGTATGTGTGTGTGTGTGGTGTGCATGTGTGTATGGTGTGTGTGTGTGGTGTGCATGTGTGTATATGGTGTGTGTGTGGTAAGTATGTGTGTGGTGTGCATATGTGTGTGGTGTGCATGTGTGTATGGTGTGTGTGTGGTGTGCATGTGTGTATGGTGTATGTGTGGTGTGCATGTGTGTATTGTGTGTGTGTTTGTGTGGTAAGTATGTGTGTGGTGTGCATATGTGTGTGGTGTGTGTGTATGGTGTGTGTGTGGTGTGCATGTGTGTATGGTATGTGTATATGTGTGTGTGTGGTGTGCATATGTGTGTGGTGTATGTGTGT
Organism: Micromys minutus; assembly: GCF_963924665.1. Classification (NCBI taxonomy): domain Eukaryota; kingdom Metazoa; phylum Chordata; class Mammalia; order Rodentia; family Muridae; genus Micromys; species Micromys minutus. The sequence continues at coordinate 93,718,984 of NC_137971.1, read as the reverse complement.
GTGTGGTGTGCATGTGTGTATGGTGTGTGTATATGTGTGTGTGTGGTGTGCATATGTGTGTGGTATATGTGTGTGTGATGTGCATATATGTATGGTGTGTGTGTGGTGTGCATGTGTGTATGGTATGTGTGGTGTGTGCGTGTGTGTGTGTGTGTTGTGGTAAGTGTGTGGTGTATGTGTCTGTGTTGTATGCATGTATGTGTGTGGTGCTGTGGTATGTGTGTGTGTGTGGTATGTGATGTGTGTGTGTAGTGTGTACTTGTGTTGTGTGGTGTGATGTGTGTGTGGTGTGTGATGTGCATGTGTGTGTGTGATGTGCATATGGTGTGTGTGGCATGGTCTGTGGTGTATGTGTGTGTGTGTGTGTGTGTGTGTGTGTGTGTGTGTGTGATAAGCTGAGATGAAGCAACCGGTAGAGGCCAGCCTCCCAGCAGGAAATCTTGAATCTGAAAGGACAAATAGATGATGGGAAGAAGTCTAGAGAGGGAAGAGGCTAGCCCACAGTCACACACCTGGTTGATCCTCAGAGCTAATACTAAGCCAGGTCTAGCCTTTAAACACCGGCTCACACACTGACTTTGGTCTGGTGGGTGCTTCCTGAGGGCACCCATATGCTTATATGTGGTTGCTGTCAGTAGGGGAGTGTCTTCCAGGTCTGCCCGTGGCTCCTCCTATCTGTGCATCATCGGGTAGGGGGTGCTCCGCCATTGGACCACTCACAGGCTCTGTACTCTAGTATGGCCCTTCCTTGGGCATTTCAGCTGTCTTCGATGATGCCCAGTGTGTTCTACCTGCGCTCACCACCCAGTCGATGGAGATAAGGGCTTTAGTGGGGTCAGGTTACAGTTACTCTGGGCTTAGGGAGATTATGCAGTCCGAGAGGATGCTGTGTTGACCTAGATGAGAAGTCAGAAATCCCCCTGAGGGGTGGCTGGAGACTAAGCTACCCTGATAGGTCAGAGGGGTCACGGCAGCTCTGTCCTGGCTCACTGACCTGAGTTGTGGTCATTTTTCTTTGATGCTCCTATACCTCTTCAGGGACAGCCCTCCCTTACCCAGGCTGTCTGTCTGCAGGGACAGTCCCTCTCTGCCTCCTGCTGCCTGTGCTTCCCACTCTTGGAGCACACACCAATTTTACCCATAGGCCACCCGCCAACTCTTTCTCCCGGAGAGCAAAGTTGGGCCACTGTTCCTCATCTCCTGGTTATGTTTGTGACCTCAGCAATACCAAATCCACACCAAGTTCTCTCTTGAAGAGCTTCCTCCTGGCTGAGGCATTCATCCTTATTGCTGTCCTGAGCCCTGGCTCCAGGCCTTCTTGGGAGATGAGTCAGTGAAGGTGGCTCCCCCGTGATGCTGAAGGGTTAGGGACTCTCTGGCTCAGCTACCTCATCACTGCCACACACCAGCAGGGACTTTTTCAGCTTCCAGTGGGCCTTGAGCCTTGATTCATTGTCAGGGATAATTAGCTACCTTCAGCCCCACTCAGTGTGCGGTGATCATTAGGTGCTACTGTGGGCAGCTTCTGCTCAGCCTGTTTCTCTGGCTCCAGCTGCCTGACCTGATGAGTTAGGTGTCATGACCACCACTATTCAAGGCACCAAGAATCAAGACTTAGGGACACAAACACCAACACAGGTTCTCAGAGAGAAAAAGACTCAAAAGATTCATATATCCTATATGAAGAGACTCACAGCACATGAAGAGGCTCACATGCATTGAACATCAGACACAGGCTCATCTAAGACTGACTACAAACAGGAGGAAGAACGACTAGGCACATCCAACTTGTGCCTGCTGCACCCAGGAAATCACTTGTGATTGGCCTGGACACAGCACTACCAAAGTCAGACCCAAGCTCTGTTTGGGTCTGTTTCCATTTTAGGGGAAAATCCTTCCTTCATGATCCCCGCCTTATACTCTGATCTCAGTATCTCCTCTTCCAGGAAATTTCCCAGATCCCAACACACTATATGTATATAGACGATATATACATATGTATTGATATCAATATACATTGATATAAATTTAGGGCTGATCGATTATAACACTTATTTTTGGTACTCTGACTACTTATGTGTCCGAATTAACAGCTTCCCACTGCAAAAGAATCTTCTCTGACTAAGGTTGAGAGCAGCATAAATCTACAGGTATAGATTATTTAGAAGTCACTTAGACGATATCCCCATTCAACAAAACAACCCTAGTGGGTTGTCCCCTATGGCCTACGGCCTCCACAACCATGGGGTTCTGGATAAGTTTATATATGGTGCTAGGCATGAATGCATTACTGTAGGGCAGGTCTCAAATCCAATCAGAAAACAGTTGGTTACCCCGTAATACTCATGTGGTTATGCACCAGAGGCACATCTTGCCTGGTAGGTTAGTGTTGTAGCATGTGGGGTCCAGGGTGTAGTTAAGGATAGATGTCTTCTCTCCCTCACTAGAATGACACACTGACCTGTCTAATGATATAGTAGTCTGTCTGGTGGAGACATTCTGGTGCTTTAAGAGCTAGCCAGCAGGGAGAAAGTTTCCCAGCCTGTTCGAGGTTAATGTCTCCATGTCCTGCAACTAAAATGTGTGGTGTCCTTGACACCTAGTTAGTATAGGCAAACAAGAGCAATGGCAATAGACTGTGATGTTCTGGGGGCTGATGGGGACTTCCTGACCAATAAACAAAGCTGAGTACCCTATGCCTAGTACTGCGATTTTAGCTTAATTATTACTGTCTCCAGGGGACAGCACTGTTTGCTGATTCGGGTACCTTCTTTCAAAGGCCCCCTCCTTCTGAGACAGGCTCCTACTATAATAGCCATGACCAGTCTGGAACTAGCTATGTAGGTTAGGCTGACCTTGTACTCACAGAGATCTGCCTGCTTCTGCCTCCTGGGTGCTGGGATTAAAGGCAGGCACCATCATGATTGATTTCAAATTTCAGGAGATCTGTGACTCTCTTTTGGCCTCTGTGGGCATCAGGTAGGCACATAGTACAAATTCATACATGCAAGCAAACAGGCACATGCACATAAAATAAAAAATGTTGCAAAATTATATATTTTAATTAACTTAGACAGTACTGGGTTTCTGTAATGCCTTTTCAAAATATGTTTTTAGGTTTAGTTACCCCAACCCCACCTCCTCCTCCCCCCCATTACCCCACTACATGGCCATTTAAACCCAGTCCCCAGTATTCCCCTCTTCAGTGTGAAGTGTGTTCTTTTAATACCCACTCCATAAAGGCCTATTTCCTACTCATGGTCCCTGACCTGATAGGACCCTTTCTGTGCCCCCAGCAACCTTGAAGGTATCATTAACTATTTCTCACACGGCTTTTGTCAGATCTGGGGTGAGGATTTTGTTTTCTGTTCTCCTATATCCAGTGAGACTGTGACAGTGGGTGTGAAAGGGCCATTAAACCAAGAAACTGGACAGAGGCTAATGTGATAAGGATGAGTCACCAGCAGTATGGAGGGACCCCTGCTGCTCAGGGCCCAGAAGGCACTGAACTCACTGCTGCCTCTTTCTCTCAGACACTGTGGTTTCTTTCATGTTTTTCCAAGGCTCGCCAGCTAACCCAGTTCCCTCCTTCCCCAAGCTGGCTTTGCCTCTCACCAACTCTTTTATACAGGATTATTAATGTGGAGTGTGTCTGGGCTCTCCTCCCCACACTCTCCTCTCCTTCCCTTCCCTCTCCTCTCCTCTCCCCTCCCCTTTCTCCTCCTCCTCTCCTCTCCTTTCCTCTCCTTTCCTCTTTTCCTCTCCTCCCCTTCCCTCTCCTCTCCTCTCCTCTCCTCTTCCCTCCCCTCCTTCTCCTCTCCTATCCTCTCCTCTCCCCTCCCCTCCTCTCCCCTCCTCTCTTCTCCTCTCTGTCCTCCTCCTCTCCTCTCCCCTCCCCTCCTTTTCCCTCCCCTCTCCTCTCCTCTCCCCTCCCCTCCCCCCTCCTCCCCTCCTCTCCTCTCCTTTCCTCTCCTCCTCTCCCCTTCCTTCCCCTCCCCTCCTCTTCCCTCCTCTCCTCCCCTTCCCTCTCCTCTCCTCTCCCCTCCCCCCTCTCCTCCTCCTTTCCTCTTCTTTCCTCTCCTCACCTCCCCTTCCCTCTCCTCTCCTCTTCCCTCCCCTCCCCTCCTCTTCCCTCCTCTCCTCCCCCCTCCTCCTCTCTTCCTCTCCTCCCCTTCCCTCTCCTCTCCCCTCCCCTCCCCCCTCCTCTCCTCTCCTCTCCCCTCCCCTTCCTTCCCCTTCCCTCCCCTCCTCTCTCCTTCTCTCCTTCCCTTCCCTTTCCTCTCCTCTCCTCTCCCCTCCCCTCCCCTTCTCCCTCCTCCCCTCCTCTCCTCTCCTTTCCTCTCCTTTTCTCCTCCCCTTCCCTCTCCTCTCCTCTCCTCTCCTCTTCCCTCCCCCCCTCTCCTCTCCCCTCCCCTCCTTTTCTCCTCCCCTTCCCTCTCCTCTCCCCTCCCCTCCTCTTCCCTCCCCCCCTCTCCTCTCCCCTCCCCTCCTCTTCTCTCCCCTCCCCTCCTCTTCCCTCCTCTCCTCCCCTTCCCTCTCCTCTCCTCTCCCCTCCCCTCCCCTTCCCTCTCCTCTCCTCTCCCCTCCCCTCCCCTTCCCCCTCCTCCCCTCCTCTCCTCTCCTTTCCTCTCCTCTCCCCTCCCCTTCCCTTCCCTTCCCTCCCCTCCTCTCTCCTCTTCTCCTCCCCTTCCCTCTCCTCTCCTCTCCCCTCCCCTCCTCTCCTCTCTTCTCCTCTCCTCCCTGTCCTCCTCCTCTTCTCTCCTCTCCTTTTCTCCCTGCCCCTCACTATTTACGCACGCTTTTCCTTCTTTTGTTTTATTTGTGTTTTGGATCAGAATCTTTCATTAGAGCCCATGCTGGCCTTGAACTCTCAACCCTTTCTCTGCCTCCTTCAGTTCTGGGGTTACAGGTAGTTGCCACCACATTCAGTGTCTGCTTCTACATCTAAACACTCTTCAGTCAAGCCATGGGCTCAGACGGCATGGCCTCCACATACAGCTTCCTAAGCAGTGTAATTTAGAGCCATCAGGGGAAGCAGTGGGAGGTGCTTATGAACGAAAGCCTGCCACATCCCAGTGGCAGGACCTGCGAGCCCTGCCACCTGTGTTCTTGCATCTGTGGGTGGGCTTGATCTTGGCTCCCACCTCATTAGGGCTGCTGAGCGGATGCACTGAGACCACGGTGCCGTGCTCCTGGCGTGCGCTGGGGCTCTCTCATGGGCAGCAGAGAGTGGGAAACGAGCTAATGAGACTAAGGGTGTGCAGGTGCACACCGGAGCTGCCTATTGACACCTTGCTAATTGGCCCTGAGCAAACCAAACATCTGCACCGAGAGCACCTACTAAGTACACACTGTTGCTGCTCGACTCCTCCTGAGTCTCAGCACAGCTGTTCCTGCTGTGAGGGCCTGGAGGGTGGGCATGAGACGACTCTTCTTAAATGTTTAAAGGGATGTTTTATAGAGGTATAACTTACATATAGTAAAACCTCTAATTAAAGAGTATAATTAATCTTAATAAATCTGTAGTCATGCAATCACCATTGAAATTAAGAAAGGCATTTTTTAAAAATTATTTTTATTTTACGTGTATTTATAAGTGCACCACATATGTGTCTGGTGCCTGCAGAGGTCAAAAGACAGTTGTGCGTCCCCTGGAACTGGAGTTATAGGTGGTTGTGAGCTACTATGTAGGAAAAGGGAACCAAACTCAGGTCCTTTGCAAGGGCAGTAAACACTTTTACTTACAGAGCCATCTTCTCATCCTATCATCCTCTCCAGAATGCTCTCTGTGCCCTTTGTAGCAAATCGAGTGTGTGTGTGTGTGTGTGTGTGTGTGTGTATGCATACCTCTCTGTGAGTATCTCTCTTTGTGTGTCTGTCTGTGTGTATGTGCATGTGAATATATGTCTGTGTGTATGCCTACATATGTATTGTGTTGCTGTATCTCTCTCTCTCTGTGTGTGTGTGTGTGTGTGTGTGTGTGTCTGTGTGTGTGTCTGTGTGTGTGTCTGTGTGTCTGTGTAGACTGGGGTAGGACTGTGAGAGCTACTGTGTTTTCCTTGCACTAACAACTTGGTCACATATAGTAAGACCGCCTTGTATGTGCTGGACGGTGCTAGGGAACTAGTCACCTTTCTGGGCCTTCTGCTGCCGCCAAGGTGACAAGGACAGCCGGTATGAAGGATACTTAAGATGTGGCTTATGATGACAAACGCTGGACATGAAACTGAAGTTGTGTCCTCAGAAAGACATAGATTGGGGGACAGGGAGTAGAGGGTCTGTACTTCCACAAATCTGCTTCTCCAGGTGTTCCCCAGGGGCCCTGATGGCCATATATGGACCCTGATTAGAACAGAGACCTGACCAAGATGAGTCCGCTCTCCTGCCACCAGGGGCCACCAACCCCATTCTTTGGATTACCAATTCCCTGAAAAGAAAGGGGGCCACTCTTGTTCCCCAGTTCTAGAACCAAATATTAAAGCAATTATGTAACTAGCAATAAATTACTTAAAGTAGTGACTCACTCAGCTTAATTAGAACGAGAGCAGGGAGGGATTAAGGTATTTTTAGAGTGCACACCTCACTCCCTCATGCTGGGTAGGGGGAGGCCTCTGTGAAAGGTGGGGGTAGATTAAGAGCTAGGAAGCATGGAAGCACCCCAGCTGGTGAAAGCTGATCTTCCATCCTGCTGAGTCCCTAACAAAGTCAGAGCATCAGCAGGAGCCATTCTGGTCAAATTGGAGCATCCTTTGCTATGGGCTTGTTGACTACAGGGCAGGGACAGTAGATTATAAACTTTGATGGACCGGGACTATGTCTGTGGTCCCCTCTCTACTTAAGAGGCAAATATATTTTGAGTTTAAGACCTTCCCTTAATGGTCAGTAGCTCTGTGACCTTGGGCTAGCTCCATCATCATCCCTCTGTTTTCCATTTCCCACTGTAAAAATGGACATTCATTTGCTACTTGGTTTTAGTGCACATCGTAAGGCCAGTATTGTCAGTGAGGGTGTGTGTGTGTGTGTGTGTGTGTGTGTGTGTGTGTGTGTGTGTATGGTGAGAGAGAGAGAGAGAGAAGCAGACCCCGGTGCTGACTCCATCAGATCCAAGATCCCAAGGGTGGAATCAGATCTGTTTTGTTACTACTGTATACTGAGTTTCATTATAGGATTGCACATCCTAGGTGCTCAATAAAAGTCTTGTGTGACTGCATTTGTACCCATTCTTCTGTTCCAAATAGATTCTTTCTTCTGAGGCTTATTTTATTGATTTACGTTATTATTGCATGCATGTTGGGGTGGGGAAAGCAGGTGTACCGTTTAAAGACACATGTAGAGGTTAGATGGTAAATTTGTAACATTGGTTCTGTCTTCACCTTTTAAGGAGGTCCCAAGGATCAAACTCAGGTCATCAGGCTTGAGCAGCAAATACCTTTACCTACTAAGCCATCTCTCTGGCCCCTGGTAGAAGTTTTGTGAATGCAAGAAATGGAGGGCATTTGAGGTACCTGATGTGTGAGGCGAGTCTGGCCTTTCCTCTCTGTGCTGAGGAGCTGATGGGCTCCTAAGAAAAAGGTGGGCTTTCTGTGAGGACATGCTAGGAGTGTTCAGAACCACGGACAGCTCCCGTCCCAGGGCCGACCTTGTTCTTCTGGTGGGAGTGTCTGTGATGGCTGATCTTCCTACTGTGATTGCCATCATTCAGGGTAGAAGAAAGAACCTCCAGTCCAGTACCCCGCAATAGGGTATTACACTTTCTCAAACTTAGAGATGTGAGAGTAGAGTAGGTAGGCCATATACCATAGGCCTGGGAGTTGGGTGGGGTATGGATAAGAATTGGCCAGGAGGATTCAGGCAGAGGGGATATTCAGGCTTCTGTAATGGGTAAAAATTCTGCCCTTGCATGTTCTCTGAACTAAGTGAATAATCTTTAGAGGTCATTCATTGGTAGCTAGGCATGACATATGGCCTTCTGTCTCTTCCCTTCCTCAGCCTCAGTGGCATACTGAGAATATCTCCTTGGCCTTATTATTGTCTAGGTTTGCAATCACAGAGGCTGGGGCAGCAATATTTTCCACCACCAGTTCTGCTGAATTAAGTTAGACTGAGTTGGAAACACAGTGGATGCTGCAGTAGGCTGGAGCATCTCACTCGGATTTCGGAGGGTGAGACTAGATTGGGTGGAGTTTAGTTCACGCCCTCCCCAAAGCCCAGTATTTCTGATCAGTTCTGACTAGGACTCCTCACACCTTTCTGGCCTTGCAGAGCTTAGGTGATGAATTTGGAATGACAGCAACCAGCTTCACTATGACAACTGTATAATGATCTAAGTCTCCACTGGTGTAGGGGCAGGTGTCAAAGACCCCGTTGCCTCCCCCAGGCCTTTGTACTTTTGTGCTTGACAGGGGTTAGAGCCCAAGGTATAGCAGAGGAGGGATATAGAGTCAGCCAGGGCATGGGGCTTTACGGGAGTAGATGAAGGCCATGAGAACCAGAGGGACCTTTGCCACAGTTACGTCTCTCAGCTCTTTTTTTCATTTCTTCCTCGCCTACCTTTTTTCTCTTCCTTCTACTTTCTTTGAGCCCCTGCAGTACATGCCATGATATTTTCTGCATCCTGGGGAGCAGAGTAAGATAGAGGGACAGGCACATCCTGTCTGAGAGCTCTGGTGTGCAGCAGGCCAGAGGAGGGTCTAGTTTAACTGTGCTAGCAGCCTTGCTGGGGAAGGGGCACTTCTGGTCCCCCTTGAGTGAGAATGAATTCCAGGAGTGGGGGGACCAAGATCCAGAGGTGAAACATGGAGGGATGTAGAGCAGCCTGAAGGCAGGGTGTATAGTAGAGAGCATGGGGGAGCTGACGTCTGCAGGTGGGAGGTAATGGGGATATCCAGTTTATAACACAGAGAGGGGGTGTGGAGGATTTCATTGTAGCTTGCTTGACTTTTAAATAGGAGGGCTTGTTTTAGAGATGGAAAAACAACTCCTAGAGGCAGAAATCAACTTGTCCAAACTTGCTCAGATTACTAGCGGTAGACAGAAAACCTTTAGACTCTGTTAGGTTCCAGCTAGAAGCTCTTCCCTGGTCTTGCTGGCCAGCATCTTCCCAGGTAACTGTTGCTTCCTCATGCATAGCAGGGGCCATAGGTCATTTTGCTCTTGGCTTGAATGAAACTTGCATGGGCTATGTCTGTGCTGAGGACTTTCCTGCCTGTGTCAGCCCACTGGCTAGTTGTAGGGTGTCCAGGGCAAGGTCTGGGAATCAGAGCATCTGACAATGGTCAGGAAGGGATGAGGGCCAGAAATGGATTCAAATTGGGTATTTGGAGCCTAGTGTGGTGGTACATGTTTTGTCCCAGCATTTGAGAGGCAGAATAAGAAGGATCTCCATGAATTTGAGGCTAGCCTGGTCCATACAGGGGGTTCTAAAATAGCCAGGGCTACACAGAGAAACCTCATCTTAAAACAAGAACACCCCAAACTGTTTGGATCTTTGGGTTCCTTGCTCGGACCTATGCACTCTCTTCTTTCTCCCCTACCCCCAGGAACCTTTGACTAAACTAGGAGATAAAGGTGTCTCTGTACCCCTTACAATCTCCTTAGGGCTCTTTCTGGACCCTAGCCTGGTTGTGCCTGAGAAATTAAAGATTCCTTTAGCCCCATTGTCCTGATGAAAAAAACTGAGGTCTCAAGGCAACAGTGACTCTTTAGGGTCACAGCATGGCAGGGTCGAGGCTGGGCTTGGTTGCCTTTACCTAGCTTATCCACACCCCCCCCCATCTTAAAGATCTTCTTCCTCCTTCCCATCCCGCTGTGCGGCATTACTGGGCCTGCCAGATTTGATGGATGGCCACACAACTCAGTCTCCCTCCCATGCCTCTCCGGATGCTGGGCTGTGAGCCTCCTAATCACCAGTCCTGCCCTGGAAGCTGCCAAGCCATTCATCTCCTATAGCCTTGCTTAGCACAGGTATTTTCTTTTGCAGGGGAGGCACAGCAAGTTCTTATTTGTAGCTGAGCCCCAGTTGAGGGGGCCTGGTAGTTAAGGAGCATTTCCTACACCTTTGCTAGTGTGTTAGAAGTCTTTCCTGGGCCTCTCAAAGACACCTACACATGTATACCAGCCCACAGATACAGTTACACTAATAACAGCTTTTTGTGTATCAAAAGTGTTCTATGGAAAACATTGTGGCTGAACTTCCCATGTGCCCTCTTATTCATCCAACTGTTTGATATTATTAATCTTTCCATATAGATAAGGAAACCGAGGCTCAGACAAGGGTAGATGGTACGGATGGCACACATATGTAGGGAATGGAGGAGGTGGGATTTGAACCTAGACCTGCGCTGCTCATATCTTGTGTTCACAATTCCTTCTCTATCAACTTGCGTGTGTACGCATGTACGTGTGCGTATGTGAACTTGATGCACCACATTGGCTCTCGCGGCATCCGTCCACCTAGTCCAGATGCAGGGGCAATGGCAGTGTTAGGCTGTAGAGGAGAATGAAGGTCATTGCTCATTATTCCCAGGCTGACCCTAGGCTCTCACCCTCCCTGTGACACTGTCTGGAGGGGAGGGCGGGGCCTTCATGGAAGAGGCCATCTTCAAGGCAGCAGAAGAGGAGGCTGGGAGACAGATCAATCATCCCTTCAGCATCGCCTTCCAGGAACTGGGGCCCAGGGGAGGATGGCGCCATGGGTCGATTTTCTGGATTGTGGCCCAGACCCAGTGTATAGTGTGTTGGGTAAAGCTAGTGTGTAACTGTCCACCTCCCACTACTAGCCCACACCTCCTCCTGCTCCCTCATGCGCCCTCACTACAGAAGGGAGAAATAACCTCTCGGTTCCCAGGTACCCTTGGCACCTGCTGCTCCACAGCTCACCCTACCTCAAAGGCAGTTTTGGGGACCGTAGTTAGGCGGGATGCCAGGAAGCCTGCCTGAATGTGCTAACTATGGGAGTGGGAGCCGTAGGGAGATGGGCCAGCGCAGACGGTGGCCTCCAGAAACCTCTGTGGGTAACTTAATGAAATGATAAATGTCAAGTGTTCCACACCACAGGGCACATAGTAGGCACTTAATTAGTCTTTATCTTGGTCCTCCTCCAAGAGCCTGCAAAGAGAGAGGCAGATGAGGCATATGGGCACCTCTGAGGGCACTGTGCTCCCAGAACTGGCCATCAGTGCTCCACTGTGCTAATTAGAGAAACAATTACCACTGGTCCCGGGAAAGGCAAGCAGCTGATAGGGTCTAGCTAATTACTGTCACATCCTGACATGGGGAGATGGGACACTCTCCATGGAGGAGCAGTGGCCCCAAGCAGGGCTTGAGTTCCCAGGCTACTCCACATCTTTCCTGGGAGGCACCGTGTGCAGATATGGGTCACCCCCTCCCTAGATTTGTCCCCACCTCCCATGACTTTGCCCAGTCTTCCACTCGCACTGTCTTTAGAAGACTAGGGTGTAAGACCTGGCTCAGTGCCTGCTGGCTACTGAGAAGGTTAAGGCAAATGGCTTCCCCCCCAGGGGGTCAGTCTCCTGTACCTATACTCCAGGCACAAGGAGGATTAAATGAGATGCTGCCTGCCAGGCACCTGCCATTTCCCTGATCCCTGGAGGCCAAGCCTGAGATGAGCAGCTGGGTTTGTTTCCCTACTTGCCGCCTGCCTTGTCCTCAAACTCCAGCGAGTCCCTAGTTCCCTGAAGAAGTCTGTTGTAGAGGGAGACGGCAGAGAATCTCCTGGGCAGTAGGTCTGCCTCCATCTTAGGCTATGTCATCTTGTTCCGTCTGTAGGGAGACAAATATGGTTTGTATGAAAAGCCTCCAGAGCTTTCATGGGCAGCCAGAGTGGGCTGACAGGGTGAGGAGTTTTGCTTTCCGTTCCAAACAGCCTGCTTATCCGCTGTTTCTAACACTGCTTTGCTTTGTCCCAACAGGAATAGGATGAACAAAGGCCCCTGACCAGTCTCTTTACTGAGGGTTTGTGTCAAAATGATTCTGTTTAGGGAGAGGTGATAGTGAAGGGGCAGAGAGAGGCTGTTGATGTCTGTGTGGTCTACAGGCAGATGGAGGAGAAAAAAGCCAGGACTGGGGCCAGCTCAGGACACAGGTGGCCTCAGTGCCCTTGTCTTCATATTTCTGCCATCTTGTCCTCAACTGCCGTCTGCTCTGCCTCCCAGTCTGATCCTCACTGGCTGGCTTACCCCCTCTGTCCCCTGTTCTCTCTTCCTTTCTTACTGTCACTATATTGCCTTCTGCCTCTGGCTTATCTTCTGTCACGAATCCATCCATCTCTGTCACTCCTCAGAGACTCTCCCTCACTCTCGGGCACCCGGGCCCAGAGCTAGGCGTAGGGTCTCTGTGAGAGCTAGTGCCTCTTCAGCACTGGCTTCTGGCTCTGCCTCTGTGTTGGCCGGCTCATCTGCCCCCACCCCCTCACACCTGTTTCCTTGATTGTACCTCTGCCTTTTAGTCCCCGGATTCCCTTTTGTCTAGCTCCACATGTTTCTCAGCTCTAATCTTTGGGTCTCGTCTCCTGGGTCCTGTGTGGACTTAACCTCTCTGCCTCCTTCCTCTTTGCACAAGCCCTGCACAATAGCAGGTCTGAGCCTCCAGCCTGAGAGTAGATGTAGTCTGCTCCCTTGCTGACTGCCTCCAAAGCCCTGACAATGCCCTCTGCCCCACATCGTGCCTTGTTGCTAGGCCTTGGGCTGGCAGCACCTGGCTTCCATAGCGACGGGTGCTTAGAAACAGAATATCACATCTCCTGATCCCAGTACGGGAGTCTGCTGATCAAGTGACTTTGGATCAATCAGGGAATGTGGTTGCTTTCAGTACAGAAAGCAAAAGAAGAGAGGATCTTTGCCTCCTAGAGCCTGGGGACCACTTGGCTAGGAAAAGGAGGCTACCAAGAGGGAGATCCCTATCTCTCCTCCTGGAATCCAGTCTGCTGTAAGGAACAAGAGCTTGGGGAACTGGAGGAAACTGGTTTATTTCACCATTCTTAGCTGTGTGGATTTAGACAGTGATCTCAATCTCACCAATTGTGAAATGGCACCAAATATCACAAGACGAATCGAGGGTGGGAATGGTGCCTGCTATTTCTTTTCTTCCCATTTAACTGGCAGAGAAGAGCAAAAGTTCCCAGGCATGGGAGATGGTGCAAAGAGGGGACTGGAGAGCCTCACATATGCAAGGTGATCAAATGGACCAAAAGCCATATCTGGAGATGGTTCTGCCTTAGGAGTACCACGAATAGGGACTTGATCTCCTGGTGGTGGGGGTGGAGGGAACTTGAACAAAATCAAAAGGGTTGCTTGAACAAAACCTCTTTTCAGCCTTCAAGGCTCCCGGAGTAGAAACCAAGTGGGGTCCTTTAGTCTGTTCTTAGCTCCTCTTTGTCACTGAACCTTGTGAATATGACAGTGGCTGGTTCTTCCTGCTAAGGTCTCTTATACAGCTCACCATGGACCACAATCCTGGCCTGTAAAATTTGAGCATGAGGCTGAGAGAGACTCCATGGGTCCTGGCCTCACTTTCTAAGGGACCACAGCACTTAGAGGGAGGAGTCAGGATGGTCCTTAGGGAACCCAAGGCCAGCAGTAACATGTCACTTGGGTGTTAGGATAAACATCTGTGCCTAAATCATGGACACTCATCCTGACAGTGACCACAAGGCTTACTGGGGGCGGAGAACAGCAAATGTCTTCTCCTGAGCTCCCGTGCATGCCTGGCTCTGTGCTGTTGCTCACGGGTTCTCTCATTTATCCACCATGACCCAAGGAAGATCCCTCAGCTAAGAAACGAGAATGAACTGTATTGTTGTTTATTAAAATGGTAACATTGGACTGAGTAACTTACACTGGCCCAGTTCCTTCCCTGTCTTCGCAGTCTGGGGCTCCCCATGAGTATTGGCACTGCTTGGGAGAGGGGTGTTAGTTCTAAAGGCCAGTTAGTTCTAGTTGCCCCCTTCCTTGGTGTTCAGAGACTCATAGACCAGCAAGTTCCAAAGACCATAGAAACCCAGATGTGAGAGTCTTGCCCATGTCAAGATGTTAGTGTAAAAGAATATTAAAAGTCATGGGCTCTTGCACTCTGAGAACTCCAGGGCTTTGAATACACAGAATGTGAGCAATACAAATTTTGAAACTTTCTTAGAACACGAAGCTGTACAAGTTCTTGGAGCCTTGAAGGCACAGACTGAGGACTCTCTGAAAGGTTTGTGAGTTGGCTGAGTATGGAGCTTTGGATCCCTGAGTCATATATTGTATTACCTCAGTTTCCCAAACAGGCCCTGCTCTGAAAATCCCAGGAAGGACAAGTTAAAGACTGGTTGTAGTCTGAGACACCCAGGAGCCTATCCAGCTCAGGACCAGCAGCTGCTTAGGTATGGTTGTGCAGGACTGTGGGCAGCCACCCCAGCTTAGGACCAGCTTTTCCATCTAGCATTTTTGCAGCTTAGACTCAGGAGGGGTGCATCTTACATGGTCCTTTCCCAGTGAAGGAGTCAGAATAGTTTCCTTCCCTGTTCTTGCAGGAGATGTCAAGAGGGGAGAAACGGCATCGGGAGGGAGGCAGGACATTATCTAAATGAATAGGGCTATGGGGGATGAGCGTGGTAGGGCTCGGTGATGTGAAGATGTGATAAAAGGGAACTCGTTGATGACTAGGTTAAGGGAGGAGGCAATGAAGTCCAGGAGAGACTGCCCAAGGACTTTTCCAGGACACCTCTATACTTGATCAGGTTCCTGAGATAATGGGTGGTGTTGGGTATCTGAACACCTTGAACTTGCTGACCTGAGACAGAGCAGAGGTGAAAGCCTCTCCTTCCCATGACTGCCCAAGGCTGTACAGAAGGTAGCCAGTACTGCTCTGAAGGGACTTGCCTCTTCTCCTGCCTGGCTACTTCCTGCTTTCTTTGGGAAGCCAGACCTCAGGAAAGCCAGGCTGACAGGATGATGCTCTAAGAGAAGAACTGTCTCTCACACAGGAGAAGGTACCAGCTGCGAAGAGGTGCACTCCTGTTCCTGGGGCTGTGCAAACAGGAATGGGGTGGCTAGGAAGAATGATGTTAGGGTTCTGATGGGAGGAGAAGGCAGCATAGAGGGCTGTTTCCTGGGCACTTGGACTTTGAGTAGTTTATTCAGGCAGTCCTGTCTTGCAGATGTGCCTGAACATCAGAGTGGTTGATACCCTGGGATTCACTGTACCCTAGGCTTTGTGCCTAGTGTGCGCTTGGGCATGAGTCTTTGTAGCTTGCTGCAGACCCAGTCTCTGCTTTAAGGGACCGTATCTGATGGGGGAAGCACATGGGGAAAATGCATCATTAAGCAAGTCCCATTAAGGAAGGCTGAACATGCTGGGGGGAAATCCTTCCCAATTCCTGGAGTGATAGTAGGTCAAGCCTTGTTCTGGAAGCTGAGGTCATTATAGTGAGCAAAGCAAAAATGTCCCATAACAGGGGCTGACAGCATAGTGGGGGTTGGGGCAGTGCCTCCAGATAGTTAAAGAAGTGTTAGAAGGCTGTGGGTACCATAGGGCAGAACTTCACTTGGGCTTAAGGGCTTGACAGGGATTCCACTCGAAAGCAGGGCATCCTGTGAGTCCTATGGGCAGCAGGATTCATGTAGGCACAAGTGAGACCAAGGGTAAGTTGTGTAGGAGAGATGATCATGGTAGTAGTGAGAATTGGGGCAAGAGTAGAGTGCAGGTGCACCCAAGTGCATTCACGAGCGTGTGTATACACATGTGCGAGTCTGCATGCATGTGTGTGTGAGCATGTGTGTGTGTGTGTGTGTGTGTGTGTGTGTGTGAAGGAGCACCAAGAATGAATATATCCCTGTGTCTGTGGAAAAGCTGTTAGTGTTTGGGGGTATAGGGTGTGAGTGTGTGGGGCTCGGGGCAACTTTGTGTACAGAAAGGATCATGTGGTCTGCGGATGATGGAGAGATGTTAAGGTTTCAGGGGTCTCCTCAGCAGCGTTGATATAAGCCAGAAGATTCTGTTGACCTCATGGGTTCCCTTCCTCCAGGAGGTTCATGGCATTGACCGCCTGCTGCATAGAAAACAAATTCGGATGCAAATGACATGGAAATGGCTGACCCACCCCCAAGCATCAAATATATGTTCCTAGCACTTGTCTGTGGTCAGATCCCTCTTTCTGCAAGGGCTGCCCCACATCTACAGCCACAACCAGTGGACACAGACTACACACAGAATAGTTGTCATGGGGAGCCATGAATTTACATATATACATGAACTTATACACATGTCTTCATTGTCCACACATATATACACAAGTGCATACATGTGGGTATATATACATACATACATACATGCATGCACACAGATATATTTTTATACACATGCACTCCTGTAGACAACACGTGCATATGTAGCTGCCTTCTGCCTGACTAGATCTGCCTGGGTCCCATCTTCACCCACCTCAACCTCTCGAACTCTCAAGAGATCTAGGCCAACTTTGTTGTTCCTAAGAAGTCTAAGACCAGAGAGGGTTAGAGCCTTGACTAGGGTTACCCAGGGAAGGCTCACATTCGAACCTGGGTCTCCATAGTCTGACCACAGTCCACTATAGGATAAATCATGCTTGGCAAACACATGGTCATGAAACAAGCCATGGTCTTGGGGGAGAGGAGCAGCTATGAAGGTCTCTAAGGATCAGTTATGGGAGATGAAGAGATGTTGGCATGAAGGCCATCTTCTGCCTTAGCTAGACTCCTCAAAGGACTCCTCAGTCCTCTCCACTGGCCTATGGAGACGTGGAGCAGGACCCAAGTTTTTGCCCTCTTGTGTGGGAGGATTGAAGAGGCTTAAGAAAAGAAGTGGGTGGTAACTACTTGGGTCATCTTGGTGGGGGCTGTTTCTCAGTGGATGGGAGTTTTTTGCCCGTGGTTTGGAAAAAACTGCCTTGTTTTGTTTTGTTCTGTTTTGTTTATCAAGGCTGGTTTTCTCTGTATAAAAGCCCTGGCTGTTCTGGAATTCATTCTACTGACCAGGCTGGCTTCAAACTCACAGAGATCTGCTTGTCTCTGCCTCCCAAGTGTTGAGAACTGCCTTTTATAAACATCGTTATCCGCAGGACCTGGCATGGAGTAAGTCCTCAACCAAAGTTTGACCATAAATAAGCAAACAGATGTCATCCTGAGAGGCAACTTGACCTTGGAAGGGTCTTGGGCACATATGGGAAGAGGTTGGGCGAAGACCAAAAGTTTGAGGAGAAGCCACAAGCTCTGAATGGGGCGAGAAGGTGTTCATGGCAGAGGAAGAACCTCAGATGCCACTTTGGATTCTGGAAGCCTCAGGAAGATGTATGTATAGAGATGGTTAGAGCAGCTACACTTGGGACCTTCTTCCACAGGGACAGATGTTCATTCAAAATGACAAAAACACAATATGGAACCCAGATAACTGCTTGGGCAACTGTTTGAACCCAGGCAAGGACTATGCATCTGGAAACTCCATTTATTTTAAACTGTATAACATGGAGCATAATCAAGAGCTTACATGTAATTCCTGGGCACACGCAGGTCCCAGGCCCCATCACTACTGCACAGGGCAGTGCAGATCCTATGCGAGACCAGAGTGACAAGGTCTCAGTGGAATCACCTTTCCTTAAATATCTTGTCTAGGACAGGGGTTTGGAAGAACACCTAGTATAGGCCAAGTGGGCCCTAAGTAGGGAGACGGGCAGAGGGCTAGAGGGGCATCAGAGGACATCTGGGGAGGGGCTTCCTGGAGTCAGAGATGAGCAGAGTGTGGAAGGACTGGGCGAATAGACCTCCAGTCAATGGATTGTTGGGGATAAAGGAGTATACAAGGTCCACCTTCTTTCCCTGCCTTTTCTTAAGCATCAGGCATGAACTTAAGCTTCAGATGATAGGTGGCCAGGGTTTGAATTCTGGGCCTATTGTTTACCATCTGTGTGAGCACGGACAATTTACTTAGTTCCTCAGCCCCTTCCTTATCTGTAAACTGGGTTGATAGAACTGGGGAGATAGCCCAGTATGTGAAATGTTAGCCTCACCACACCCGGACCCGGGCTGGTCCCAGAACATATGTGAAAATGCTAGTTGTGTGGTGTTCTTGTGATCCCAGCACCGGTGAGGCAAGCGACTGCAGGATTCTGGGGGCTTTGCTGGTCAATGAGGAATCTAGCTTAATTGAAGAGCTCTACACTAATGAGAGAGACCAATCTCCAAGGGTGGACAGCATCCTCAAGGATGGCCCTTGAGACTGCCTTCCTGTGTCTACAGGCAAGCACTCACCTGTGCACACTTGTACACACACAAACATGCTCACATGCATACACATATACATGCACACACATCAGTCCTACTTTATGATGAAGAGAGGGGGGTAGCTTGCTAGGTGTCCAGGCCTAGACGTTTGCAGCTTGAATCTCAGTGGTCAGGATCCACTCTTGCCTTCACGGAACAGGGATCAGCTAAAATCGAATTCTGGCCTTTCAGACCAGGAAGTACTTGTAAATCACTAGGGACAGCCAGACAGTGGATCACGGACTGTAGAGGTAAGGAGCCCTGGGATCTATAGGGAACTCAGGAGAACCAACTTAACCTTGGGGAGGCAACACTTTGAGAGTTTGGCAATGTCCTTCCCTGCGCAGTTTGGCAGAGCCTTGGTTGCCCCAACTGTGAGAGGACTGGTCTAGGAAATTCAAGGACTTCAGGTGAAGACAAATGCCGTAAGGGATTAGGATGTTTATTTATTGATCTAGACTTGTTAACATTTCACAGATGTGGCAGTGGAGGCTCAGATAGGTCCATTGGCTACACTCATGCAACAGTCCTATAATCAAGTGGGGACTCACACAGTCCCCTCTGATGAATAATTGACTCAGAACAAATAATGCACAAAGACCTCAAGGAGACAGAATGTGCATCTGGGACTATAGTCACCAAAGCAGGAGAGACTCAAGTAGGATTTTAAAATGTCTTCTCAGGAGGCAAATTCTGTGGAGGTCCTACCTAAGGATGAGATCTGTGTCAGGTCGGGGCTGGGTCTCGACTGCAGAGCTAAGATGAGGTCCGGTGAAGATCCAGTATCTAGGGCCGGTAACCATGCCAACGCCTCCTGGTACCTGCATCCTACCTAGTGTATCTGAAAGCCCAGGACCAAGCCAATGACAGGTGACCAGGATGACCTAGAGGTCTGTGTACTGGACCTGGGAACAGTCATCATTTATTGGCCACCCTCACTTTTTTTTTTTTTTTTACACAGAAGGAAACTGAAGCCAGAAAAGAGAACAGAGTCCCATTAAAGGTGTAGGTGTAGCCTTTACACATCTTAGCCCATGTTCTACAGTGTTAACATCGAGGACAAACGGCTTTATTATGAGAATGCAATAAAAACCCATTGACTTGGCCTAGATCCTGTCCTCAGCTTCTCAGACCTGACTCCCAGGAAAGATACAAAAGGGTCCCCCAGAACCACTGGGGTGGCATCCCGAGAGGGGCTCCTGGAGCAGATGACCCCTGAGTTGCTCCTGGATGGTTAGCAGGGAACAGGCTGGCACCAGGACAGACCAGGAGGCAAGAATGAGGCAGTTGCAGAAAAGGGCTGTATAAAAACAAGGGATGGGGGTTGTCAGAGCCGGTTGACAAGTCAGGGTTGAACTGTAGAAGGTCTGTAATGCCAAGTGAGAGATTTCAGTTTTTTGACACCCATGGTAGGGACCCACCAAGGGTGTTTGAGCCCAGGAAGCTGTAGGCTCAGCTAGGAGGGGAAAAAATGTCCTTGTATGGAAGATCACCCCTTGAGCTATTGGGACAGCCAGGACACTTTCAAGCTTGTGCCAGGTGCTGGGATCATGTCCAGCACTGGGCTCAGTGAGTCAACACTGGGGAAATTGCTCCTCAGGGAGAAAGGACCCAAATGAATCACATCTATGAGGTGGGGAGCTGGGGGCTTACTGAGTCACCTCCCAAGGGCTGGGGGAGAAGGAAGTAAAGAAAGAGGGGCAGTAACACAAAAAGAGAACCAGGGAAGGTCACAGTGAGGGCTGTCAGAAGTCTGTCTGTCTCGCCATCATTTCCAAGTTGGAGTCTTCTGGAAGTCCTGTGGGACAACTGAAGCCCAGTGGGAAGGGGATCTGGCTAAAGTCACACTGGCCAGGAAGACCCAACTTCACCCTTCGATATAGACATGTCCTGTGTCTTAGCCCATCTTATAGCAAGCAGAGGCTAGAAAACAGGTTGGCCCAAGCAAAGAATTTGACCCAAGCTGCACAAAGGTACCCTCATCCTTCCAGCCAACAGCAACTGGGGTCGGGGTACACCTCTGCGATAGAACACCAGGGGGCGTAGAAGCGTCACGGCTGCTGCAAGCGCCTGAGCACAGAGGCCGCTCTGCGGAGCATTGCGCTCCCAGCTCTCGGGGTCCCACCGCGGAACTGCGGACTTCGTGGCCCTGGGGCTTGCACCTTCCTCAGCCTCCTGGAACGCCGGTGCAGACCTTCCTGGTAGCCTTAGGGACCTGGTGCTCTCACCCCACACTTGGGAACAGTGCGCTTGTATGTGTCAGGGCGCACGTGTCTCCTTCACAGATCTGCTACCGCTTCAGGGCTCGTCCCATTTTGGAGCGACCTCTAAATTTCTCCCTCACTTTCCTCTGCCCTCTTCACTGGAAGGAGAGAGGGAACCTCGGGGCTCCCGGACTGTGGTCGCGGCCCCTCTCCCCACACTGTACCGGACTCGGCCTCGGGGCTCTGGCCCGGCTACTGAAGTCCAAGTGATGGGGAGAGAATGTGGTGCGACAGCGCGCGGGACTCTGGGAGGGGCCCTACCAAATAGGAGGAGTGACGACGGGATAAGCGGAGGGCAGTGAAGGCTGAGAGGCGACCGAGGAGAGGGAACCCTTATAGCCGACCCGCTGAAGGAGACTTGGGAGGGTGAAGGCCTGGCAAGGGGCGAGCGGGCCGGGATCGGGTGGGGTCCGATCTTTGGAAGGTGTTGAAGTGCTGTCCCCCGTAGCAGAGACGTAGGCGGGGCCTGGAGGCCTGGGGCGGGGCGGGGGCGGGGGTGGGGCGGGACCAGGGCGGACCCTCGCGCGGACCGGCGAAGCGGTTGCGGACGCGCTGACCGATCGCAGCGGGCCGGGCTGGAGGGGCGGGCGGGCGGCTGCGAGCATGGTCCTGGTGTTGCACCACATCCTCATCGCTGTTGTCCAATTCCTCAGGCGGGGCCAGCAGGTCTTCCTCAAGCCGGACGAGCCGCCGCCGCAGCCATGCGCCGACAGCCTGCAGGTAGGAGCCCCCCCTCCTTTTTGGGTAACACGGAGAAGCGGGTGTCCGGGGAGAGCCCTGCTAGGGCCCGGTCCTCTGAAGAGCTTGTAGTCGTCTGCTCCATGGTCCACTCTCTCCTGAACCTCCCTTTAGGAGGGGACCCTTCCCTTAGTTCCGGAGCCCGTCTTGTACTGAACTAGACTGCAGCCGTACACAGGGGATCCCTGATTCTTCAGCTCACAGCTCAAACGCCACTTCAGATTCCGACTCCTGATTCACATCTGGAACTCCTCCATCCCAAGCCCTGAACTCTTAATCCTCGTTGGCCCCCTCAGCCGCATTGACAGCTCTGTATAAGCCTGGGGTTCCCTCCTCCCAGGTTAACCCAGCTCCCTTCCCGAACCTCTGGCTCTCCGCTGTCTGTATCAGATTGCAGGCACACCCATAACCCCTAAGCCCCTGGCAGCAGGGAACTTTGCCTCCTAAGTAGAACCTCACCTCCAAACCTCTAGCTTCTAGTCTATACAGTCTTGCTCCCCATTCTTACTAACCACCTAGATTCTAGTCCCTATCTTCCACCCAACCCAAGGGTCCAACCCCCCTTTAAAAATCAGCGTCTCTCTTCTCCTCCGCCAGACTGCCCCCCACCCCCAGTCCTCACGCAGCCTCCTCCTGTTGCCTCCCAGACTCTAGTTTCTCTTGAGGTGTGATGGTCCCACATAATTCTTCCATTTCCTCAAATTCCTGAGCACGTTGTCCTTTGGCCCCTCTTGTTTAGTGTATTGTCCCAGGCTGCCTATCTCTCTTGGTCTGTTCAGCCCTTCAGTTTCCGCAGGTCTCTATCTTTGGCTAGGGTCTTTCTGTGACCATGCCTTCCCTATATGTCTGCCTCTGCTTTGGGCTGTGGGGGAACAGGGCTGGAGTATCTAGAATCTCCACCTCTGCCTGTGTTCTCAGGCATGGCAAGGGATAAACTCAGGTCCAAGGGCTTAAATATGTAAAATGTTGCCCTCAGGGGTGCCCAAAATATGTGGTGGGTAGGGATCATAAGGTGGGAACTGGTATTTATAACTTATAAATTATATCCTCTTATCCCAGCTGTCCTGGTGGTGACTGGGGCAGTTGGGTTTGGGGATGGGAAGAGGGGGTAAATTGCAAGCTAATGTTCTTCACCTGTGGTGAGGGATGGGTGAGTCTGGGGTGTATGTGCTTGTCTGAGAGTTCCTGAGTGCATAGCATGTGTTCAGTGTGTCTCGTGTGTAATCATATATGTTATGCTGTGTTGAATGAGATTCTTCATAGGGAAATGACAGTATGGAGATGAGTCTGTGGTGTCACATGCTGTGTGTGACTACAGAGCAGGATTGTGGGTAGGAATTGTAGCACAACAAGTGACTCTGGTGTGTGCATGTGGTTGTGTCTGTCACGGCATTGTGATGTTGTAGGAACAGCTTGCATATTGAAGACCGAACAAGTGGCTATGCGTGCTATTTGGCTGCAGTGTGTAGGCAGGAAGAGCCCTGGTACAGTCCTGTTGGTTTTGAATGGATGTCTTGTGAGAGAGGGGTGGAGGTTTGTGTCCGGATGTGCTTTCAGCCTCCTTGGTAGCTTAGGGTCACTATGGTACGTTTGCTTAGGGGAAATATTCAGACCCCTGTGTGCTAGTGTTTATGTGTCTGTGATGACTGTTCATGCAACTATGGGGGAGAAAGAGTGCAGCCAAGACCCGGGGTCTGGTTCACTCAGCAGCTGTTTGACCAGGTTGGAGGGTGGGCAGGAGAAAGCAGTTTCCAGACTGAAGGACTTCGTGTGTCTACAAACGGATGATATTTTAGTCTGACATTTAGCATGCAAATTATGCAGAATATGTCTGCACACGTGTTTCTATGTCTGAGTGGTGTGTGTGTGTGTGTGTGTGTGTGTGTGTGTGTGTGTGTGATTTAATTGGATACATGCATCCATGGGTAGGAAGGTGAGTGTGAGGTGTATGAGGTGCATGGTGGGAGATGGAGTCTGAGCGTGGTGAGAAGTTGTGGGTGTGGGTGTGAGCTGTGTGACTTTTCAGTGTGAGGTGTGGGTTCTGTGATCTTTTCTCCGGGGGAGCCGTTTGCGTGTGATGAGGAGAGTGTGGGACATGTACAGTGAGTGAGGATGCATTAGGGATGCCTTGGGGCAAGACTGAAGTCTGGGTAATGGATGTGTGCCTAAGGTGTGTGGTGTGAGGAAAGAGGTATATTATGTTTGGCCATGTGTGAATACAGCAGGTGCCCCATAAATGTTTGTGGAATGACGTATGTGTGCAAGGCAGGCGTGGCTGCCTTCCTGTCCTTGCTTTCCTTCTAATCAAGTCCCTGGAGATGCCCCCGTCTGCCCCACCAAGCCAGGCTGCCCCTGGCCTTTGCCCTTCATCCTCCTCACTTTGACCAAAGCCTTTGTCTTGAGTTTCCTGCTGAACAGGCGCTGGACAGGCGGGCGGCGGGTGATGTTGTGGTCAGAGAACCTTTGTTCTTTTCCTCTTAGCTTGTCCCGTGTTTGGGGCCAGGTTTTAGAGGGTGGGGAGAGGATACACGTGTCAGCAAGTCTACTGTGTTTACTACAACCTCAGCAGAAGGGAGGGTCTAGCGCTGACCAAGAGGCTGGTTGGGTAGTGTCGCTGGAGGTGACCCTCTATGCCAGGGCAGACTGTGCCTGGAGTTGACCAGCCTGACAATGTCATGCTATTCAAATTAGGATGGTTCAGTTGTCTTTCTGGATCATTATTACCTCAGTGATACTATACTGAAGCCCCCCCTTCTCTATGCTTCCCTCCCCTCACTTCTCTGTGTCACCGGGCTGGGAGATAACCAGAAAGGCTTTAGTCAGTGTCTGCCTTTGTTGACCCCACTTCAAATGGAGAAACAGACACTGTTCTCACAGAAGCCATTACCAGAAAGGGTCAATCTTCGGGGGATCCTCTAGTGTGATGGCAGAGGTCCCAGGCAATAGGGATTCGCATCATACACTCCAGAGAGTGCCCTTCTGGGAACTCCCTTCTGGGCACTCTCAACCAGCGGCAGAATTGTTAACATTCAGGATCTCTAAGATCAGAGGCACAGAACCATCTCAGTTAACTAGAAAGGGGCTAGAGCTTATTCAGCATTACCTTCTAGAAGATTCTTCAAGTGAGTTGTGTGTAAGCTGGGCCTTGAAGCAATGCGAGGCGGGCATGGAATCGTGGTGGGAAAGCATACTGCTTCTGCCCAGCTACACTAGCAGCGCTTGCCTGGCTTCCGGTCGCCATCCCGGGTTTCCAGCTTTTTTCTCCCTTTCTCTATCCATTGTCTTTGGCTGAGTCACTGTCATGATTGTGGTTGTCGTCCATTAGCTAGTTCTTTCTAACTTTCCTTTGATGACATCTTGCCTAACCACGCTAATACGTACAAGCAGTGACTCTGCCACACAGGGTCAGTTTGCAGGATACTCACCTTCTGTGTGCAGCAGCCCCTTCCTCATGCCCGGGGCAGCTGGCCCCTCTCTCATCAGCTCCCCAGCCTAAACTGCACTTGGTTCTATGGAGCCTTCCATGTCCACCCCATTGGGGTCTGGCTTCCTGTGTCCCAAGTTAGGTTTGTCTCCTACTTGCCATTGGATGACCATAATTGCCCTGGAGGGTTGGCAGCCCAAGCTGCCAGCTAGAAAAACTAGAGCCCTAAGTAGGGAGTTCCTCCCCAGAACCTCATCCCTCTAACATTCCCAGAGAGAAATAGAGATGAGAAGGCTGGACCAGGGCTCACAGCATGTGGCAGGCTGACAGCACTGTCCAGCTCTCCTGGCCACCGGGCTGGGCTCTGGCCCCAGCACCATGCTGTTCCTTGGCTGGCCTCTGTGCTGCCTGTGGCGGGTAAATGATTATTAATGACCCCCCTGGCAAAGAGACAGGAAATGCTTCCCAGCCACAGCTGGGGCATTCTTGCCTGCCAGCCTACCAGCCATGCTCTCCCTGGCCATGGGGTGAGCATCATGCTATGTCCGTTCTTCCCTACATCCTTATACCTCCAACCCCTCTCACTTCTCTGACTTTGACCTCTCGGGAGTACAGAACAAGGAGAGACCGGGCTTTCTTTTCCATTCCTTGCTCATTTCTACCATCTTCCTTGTCTCAGTAACCCCCTCTTTCAGGAAGCCTTCCCTGAAGGCTTAGCCAGTTCCTCTGGTACCTGCTCTCATGGGCTTGAGTCTGTGTCTCTGCCATGGACATTCAGTCCTTACTCTCATGCTGCCGTGGTGGCTCCAGGGCTGCTGGGATGAATGCTTTCTGTAGCCTGTCTTCTCCTCCTAGAAGTCTTTAGCCCATCCTCCTAGGGTTCTCACACCCCTTGCTCTGCCGGTCCTACCTAGTCTCTGTAGACTGCCAGGCCTTCCAGGTGGATGCTGTGTCAGTAGGAAGGTGGTGAGATGAACATCCCCAAGTCTGCACAGTACTACATCACCTAGCCTGTTGCAGGTAGCTCAGACTGAGGTGCCAGGGGTGAGGTGGGAGGGAACCCAGACAGAGGCTGATGTGTGTGTGACTAAGGCAGAGCCAACTGGGGCTCTCATCCAGCCCAGAGTCAGAGGAAGAGTGAGCTGGGAAGCTTTCAGAAAGAAACAAATCTGAGAGCTGAGGAGAACACTGGAGAAAGGAAGATGGTAATTGCTGGTGGCAGACAGAGGGAAGGAGACTGGCTCTCTCAAGTCCTATGCTTCTGCTTAAGGGCCTGGACCCTGGACTGCCAAGGTGGGTAAGCTGAATGGTCACAAGGCACGGGGAGGGACATTAAGAGGAAGGAGACATGTCTGGTGAGGCTGGCAGGATCCAAAGTCTTCAGGGCTTACAAACCATGTTGAAGATTCTGGATGTTTTCCAGGGAATCAGCATGACGGGGAGGAGTTGAAAGGAGGGATAGGGATGTCAGGCCTGTGTATTGTGTGCAGCTTCCCTGGAGTGGAAACTGAGACTTAGGCTGCTGTGATCCGTGCTGGGGATGATGGGCCTGGTCAGGGAAACGGAAGGGAAAGGACTCCATGCCGGGAGAGGGAGCCCAGCAGCAGAGGTGGAAGGGCAAGAGAAGGGGCTGCTTGAGGTGACTGGGTGGGCTCTGTGTGGCCTCTGCAACCTCAACAGAGGAGAGGATGGTGCGGGGATGAAAGCCTTAGGCTTTCAAGGAGCACCTTGGTTCCTCCAAGAAGCACCCCGCAGGTAGTCCTCAGCCACGAGGCTAACAGGGGACTTGGATCCTACACAGGGCTGCTGTGCTGTCACCAACTTGGATGTGGGCAACTGGTGTTCTTCCCTGGGCAGTGTGTTCCGACCTGAAACAAAACAAAACAGAAAACTAAGCCGAGCTTTAAACCTTAAATCCAGAAATTAGGAAACTTTAAATCCAGAAATGTACGAGAAGATATGTAAATGTATGAAAATGAGCAATGTACCTGATCCTTCTCATGTAAATCATAAACTGCCGCCACCCTGGACTTTAGCTCAGGCTCCTGTGAACTGTCTCTGATATGCACCCCCACCCCCAGGGCCCGGCCTTCCTGTTTTGAGGAGCCTGCCCTTCCTTTCCAGCTGGTGCCTGGGGTGAAGGAAGACATTTTGCTTTTCCTGTCCCTTGCCCTGAGGGAATTAGCCCTTTGCACCCCCCCAGGCATGGTTAGTACACCAGGGCGGACACTGGGGGAGACAGGCTGAGGGTACTGAAAGTAAAAGAGAGAAAAGAAACTGAAAGGAGAAGTAAGGGGCTAGAAGGCGGGCAGCAGCTGACCCAGAATAAACATGGGATCTTCAGAATTTGAAAGTTGTCCTGTTGCCAGTAACACCAACCTGTGTAGGTCCAACCGTGCAATCTCGAGGCTGGGCGCTGCTGGGTTCCTTGCTTTTGTGGTACACCCTTACAACATTTTCTGAGCTGGATTTTCTCACTTGTAAAACAAGGAAGTTGGAGGTCTGTAGCTCCGAGGGTTGTATAAGTACCAGCTCCTAAGGGACTGTCAATTATGTGAGTACCAGCTCCTAAGGGACCGTCAGCTTGGGGTTCTCACTGGGAGGATGAGAGCCTTCCACAACGCTCAGCTCTCAGCCCAGGGCTGGGTGGGCATGTGGCTGTGTGATTCCAACATTCTGTGACTTTAAGATGCTGAGACTCTGGGAGCCCAAGACGCGGACATTCTGTGCATGCAGGATTCTAGAATTTGATGATTTGATGATTCAATGATGCTAAATGGGGCTGCTGGGAAGAGCCGCAGCCACCTGCCTTGTTAATGTCAATGTTCAGTTATTAAAAACATAACAAGACACAATGGAGACAGATAGCTTGGGATGGGATGGCAGCTCCACCCCCAAGAGAAGGAGGGGAGGAGGGGGTACCTTGACCTCAGAGGAGATGGGAGACCCTTTTAGCCTGGTCACATGGGCTGTCCCCTGCCACAGCAGACTTGGAGTATGTTCGTGTGAGGGACCTGACACTTTCTAAGCTTGTAAGGCATGGCAGTCACCCATGCATCTTCCGGCCATCTTACACCATAACCAAAGAGCACCGTACTTCCCAGCACTCAAGGTGTCTGCAGAGCCGTGGATGGATGTAGACGTAGAAGGAGGGGCCCGCTCTCCCTTTCCCAACGGCTGCCCGAGGGGAAAAACAGGACATGAGTACTTCCTGGACACGGGTGTGGAGAGGCAGGAACTGTCACCAGTGAGGGTTCGGGACCCAGAAACTAACCAGAGGACAATCTCTGTTCTCCCTACATACTCGGCTCCAATCCTGAGGCACATGAGCTGATAGAGCCTGACCCGAGGCTCAGGCACACCGTGCAGTTTGTCACAAAGCCAGCCCTGTTGTCTAGTTACCTCACTGCCTCTTGAGTCCCTGCTTGAACCTCCTTACCCAGGGCAGAGTTGGAAAGGAACTCTGCCTCAAAGAGAAGATCTTGCCTTTTAGAGACTCACCTTGGTGGCCCCTCAGAAGCCTGTCAAGGCTGCACGTCCAGAATTCCCCAACCCAGTGGGCTGCCAGATCAAAACTTATCTAGGTCTCATTACCCAGCAGGTCTGAAATAGAGCTCCCTGATTCCCTGGGTGCACCTCATGGCCGCCCAGCCTTTCCCTTTGCCAGGGATCCCTGTGAGGCAGGAATGGGAGGTAAGACTCAAGTTCAAGGGCAGAGTTCCTGTCTGCCGACCTCCAGCTTTCTGCTCCTACACACTAGAAAGCAGGTGGGAACAGCTGTTCTCGTCACCCACAAGGCTCCATTGTATACTCCCTCCTGTCTCAGTCAAGAGTAGGGTCCCCTGCAGGGAACCCTCTGCAGATGACTGGCTCTCAAAGAGCCTTCCTGTGCTCCCTCCAGCAGGGTTTTCCTTTCTGCTCTTCCACCCCTGTTCCCTCATACTCTCTCTCTCTCTTGGCCACCAGCCCCAGGCTCTCTCCCATCCCATAGGTCTCCATTTCTGGTTGTACAGGTGTGACTCAGAAGCCAGCCTAGGACATGTCCCAGAAGATCAAGTTGAACCCTTTTCTTCTGATGAAGACAGTGCCTCAGAGAGGAGAAGGTCCTAACTAAAGTTATACAGGAGGCTGCGGTAGAGCTCTGTGCTGTGCCCCTTCTTCCCTGGGTCATGGGCACACCCTGCCCTTGGCCTCAGGTGTCCAGGGTTTGAGAACTGACCGTGATAGACACGGCACAGAATGTGCAGGGACCTCCTGAAGTTCAGCTAGCTAGCTTCTCTTAGCCTTACCCCACAGCCCCAACTGCTGTCTCTCTTCTTTGCTCAGGCTCCTGTCTTCTCCACTGTCTCTGACGTCTAGATGGTCATTCCGTTTGGCAAACCCTGACCTTGGGACTCAATGTGGGACTCCATCTGGGATAGGCGCCCATGCTTAGAGCCACACAGACATGTGCAAAGATACCACACGCAGAAACGAATCCCATCTCAGATTAAAATTGGACCAGACTTAGGAGAGATCACTCTGGTTGCTACTGTTTTCTCTTTGCTGTAAACCCCCATGTATGTCGTGTGAAGCCCTTCCAGGTCCTGCAGATGGGCTCCACCTCAGTTCCTTAGTGACAGCATGGGTCTCTATTCAGCAGTGAGATCCCTCCCTCCTGTCTCCAGGAGCAACTCAGCTTCCTGGGACTGGGTGGGAAAGCCAATAGGTTCCCCAGAGGACAGTGGAACAATGAGGAGGAGCTAACAGATAAGACCACATCTTCTCAAAGCAGGCCCCACCCTACCCTGACCACCCTACCTGGCAACTTTGGCATAGCCCTGTCCTGTTGTCTTTAGTACTAAAGGTTTCATGTGCCCTTTGGCACATAGGTCAGAGAATCGAGATCCTTGATAACCTGTGGTTTTAACTGAATCCCGAGAGGTCAGGTTCTTAGGTTACTGGCCACACACTGGCAGGTAAATTCCCAGGCAGGTGAATTTGCAGGCGTGGGGGGCAGGGAAGTGTGTGATGTGGCTTCGTTGGACAAGTAGGAAAGTGATCAGTATTCCAACTGGGGAAGGCCTGTGGATGCCCGGCTGAGATTCTCCTCCCATTTGGTTTGCCATGGTTGGGGTTGAGTAGGGGAGATCAGAGGGAGAGAGAGATGGGGTGTCCAAACAGGAGCAGCCCTCTCTAGGAATCTCCTAGGAGAGGAAGGCATTCGGGGCTGTGGGGAAAAGAAGGCAAGGGATGTCCTCTGGGGTCAGACCCTTATCTCAGCCTTCGTCATTTCCTCTGCAGGACAAGGCAGGGTTAGCGGGGTGACTGCACACAGGGAAGGGACAGACTGGAGCCAACAAATCCCAGTCCCTATAGCAGCCAACATAGGTGACCTTGTCATGTCCTGGGTTATAATCGGTCCCCTGTAGAGGTCTAGCCACTAGCCACACTTGTCTAGGGAGCTGACCATTCTTAGTCACTCTACACACAGGCGCCTGAGTGACCCTCGGGACTAGCTGAGTATGTAGCAAAGCAGGGAACCCCACCAGACATAGGGGACATGTGAGACAGACACCTGACAGTCACTCCGCAAGTATCCACACACCAGGTGCAGCTATGGTCACCTCCCCCATTACCCACGTGAGGGCCAGAGACTCCTGTAGCCATGTACAGGTGCCCAGTGCCTGAGTGGGGAGAGAGAGATGCCAGGCAGGGAACTTAGCTCTTCCCGGTGCCAGACTGTGTCTCCCCCATCCTGCGGAGCGCGCCTGAGGCTGTTTATTTCCTTTCGGGGATGGCGTTTTTTTTGTCCCCCTCCCCCTCTCCCCACCCTGTCCCCACCACACGCTTCCAAAGCTGCCAAATCAAATCAGTCCCTGCACCCTAGCCAGGCTGGCATGGAGGCCAGCAGCTGACGGGAACGAAGCCAGGCTCAGAATATCCCCACCGCCTGTCCGACTCGGGGGACAAGCTTGGGGGTGGGGGTGGGGAGGGGCAAGAGCCTGCAGCTGGTCCAGGACAGTGCTTGTCGGAGAAGCTGGGGCTCCTCCAAGTTGCCTGGGTGGTGGACCCCTGAGAACAAGTGAGCAGGTCCCTGACGTGTCTGTCAGACCTGCAGCGGCACCTTAGCAGCACTCTGGGAGAGGTGGAGGTAGCGCTGGGAAAATTGGGTGGAGGCCCAGAGGTCTCAGTGCCAGATTGGTCGTAGCTGCTTACACACAAGACATAAGCTCTTGGGATTTTTGCTATCTCTGGGCTTTGAACGGCAAGGCCCAGCCCACTCTGGAAAGTCACTGACTACTTCAGATGAGTGTTCTGATCCCATTTTACAGATAAGGAAACTGAGGTCTAGGAAGGGCTGAGAAGGTTTCCCGGAGAGAAGTAGGAGTGGAGGGACCTCATGATGAGTAGAACTGTTCGTTTCCATGCCTTGGGGGACACTAGGCAAAAAGGCAAAATGTGTCTCTGTTCTCAGAGTTGAGAAAAAACAGAGACGGAGGTGCCCAGGAATCAAGAAAGGTGTTGCAGAAAGAGCTGGGCACAAGCAGGCAGGGCTGCCCAGAGGAGACAGCTACCTGTAGGCTTACTGGAGTCCTATGGGAGGGCAGGCTGGGGAGAATGGGAGAAGGCCTGGTAGGCCTTAGCCCTTGGCCTTCTTGTCTCTGCAGCCAGCCAGGAACCCCTTGCACAGAAGCCAGAACCCCCAGGGAGTAGAGACAACCGCCTGGAGGTGAGAGCTCAGTGGAGGGAAGAGTGGGTGGGCTTTGGGGGAGGGGTGCAGGATTTGGAGGCTGGAGCTGCATCCCCTCCCACCCTCTCCAGCCTAAGGGCACGCACACACCTCTTTTTACTCTGGGTTCAGCCTTGAGGCTGAACTCACCTGGAAACCATTTCTGACTCCTCTCTAGGTCTTTACATCCCTTGGATTCCCTTTCCCATTGCTCAGTTCCTTCCATCCCTGCACTGGCCAGCCCCCTCATACTCTTAAGCTGCTTGCTCTCAACTGTCCCCCATCTTCCCTGTGGTTGCCAAAAGGATCTTTTTAACACCCAAATGTGAACTTGTCTACTCACACACATCCTCAATGGTCTCCGACCTCTTGACCTTCCGAAGCTCTGGCCTTCCAAATCTCCCTCTTTTCGTTCTTGCTTCACCAAACACCTGCCGCTGACATCCTGAACTGTTCTGGGCTCTACAGAAGCCCTCCTCCTCCAGGATGGCCTCCATCCACTCTCCATCCATCCAGCCCCAGCCGGCTCATGCCTCCTCTGAGCTCTCCCACCTGGAAGGTGGGTGCTAGGGCATTCTGTTGCCCCTTGCCCACCATGTGCCATAAGAACCTGCTTTCTTCATTCTGTGACTCTCTATGTATGCCTGGCTTGCCCCCTGCACCGTAAGCTTCCTAAGCCTGGGGACTGTGTTTCATTCCCTACCTCCACTGATGGAAGGGCCACAGTTCTGACTGTGCTTTTGGGGGTACCTTGAATTAATCTTCCACGTTCAGTGGGTAACAAAAATGGGGGTAAACTGTGGGTATTGAAGACTGAAATGAAACAGAGTGGTGTGTGTGTGTGTGTGTGTGTGTGTGTGTGTGTGTGTGTGCATGCACATGCACGTATGCATGTGTACTGGCTCCTGTGTCTGCCAGTGTGCCCAAGAGAACTGAGAGGAAGAAGTTGTTGCCAGTGTCAGCCCCCGTGGTGACAAGCCTTTTCAACACATACCCTGTAGAACTCTTAGCATAAGCTAAGGACAGCTGTGTTTGGGGGAAGTCAAGACTCAGAGCAGGTGCTGGGGTGGGTCAGGGTAGAGTTGAGGCTGGCTGCCTTCCTGTCCATTCATTAAGTTGAGAAAGAGATGTCCACCAGGTTTGGGGCAGGGGTTCAACATGGCTTTCCTACTGTAGCATGAGGCCAGGGGCTGAGAATGTCTCTCGATGTGGGACTGGGTCCTGATGTGTGGAGCTGGCCAAGGGGAGGGGGAGGGGCTGGAGAGTCATTATTAATTTATTTATTGCCATGGCATTCCCCATGGGTGGGAGCTCCCCCCACAGAGCTGGGACAGATGGTGTTCCTGGGAGCCAGCAGTGTCTCAGCAGCCTCGGCCACCCGCCAGGAAAGACTGCATTTGTCACCAACCCAGGAAGCCACAAGGGGAGGGATTTGGAGAAGCTGAGACCCTCTAGGGTTGTGGGGGCTGAAAGAGCCTGGCTCTGGGTTCTGTGTCTCTGTGCACAGACTCTGTTCCTCACCCATTAGCCCTCCTGCCTGCACTTCACATCCGGTCCCTTCCCCATTCCACCAGCCCCATCCTCTGCTTGAGGCCTCCCTGGGAGGAGGCTTTGTTCTCATGGCTACAGTCTCTCTCTTCCCTGTTGGGTCCTCTTACCTTCTGATTAAGGATGTCAGGCTGGGATGTCTCAGCTCTGTTCTCCTAACCCTTTACTCATCTCAAAGCCATCATCCGCTTTGCTTTTTTGGGAGAAGCTGCTCTGGTCTAGGCCTGTTACGTAGCTATCAGGAACCCATCTTCTTCACCTGTAAGCCCAGATGAGATCTCCCAGTGGATATAGTTCAGGTTGGCAGGGGGCTTGGTAGAACAAAGGCCCTGGGTTCTGTCCTGAGCACTGGATAAGTCAGGCACAGTGGTCAGCGTGGGATACAAAGCACTTTGTCTGAAAAACCCAAAATAACATAAAACAAGCAGGCAACGACAACATGTCCAAACAAACAGAAAAGCTCTCCCACCATCACTGGGACAGAAATGCACTGCTATTAGCATTCGTGTCCTGAGAAGCTGGGAGAAGCTTCAGGGTCTATGTGAGGCCCACAACAGCAGGTTGTGGGAAGAGCTTTCTTGCTCAATGAGCCTTATAGTCAGGACTAAATTACCCCCCCACCCCCACCCCCACCCTGGCACACACACAAGGCAGTGCACACAGTAGGGTTTGTGAAGTTCTGGAGGCACTGGCTTGGCAGCAGCAATGTGAACCGTGCCGTCAGCACCCCTCCCTACCCAGCAGGCACCAGTTCAGCAAGCTCTTTAGGGATGGCTCCCTGGCCTCTGCCGGGCTGGAGGAGGGGGGCATTTCTGGCTAATTCTGGGATCCAGGTCCTGGTGACAATGTCATTCTCAGTAGGGACAGTTCAGGTTGCTGAATTGAGTACACCAAGCTAATACCTCCGAGCTGAGACCAGGGACCAGGGACCAAGGACCAGGAACCAGGTGGGGTCCTGGGAGTTCCAGCTGGGCTGAAGGCTGGAACAAAGGCACAGGTGCCTGTGTCAAGCTCCCCAGTGCATGGTCCGGCCATTGCACCTCCATGGCCGCCTTTGGAGAAAATAAAGAGTATATCCCTGGGCATGGCAGCTACCCCCAGGGCCTCTGGGCTCTCTCTTGTCTACTTGTTCTTGAACAGTCAATGCTTCCGTCTGGTGGCTTTGCTCCATCTTCAGCACACACTAGTTCTTTTGGCCCCAGCCCCCATGCTGCACTTCCTCACACTGACCCCTCCAGGTTAAATGTGTGAACTTTCCCATCTCAGATGGAGTCAGTCTCCTCCCCTCCCTGGACACTCACAGCTCTGAGTCTCTCCGCATCGACCATTGGGCCGCTTGTTACGCCACACAGGACTGGGTTGTATATCTCCTCTCAAGTTACTGAAAGCACCTGACTCTCTTGGGTTCTGTTGGGCCTGGTATACAGTAGGTGCTTAGCAAAGACTTCTGTCATGAATGAGCATAGCTGTCCACAGTGCTGGAGTAGGTAAGAAGCAGGCTCAGTTGGTGGATTAGAGCAGTCGTGGAGACTTCACCAAGACAGCCTTGGAACTATAAAGGATGGAGAAAGTCAAGGCCAGAGGTCAGCTGGGCTGTCAGAACCCCTGGGGTCAGCTCCTGACAGAACCAACGAAGGGTGTCAAGGACCAGGAGCACCCAGATAGAAGTGTCTGAAACTCAGCCTAGGGAGTGGAGTAGAGGATCCAGCACGGGGGGGGGGGGGAGCCCCTCCACCGGTTCCCTGGTTCACAGCGGGCAGATCTGGAAGCCATGCAAAGCAAAGGAGAAAGACTCGAGTAATGTTAACACGGTTGAGCAACAGGCCGGGGCCACAGGTCAGTGGAACACAGGTCCTGGGCACTGGGGTGAGCTGGAAGGGCCACAGCGGAGGCCATTTGCCAGGCCTGGTTGAACATTCCTGATCAAGCACCCTCCTGCCAGCTGTTCCTGCTTCGTCCCGAATTCTCACACCAGTAGCAAGTGGCCTCAGTGCTGTGGCCCCTGAGGGAGCTACTGCCAACAAGTCGGCCGGAGCATCTGGCGTCCGCAGGGGCCCCGAGGCCCTGCCATCTGTCTGTGCCCACCTGTCAGGCTGCACAAGGCCTGGGGCATGTAGAGTCTTGGGACCGGAGACGAGGTTTCAGCTGTCACCCTAGCCTGTCTCTCTGTCTGCCCATCCATCTGTCCACACCCCGACTGATGAGAAAACAGAGGGAACGGCCCCATAGGCAGGTCCTTCCGTCAGAAAAGCACAGCCAGAAGGGAGAGGTGTCAGGGATGAAGGCAGAGAAAAAGCCAGGTTGTGGGCAAGCTCTGTGAGAACCGAGACTCAGCTCAGAGAAACAACAGGGACTGGCTGAGGGAGGCACAGCAGGTCCACAGGGGTGACGGGCAGATGCCGGGAGCCCGGGAATGAGCATGGGAGCATAGCACCCTCCCCTCCCCCGCCTTGTCCTGCTTGGCCCTTGGCTGTAAACACTCAGAGAACAAGTTCCGTTTCCCGGGAAATATTTATCTCAGGCCGTGTGGGGAGCGTGTGCGTTGGCCTCCACGTGTCCTTCCTGCAGGTTGGACAGGGCAAGAGGTGAGGGGCCTTGGCAGCCAGGAGGGACAATCTGTAGGGCCACAGGAAAAGCCAGGAAGGATGGGGGTGTACCCTCAGTTCCCTGACCGGAGCCTCAATCAGAACCGTGCTGGCCTGGGAGGGAGGAACCTGTTTGCTCTAAATTCCACAGACCAACCTCTGCTCTCTCTTCCTGTCTTCATCCTTGTCAGCCCTGGCTCTGCCAGGTTCCTGTCTCTAAGACGTTTTGATCCTGTCTGGTTCCTCAGCTTTAAGCCTTTTCTTTCTCTTCCTCTCTATTTCCCAGCTCTAGGGGGCCTTCCTTAGGGGTGGCTTCCTCTGGGCTAGCTTCTCTAACTCTCTGACCTTCTGACCTTTAGCCATCTGCCCTCCTTCTCCTTCCTTTGTCAGGCTTCCAGACTGAGGCCTGCTGGTCTTGTCCAAAGTCGATCAGACAGTGTTTGTTGTCGCCTCCCAGGAGTCTCACTAAGAAGCACAGGCCTAGGCATTCCATCAATGGCGCCTGTGCGGAACCTAGTGGATATCTCCTGTGCCCATCTCCTGGGACCAGCCCAAGGCCAGGCACTTGGACAATTTGAATATGTTGAGGGGAGACCAAGAGAAGCCTCCATGAACCCACATAGGATGAGCAGGAGCCCAAAGTGTTTGCTGACTGGCTACGGGCTTTATGTCCCAGACAGAGCCCAGCCCAACTGGACCCTGACAACAGGAAACCTCTGAAGGAACATGCCTCAGCTGAGGTCTCTGAGCACAACAACAGGAAACAGTGTTGACACGAGGCAGCAGCTCTGTGACTGTGCCCCCTCTAAGGGGTGGGTGTAGATGCTGCTCCGGCGACACTGAGACATGGGTGGTGGGACAATGGGTATTCTAAGGGGTGTGGACATTGGACCTGTGACATGTTATACTATTAAGAATATGACCATGATTATGGGATTCTATGTAGAGAGCGAATAGGTTACTGTATACTGGTTGTGAGACACTCTGAGATAAGTGTATGAGACAGTAGGGGCCTCATGTGTGACTCTGAGGATAGTGATGGACACATAACAGGTGTGCCGTCATGAGAATCAGACGCATAAGCATGAGGAAATGACACTGTGTGGTAATAGGTGTGGTCCCGAGCTTGAGTGTCTTTGACACTGACTTGTGAGGCCCAGTGTGTGGCCCAAGAATATAATATGGTAAAGCCGGATGTGTGAACAAGGATGTGACAGGAGGTGACATCGAGTGTGTGAAAATGGTTATGAGGCACATGTGATGTGTAACGG
The DNA here is from genome assembly GCF_963924665.1 of Micromys minutus. Taxonomy (NCBI): domain Eukaryota; kingdom Metazoa; phylum Chordata; class Mammalia; order Rodentia; family Muridae; genus Micromys; species Micromys minutus. The sequence continues at coordinate 93,682,152 of NC_137971.1, read as the reverse complement.
CCATGACAAAATGAAATGTGAACCCACAATGCTGTGTGTGCCTGTGTTGTGGGAGGAGGCGGGCAAGTAGCACAGTTGGAAAGCTGCCTCTGAGGGCTGCATTCTGCGAGGTGAGTGGCACGGCAGGGAGCTGGGCAGGCCCGAAGAGGCTCCTGAGAGCTGAACAGGCCTTTTGAGAGGGTTGGAAGCTGAAAAGGTTGCACTTGTTGGTGACTTCGAAGGTGAGAGAGGAGGCGGAGATGAACGTGGGCATGAGAGGCTAATAAGCCCTGAAGTGGACTGGCAAGATGGCTTAGCTGGTGAAGTGCTTGCCCAGTGTGAGGATCTACATTTGATCCTTCCACACCGGGGTTGTGTGTGTGTGTGGGGGCGAGATGTACGGCAGCCTGCACCTGGGATGCTAGTCCTAGGGAGGCGGAGACTGGAGAAACGCTGGGGCTTGCTCACCAGACAGCCAGGCTGAGGGAGGACCACGGTCAGTGAGAGACTCCATTGAAAGAACTAGTGTGGAGCGTGGTTAATGAAGACACCTGAGGCTAACCTCTGCCTTCCGTGCGGATTCTGCATGCAGGCATGAACACTGACACTCAGCCATGCAGAGGAGGGATAGGGTCACTAGGCAAAGGGCGGGGTCAAGGAAGATGAGACATCTTTATTTCGGAACTTTTATTCTTTTTTTGAGACAGGATCTCATTGTGTAGACCAGGCTGACTTGAAACTCCCTGTGTAGACCAGGCTGGCCTCAAACTTACATGGATTCGCCTGCTTCTGCCTCTCCTCCCTGAGTGCTGGGGTTAAGTGTATTCACCGCTATACCTGCTCCCAAGTAAAAACGCTTTAAGCACAACACCATAAAGAAGAATACAGTGTGCTGCCCAGTCATCAGGCTTGACACCGGTCACAACTCAGTCGTGCGCGGCTCACACTGACTCTCATTAACTTTGTAGCCCCCTCTTGATTTTTGTTTTCAATTTTCTCTGGTTAAATTGAAAAAGGGAAACTATTTAATTGCGGTAAAATATAAACAAAGGAGTTTTCGGTCCTTAAATACATTCACAATGGGGAGGCAAAGGTAGGTGGATTTCTGCATTTGAGGCCAGCTTGGTGTGCAGAGCAAGTTTCAGGGCAGTCAGGGGTAGACAGAGAAACCCTGTCTCAAAAGACAAGCACACAAAACAAACAGACACAACCAACCGCACAAACAAACCAACAGGATTGTTGGCATTGTTTCTGAAACAAGCTCCAAACTCCTTTCATCTCCCAAACAAAATCTACATCTACCTTTGAAAAAGCCTTCGGCCTGCCCCGGCCCGACAAACTCCCTCTCGCTTTCTAGTCTCTAGGGGCCCCATCTCATCGGAATCATGCAGTGTTTGTCTTTTGAGGACTGGCTTTCTGTCACTGAACATACTGTCCTAGAGGTCCATCCGTGTAGGGACACGTGACAGGACTTTCCTTCTCTTATGGAAAGCAGATTACAGTGCACACATTCTTGTTCATCCATTTGCCCACTAATGGCTCCTCGTGGCATTTCCACTGTTTAGCTGAACACGGTGTATGAAGATGCCTTCGATATTCTGCCCTCAATGATCTTGGGTATCTATCAATAACCACTCTTGCTGGACCATATGGTAATAATCTACATTTGGTTTTTATGATTTTTTTTAGTTCCTTAAAAAATTAATTATCTTTTATTTAGTGTGTGTGCATGTGTACATGTGACTGTGTGTGTGCATATGCACCATGACATGCGTGTGGCGGTCAGAAGACAGCTTGCCCCACTTTGTCCTGGAGCTGCAGGTGTGCGCTAGCTCACTTGGCTGTGTTTTTGTTGTTTTTGGTTTTAGAAGTGGCCATACTGTGTCCCACAGCATCTGCCTCGTTTTCTAGTCCCTCCCACGGTGCGTAAGGGTTTCTGTATCCCACACCTTAGCCAGCCCGTGCTGTTTTTTAGATTTGGTTGTTTTAATATTCTAAACGATTAGAGATGTTGCGCATCCTTCCACTATGGCCATCCGCTCTGCGTATCTTGTGTGTATCTTCTCTAGGGAAAGGTCTACTCAAGCCCTTTGTCCATGCTTTAGGTTGGATTGTTTGCTTTCTGGGCGTGTTGGGTCACAGGATTTCCTTATGTGTTAACCCTTTATTAGATGCAAGATTTGCAAGTATTTTCCTCTCTCTCTGTGGGTCATTTTACTGAAACATTTTTATTTCATTTAACTGAGATGCTGTCTTCCCTTCTTCAACCTTCCTACCCAGCGTTCCACCTGCTACTTTCAAATCACGTTTATTCCTTTATTTATTTGTTTGTTTTTGGGGCTGAGAGGCCCTGAGGTAGCACTGAAATGAAACAATATGACCAGAGCCAGTGTGGAAGCCTTACCTAGCGCTGTGGCAGGGTGCGAACACTGGCCCGATGTGATGTGTGATACAGAGAATGTGTGACATCCCGAGTGGAGGTGACGGGAATGAATCACTGTGTGACAGTCAAGGTGGGGCACTGTGGACACTGGAGCGACCCCGTGTCATCGACTGTTTGGGACCTGCTGTGAGAAGGTCACAGTGATTGTGTCTATGTGTGATGTCTTGGGGTGATGTGTGTGGGGCAGGGCGTAACTCTGTGTGGGAGTGAGAGAGACTGGAGGTGCTTTGTGAGTGACCGTGTCTGGGGTCAGTCACAGTCTTACTTGCTGACACAGGAGAGGGGGGATGGACATTGTAGCATGGACAAGAGACATTCTCAACTTGGATAGACATAGTGCCTGTGGCCAGGTGTAAGGAGCCCTCCCTGCTCCAGATACCTGGGAAGGATTTTCAGGGAAGGCTGCCTCACCCTGGTGGAAGGTTTCAGACACTGACCAAGCCAACCAGGGGCAGCGCTGTAGGTTCTGACTGAGGCTCATCGTTTTAGTTGTTGAGCCGCAGTTTCCCCAAGCACCACGCAAAGCTGGTGGGGGGAATCCTAGGAAGCAGTCTCCCATACTGGGTGAGGTTTCTGCCTCTTGGGGTGCTTCCCCCTCAACTCTGGAACTGCAAGCATTTAGCTCACGGGAGCACTCACGGGAGCACTTGCGAGAGATGTGCTCCCATGCCCTCAGCCCTTTTGTCTTTCTCTGTTCACTTCCCCCTGTCCCTGGGTCAGTGTAGTCGCCTCTATTTGTCCCCACATCCCTTTCTCCCAGACTCCTGCTGTACTCACCAGCCCATGAGCCTCCAGCACAGGTTCCCGAGGCCTCATTCAATTAAGACCGATGCAATTTGCTCATGGAGGGAAAAAAAAAAAAACATAATTTGGTTAATCACACCAGTAGGGGATCTGGTCCTGCTGGGGAAAGTGGGGAAGGGTAGGAGGCTCATGCAAGCAGCTGAGGACATTAAGTGTTCACTGCCTATCCCAAGACCTAACCATCCCTCGGGTTCTTTCAGGAGTCAGCAGAATCCAAAGCTTGGGTCACCCAAAACCCAGCCTGAGACTGTGATGCGGGAGTTCCCTCAACCTACATCTCTGGTTTAGTTTCTACCTGACTCTGGGTCTATTTCCTAGTACAACCATGGGAGATGGGGGGGGGGAGTCTTAGAGCCCCCAGGCTAGGTTAACTGGGTCCAGTATCTCAGCGCAGTTTGTGCCCCTCATAGCTCCTGTAGGACATTCTTTCTGGGCCATGGGGATGGAGGGCTCAATGGCAGGTCAAGGAAAAAGAGTCCTAGAAGATAGGAAATGGGCGGAGGAGGGGTTGTCTGCAAGTCTCATCTGAAACGTGACATGCTAATTCCAGAGTCAGAGTCCCAGGCTGTCCTGGAGGTGGGACAGGAGGTGGGACCTGCAATTTGTTGGTAATCTCCAAGGCCAGTCCATCTTAGCCATACATACTATCTCTTAGACAAGAACTGCAGAGGAGCTGAGGCTGGGACTGGGCCCTCTCTCCTCGTTCAGACTTGCCTTTCTCAACTTGCCTAAAGGTGGTCCCAGGTACCCACAGTCCACTGAGACAAAACTTGGTTGATTCTACCTCTGCTGGAAGGTATTATTTGCTGATTGACCACTGAAGCCAGGGAGGGAGTTTGTTTGTTTGTTTGTTTGGTTGGTTGGTTTGTTGTTGTTTAAGATGCATGTGTAGCATGTGAGAGAGCAGATGGGTGGGTCCTGATCTCAGGAAGGTGGTGGGGGAGGTGAGCAGAGCATGTCGAGGAGAATCTCACTCTGGAGATGCCAGTGCTCAGCTACAGACTCATTGGCTCATTTAGACACAAGACCAGCCTCCAAGCCATTCATGATCTCCTAGACAGCCACACACTCACCATCACACCAGACTCAGTGAGCCTTAATGACCCTATTTATACCTGCCTGAACACTCAGAAATACGTATGGCCACATGGATGCAGGAGGCACAGAGATACATGAACTTTGCTCTTCAACAGTCTTCCACGGAAGCACAGACCACATACTTTCACACCATGGATATTTCTCTCATGACCCAAGGGACGTATTCAGCTATGGTCATGTGATGGTCCCTAGGGACACACCATTATAGATGGCATGTGCTTAGGTCACCAGTAAAGTAAGAGCTCCCAGCTCCCCAAAGAGTGAGGGGGGAAAAGCCAGTTCTGATGAATATACCCAGAATTCTGCAACAAAAAGGGGGGTCTCAAATGCTGTTAAGAGTCTCCTTTGCAAAATAAAATTTGTTTTGCACCACCCAGAGGGTCTGAGGCTCTGGGAGGAGGGCATTGTCCTTCAGAGATCCCTGGCTCACAATTCCCTAGCCCTGTTGTGCGTGGAACTGTATTCGTGTGTGCATGTGTGTGTACGTGCACACTCACACGGGCACACATGTATGTACTGGCTCCAGCTCCCAGGCCCTGAGGATATGATGAAAGTGGGAGAATTTCTGCAGAATCCGGATGTTTGTTCTCTAGCTTCTGGGCCCTCCAAAGGCAAATAAATAGCTTTGGATGCCAGCCTGCTGCTGGGTGGGGCTGGGTGAGTGCAAGAAGAGCCTGCTTTTGTCCCTGGAACCCCACCAGCTGGGATCCTGTGCATCAATGCACAGTGACGAAGGTCCTGGCCAGTTTCTGCTGCGCTTCTCTCTGGGGATTAGTTCTCTCAGCTGAAAAAATGGAGGTAGGGAGGAGGTGGGTCCCTTGGAGATTGAGACAAACAGAGACACCTGGGACCTAGAACAAATGAGAATAGGCTGTGGGGGGGAACCTGGGGGGGCAATGAGAGTACAGACTCAAGACATGGGGCCCCAGAGCATACAAGGTCTCCCCAGTAACTCTCTGGTTCCCTGGTGGATGTGCTAGGTCTCTGAGGCCTCGCCCCTGCCCTGCCATATGTAAGGAGCAGAGAGAGAGGAGAACCAGGGAACCGGATTGGGTCTCATGGAAGACCAGACCAAGGCTGGGCCTGAAGGGTCAGAAGAGAAGAGTAGATGCAGGGGCTGGAGAGATGGCTCAGTGGTTAAAAGCACTGAATGCTCTTCCGGAGGTCCAGAGTTCAAATCCCAGCAACCACATGGTGGCTCACAGCCATCTGTAATAAGCTCTGATGCCCTCTTCTGTATGTATGAAGACAGTTGTAGTGTACTTATATACAATAAATAAATAAATATTAAGAAGAGTAGATGCTGGAGTGTAGGAAATGGGGTGGACAAGGGTGCCAATCTGAGAGGGATAAAGAGGGTCAGAGGTGAAAGGCCTGAGTTTGAAGAGACTGGGTAGAAAAGAAACTCAAATGTCAGGGTCCTGGGCTCAATGCCCCTCTGGAGCTGCCATGGGAACTTTGCCAACAGCTCTTCCCAGCACAGGAGCCCAGACTCCAAAGGGATCTGAGGGAACAGGGCCACCCCACAAGGGGGTGGGAACTCAATGGGACACATTTATGTTTCAGCAAAGTGCCACATAGGATGAGGGAACCCAGAGAGAAACACAAGGACAGAGGGGCATGCCTGAGATGAGCCCTGTCCAGAAGATTCCTCACACCAGCCCCCAGTAAAGAAGGGCTATTTTTAGGAACAATAAAAGTGCTCACACATTCCAACAGGAGCAGGGAGAGTGAAAGGAAGGACAGGAGTCAGTGTAGAGGAAAACCTCTCCTCCCTGGGTTCTATGGCTGTCATAAAGGGTTTCTTTGTATGTTGGGGTCTTCCCTTGCCTCTCTCGTCCCGTCTCCAGGGTCGCCTTTTGGCTCTCACGTGTTTTCCTGTTTCCAAATTGGTCTCTGTCCATGTATTTCTCATACTCCCATTCTCCTGGGATTTAGGAAACAGTTGGGATGAGCCCAAGTTGTGAGGATGAAGCCAAATACAGTCAGAGGAGGAAGCAGTGTGGGGCTGTGGGATTGACATACACAAAAGAGACAGACCATGGTGAGCAGATACAGAGGTCCCTGGGGAGGTACTGGAAGGGCCAGAGACAAAGTCAGGGCCAACCACTAGGCAGGTACCATAGGGCAGCCAGTTCTCTGCCCTGCACCCCTGATCAGACCTTCCTTCCTGTCCTTCTGCAAGTGCCATTTAACATTTATCATCCATTGTGGGCACAGCAGGGAAGGGGACTCTGGAAGAGTGGGAGACAAGAGACTCCACCCAGGCCTAGAGAGAGACACCCAGGCCCATTGCAACAGTGGAGAGGTGACAAGACTATCCCTTGGCCAATGCAGGACTTGAGAAGTGCGAAGCTACAGGAGATAGGGCCTTGCCTGTGCCTCTAGGGGATTACCTGGTTAGTCTTTTTAATCCTTTGGCCTTCCACATACCTTGTACCAAACTGGACATCCAATGCCATGACACCTGAGGCCTAAAGACTCTGGTCCCATAGGCATTCCCTAGGAGAACTGGGGTGGAGACAAGTGTCCCCTGTAAGATGACTTCCTTGAATAGGAGATGCTGTTTACCTGCCCTTCCTGGAGCCCAAGGCTTTTTCCCACTGGGAGATGATCCTGAAGAGCAGACGGTCTCCTGGCTTGCCAAGATATCTTGAAAATGCTGTCAAAAGGTCTCAGGGTAAAGCACCCTCTCATTCCATAAGTTCTTAGTCTAAGGCTCTCATCATGACAGACTTGGGACACAGAGGCCACCATTGTCTCCCCATCTGGGGCCTCCAGGAGCTCCACTTCTCTGCTCAGGAGTTCACAGGACTCCAACACCTCTAGGCTCTTGTAGGAGAATAAATAATGCTAAGAGCCAGAAGAGCTATGGGACAAACAGGATGCAGCCCTCTTCCCCCAAAAGCTCCCGGTCTAATAGGAGAACCAGAGAGGCCAGAGTGGCAAGGTGATGTCACACAGCGCTGGGAAGGAGCACCCATCATGTTGTGAGGGTCCGAGGTGAGCAGACCATCACTGGCTCTCACACCCACTCACTCTTGTCTGGCCATTTCCTTGGCCGTCATTTCCTTTGACACATGTCCCTTTCTGGCGCTGGTTCAGCTAGTCACTCGGCGTTCCTTTCTCCTGAGTGGGCCATTATGTTTGACTTTTGGAGGCTTCTGGGCTTTCTGGGTCAAGCTCTGGTCCTTGCCTTTCAGGCCACATGAGGGGCAGGGCCACGGATATTCGGGCTATAGAACCCGGTGGGGTGCCAGTCCCAGTTCACTGAGACCCTTTCTCAGGGCACTGATTCCCTTGGGTCTCTTCTTTCTCGTACACCCCGGGGGGACAGTGTGCTCAGTTTCCTTGCTGCCTAGACATCTCCCCAGGCACAACTCTGAGTCACTGCTGCTTACCCCGGTCTCCAGTGACCATCCCACTGTGCTCAGTTCAACTCTCATGGTCACAGGGACAGGAAGACTAGAGACCACAGGAAACCAAGGCGACTGAGTGATTGTGAGGGGACTATGGTGATGTGCTTTGGAGCTAGGCTTTGCTGGTGAGAAACCTGAGGGCTATGGGGACAGAGTGGACCTACTGTGTGGATGAGGTAACTGAAGGTGGAGGAGGTGAGAAGTCAAAGCCTGACCTAGCTCATCGTGATCATACATCTTGCAGGCAAAGACATCACCTTCTCCTGATACTCAGCTCTTGTGTCTCTCCTTCTCCCATTTCCCTAATCCTTCCCTTCTGGACTGGAGAGTAGGTCAGACTAACAGCCCCTGCCTTCCTGCCCTAGTGGTTTCTTCCTGCTCTCTGTCACCACACTTGGCCCTGGATGGCTCTAAAGGGGGTCAGTATAGTGGGAAGACCTAGGTGGGAAAGAAGTTCAGCTTGGTCGGGATGGAGTGGGAAGTCCAGGAGGAACTGGCTATGGGATGGGATGAGAGAAACCAACAGTAGGCCCAAGGGCCCCCCTCAGGGAGTGGAGGTTCCCCCGGGGAGGCGCCAGGACAGGCGCAGGTGTATTCTACAGTGCACGTGTCTCCAGTGTGGCTCGGAGGCTGGAGACGCGGCCCTGTTGGAGTAACAACTGAAGCCAGAGTCTTCGAAGGGTGGTGGGCTAAGGGAGAAGATGGTATGGTGGGCAAAAGAGGGTGGTGGGGGAGACAGGAGGAGGGCATGGGAGACCCTTCCAGTAGTGCTTGGCTCTTGAGATTTAGGTGGCTCCTTCCACTTGCCCCTTTGTCACCAACTCAACTATAACCACAGCTTCTCGCCTTCCTCACTCTATGTCTCTTCTCCTTGGGGATCTTTCTTGTAGAGTCTCTCCACGTGGGAGGTAGCACCTAGTTGTCTCCAGGGCTGCCCTCACTGAAGCAGGGTCTACCTCCTCTACACCCTGGTCTTTACCCACCCCTGCACCTCTAAAGTGGGGTGAGTAAAAGGCACCTCTCAGGCCAGCAGCAGCAGCAGCTAGAAGTTGAGGGGGTTAGTGGTACAAATTCATCGACCTCTTCCAAGACCAGCTGATTTAGAAATTCTGGGAGTAGGGACAGCACATTGTATTTCAGCAGCCCTCCAGGTGACTCTGGGGTATGTCAAAGTTTGAGAAACACTCAGGGACATCTACAACCACAACCAGTGCCGGAGAAAGGTACCTTCCCTTCCCTACAGCCAGAGTCACTCAGGGCATTGACATTTGAGGTGACTCGATTTGCATCCGAGTTGCCCAATGTCACCTAGCCTCTTCCCTTTCCTTTTGCCTCTGGCTTAGCTCAACCTTGCTATGGGGAGGTCTGTGGCTGCAAGTGTTAGCACACACAGGCAGCTCTTGTAATATTTTCAGGTGACAGGTCTGCTAGAGGCAGCTCTCTGGGCAGGTGGCAGGCGTGGGCGGTGGGGAGGGAAAGGAGCCTTCATCTGCTTCCTCTGTTTTCTGACTTGGTGTCTGGTCAGCTGTGAGGCGCCAGAGAGGAAACTTGGGGTTCTGGGTTTGGGCTTGGGATGGGGACTTTCCTATTCTGAGTCTCAAGGAGTCCCCTTAAATAGTTATACTAAGTGCTCTAACTGAGCCTTGGCTCTGCCTAGGGAAGGCATGCTCTGGGCATAGAGGTAGATGCACTCCCCCATTCTCCAGGATGGAGACACAAAAGGGGCAGGTGGCATCTGCTCCAGACTCCTGGTTTTCCCGACCTTGGTCACTTTCTGGAGCCTCTATTCATGGGTGCACTCCCTTTGTAGGTGTTCTCTTCCCATGTTCGAAGGATGATTCTTGGAGATATGGGGGAGGAGTGGGCAGGGGAGACAGGAGTGGTGGGGGCAGGGAACATGCAGGAAAGAGAAGGAGGGTGGGTGGAGAAGCCTTCTCGGAGAAAGAGCCAGGATGTGGAGGTGGAGAGGACATGGTAAGACAGGAGAGCAGTATGTGACAGATGGACGTAGACTAGGGCATGATGGGGAGAGGCAAACAGGCACTCAGAGGCACCAGAAGAGCCTGGCCCAGGATGAAAAGAAGCAGACAGGCAGAGGAGCTCCAGGGGAGTCTCCCTTTGGAGAAGGATATCAGATTCCATTCTGTGAGGACAGCCTCTAACCTCAGGCCAGGAGGAGACTCAGAGCCAGCAAGATGGATCCGGGAAGATGGTTCCAGGGTACAGTTTGGGTCTTACTCTGGAGTTCGATGTTATTACTTTCTTGTAGGGAGTCCAGGTGCCAGCAGCAGGGAGAGCAGATGGCGGGGTTGTGAGGTAGGAAAGATATGGAGGGTTATAGACTTGAATCCTCTGTCAGTGACCCCTGACTCAAGGCCATCTGTTCCTAATGGTGGTCCCAAAGGGGAGAAGACCAAAGTTTCTGGTCTTCATATGATCTTAGGCTTTTATGAAGGAGTTAGAAGCAATTCAGTCTGGACCCTCTGTTCTCCCCAGTCGAACGCACAAATGCTGATTTAGGCCCAGGCTTCAGAAAACTGGCAACCTCCCAGGTTGCTTAGAAAACCTGGTTCCCCTGGGGAGAAAGACCAGCACAGGGCAATGGCGCTGTCTGCGGTGCTGATGGCGATCACAGCCTGTATCAGCAGGTACAGAACCGCAGGTAAGGGACAGAGAGCAAAAGGTCTCTGTCTGTCCTTCTGCCTACGTCCAAAACCCACCACTGACCCTCCTCCCATCTTCCTGCCCATCCACTCACCCACCCATCTACCTTCCTTCATGTTCCTATCTCTTCACCCATTTCCCTGTCTACCCACCTATCATCCATCCATCTACTGATCTTTCTCATCTGCTCATCTGTTTGCATACCCACCATCGCCCAGTTCCCCACATCATCATCTACCTATTTTTCCACCCACTTGCCCATCTACCCATACATGCATACATACATACATACATACATACATTCATCCATCTATCCTTCTACCCATCCATTAATTCAAGCATACACCCATCCATTCACTTACCCATTCACCCATACATTTATTCACTTGTCCATCCATCCATCCATCCATCCATCCATCCATCCATTCATCCATCCATCCATCCATCCATCCATCCATCCATCCATCCATCCATCCACTCATCTTTCCATCCATCCATTCACCTATCTACCCATCTACTCACTCACTCACCCATCCACCCGCCCACTCATTTATCCATCCATCCATTTATCCACCATTTGCCTGCTTTTTCAACCTACCAGCTCATCCTCATCAAATCCCCCCCCACAAAAAAACCCCCACAGAACTAGAGATGTAGCAGAGTGGAAAGACCCTTTTACATTAAGGAGGAAACCAAGGTCCAGAAGAGGAAAGGGGTGTATTCAAGGCCACATGGAGCCTCTGTTGTCAGTCTGGAACAGGACTGGAAGTCATTGTTCTTGTCTATACACCACAGGCTCTCCCCTGGGGTCTGGGAAATTGCCTGCTTGTTATGCCGATATTTGGTGTTTGTTCACAAAAGCTGTAAGGACAGGAAACACGACTGCCTCTGTGTCTGTGCACACGTGCTATGCCCCACCCCCGTGTGTGTGTGTGTGTGTGTGTGTGTGTGTGTGTGTGTGTGTGTGTGTGTTTGCATACTCCTAAGTATTAGTTCTGACTATACTCATTAAATGTTTGGCTGAATTTCTCTGTGTGTGCATATATGAGCCATTTACATGGAGGTGTGAGCTAAGGTGTACACTTGACAGCCTGTATATGTGGCACACGGTGGGGTGTGTGAGGGGGGGAACAGACAGACTTGTGGGTAGAAATGGCTATGCTTTTTTTCTCCCTTGTCTTTTGAGAGTCCTGGGGTGCTAACCCTGTTTGAGGCTGGCTCCCTACTGTGCCTCCATTTCAGGAATTGCCCCATTTCCTATTCACAGCTGCTCCTTCCCCCAAGGCTGCAGCTCTGCCCAGTGCCCAGGCTGGGTTCTAACGTAACTCCCCTCCCCCAGCTGACGGAGGTTAAGTTACACTCAGGCCTGAGTGGAGGAATGGGAGGGAGGGTGGAAGTGGCATTTGAGCGAGCCGTGCAGGTTTCTCTGAGTGCCAAGCCGGAAGCGGCCTGTCTTCCTCAGTGGTTCCTGCAGCTAACACCTCATTCTTGGGCAGGTCAGACTCCAAAGCAGACGGAGAGATGGCTGCCAGGCCTGGGGCCTCCACTCCACTAGTCTGTATCCTACTTACTTGGCCAAGGATGGAGAACCCCTCCTTGCTGGTGCCCCGACTCTCCCCAAGTCATCTTTTCTCATCCCCACCCCACGCTCACCCCCACCGCCATTTTCCCGCCCTTGGCCTAAAATTCCACAGAAAAATGATCAATCAGAACAAAGGCCAGACAACTAGCAACCAAATGGAGTAAAGGACAGCTCACAGCATCCACCAATCAAAGCAAAGGGCAGGTTGAGGAGCTGGCCAATCAGAACAAAGGACACACTGATCTCTCTAAGCCCTTGGGGTGGGAGATAGGAGTTGGGTGCTGAATATGCTCAGATAGGGTGGGAGATCTGGAGGTTTGGGTAATTTCTGGTCCACCACAGATGGGTCATTGTTTCTCTTTAAGCCTCAGTTTCTCCATCTCTCAAATGGGGAGATACCTACTGTAGCCCGTGGCTTCAGAAACTTCTCTTGCATGTAAGGATTGCTCCATTGCATTGGCTGACACTCCTGTTTCCCTAGCACACACATGGCAGATGTCATAAAAGCCAGACCCTTCCCAGGTCCCTTTTTTGCCCATTCTCCTGCCTCTAGGAGGTCTACATGGACACCAAGACCTGGAGCCTTGTCCTTAAAGCTCCATTCGAGACTGTGGGTCAAGAAAAAAAAATTTTTTAAGATTTTCAGGGTATGGGCTCTTCCCTCTGTGGTCTTCAGCCTTAGCCTTGGGAGCACATAGTAGTCTAGACAGTACTGTGTGAGCAGGCATTGGAGGGAGGGGTGTCTCTGGTCTGTGCTCCATGAGGAAGTAACTGTTGCCATGAGAACCTAGAAAGGACTGATGACATGCTGGGTGTCTTCAAGGATAGGCTCTGATGTAAGGGCGGCTCTGACGCTGTGCAAGCTGCACCTGAGAGCTGCGAGCAAGCAGATTTAGGGACCGTGTTGTCTGGAACCAACTGCTTCCAGTGTCCAGAGTGGATAGACATCAGCCATGACCTACATGTGGTACACCCCTGACAGTGGGAGAGACCAAAGCAAGGCCTGGGCGGGGAAGGCAACACTTAACTATTGCCCTTCCCACTGGGAAAACCGAGCGTGTGTGTGTGTGTGTGTGTGTGTGTGTGTGTGTGTATGTGTGTGTGTGGCCGCAACCAAGGAGCCTTGACTGTGGCATTTGGAGCTGACTCCAGGCTTCACGCAGACCCCAGTACAGGACTGTCCTCGGCAGCCTTTCTGTCAGGTAGCATTTGGCTCATTCTTGACCACCCTTAGGGAAGGGAAGCCAGTACCCCAGCCCCTTTATGTAGTGGCCTCAGCCTTCGCAGTGTGGCTGTGCTGGAAAAAGGCCCCCTAATATTCCATTGGATTGTGCTGACTTCTGTAAAATCCTTTGGGCCCCTTCAGTGGCCACAGAGTTTAATCTTCCATTTTAGGGTGTCTGAGGACGGTGTCTGACAACAGAGAAGTGTTAATCTGGGCCTCCATGCGCCATCCAGTCTTAGCTATATGCTGAATTTGGTTTCCTAACTCCTACCTTGAAAGGGTCATATTGAGAAATGGATCAGTGGTTAAGAGCACTGATTGTTCTTCCAGGGGTCCTGAGTTCAAATCCCAGCAACCACATGGTGGCTCACAACCATCTGTGATGAGACCTAGTGCCCTTTTCTGGTATGTCTGAAGACAGCTACAGTGTATTTATGTATAATAAATAAATAAATCTTTTTTAAAAAAGAGTCATATCATTTGGATAAATCTCATCTTGTTCTTATCTGGGACAAAAGGAATGAGGATGGTCTAGCCACATTTAAAATGTGAGGAATTTGCACACCCCCTATTTGGGCTAACAACTTTCCATGAATATAACTCTGCTGTTTCAGCGTTTTTGTCTTTACCAGCTACATGCATTCTATGGGGTCCTCCAAGAACCTCAGCTCAACATTGTTTTCCTAGGAATGGGGCCCAGACAAGCCATGCCTCCTCCGTCCCGTAGTTACTAGATTTGTTTTCTGAACACAGGCCCACAGGGAAGACATCAGGAAGGGCTTCCAAGGGTTGGGGAGAAGGCACAGCTGAGTGGATACGGTGTGAGTCACCATTCTGCCTTGGCCTTGCTCCCCTGTTCCGTTACCTTTCTCTTTGATCCCCAGTGGCTCTGGCCAAGTTAATAGAGCAAGAAGAAGAGACCTTTGTTGTCTCAGTTCCGGCTCTCCAAGGACGAGGCCTATTCCTGGGAGGGGAAGGCTAGGAGGCAGTCAAGGCTGACTTTGCCTTCCCTGCCTGCAGTGGCTTAAGTCTGTTGTGCCTTTTGTGCTCAGCTGCCCCCAGCTCCCATGCTGGCTGCTTTCCACCCAGCCCTAACTCAGCTGAAACTGGGGTATAGCCACAGTTCCCCCAACATAGAGATACCAGACTTGCTGCTTTCCTACAGACAGGAAGCCTATGTTGACTCTTGGCTTGACTTCATAACTCACTGTGAGGCCTTCACTATGCATCTGGCCCATCTCGAAGCCTCGGTTTCCCCATATGCAAGGCAAGGGAACATGGGCAGTCTTTGGCCTTAATACTTAATGGAGTCTGATGCTCTAAGCTCAAGCGTCTAAATCTTGGGCTCACCTCATAGTCCTGGACCCAGGACTCTGCCTGGGCCACCAGGCAGAAAGAACCATTTCTACTCTTTCCTCTCTTACAGGATGCTTTGCTGAGCCTGGGCGCCGTCATCGACTTTGCTGGCCTGCGACAGGCTGCCAAGGATGCCCTCTCAGCCGTGCTCCCCAAAGTGGTAGGTGTCCTCCCTTCCTGCCCTCCTCTCTCAGCCTTTGTCCAGCTCTGGGCTTACCGTGACAGACCTTCATTCGGGTTTGGGAACATATATAGCTGGGGAGATTGAGGATAGACATGAAGGAGAACTTCCTGGATATCAGATCTTGGAGGCCCTAGAGGACTCACTCTTAATATGTGAATCTAGTATTGAATTAAAGCAGGAGGCTGGAAAGATGGCTCAACAGTTAAGACAAATGACTGTTCTCCCATAATTTGTGAGCTCAGTTCCCAGCAATCACATGGTAGCTTACAACCATCTATGTGATCCAATGCCTTCTTCTGTCTGGCAAGCAGGCATACATTGCAGAGAACTCATACATAAAATAAATAAATCTTTTTAAAAAAAAATGTAGAGGGCTGGAGAGTTAGCAGTCTTTAAGCCTCTCTCTGTCCCATCACAACACTATGAGGGGTACGATAGGTCAAGGGGTCACCTGAACTCTGAGCGCTTTGTTGGGGGCACTATATACCGTCCTTGCCCTTAGGACTGCTGGCTCCAATAGCCATTGCTCATTCTTTAAGCAGGAGGCTGATGAACCAGCGCCTCAGAGTCAGAGCAGCAGGCCACAACGGTGCCAGCTGGAGGGATACAGGGAGCTTTGAAGAATAGACTTTGTATCAACTTAAGGAGCATGGAAGACTTCCTGGAGGAGGAAAGGTCTAAACTAAGTCCCTTTGAACATCCTCTCCCGACTCTACACACCAGCAAAGGCAGCTTTGGTTTCAGGAAACATCCCTGGTGATGGATGAGCCTTCAGAGGCCCAGAGAGGGAGGGTATTTCACCAAGGACACACAGCATGACAAGGACAAATGGGGCTTGGCATGTATGCACCCCTATTCCCTGTCCTCAGCTCTGTCTTCCCCAAACCTCCTAGAAGTTCAGCGCCTCAGAGGAGGGCTAATGACTGAGCTTTATTGAGCGTGAAATTGGTAGGAAGTGGGTGGTGTGTTGGCGCCCAAAAATAAATCCTTTGGGAGAGGGCTGTGACTGAGACAACATCTGCCCTGGGGTGGAGGAACATCTGGAGGGTGAGGGTGAAGGAGGCTGGCAGGTCAGAGTCTGTGGGCCTGCCCTGCAAGTCTTGAGTGGTGTGTGTGTGTGTGTGTGTGTGTTAGAGGGAGGTTGTGTGTGATTGGCCTGGTGCCCAGCTAACTACAACCTAAAGCTGAGGCTGAGATGACAGCTGAAGTCTAAGAGGCAGTGAGATGCTACTCTAGGGGCCAGTGGTGGGCTGGGGGAGCCCAAGCCCGGGGGAGCCGCTGCTTGGCTGTAGGGAGGGCTGGGCCCCGGGAGGTGGGGGCTGGGAGAGGAGGAGAGCTGCAGCACCTGGCTTCCTCATCAGCACCCATTGTGGCAGGCAGCCCCAGTGCAGATGGTGCTGATGTGTACGAAACGCAAAGCAACCCTCCTACCCAGTAAACTCGGCTAAATTTAACCAGGATGGCTGAGCGTGAGGGTGGAAGGCGCGGACATGTGGAAGTGAAGGGCTCCTGCCCCCGCCACCCAAGGCTGCTCACCTTTCTTTGTGGAGAGGATGGACCCGTGGACACTGAGTGTCCTGCTAGGTTCTCAACTTGTTTCAGCCAAAAGTAAAAAATAAAAACAAACAAACAAACAAAAAAATTCCAAAACCAAACCAAAACACCCAAAAACAAAACAGAAAACTCTCCAGAGCTCCTGATCGGTTAATGGAGAGGGGGCAGGGTAGAGATGAGGGGTAACAGCTCTCTCAAAGTGGCCTTAGCAAGACTGCCACAAGTCCTCAGCCAGCTTTAGCTACACAGTGAGTCTGAGGCCATCCTGAGCAACATGAGAAAGCTTGTCTCAAAAACAAAAATACCTCAAACAAAACCCAATTCGAGCTTAGAGACCTTTCACCGGGGCCAAAGGGGCTCTGGACCTGGCCAGAGGCTGCTCCTACCCTCCTTGGTCCTGTGATCCCTACCTCATGTTAGGACAACTGAGCCCAGTTCAGTGTCACGGGAGGTCATGGTAGGGAATCCCCTGTAGAATATACAACGGCCACAAAAGCAACTGGCAGGGCTGTGGCTTCTCAGTCTGCTGAGGATCCCACACTTCCTGAGGGAGAGCCTTCAACAGCTCCCCCTGAAGCCTTCCCTGCCACCCTCAGCAGAAAGGATTCCTCAGCTTCCAGGGAGAGTGTAGCCGACACTCATGGGGATTGGCCAGGACCTCTAAGGGTCCCCATGTAGGGAAGTAGATCTTTGTCTGTGCGACGCCAGCTTCTGCCAGGACAAGGCTTGCAGTTGAGACTGGTCTGTCCTAGGGAGGGAGGATCTTGGAACCAAAGACCCGACAAACTTCCAGCCAGTGCTTCCAGCTCACTGTGAGCAATGGTTGATCTAAAACGTGAATTTACTGTGTCTGCCCCCAGCGTTCTAAGGCCCTCCAACCTCAGCCCTCCATACCCCACTCCCCTTCACCTCACTGTATGTTCTGAAATGCTCCTTGCTCCCTGTACCACTTGGCCTTCCTGTGCTGGTCAGTTCCGAGACTCATCCACATCCCAACTGTGGCCAGTCATAGCTAAAAGACTGCCTCTTCTAGGAAGCCCTCCAGAGTCCCACAGATTACAAGCACGGTGCCCTGGCTATATTTTCTTGGCTTGGATCACCGGGTTATTGGAAGCAGGGAGCATCCTAAGCCAGTGTAGCCTGAATGCCATACCAAGTATGGCTTACCAAATGCCTGAGCCTGGAGTTCAAGGTTTGGGTGTGATTGGCTCACACTGTGGACTGAGTTGCAGACCCATGGATCTCTGCCAGCTCAGAGCCCCTTCCCAAACTACCAAGTTCTGGCTCCCAGGCCCCCATGGCCTTGCCATGGGCAGATTAGGGCTGAGCAACCTCTCTGGAGAGTCTCACAAGTGCCTTTGGTTCTAGGAAACCGTCTACACCTACCTGCTAGACGGGGAGTCCAGGCTGGTGTGTGAGGACCCTCCTCATGAATTGCCACAGGAAGGAAAAATCCGGTAAGTCAGTTTCTGCCCATCCTTTGCCCTCTGGCACTGCCGAGAGATCTCAGGGTTGAGGCATCTTCTAAGATCATCTGGTCGACCCCCAACTTCAGTCTACCTGCCTGGTGGGTCCCCTCAGAAGTAATATGTCCTCCTGTGTTGGGGCTGTATTGAGTGGGATGGGTTCTCTCTTCATAGAGTCTTTGTCACAGAATTTCTTTTCTTTTAATACAAAGTTTCACAGTGTAGCCCAGGCTAATTCTGAACTTACAGTCATCCTCCTGCTTCAGCCTCCCAAGTGCTGTCATTATAGATGGGATCCACCATGTCCAGCTCCCGTAGAGCTCTTCTAGGTCCCCGTGGCTTCTTAGAGTGGAGTGGAGGGGGTGGGTGGAAGGGGGCTGCAGGAGGGGTGGGTGGAAGGGGGCTGCAGGAGGGGGTGGGTGGAAGGGGGCTGCAGGAGGGGTGGGTGGAAGGGGGCTACAGGAGGGGGTGGGTGGAAGGTGGCTGCAGGAGGGGTGAGTGGAAGGGGGCTGCAGGAGGGGGTGGGTGGAAGGGGGCTGCAGGAGGGGGTGGGTGGAAGGGGGCTACAGGAGGGGGTGGGTGGAAGGTGGCTGCAGGAGGGGTGGGTGGAAGGGGGCTGAAGAATCTCAGTGCCAACCCCAAGAGGCCATGATCATTACCCATGAGGCTTGGGCTTAGGATCCCAGTACACCTGGGCTGCAGGAACACACAGTGGCAGCTTCCTGTACCTAAGATTAGAAGTTTCTGGACCTCTACTACCTAAGTTCAAATCCCACCTCCCTGTGTACCAACTGCGTAACCTTATGAAGACCAGACGTCCTCTGTCGTGTGGTTCCACTTTGCTTTGCTCTTTGGAGACATGGTGGTGGCAGTAGTGTTTATGGGGATGTTAGGAGAATTAAGTGATTGTGTGTCATCTGCTATGGCTATCAGAGCCCAGAGCTCAGCACCTGTTGGTCCCTGATACCTCTGAGCCCAGTGAGTTCACCTGCCTCATCTTCCCAGTAAAGATGCATCGAGAGACATGTTGAAGATCACAAGCCAGTCGTGAGACCAAGCTGGGCCCAAGACACAGGTCTCCATGGGGGTGGGGAGGTGACAGGTCTGGGTGACCCATCCTTGTTATCTAAAGACTGTGGGAGCAATGAGTGAGGAGCAGAGGGGCGTCGTGGTTGCAATGCAGTGAAGCTGATTTCAGAAAGCTGTGCTGTTTCGGTTCAGCCTGCAGCTCTTTCGACAGTGCCAGAGTTGCTACCCTGCCAACTCTTAGTCATGGAAGTCCTGGGAGAAGTCTGTCTGGAGATGCCAGCCTCATGGTCCTGGATCTTTTTTGGTCCCTGATACCCTGGGTTCTAGGACGGTGGCCCCGCCACCAGCCCTGAGCCTGTCCTCTCCCTTGTTCTGCCACAGATCTTTGAGGTGGGGGAGGGCTGACACTTTCCCTTTCAGTTTCTGCTCACAACTTCTCCCTTAGAGGGCTACAGGGAACAAAGCCACAGCCCCTTGTAGCCTGTGTCCTATCTGGGGGTTTTTGCATGGTGACAACAGTGGTACTTCCGTCATCATTTGGAGGTGCAACCACTTTTAAGCAGTACTGGTAATTGAACCCTAACCCCATGCATGCTGGGCTCTACTGAGTTCATCCTCCAGTGCACATGCTTGGACGTTTATTTTGTGACAGGGTCTCAGTAATTGGCCCAGGCTACTGGCCTAGAATTCACTCTGTGGCCTGAGCTAGTCTCACTGGTTTTCATCTCCTGCCTCAGCCTCCTGAGTAGCTATACCACAACTAGGCCAGATTTTTTGAATCTTTTAAAAGATAAGAAAGCTGGGCTGGGCTGTGGGGGCACATGCCTTTAATCCCAGTACTCGGGAGGCAGAAGTAAGCAATTTCTGTGAGTTTGAGGCCTGGTCTACAGAGTGAGTGAGTCCTAGGACAGCCAGAGCTACACAGAGAAACCATGTTTCAAAAACCAACCAACCCAAAAAAGCTGCTATGTGTGTTTCTTTTCTCCCTGAGCCAGTCCCTCTCACCCCCTGCCTGTTCCAGGAAGTCTCCCAGCAGTCAGGGAAGGCATTCCTGGGGGCTTGAGAAGAGATGTGCAGAATGGCAGGCTCAAGGGACAGGTTGGAGCCTCCCGTGGAGCTTGCTCTTTCTGATGCTCCTGGCCCTGCTCCTGTCGGGGGTTGGTGGTATCTGCAGTGCGGCCGGTTAGCAGCCTCGTCAGCATCCTCTGCATATCAAGTAAAGCCAGCCGTTGGGAAAGACAATTAAAAGTAACCGTTCAAATGCAATTATTTCCAAATACATCGAGACGGGAGGATAATGCCTACTGGGATAGAAAAAAAAAAAAAAAAAAAAAAAAAAACCTAGGGATTCCAGAAGTCAGAAAGAGCAAATGGGTAGAGGACTGGCATCTCAGAGCACAGAATTTAGGGCACACTCAGGCCAGTAAGCACTAGGAGTAAGGTCTCGAGCTAGCACCCTCTTCCCTTATCTGTTCTGCCTTACCCGTACTTGTGTCTGGTGTATGGGACCTCAGTGAGCTCAGGGCCACCACTAGGGCTGATGGGCCCAGGGGTGGTATGAGCCCTATTCTCGAGTTTTCCCAGCAGAGTGAAGAGTGAGATCCAGGCATGTGGAAGGCAGATGAGCCTGGATTCTAGCCTAGCCGTATGCCTGCCCAAACGAAGACCGACCTTGGTTGATCTTGAGGAAATGAGTTTCCCTTTGACCTCAGTCTCTTTTTCTTTGAAGTGGGTGGGACTGGGGGGACAGGCTTCTCTCAAGTATGACCATCAAGACACAGTGGAGGCAGCTGCCTGTGTGCGGCTACGTGGGCGGCGGTGGGGGAGGGGTGATCCGGCAGGAAACAGAGCTTTTGGTGGCAAACAGCAGCAGGTGTGACTGGAGGCTGGGTCGGAAAGGAGCTATGGTGGTGTTAGGGAGAGGCAGGGTGGAGCTCTGTCCACTCCGAGGGCGCTCACAGCACGCCAGTCAAGGAGCTCAAGTATGGTTCGCCTTTCTGTCTTCCCAGGCTTGTTCTCTTTGCTCCCACATTAATCCTTCCCTGCTCATCTTCCGAGGGTCAGCAGCACCCATTTCATGAGACGCGCACAAGGGATTCCCTGCCGATGAGGAAGAGCCAAGCTTCACAATAAGGGGCTGGTCACCATAGCATTCCCAGGGAGAGTCTGTCCACAGTGGGGTTTGGGACTGGCAAGCAGGACGCTTGGGCTTCAGGGCGTTGTTGCTGTGATGACAATCCTATTGCTTTCTCCCTGGCCTCTGTAAAATGATGAGGTTGGTCCGGCCCCGAATTCTACTGGCTTTACCAGGAATTCTGGTTTGGAGAGGAGAGAAACCCTGAGGCTCTCCACCCTGGTCTCCTGGCCTGTCTGAGACCCTGACCAGGCAATTATCTTGGCATCCCAAAACCTCAGCTTCCCCACTGCCTTCCAGCTGTCACTTGGGCATAGCCTTGGCTACCATTGGCAGGGCACTTCCTCATGGCAAACCTGGTCTTTTCTCATGGCAGAATCCGGGTGTCCATCTGGTTTGTCTTGGAGAACACTGACTGTCCGTTCCCATTTCTGGAGTCTCATTGTGGCGGAGGAGAGCCAGGTGCTGGCCTAGATCTTAATTTGTCTTCAAGAGAGAGATGAAAGGTCATAGAAATTAGCGCAAGGCTCAGGGAGGGATGGAGGGATAGTGGAGAGAAGATCAGTGAGAAGGTGGAGTTTAGTAAGGGGTTCAGTGAGAAGAGGGGGTTCAGTAAGGGGGTTCAGTGAGAAGAGGGGGCTCAGTAAGGGGGTTCAGTGAGAAGAGGGGCTTCAGTAAAGGGGTTCAGTGAGAAGGCAGGGTTCAGTAAGGGGGTTCAGTAAGAAGATGGGGTCCAGTAAGGGGGTTCAGTGAGATGAGGGAGTTCAGTAAAGGGGTTCAGTAAGAAGGCGGGGTTCAGTAAGGGGGTTCAGTGAGAAGAGGGGGTTCAGTAAGGGGGTTCAGTGAGAAGATGGGGTTTAGTAAAGGGGTTCAGTGAGAAGGCAGGGTTCAGTAAGGGGGTTCAGTAAGAAGATGGGGTTCAGTAAGGGGGTTCAGTGAGATGAGGGAGTTCAGTAAGGGGGTTCAGTGAGATGAGGAAGTTCAATAAGGGGGTTCAGTGAGAAGAGGGGGGCTCAATGAGAAGTCAGGGTTCAGTAAGGGGTTCAGTGAGATGATGGGGTTTAGTGAAGGCATTAGGTTCAGTGGGAAGGTGAGGTTCAGTAAAGGGGTTCGGTGAGAAGGTGGGGTTCAGTAAGGGGGTTCAATGAGATGATGGGGTTCAGTGAGATGATGGGGTTCAGTGAGATGGTCTAGGGGATAGTCTATCATGGCAGAGAAGGCATGGCAGCAGGAACAGGAGGCAGCGGGCCACACCGTATCCACCGTCAGTAAGCAGAGAAGAGGGGATACATGAACCCAGCCAGCTTTCTTTTTTTATTCAGCATGAGATCCCAGCCCACGGAATGTGCTACCCACATTTAGAATGAGTCTTCCTATATTAATTAACCTAATCCAGAAAATGCCTCACACGCATGCCCAGAGACTTGTCTCCAAGGTGATTCCAGACCCTGTCAAGCTGACAGTCAATATATACCACCACAGAGGCTGAGTGAGGGGGCAGGGATCAGCAAGGGACAAAAACTGAGTGATGGCATGCAGAACAAGTAAAGTGGGGTGGGTTGGGGTGACAGAGGCTCAGTGAGGACCACAGCGAGGGGGGCGGGGCCCAGTGGGGATGAAGGGTCAGTAAGAAGAAGGGATCAGAGTTGAATGAGTCAGGGAGAAGTTGGAATTTGTAGAAAAGGGCTAAGAGTGAGCTCAGTATGAGACTGGGGTGCTTGGTTAGAGCTGGGGCTTAGTGGGGCTTGGAAAAGGAGGGCTTTCAGTGTAAGAGCAGGTATGGGCAGATCTCAAAAGGAGGAGACCAGAGAAGGATGCAGGAGCTCCAGGAGGTGGAAAGGACCTGGACACGTGGCTCTTCCAGGCTGTTGACCTTACCCACACACAGCTTCCCCCTCAATTCTCTCTCCATTAAACAAATAGTTGTTAAAGGAACGGAACTGTCATAAACTCCACGCCCGTTCCTCTCTGCGCTCTGTGCCCATCTGTCTTTTTCTTCAGTGGGACAGGCCATGACCACCCTGGCACCAAGACTGTGTGCATCACTGGCGTTCAGTTTGGGCAGCTGGGTTTGCGGTGGTTGAGTCCCTTGCCCCCTGTCCCCAGCACCAGCCTGGGAGATAGCAGGGAGGAAGTAGGAGGAGCTCGGAGATCTAGCCACAGGCAAGCCTCTCCCAGGGTGGGGGAGCCCCCATCTCAGCACCCTTATTTATAGTCTGTGGGCATTTGTGGATCATTCAAGCAGTGCATATTCTGGGAAGGATGTGATCAAGAAAGCAGGCACCATTGGAGTGTGTGTAACATCCCCGCATCTGAGCTGTATGCTGTGACAGGACCAGGGGAAGACAACTCTGAGCAAGGTGCCAAAACTTCCTTAGAGTTCTGGATTTGAGGAGGCCATGGTGTTTGCTGAGGGCATGGTTCTAGTCAGGGCTGCACTGTACTGTCATGGCCTGGCTCTCCCCTTTGGTCCCAAGGCCACTGAGACTAGATTTCCGGTGTCAGATATTCTTTCTCTAGTGAGAAGTCCACCCAGGTAGACAGCTTGAAGGATCTGAAACAAAATTCAGTCGTGTCTTTTCCTGCTCAAATTTCTGTCTGGGTTTCCTCTGTCTCCGAATCAAACCCAGCCCCCCAGGGCCCTGGCTCCCTTTGGCTTTGCCTTCCACCGTCCGGCCAAACCTGCTTTCTTGTGATTGTACTCTCTAGCAGACATATGTCACCCTTCCCTTTGAGCCTTCATATATTCTGTCCCCTCTGCCTGCTCATCTAGCCCATCTGTCTGGATGACCTCTGTGTGTCCTTCAGGACCCAGGAAACCTTTTCTACCCCACTTCCAGTCCATATGAGGATGGATTGGGCATGCTCTTCATCTTTTTGTCATGGCTCTGGTACCTAACTCCACTGTGGCTCTGTATGTCCTTCTCTACATGATGCTAGTGTCCCTGAGTCAGGCATGAGTCCCACCCTTCATGTCAGCTCCCTCTGCTGAAGCTGACCCAGAAGGGCCATATAGGAGACTGCGGTGTGTATCCATGAGACCTCTTGTCTGGGAAGTACATTCTCGTTCTGTTAAGGAGGACAGTTAGAAACCCAGGTAGGAGGCCAGTGACTGGGTTAGAGTATCTCCACTGAGGCTGGGCAGTAGCTTGGAATAGAGAGTGGGGTACAGCTGTGAGTGACACATAGGGAACAACTCATCAATTACTGAAGGGAGCTAAGGAAAGACAGCTAGGGCAGTCTACAGATGAGTCACAGGAGTTTTGACAGGGAAGAAGCTAGAGGAGACACACCCAGGCTAAAATATCTTTTTGCACTTCAGGGACATCCAGGGTGTCCCTGGTACCTCCAAGTAGCCTTGGGGTTTCTGGAGTCTGGAGCTGTGAACCAGATCCAGAGACGTGTGAGGCCACGTGCACAGGATCCTGGGGGCAAGTGGCTCTGGAGGTAGAAAGTGGGATAGTGTGGGCTGGTGGGTGAGCTTCCGGAGTTTACTGACCATCAATGTGGGGAGCATCACCCCATTGTCGCTTCCTACTTGTCTGGGGCCAACTAGCATGGTGGGGTTTGAGACTCCCAAATTCCCCAGCCTTCATTGATTTGGTCAAGAGGAAAGATAGCTCCCGATGCGCTTCTGCCATCCTGGTTTCAAGCAGTTGGAACAGCCCAGGCTCTGGATGTGAAGGGCAAGAGATGACCTGCTGACTTGGTGACTTGCAGGCCACCCCTCCCTTTTCCTCATCTAATCTGTGGTGTATTCCTTTAATGACCCAATTGCACGCTCCAGAGTCCCAGCTTGTCTCTGTCCAGTTCTTATGAACACAATACGTGGAAGTTTCGTGAGAGATGAGGAACCCAGGGCAATTAATCATCAGGGAGTGACATTTGGTGAAAAATCAGGTGCTTAATTAAGCAGGAAGAGCCAAAGGCCTGGGGGAAAGATGGTGTTTGTGGAGGGCAGAGAAAAATCTTCTTCATACAACCAACCTCTCTAGCCTCAGTTTCTAGCCTCCACATGTGCCCTGCTTGAGGCTCACATACCACATGCCTCTGGTATTGTCCAAGCATAGTGATTAAAGCCAAATCTGGTACCTGCTGCTCGGGTTCAAAGCTTCCCTCTACCACTTATTAGCTATGTGATCACAGATAGGTTGCTTAACCTGTCTGGACTTTAGCTTCTACTTCAAAATGAAGATGGCAATAGTTTTTAACCCCTAGAGATGTTAAGGATTCTGAGTCAATATGTGATGGTTAACCTTCACTGCCAAATTGTTTGGAGTTTGGAATCACCTAGGAGACACTGGTCAATGTCTATGTGCAGGTGTTTCCAGAGAGCATTAGCAGGAAACAAAAATCTACTCTGCCTGTGTGTGCTCGACCCTAGCATCTGTCTTTCTCTGCTCCCTGACTGTGGATACAATGTGACCAGTTAACTCACGATCCTGCTGTAACAAATGGAGCTGCTTTCACCACCACACCTACCTCAGCCATGATAGCACAACACCACCCTGTGTGCTCAGACAAGCCCTTCCTTCTTTAAGTTATTTTTAATGTGTATTTTGTCACAGAAAGAAAAAAGTCTAATTGGTACCAGAAGTGGGGTCACTGCTGTAATAAACCTGACCGTATGGTTTGTAGGTCTTTAGAACTAGGTGCCTTGTGGGAAGGATTGGGATATTTTGGGGGCTGGAGGCTAGAGAAGCTCTAGAGGGTTATAAAAGGAGCTTAACAGACAATTCTTGTGTTTGTTTGGAAGACCGGAATTCCAGTGTAAATGTTATCAGTACAGTTATGTCTCACAAGGTTTTTCAATAGGGATGAGGAATCTATTGGGAACAGGACAAGAAGGCATTTGTTTTATATATGATCTGAAAACACTCAGGTTGTGTCCTAGGTATTGCTCATTGCACCTATAGAGATTTATAATGAAAATTCAAAGAAGAGAGATGTGAAAATGTGCAACTTATCAAGGGAAGGGATGTGAATGCAGTTGTAGACATAGTGAATGTCGAAGGTGTCTACAAGTCCAAGAGATTTGTACCATTAAACAGAAACATTGTGCTTTGCACTGAACCAATAGAAAATGTGGTCTGAGGGCTCTTGAAAGCTCTAGCTTTTAAAAATGTGGATTTGTTGAAGGAAAAGACTGAATAGAGGATGTCACCAGAGGTTCTCAGCTCAAAACAACCGACTAGGGAAACTTTTTTTTTCTAGTGGAGTCACCAAAGTGCACAGAGGTTAGAGGTTAGTTACCACTGCTGTGGTAGCAGTGGGCCAGACTAATGTCATCAGCTGATATCAGAGCTCCAAAATGTCATCCGTCATGTATCAGTTTGGCACATGTAAAATATAAGAGTCATAGGACCATGTAGGCTTGAACCAAGGTTCCATAAAGCCTCTGGGCACAGGAAATGCTTTCCAGGGTCAGATTCCCTGCAAGGAGGTCCTGGGAGGCCATTGCATGACATTTGAAAATGAAGCCCATGTTTTAAGGAGACCTTATAATGTTGAAGATGTGAGGATTATCCACCAAGAAAAGCATCAGGCATGAAGCTGAACCAGTGCAAGGAAAGGATATGTTTGCTAAGGGTGGCTGAGCTGGAGGGGTGGATAGATGCTAGAGCTTTGAGATCTGTGGCTTGCTTTGCAAGTACCCAGTCTCGTTTTGATCTGACCTTTCTTTGCTAGGTGTCCTTTGTCCTTCCTTTTGGAACGGGAAGGCTTATTCTATGCCACTGTATATTGGACATATGTGAGTTGCTTTTTTGATTTTACAGTGGCGTACAGTTCAGAGGTTGCCTTGAACTTCAGGTAAGATCTCAGAGTTTGGGCTTTTGAACAGTGTTAGGATTTTTGAGAACTTTTACATATAAAGTGCATACATTTTCCATTGTAAGGTGGCCTTTGAGGACCAAAGGAAGAATGATTTAAAGTGATGTGTTTAGGTAGCAGGTGGGCTTGTGATGGTTAATCTTCATTGTCAGCTCAACTGGATTTGGCATCACCTAGGAGACACACCTCTGATGTGTCTGTGGGATGTTTAACTAGAGGGAAGGCCCGCCCAGAACAGGGACCATGCCACCCCATGGTCGAGGATGCAAAGTCAGTTTAAAGAGAAGCCAATGAGAAGCCAAGATGACCACTAATTTTCCCCCCTGCATCCTGACAATGGACGCCTCACACTCCCATGGCCACGCCTAGAGCTGCCCTCACTGCCTTCCCTCAAACCGTGAACCAAAAGAAGCCCTTCCTTCCTTGAGTTGTTTTTGTCGAGGGTTTCATTACAGCATCAAGAAAAGTAACTGGTACACCATCTATGTAAGTGCATGGTCTGATATGACTGTGCTGGTGCAGGGAATGCCCAGTGACTGTAACTAGGCTGGTTCCTGCCGTGTCTCCCTCTCGTGCTTAGCACTAAAGCTTGTTGAACAAACGGGAGACTTGTACTCTCCTCAATTTCAGTTCCTCCTGGGATGCTCAAGTAGATCTCTCACCTAAGGTCAAGGATTTGACTTGACACCCCTAACCGTGAGCCCTGGTGTTCTCCTGCTTTCTATTACCTGTGGATCTGCACTGGGCTGTATGCATACATCTTTCCCACATCCACCAGCCAGAGACATGGAAGGCTAGGCCGTGGCTTCCTGACTTTTTACACGGGACATGGGTGGGGCAGGCGAGGATCAGGGTCCTGCTCTCATTTTGACCTTCCTAGTGTCATCTTGAGGCAAAGCATCCAGAAAGGTGGTTCTTTACCTTCCTAGTGTTGCAGCCCTTTAACACAGTCCCTCATGTTGCAGTGACCCTAAACCATAAAATTATTTTCACTGCTACTTGGTAAATGTAATTTCGCTACTGTTATGAATTGTAAATGTCTGTGTTTTCTGATGATCTAAGGTAACCCCTGTGAGAAGATCATTTGAGCTCTAAAAGGGGTCTCAACCCACAGGTTAAGAACTTCTAATCTAGACTCTGGCTTGTGTGCAGGGTTCAACTGTTTGTATCTCTGGGTTGATGGGAGTGGCCCCAACCCCCTCTTTGATCCAGGACCTGAGAGGTGAGACCATGTCTTATTTTCAGAGAGGCTGTGATCTCTCGGAAGCGGCTGAGTTGCAGTGGGCTGGGACCTTCGGACCTACTAGGAAAGCCCTTGACCAGGCTGGTGGCTCCGCTGGCTCCCGACACACAAGGTAAGGACTAGAGGCTAGACAGGAACAGGGAGGCTGTGGTTCTGTTTCCAGTGCGTTCTACCCATCCTCATCTGTCTCCTCCTTGTTCTCTGTTTCCAGCTCTCTCGTCTCTCATTTTCTAACATGCTACTAATCGCCGCAAGCCTAATTAATTCCCTGACTGTAAAATGGGACAGCAGCATCTTTCTTGAGGGGGTGTTCTTGAGGCAAAGACGAGATGGCTTGTGTGAGGGTCTCAGTGACTGCTGGCTGCTGTAGCCGTGGGCCTGTGCCCGTTGTCGGAGGGGCTGGAGTTGTTGTCTGTCATTGTCTGTGTCTCTTTCTTGTCCTCTTCATGCCCCCTGTCCGCCATGTCTCTCTCTGCCTCGTGTCTCAGTCTCTCTAGGTCTCTGTCCTCTGTCTCGATGTGGAAAGTGCACAAGACTGGGAGTCAGGAGACCTGACTTGCTGAGTGATCTTGGGCAAGTCACTACACCTTTCTGGACCTCAGCTTCCTACCTGTAGAGCCAGGATGCTCAGCCTTCCCTGCCTCCCTCCCTCCTTCCTTCTTCCCTCCTTTCCTCCCTCCCTCCTTTCCTCTCTCCCTCCCTCCCAGGGTTTCCGGGAGAATCACAAGAAGGTTGTCAAGTGAGGGGGCTTCCTTCTGTCTAGGGGTTGTCGCTATGGTTGTTTCTGTCACTGACTCAGGTCTGCTCTCTGTCTCGCCGGGGCCTCTGGGTCTCTCAGTCTTTGTCCTGGCCTCTCTGTCTGCATCTTTGTCTCCTTCCCTGGGTCCTCACTGGGCCTGCAGGACCACCTCATTGCCCTCTCCTCCCCTCAGTGCTGGTCATACCCCTGCTGGACAAGGAGGCTGAAACTGTGGCAGCTGTCATTTTGGTAAGAGCCTGTTCAAGTGGCTGGGTTGTGGGTAGGTTGGGGGAGAGAAAATGGGGAGGGGGCTGTGGTTGGAGTCTGTGTGTGTGTGTGTGTGTGTGTGTGTGTGTGTGTGTGTGTGTGTGTTTATTGGGGGAATGTAAAGGTGCACTACCACTGGGATAAATTAGAGGCAAATGAGGGCTTGACCAGAGCCTGGGCCACCTTCATAGTCCAATGGTAGACCTCATCACAGCAGGAAGAAGCCACTGGTCCATTGGGTAACCCAAGCTATGCCCTCATGAGTTTCTTCTTCTGGATGGGTTATGCGACAGGGACACACTGAGATGATTGTGATCAACAGACACCGAAAGGGCACTGAAAGGGATGTGAGAGTGTCCCCACAAGAGACACTTAGACAGTTTAGGTATCAGAGCTGCTGGGGATAGGGACTTAAGGAAAGATGGGTGACAGGCAGCAACCAAGATGCTTCTCAAAGCTGCAAACCAGAGGGAAAAGAAGTGGAGACACATGGGAAGTCAAGTGGTTGTTTTCCTTGGGTTCCTGGATGCTCTCAGCTGCCCCTCAAAGGGTCCCCCCGGCTTCTGCTTCACAGCTCTGTAGAGAGGTGGGCTGAACCTTGTCAGCAAAGGTTCTATTACTCTTCCCGTATGGAGATGAAAGCCAACATTTTTGTCTTGTCCCAGGAAAGGGTTTGCACCCCAAGCCAAAGTAACCGGTAAGCTGCCAGCATCAGGGTGGTGGTTCCCCAGACAAATAAATTAGGCTCCAAGGAACTCCTCCTGATCTTATTAAAAGGGAATTAGAGGTTTCTGAGGCGCCTGACCTTCCCTGAGCTGCAGGGCAGGCAGTGGGATTGGAGGGGGCAGACACTCACTGGGGTGAGGTGCTTGGTTTGACTCCCTGACACCAGGTCCCATCTGCCTGATGGAGGAAGCCCAGAATCATCCTTACTGATCCCCAGTCTCAGTTTGTGTTTCCCGGGTGAGGCTCCTGCTGGGGACAGAACTCTCATACCCTACTTCTTGCCCAGTTTCTTGGTAAGCTGGGGTGGGGAGACAGTGGTTTCAGCCCACCTTCTCTGTAGTCAGAACAGGTTCCGGGGGTGCCAGGCTCCTTGCAAGCCCTGTCCTCACTTTGATACAGCGAGGACTTGGGTGGGAAGGAGAGCATTTCCCCAAGGTGAAGACCTTCGGAAAGTTGTTCATCTTGACAACAGAGGGATGGTTACCATGCTCGCCTTGGCTACTGTCAAGCCGGGGCTCTGGGCTTCAGCTTCCTAGAGAGAGGAAGTGCCGGTGTAGTCAGCCAGCCACCATCTGGGTGCTGAAAACAGCCATTTCTACTTCATGGAGCTTTCAGCCTGGGGACAGGCAGGGACACCCTCAGGCCCCCAGGAGCCAAACAAAAAAATTGCTGTCAGCAGGTGCTAAGGTGGTACAACTGGAGCAGCAAGGGGTGCCCCATACCCCCCAATGGAGGGAGCATTTGAGTGAGGCTTTGGGGTGTAGGTAGGAGGTGGGAAGGCTGGGGAGGGAAAGGACAATGGGAACAGCATGAGCCAAGTCAGGGGGAGAGGAGAGGAGAGGGTGGGGTGCAGGGGGAGGAGTGTGATCCAGCCAGGCTGAAGTGTAAGATGTGTACTACTGAGGAAGATGTTACCTGGGGCCCAGAAGTTTCTGACAGACATCCTCTCATCTGTCTCCTCAAAGATCCTGACAGCGAAGAGCTCTTGAAAAGATTTTAAAGCATCTCACCGTCCAGTTCTCTAAGCCCGAATCTTCCCAGTCAGGTAGAAACACACTTCTTCGGATGCCTGCTCCCCACGGCACACGCATCTGACAGCTGCTCCCTGGGTCACAGGATCTTTCATTCTCCCAGAGGCAGCACAGGCAGCCACGGGGTACCCAGCTGCTACCCAGTCCTGAAGGTAGAGGGGGCAGAGGAAGAGGGAGGACCATGATAACTCTGACTTTTTCCAGGGTCTTTGCTAGTGGTGTCTATAATCTACACATGCACATGCATCTCCACGCACGCACACACGCATGCACGTACACACGCATCCATCCAAGAACTCTTCCTATTAGGTATCGAGCACTGTGTGCTATGCCCTGGGAACACAGAAGTGACCAAAATAGGTCATCTGCTCCTGCCTTCAGATGGTTAGTCTGGAGGGCACGAAACAGGTGGCGGAAGTAAGGGAGGATTGCAGACACGCACCCTCCCCAGCAGACCAGGGGGTCCTGTGAGGAAGCATTGGGTTTGATGGAGCTGCAGTCAGCAGAGGACCTGCTAAGACGCGTGCAGTTCAGGTGCACAGCTGTGTGCTTGAGTTCTGAGCTCTCCCTGCTCAGTTCAAGGCGCCTTGATTGCAGATTCTTTGTGTGGAGAGTCTCTTACTCTGTTTTTCAGTTCTGGGATAATAAGTGTCTTTGAGGCGTGGGCGGCTCTTGGTCTCTGGCACATGAGGCATGATTTGTGCCTGCTTCTCATCTCCTTGCACGAGAATAGGGCGTTCGTGCCGTTCGTCACGTTGAACTTGATGAGGCTGGGCCGGGTAGCCTGACCAAGTTTTTAATTCTCTCTAAACACTGGGGCCCACTGATTAGCATTTCCCACTGAACCCCAGACACCCACCTGAACATTAACCTTTATAAGGGTAAATGTTAACCACGTGAGTGTGTTGGGGAGATGAACTGGTTGTGTTATGGATTGTTGGAAGTATGGGTGTGGCTCTTGGGTGTATAAACTAATTTCTTGAGTATGTACTTATATAGATGGTGTGGACACTGGAGGAGTGTGTGTGTGTGTGTGTGTGTGTGTGTTTGTGTGTGTGTGTGTTTCAGTGGAGGAGTGAATACAAGTGTGTGCATGTGAAGGAGCCTGAGGTTCTTCCAGTGAGTACCTGTGTGTGTCTGAGCACATGCTAAGTGGGTGGACTGAGGCAGCCCAGCAGTGCATGCTGGGACGAGGGAACACCACAGTTTACCCTCAGCATTTTCAGCCTCACAGCTCTGCACCTGGGTCCAGGCCTTTGGAAAACCAAGGAGTTGGTTCCTCCCTACTCCCAGCTCTAAAGGGGTCCCAACTGCCCCTTGTCCTGAGAAATAGGTCCAGGTGTAGAAGGAGCCAGGAGGGACTCTCTTCTACATACTAATCATGAAAGGCCAGCATAATTATGTAAACAGCATGCAGCTGCCTCAGATGCCCTCAGACACCCATTTCCAGCTTAAGCTTCAACTCAGTCCTTAGCCCCACCCCCCAAGTTTCCTCCAGGTCTTCCTGGCATTTACCCTCCATCCCACAGATAACCGCTGTCAAATGCTAAAGTTTACCATAGCATCTTAAATCCCAAATTCTAAGCCCTTCCCTCTATGGCTCCATGGGCTTTAGTCCCTCCCCCAGGGACTTCATCTTCCCATATACCTCCCACTTGGCACCAAACCAGGACAGCCTCCCAGATCCCATTCCCTCTAAGGTTCACAGTTCAGGTTGTCTGTGCACCCAACCCCCACAGGTAGAAGGTCCCACACCCCCTCCCAAGTACACCCTGACTCATCCTGCTCCTGGTCAGACTGTGAACTTCCTGAGAACCTGCTGGTCTCCTCCATCTGTGCCTGGCAGGGGACCCAGCTCAGGGAGGAAGGCCGGGGCTGCTGGGATGAGGGGAACAGGATGAAGCCCACACCCCCTGCAAGCACTGTGGGAGCCCCACAGCTGGTGGACCGCTTTGAGTAAGCGCAGGAAGCTGAGCCAGCAGGTGGGGGGTAGGGCTTGCTGGTTATCTCTACTTCTTTCCAACCCCATCTCTCCACATTTTCCTCTTCAACACCCAAAGATGCTGGAGGAGAGAGATTCCCAGAGCATGAAAGACAGCTGAAGGAGCCCTGGTGGCTAACTAGCACAGGGGCACAGGACAGGAGAGGATAAGCAGGTGGTAAGAATGAATCTAGAGAGTCAGCGTGTAGTCAAGAAGGGGAGGAGTTTTTAGGGATGCTACTTTCTGCTTGGTGACTTTGGGCAAGTCTCTCACCCTTCCTGGCCCCCCTGGCTCATCTGTAAGGGGAAGACTGCATCTCACCTTGGTGAGAGCCACGTGTGAGGCAAAAGGCATTCCTCCCTCAATCCATCCATCTCTTCTGCCCAGCTTCCTGGCAGGTATCAGTCATGCTGAGCTCCCTTCTTTACCTCACCTAGACGGATGGAGTTGGAGGCAACAGGCAATTTCACAAATCCTCATGGTGGAGAATGGTCTAAGGTCTCCTTCCTGGCAGTGTTCTCCTGGACTGTGCTATCTGTGGCACAGTTTGCTCCAGGAATGGGACAGAGACAGAAAAGTTCCACCCTTTTCACCTGCCCTGGATATCTTCCTTGGGAAAGTTACCCCAAAGCTAGCTGGCTGCCTGAAGGATGGACTTCCATGGAAGTCATGGACCGTGTTGGTGGCAACTGGTGTGTACCGACCATGGGAGGACATGCTAGTGAAGACAGGCTGGGGAAGGTCACAGCTGGTCCCTTCTCCCTTCTGTCCAGGTGCACTGTGGCCAACTGAATGACAGTGAGGAACAGAGCCTGCAGGTGGTGGAGAAGCATGTGAGTCGGGAAGGACCATGGTAGCACAGGGGCTGCCGAGGACCCTTACCAGAGCTTGTAGGAAAGACGATCTGGCTAGAGAGCTGGACAGGCCTGGCTTCGGGTTTCAGCTTGACCACCTTGAGCAAGTCAGTATCATGTCTGAAGATGGGGTAACGATAGCACGGACTTAGCTGGGTCGTGATGTGCATAACCCAGACTCTTTTCTGCCTAAGATCTCAGGAGTGTGTGCTCTTAATCAGGATAGTGTTAGAGTCTGTGATCAGGGGCTGGCGACAGCCATACTTGGCCATGGAAGGAGCGAGGCTCCAAGGGCAGTGGAAACTCCTAAGAAGTGGAGGAACCAGCGGTTTGAATCATTTGGGACCAGAACAGGGGTGGACAATGGGCACTACGTGGCCCAAAGAGGATTCCGTTTGAGCTAAGGAGGGGAGTCAGGTAGTGGCACTGGTACAGCGACCATGGGATGCTCACCACTCTGCCTGCCCTAGGCTCTGGTGGCCCTGCAGAGGGTACAGGCCCTGCAGCAGCGCAGGCCTGAAGCTGTTCAGAACACCTCAGTGGATGCCTCTGAAGATCAAAGGGATGAGAAGGAGTACACCGCCCATGACCGAAAAATCCTGCAACTGTGTGGTGAGGGCCAAACTTGGGCAGGTCTCTAGGACCTGACAGGGTGGATCCTGGAGGGGCAGGGCCAGTAGGTGGGACCTGAGAGGTGAGGTGTACCAGAAGGCAGGAGAACCCAGATAACACTTGGAAAGCTTGTGGGTCTGCTGGGTGGTCTGTGGAGACTGAGGGGAGGCAGGGGTGAAGCCTGGAAACAGCCCCCAGGCAAGGCAGAGCCCTCTCTGATTTGAGCCTCACCCCTGCAGGAGACCTCTATGATTTGGATGCCACTTCTCTGCAGCTCAAAGTCCTTCAATATGTGAGTCCCTGAGCACCGTCTCTTCCACCTACCTCCCTCCAAAGACCAACAGACCCTTGATGCTGTCTCTTCAGTTCAGATTGGGACATCCTATCCTCTCTCCTACAATCCTGAAAATCTCAGAGAGGCTGGAGGGTGGTCCAGCCACACGCTCAGCCTGGCTCTCTCTGTCTGTCCCCTTGCAGCTTCAGCAGGAGACACGGGCCACTCACTGCTGCCTCCTGCTAGTGTCAGAGGACAATCTTCAGCTCTCCTGCAAGGTGAGGGTCCAAGTCCACTGTGAGGAGGGGGCAACCTGTGTGTGCCTTTCCTCCCATAAACCTGTCTTCATTACCGGGTCCCACAGGTCATTGGAGACAAAGTGCTGGCAGAAGAGATCAGTTTTCCAGTGAGTTCCACCTCCATCCTCTGCACTGGAGCCTGCAGGAACCAGGCAGTCCTAGCGGGACTGGGGCCACCTAGAATGTCTTGGTGGGAGCAGTCCAGGCCGTGAGGTCTACTTAGAAGTATTACAGAGGAGCGCAGTCTCCCATGATCAATCTCTTAGAAGCCTTCTATGAGACCAGCTCTCCTCCTCTTGAGTATGTCTAGACATGAGCCTGTTAGAATCTCTTGAGACCAGTGAGATGCTCTGGAGTCTTCTTATCACTCTCTAGTTAGGGAAAGCCGCCAAGTCCACTGTCGGTTACCCATCCCTCCCCGCGCCTCTGTCTTCTGCTCCTCAGTATCAGCTCCATCCATTCCTTGAACCGTTCAAAGCGTTTATTGAAACTCCCAGACTCAGAAGGTAAGGATGGGTTGGCACAGGGAGAGCTGGGCCAACTGGTCTCTTTTCACTTTCCAGTTGACCATGGGACGCCTGGGCCAGGTGGTAGAAGACAAGCAGTGTATCCAGTTGAAGGACTTGACCTCGGTAAGCCATGAACGGCCATACTGAGCCAAGGAAGAGGGAGGGGGACGTTCTTTGCTCAGGCCCCAGTGTCTTTGGAATGGGGTAGCCTGGAAATGGGGAGACAAGATCTGGAGACTTTGCGGCATCCTGTGCTCATGCCGTACGGGTTGCAGTGTGGTGAGAACTTGGGAACGAGGCGCACTGCGCCCCCTTACTGTCCCTTCACCTCTGCAGGATGACATGCAGCAGCTACAAAACATGCTGGGCTGTGAGCTTCAGGCTATGCTATGTGTCCCTGTCATCAGCCGAGCCACCGACCAGGTGGTGGCCCTGGCTTGCGCCTTCAACAAGCTTGGAGGAGACCCGTGAGTTTGGGGGTGGGGGTGTCGATAAGGAATTGGAGCTGGAAGGTGGGGCGGGGTCATAGGGTGAGAAGCCTCCCTCCCACCCCCACGCCCTCGCAGTGGTAGGCCTCCATTAATGCAAGATTGCTGATGCTCCATCATCTGTTGTTCTGTTGGTGATTTTTTTTTTTGCTACTGTGGCTCCATGAGCATCAGGGAAGAGCAGGAGGACAGCCCACTCTCCACAGATCTCTAGTCTGAGGGAGGAGGCTAGCCTTGATCTGAGAAGGGAGTGTGAAGAGAGTCCCATCAGCTGGTGGACACGAGCTTCCTAGTAGCATGCAGGAAAGAAAATAAAAGTGGGGTGGAGCCCGTCTTCCCTGTCCTCTCCCGTGACCCCCAACCCTTCTTCCAGCTTCACAGATGAGGATGAGCACGTGATCCAGCACTGCTTCCACTACACGGGCACGGTGCTCACCAGCACCTTGGCCTTTCAGAAGGAGCAGAAGCTCAAGTGTGAGTGTCAGGTGAGTCCCCTGAGCTTTCCCTGGGAACCAGCTCCAGCCCAGAAGGCTGTCTGTCCGGTTGGCCCGTCCATCTGTCCGTCCCTCCGCGAGGGTGATGCTGCCTGCCTTATCTAGGCCAGTGGCAGCACTGCAGCTAGGTAACCTAATGACCTGGAAGTCGCTTAAAGCGGGAGGTCAGTAGTTCCCCGGGCTCTAGGCATTGTCTGCGGTTGCCCTCTAGTGTCTGACAGGGGCACTACCACAACATCTGGGCAGCAAGAGGCAAAGGTAGCAGCCGTCTGAGACCCAAGGGCTTCCTGTTCTTCACTGGGCCACTCCCCAGCTCCTTCACTTAAAGGGTTTCATCAGGCACTTCAGTTTCCAGCCTACTCTGGGAGCTCTTGGGAAGGGGTGAGAACATCCTGGACCACCTTTGTGATCCTCACTCCCTCCTTCTCAGGCTCTTCTCCAAGTGGCAAAGAACCTCTTCACCCACCTAGGTGAGTGACTGTCTTCCACACAGGCACTTTGGGGAGGAGATTTGGAGGGTTTGTCTGGCATTCCTCAGGTCTCACGTGCTTCTCCTTCCCCCTCCCCCAGATGATGTCTCTGTCCTGCTACAGGAGATCATCACAGAGGCCAGAAACCTCAGCAATGCGGAGATGTGAGCAAAAGTGGGGTGGTGTGCGGGGGGGGGGGGGGATGTGATGGGAGGAGGGGAGACTGAAACCTCAGCCCTCACCACCCCTGCCCCTCCCTGCCTTCTTGTCTGGCATTTCCTTCTGCTGGGGCCCTTGTTTCAGCCAGGACAGCACTAGCTGGGCTTTACTGGGCTTCTATGACACACAGTAGAAACTAAAAACAATTCAATACAAAGCAAATAAAAAGCAAAGGGAGGAATGCTTGGAAATGGCCAGCCCGAGAATAGTGTCTCACCTTAGGACACTTTCCAGGGTCTCAGAAATCGCTACTCTAGTAATAGATGGTTGGAGAGGCTGCAGGACCCCACGAACCAACCACTTCTCTCCACAGCTGCTCCGTGTTCCTGCTGGATCAGAACGAGCTGGTTGCCAAGGTGTTCGATGGCGGCGTAGTGGATGACGAGGTGAGGGAGTATGGACGGTGTCGGGAGTAAGCAAGGAGACCTGGGGAAAAGGCCACATTTGAAAGTTGTCTATACGCAGGTTAATTAACTTCTTGCTTTCTATCCCATCCCTGTCTGGACAGAGTTATGAGATCCGCATCCCGGCGGACCAGGGCATCGCGGGCCACGTGGCGACCACGGGCCAGATCTTGAACATCCCAGATGCATACGCCCATCCGCTTTTCTATCGCGGCGTAGACGACAGCACTGGCTTCCGCACACGCAACATTCTCTGCTTCCCTATCAAGAACGAGAATCAGGGTGCAGACTCGCGGCCGCCAGGGGCGGGGCCTGAAGGGGCTGGACGTGGGCGGGGCCGGGGCGGGGCCTGGGGGAAGCTGGTCTTAGTTTTTGCTAGGGTCGGGAGCTGAAGAGTTTGGGATTGTCTGGTTTTGAGCCATTACTTCTAGAGGAGTTTGGGGAAAGCAGGTCTCACTGGACTCCTTCACCAATGATTCCTGTTTTCTCTTTTTTTCCCAGAGGTCATCGGTGTGGCTGAGCTAGTAAACAAGATCAATGGGCCATGGTTCAGCAAGTTTGATGAGGACCTGGCCACAGCCTTCTCCATCTACTGTGGCATCAGCATCGCCCACGTGAGGGAACTACCCCACGTGGGGCGGGGGGGTGTCCTTCTACTCCCCACATCTGTCTATGCCCAGGGCTCAGATCCCAGTGAAGCCAGGTGCTTTGCAGCCTGCTATACATGCTGGCTGCCTCTAGTCGGTCAGCATTAAACTATGGGGATACTATTTCCAGTCCTGCTTACCCAGCTTCCGGGATCATAGAAAAAAAAGGAAATGAAATTAATAAAAAAAAAATCCCCCAAACCCCACCTAGTCCTTCTGGGCTGGTGGTATGGGCCTATAATCTCAGAATTTGAGAGGCAGAAGGATGGAGTTCAAAACTCTGGAGGCCAGCCTGAGCTACATGAGACACTGTCTCAACAAACAAAAACCCCAACACACACATACAAAACCCTGTTGGTAAGATTCCACTACTGTGCCAGCAACTCCAAGCCAACCTACTAGTTAGTTAGTATCTTTTTGGCAAAGGTTAGGTCTTTCTGCGCATGCCTTGGCAGCTGTAGCCTGCACATCCAACCTAGGTTCCCAAGTTAATCCTTCTTTCTGATCTTCTCCAAAGATTACCAGGTTCAGGGGACAAAGTGCCTCAGATGTTAAGAAAATAGGGAGGGCCAGTAAGAGATCTGGGATTGGAGTCGGGGTGGGACTATTGCTAGTGCCTTATACTGGGCCCCCAACAGGACAGGAACGAGAACTAATGCTGTCTGACCCATTTGTACCTGTTCCGGGCATTCTGAGGAAGTCACAGCCTTAAACTCCAGCCCCATCTTTTCCATTTTCTCCCCTCAGTCTCTCCTGTACAAAAAGGTGAATGAAGCCCAGTACCGCAGCCACCTGGCCAATGAGATGATGATGTATCACATGAAGGTGAGGCTTGCTCGGAGCTTCAGTA
Organism: Micromys minutus; assembly: GCF_963924665.1. Classification (NCBI taxonomy): domain Eukaryota; kingdom Metazoa; phylum Chordata; class Mammalia; order Rodentia; family Muridae; genus Micromys; species Micromys minutus. The sequence continues at coordinate 93,643,275 of NC_137971.1, read as the reverse complement.
CATCTTAGGGTTTGGGGCCACCAGCCCCACGTGACTTTTCTGACTCCCAGAATCCTCTGCAACCCAGGTCCAGGCTGAGCTTGGCTATTGCTAGCTCTTGAGAATGAGAAAACAGACCCACACCAACACCTGGTCTCTCCTCTGCCTAGGGAGTTTCCCCAACTTCCCCGTACTCCTCTCCCAAGCTTTTTTCTTAGCCTGATCTGAAGGCAGCCAGCAGGCTTTCACCCAGGAGAAAATTTGGTTCGGACAGCTGCCCCCACCCCATGTCCAGAGAGTATGCCCCACTTGGGGAATCCCTGAAGACTGCTCAGGGCTTTCCCCTGCCACTCTGAAGGCAGTGGCAATGATCCCAACTGATGACACTCCAGTCCCATTACCAGGCCGGTTTCAGAAGAGCTACTTCGAGCTCTAGCGTCGTGTATATGGCAGTTGTTGTGCATTGGGCCACAGCAGTACCTGGAACTTAGATTAGATACTAGAAGGTTCTCCTCGAGAGACAAACTCTCCCTGAGAGACTCGGAGTCTCTGAAAGGCTGCCAGGAGCTGGAGTATCACAAACGGGCATTCTTTATCTCTGTCATGGATGTGGTTATCTGGGCATAGGCAGGGGCACAGGCATGTGGGCTGCAGTGCTGTGGTGCTCTCTCCACTGACATATTAAGAGTTGACAACTTTGTGTGTGCTGGACAAGAGATCCCGCACCAGCATGGGAATCTGATGGGAAGGACACTGGAGAGGGAGGGGGCCATCTTCTCATGCCTGGCTTGTCTGCTCTAGGTCTCTGACGATGAGTACACCAAACTGCTCCATGATGGCATTCAACCTGTGGCTGCCATTGACTCCAACTTTGCCAACTTTACCTACACTCCTCGGTCTCTGCCTGAGGATGACACTTCTATGGTGAGCTGGCCCTTCTCAGTCGAGCTGGGACATTGGGGCGGAGGGTGGGAAGCATAGATGTCAGTTAGATGTGCATAAGAACTTCCACTGAGGGGCTGGAGAGATGGCTCAGTGGTTGAGAGCACCGATTGCTTTTCCAGAGGTACTGAGTTCAAATCCCAGCAACCACATGGTGGCTCACAACCATCTGTGATGGGATCTGATGCCCTCTTCTGGTGTGTCTGAAGACACCGACAGTGTACTTATATATAATTAATAAATAAATCTTAAAAAAAAAGAAAAAAAAACTTCCACTGAGGCAGGAACTCCAAGGGAGGCTGTGGAATCCCCTTCAGAGATAAGCTAAGTATGCCCTTTGCCATTATGGGGCCACACAGTGACTTAGGGGGTAACAGTGGGCTGGATGGTGCCCCAAAGCTGTCCTTGGTGTGTGGTCCAAGGCTTGCCGCACTGCCTGTTCCTCTAAGATTATATGTGAGCTTGCTTCCCAGAAGTCTTAGCTCCTGGGCCTCTTAAATTTTGGATAGTTCACAGTTTGATGCATGCCCGTTCATCTATTTACTTTCCCTTTAGTTTAGATTTAGAATATTTCTAAAGATTGATTTATTTATTTTATGTATATGAGTACACGGTAGCTGTCTTCAGACACACCAGAAGAGGGCATCAGATCCCGTTACAGATGGCTATGGGCCACCATGTGGTTGCTGGGAATTGGACTCAGGACCTCTGGAAGAGCAGTCAGTGCTCTTAACCACTGAGCCATCTCTCCAGCCCTAGGTTTAGAATTTTAAGACTCTAAATTTTTGAGTATGAAGCTTTAAGAGAGGTGGAGACAGAAACCACATCTTGATAGTGACAATCCCTCTGACATACCCCACCCCCGCCATTTTACAGGCCATCCTGAGCATGCTGCAAGATATGAACTTCATCAATAATTACAAAATTGACTGCCCAACTCTGGCCCGGTATGTGCCCCAGCTTCCCCTCCAACCTCAAGTCCACTGCCCCAAGCATTCTTAGGAGGGGGAGGACTGGATTTGAGGGGATGGGTAGGGCTCTGTGAATAAGGATCCATTCTCAGACCCTAAATCATGAATAAAGAAAGGCGAGAAAATGCAATGGGCAGTCTGGAGGGCTTCCCGAAGGAGGAGAGAGAGAGAGAGGCTGAGGCTCCTTCTGTTCTGGTTTCTCCCACAGATTCTGCCTGATGGTGAAGAAAGGCTACAGGGACCCACCCTACCATAACTGGATGCATGCCTTCTCTGTCTCTCACTTCTGCTACTTGCTCTACAAGAATCTGGAGCTCTCCAACTACCTCGAGTAGGTGGCTGTCCTCCCCACATCTTCCAGTACTGAGGCCCCGCTTGTGTGGCAGGTTTTTTACCTGGCCACTCATCCTGTCCTTTTTGCTGGGGGGATGCTGTACAGCCCCCCACCTTCCTCAAGGGATCTGCTCAGTCAAAGCGATGAACCCAATTCTCCCAGGGCTGCCACACTCCAAAGGAGAGCCGCTTTCCGGAACCTTTTGACTGGGTGGCCCCTGGGCATCTCATCCAGCTGTCTGCCCTTTGACGCACTCAGGGAGGAGGACCCGGGTGACATTTCTCTTTTCTGCTTCCCTACCTAGGGACATCGAGATCTTTGCGTTGTTTATTTCCTGCATGTGTCACGACCTCGACCACAGAGGCACAAACAACTCCTTCCAGGTGGCCTCGGTGAGAGAGCCTGCCCTTCTCATAGTGGGGACCCTCTGCCCTGCCCTTCTCAGCCTGAGATGGGGTGGCAGTGAGTTCAGTACCTGGGGCAAGAGAAGGGAGCAATGTCCTCAGTGGGAGGCTCTCCCTCTGATCCAGACAGGAGGGGTAACCAGGGCTTTTATGGACTTTTCCAGAAATCCGTGCTGGCTGCGCTCTACAGCTCAGAAGGCTCTGTCATGGAGGTAAACTGCCATCCTGCTCAGCTCTTGCTCTGAATCCCCAAAGCCAGCAATGTGCAAGCTAGAATGTTCTCAAACCAAGCTCTCCAGCCAGGCTGCGGGACTTGTGGCTAGTAGGCTTCACTTTCCTGAAGCAGGCACAGGTTGGGGTAAGACTAGGCCTACTAGGTCAGCCTGAGTCAGGATTGCACCAGTGGGAACAGGGCAGGCCAGGGCCAATTCTAATCCCCTCAGCTTGTCCTTAGATTGTGGGATGGGGGGCGGGTTGGGGTTGAGGGGCACTGGTCTCCTCTCTAACAGCCTCTTGGGTCAGGAACAAGATCCGAGACATCTGAATTTCCTGTGCCTTGTGCAGGTCTTGATTCAGGGTGGGAACCACATCTTCAAGGTCACCTTGCCCCAGGCTGTCTCCCACAGCACCCCCTCCAGAGGTTGCCCCTAACAGCATACTCCTAGAGAGATGCTTGTTCTCACCGTCTCCCAGGAGGACTGGTGGCAGCCCAGGCCTGCCCTTTGTCTCTTGGGGAGGAGCTTGCCCCTCCTCCGAATGACAGCCCTTCACTATCAGGAGACAAGGCCCTGCCCCTGCCTCCTCACTGCCTTCTCCTGTCAGCAAACAAATATCTTCTGCATGAATTAGTGTCCGGGACATCAGGGGATCGTTTCAGAATTTTCTTCCAGCTAGTGAGGCCCTCTGAGCATACCTTATCGGGTCCCTTCGTGTGACAGCTAAGGGCCCTGAGTCATGAGCTTGGGGGCTAGTCCCTGCCTGTCTCTCCTGCCTCTCTGGGAGCCTCTGGTGAGGGGACCCTTCGACCCACTGACACCCATCTCTCATCTCCCTACAGAGGCACCACTTTGCCCAGGCCATAGCCATCCTCAACACCCACGGCTGCAATATCTTCGACCACTTCTCTCGGAAGGTGACGGGGCCATGCGGGGGTGCGGTGTGCTTGGTGGGAGCCGGAACCGGCTAGAGAGAGGGGGTCGAAATGCCCCCTGGAGTGGATCAGATGTTTGTAACAGAGGCCATGATGGTCCTCCCCTGACGCTCTCCAGGACTATCAGCGCATGCTGGACCTGATGAGGGACATCATCTTGGCTACGGACCTGGCACACCACCTCCGCATCTTCAAGGACCTGCAGAAGATGGCCGAAGGTGCCTCACCTCACCGCTGGGGAGGGATGGGTGGTTTAGCAAGGAGATCTGCCCATCTGAACATCTGAAGAGGTTCTGTCCTGTCCTTAGCCCATTCCTGGTTATGGTGTCCCGCCGGGCAGACCCAGTACTGGTCACCTTCCATTAGCTCTGCTTTGTTCCCCATGGTATGATGTAGACTCACTTCCGGACAGGTTGTGGGGCCCTTGTTCTCAGAAGGGACGAGGAGCCTGGATCCTCCTTCTTGACTCCATTGTCCCCAAACAGTGGGCTATGACCGGACCAACAAGCAGCATCACAGGCTTCTTCTATGCCTCCTTATGACCTCCTGTGACCTCTCTGACCAGACAAAGGGCTGGAAGACCACCAGAAAGATTGCGGTAAGAGCCAGCCCTCTAACCCGAGCAAGCACAAGCTATACCCTCTGCCCAGCTCAGTGTACCCCCCACAGTGGCCTGAACGCCTTTCTGTGCTGATTTTAGCCTGGTTGTCTTTCGGGGAGTCTGAAACACGGAGCACCTCAGAGCAACAGACCAAATGACCCAGAAATCAAATGACCCAGATGTGCACTGAACTTACCCAGGGTCACATGACAAGCCAGTGGCTACTGGGAAGAGGGCAGAATGCAGGCACTGCACTGTCCCATCTTCTGTTAAGCTAGCGAGGGGAGGCCCTGGGTGGGACCGAGACATCAGGCCTCAGTTTGCCACGGTGGGAATGGGCTTTGGTGGACAGATGCCAACCGCAGGGGGTGATGACACTGTTGCCTTCTAGGAGCTGATCTACAAAGAGTTCTTCTCCCAAGGAGACTTGGTATGTGTCAGGCGACCTCAGGGTGCCCAGGGTAGTGGTGTGTACAGAAGGAGGGGTGTGCCTGGTACGAGTCTTGGAGAGGTTGGGTTAGCTGGCTCTGCCTGATACCTGATGGAAGAGCAGGAGGGGCGGGCCTGATGATCTGGTGTCTGTAGGAGAAGGCCATGGGTAACCGACCAATGGAGATGATGGACAGGGAGAAGGCCTACATTCCGGAGCTGCAGATCAGCTTTATGGAGCACATCGCCATGCCTATCTACAAGTGAGCTTGTGGGGCACAGCTGGGGCCCCGTACAGAGAGGCTTGCGTCTGCTTCTGCACTCTCAGACCCCGGTGGAAAGGGGTCTTCATACTGCGCTGTTTCCCAGCTTCACACTCTTACGGAAGTGCTGTCTGGGGGTGGGGGGGAGGTGTCGTCTTTCTTGCTGTCTGTGGTCTGTTTTCTGACCCCATCCCTCATACCCTCAGGCTGTTACAAGACCTGTTCCCCAAGGCCGCAGAGCTGTACGAACGTGTGGCCTCCAACCGTGAGCACTGGACCAAGGTGTCCCACAAGTTCACCATCCGAGGCCTCCCCAGTAACAACTCGCTGGATTTCCTGGATGAGGAATATGAAGTCTCTGATTTGGACGGCACCAGGGCTCCCGTCAATGGCTGCTGCAGCCTCGAGGGCTGAGTGGTCCCCTCTAGGGGCCCTCCCTGCCCAGCCCTCCTTTCACAACTCTCTACCAGTCTGTCTGATGCATTGGGAACCAGAGCCATGGGTCCTGGGTTCTAGGACATGCCACCCCTCCTGGGCTTCATCTTTCTCATCTGCAGGAGGAAAGCAAGATTCCCCAGTCTCACACAGACTTGGCCATTTGTTCTTCAAGAGCACTGCAGTGACCACTGGCTGTGGGCTCTCTTCTGCACCCCTTGACTATACCGTGCTCAGTCCTGCCCAAGCCACTTCACCTCTGAGCAGCATCACAGAACCTTCTGTGACCCCATTAGAGCCCTCCTAGGTCAGTACCCTTGTTTTCTGGCGGGATCTCTGGAGGTCTCTGGAGACTCCAAGATCTGCATGGAAGAAAAGACTGCTGAGAGAGCAGAGGGTATAAAACAGTCACCAGCTAGAAGTAGCCATAGGGTGAAGGTACCCCAGGGAGCCTCCATGTTTCTGGTAGGATTGGGACCCTTGGAGGAAGCTGACAGCCAGGTTTCTCAGTGCTCTGCGGGGGGAAATGATCTGGCAGAGAGGACAGGAACGATGGGCAGGGAGGGTCCTCAAGCTGGGAGACAGACCCATATGCACCCATGCCCTTTAGGTGGTGTGACCTGAAGCAAGTTCCTTTCCCTAGCTAGGCAAGACAAGATCATTAGACAAGCCTAGTCTCTCTTTAGATCAATGTCTCCATCGTTCTGTGGAGCCCATGAGTGGCTGTGGCAGGCTCTGCCACCCTAAGGCACAGAGAGCCTAACCTTCTTTCCTCTGAGTGTATCCCCTTGGTCTGAGCCCCCTCTCCCATTCCTGCCACCAGAGAGGGGCCTGGCCTCTCCCCACAGGGCTTCTCTCCTCTTCAAGGCCATATTCACACGTGTCCCCCAGAGGCTCAGGAGACTCTCCCAGGGCTGGGCCTCTTGGGTGAGTGGCCACTAACTTCTCTTCTGTTGCGTTCTCTATGTGTCGTGGGTGGGGGAGGGGGCCACCTGCCTTACGTACTCTGAGTTGCCTTTAGAGAGATGCGTTTTTCTAGGACTCTGTGCACCTGTTGTATGTGGTCCTGTGGGCTGAGTGCTTTGTACATGAGAATAAATCTATTTCTTTCTACCAACCCTCCTGCAGGAGGTTGTCTGTGGACTCTGTCTGTATGTAGGTGGAGGAGAGGCAGTTGGCACAGGCAAGTATCCCTAGAATCTCTGACGACCAAAACCTCTACCCCTAGCCTAACACTCCTATTCTGGGGGCCAGGGTGTGTCATAGACCTGTTGAGAAGATTCCTGGGCCATCTATGGGGGCCAGGGGTTGTAGGCTCACAGGAGGCTCAGGTATGAAACAGTAAGAAAGTATATCAGGTGGCAGATTTCGAAATGGAGAGAAAGACCGGAAAGCCAGAAGCAACCAGGGAAGCTGTGGCTTCTCTACACCTCTACATGCTGCTCTGCCATGGTCATGATACCTGGATGACCAGCCCTTGGACTTCAGAGCCTCTTTAGCTATGGGGTTGTCTGGGTAACCATCAATCCCGCATCCTTGTTTCTCCGAGTGCTGTGGAAGGGGTCCCCGTGTGTGTGAATCTCCATGGCAGATTTGACGCTGGTGTGTGTCTGCGGATGAAGAGTAGACCGGAGAGATGCTGGCTTGCAGGACAGTGGCCTGTGGTTGCACAGAGCACTGGGAGATGGTGTCATGGTTTCCCTACCCTACCCCTAGTGTGGGGGAAGGAGCTCTGGCTTGACTGTCGGGGTGGTCAGGGCAGCTACCTGAGGATGTCAGGGATGAAGAGTGGGACCTGAAGACCAGGACCAGGGACGAGGAATGTGGGGAAAGGCTATCTCTGCATGGAGTCTGCAGGCACCCCTCATAAGGTCATGCAACACAAAGCCAGCCCCATTGTCCTCTTGTAACTACCCTGTATTCCAGCGTTAATGGTTCCAATTGGCATTTTCTCACAAGATTCTGTGGCATTATGTAGCCAAGTGGTCCGAGGTTTGGAGAAGTACTTTGCCAAGGCTAGGCTGTGAGCCAGTTCAGCATGTCTGGCTCCTCTCCAAAGCCACTTCTTCTACAGACTTTCCTGGAGGACAGAAGCACCATCTGCAGTTTGGGCAGTACTGTCATGATGCAAAAGGGTGACAAGCAAGTGGGTTGGGCCCCAAAGAAGGAGCTGGGGTCAGAGGGGTGTGTGCGTGCATCCTGTGAATGAATGAGTTTATTCTGCAGTAAGTCTCCAAGGCCACAATTACACCTGGTGAATTAAAGCTGCTTTTAGAGCTGACCCCCTTCAGGGTTCAGCCTTTTTCAAAAGGAGATTGGGATGAGTGTGGTGTCTTGGGTGAGTGACCCAAAGGTGATGCGAGGTGCTCAAGTGGAATGAAGGTAATAAGGGGCACAAAGAGGCTGTTTTACAGCCCTGTTGCAATCTTCTGGGGGTGGCAAGGGGTTAGGTGTCATGGGACTTCCAGCTCTAGAAAGGCAAAGGAGTGAGAGGAACTGGGTCCCCAGGGAGATCAGGGCTGCCATTGCTCTGGAGGCCAGGCTCTGGCAGGGCCAGGAAGATGGGAAGGCAGAGTGGATATGGGGAGCAGGAGGGGATATTAATGGGTCAGATCGTGCTAAATAGAAATTCACACGGGTGGGTTCTCTCCTGAAGCACAAAACCAAGAGCTGTCACCACATAGAGGCACCTGGCTCCTTGTAGTCCCCACAAGCTCCTGCCCTCCCCCTCAGGGCTTTGCCTTCCTTCAGGGCAGGATAAGCATTGGGATTCCTCCCTGGGGTCAGTTAGAAAGGAGGACCCTTGCTGGGATGGGAGGGAACTGGAAAGGAGGCTGTCCCACATCCCAGGGGGACCCATGTGTGAGTGCAATCTCAAGAGTTCAGGAGGGAAACATCAGGGTGAGTCCTTGTAGGAAGCGGAGGGCATCATTGTTTGGAGATTGGTGGGTCAGGTGTGACAACCGATGGATCGGTGGCTCTTGCCAATATGGCTGCCCTTCTCCATCCCTAAGTCACCTATAGAGAAAACTACAGAAACAAGAGAGAAGTGTGGGACTCTAAGACCCAAGGACAGTAGCCAGGATGCACAGGGCATGGAAAGAGAGCAAAGGGTAGAGGACAGCAATTCCCATTCAAGGTCACCTGCACCATCACTCCCTGCCCTGACAGCTGTGCTCATCCCAGGAGAGACCTCATGGTGCTGCTTGGAGAGCCCCAGTCTGGAAATCCACAGCATATTAACTGTGGCTATGGGGAGGAGCTTAGAGCTCAGCTCTACCCCCTGCCTTAAAGTCAAGACCCCAACACACACAGAGTATATAGCTCACCCTCCAAGGCTCTTCATTTCCACGGGTGCCCCTCAAGGCAAACATCGGCTCACAGGTCAAAAGAGTACACCGGTTCAAAGAAAGATGGAAAACCAGACACGCGAAGAAATGGGAGGCAGACTTGCTGGAACAGATGGGCTCTGCTCTAAAATAAATGCTTTAAATTTACTTGAGGAGATAAGGGAGGATAATAGCAACATGAAGTTAGAGCAAGAAATCATTATAAACGAGCCAAGAAGTGTCAGGCATGAGGGAAGAAAACGTTTGGATCAGGGAGAGCTATGGGTGAGAAGGCTGTGGCGGAGAGAACAGAGAAGTTTGCCATTAGCTGGACCAGCAGGAGCTAGTGTGATAGGTGACAAGCAGTTCAGATGGGGGGAGGGGACTATCTGTAGAAAGTTGGTAATGGAACTAGGCTTTGGGGCTCATGCCTGCGATCCCAGAGGCCAAGGCAAGAGGACTGTGAGTTCAAGGCAAACCTAGGATACAAAGTAAGTTTCAGGCCACTTTGGATGATATACAAGAGCTTGTCTAAAAACATAAAAATTAAAAAAAGGAGCGGCTGCAAATATATTAAAAAAAAAAAAAAAATCTAAGGGAAGAGAAGACCCAAGATTAAAGGGGTCTGAGTGTATCCACCAGGGGCCATGGAGAGAAAAACTGGACCACCAGATACATCGGTTCAGGATTCTCGGACCACTAATATAGAGAAAATCGGGAAAATGTTTAGAAGCAAGACTAGATCAGGTTGTCAGAATTCTCAACACTGCTTGTCGGAATGCAAGATGGCACAGGCAAAGAGCGGCTGCGCGCATCCTGCAGTCTCTGGGGAAACGCCAGCTTCGTGTGCACACAGAGTATCTGACAGAGACTAGGCTGCCACACAGTACCAAAGACGATCCACGGGCCACAATGTTTTCTGATCGCAAAATAACAAATGTAAACATTATTATGCATAATAATAAGAATGAATAATTCATTTCTGTAGGTTTGGGAGCTGAATGGCATGTTATTAAATTTCTTGTCAGTTTTTTTAAAAAAGCATTCTTTATTTTTATTCTTTAGACTGTAAGGTTGTTAGATGATTGGACGGTAAGAACCCTTCACCACATCGCAATATGGCTGAAGCAGTACTTAGTGAAATTTACATCTTTAAGGTCGTGTATTAGAAAAGAGAAATAATTTGAAAAATGAGTGAAATAAATGAACTAAGCCTTCAACTCAAGAGGCCGAACCTAAAGGGGATACGTAAGTACTGGGCAGAAAACATCAACAATGACAGAGAAGACTGGCTTGATCATCAGTTTGGACCTTTGAAAATACTAGTAAGACTGATATCTGGTAAGAACAATAAAAAAGAAAGGGGCTGGAGAGACGGCTTCGCAGGGAAGGAGAGCAGTTGCTCCTGCATAGGACCCACGTCACTCAAGACTCCAGTTCCAAGGAGACATAGTGCCCTCCTCTGGCCTCTGTGGGTACTGCATGCGTGTGGTGCATAGACACATGCAGGTGAAACACCCCTACATATAAGACAGAAATAATTAAATCTTAGAAGACAAAAGGACCAAAATATACTAAGTATAGGACAAAACCCAAAAAATATTTACAGACACAAAAGAATTAAACAAAAACCATAATAAAGGATGGTAACAAATGACCATAACTTTAGAGCCTGGGCGAGACAGAACTGTGTTTTGCTATATTCTTGACTTTACAGGTACATTTATTTACTGTTGGCCTTACTCCTGGTGGACTGAAATACTATTCATGAGGTTCGCATTTATGCCACTATCACGAACTCTTCCTTCTAACTATTTTTTTTGTTTTGTTCTTTCTTTTTGGGGCAGTGTTGTACTATCTAGCCCTGGCTAGCCTTGAACTCACTCTGTAGACCAGTGGTCTTAAACTCCTAGAAATCGGCCTGCCTCTTTGTCCTGAGTGCTGGGACTAACGGCATGTGTTACCACAAAGCTTCATGTTTCCAGTTGGGTTCTCTGGTCCACTTGATGCTGGTTTGGTGAAGGCAAGAGAAGAGGACCTAGATTTGCATGTGTAGAAGTGTCCTTTCACTTCTAGGATCAAGGCAACTTGATTGTGGATTAATACAAAACCTAGGTGGAGGGAATGCACTTCTAGAAGACTATACAACTCATCGAATAGATGATTGAACTATATAAATATGTATTAAAGGGATGAGATTATAACGTATAACATCCTCTGGAAACCTCCTCTAAAGAAGGGCTCATGGGGCTCCACATTTTCATGAGGAGCTTTTGGTCATTTATGTTGCTGGGGGAGGGGGAGTCACTTTCTTTATTGCTGTAGTCATTGGTAGTTTATCCACGCTCTGGTGAATAGCCTCATACACATTCTAATACAGATGACCTTAGTTAGACTCGGTGAGTCTCCTCTCTCTCTCTCTCTCTCTCTCTCTCTCTCTCTCTCTCTCTCTCTCTCTCTCCCTCCCTCCCTCCCTCCCTCCCTCTCTCTCTCTCCCTCTCTCTCTCTCTCTTCCTCTCTCTCTCTCCCTCTCTCTCTCTCTCTCTCTCCCCTCTCTCTCCCCCCCCTCTCCCTCTCTCTCTTTCTGTCATTCTCTCTGTCTTTCTCTCTGTGTGTCTATGTCTCTGCTTCTTACACACACACACACAGAGAGAGAGAGAGAGAGAGAGAGAGAGAGAGGGAGGGAGGGAGGGAGGGAGGGAGGGAGAGAGAGAGAGAGAGAGAGAGAGAGAGAGAGAGAGAGAACTAGGAAGGGGGAAGACAGACAGGGAAGACTGGGGAGTCAGCAGGAGTATGAGGGCAGGAAAGAAGTGAGTACAACCAGAATATACTGTACATTATGAAACCGGCAAAGCAACAGTAACAACAGCAAGTCCAAAACACTCCCACCCCATTATAGATGAATTCGTTAGTGTTTAAAAGAATAGTTAGTTTCCAATTCATAAAAACCATTCCTGAGCCAGGTGTCAGTGGCACACGCCTTTGATCCCAGCACTTGGGAGGCAGAGGCAGGCAGATCTCTGTGAGTTCCAGGCTAGCCTGGTCTACAGAGTGAATTCTAGGACAGCCAGAGCTGTTATACAGAGAAGCCCTGTCTCGAAAAACAAAAACAAGACGAACAAACAAAGATAAATCTTGAAAGAAGGTACAGGCCAATTATGAAACTGGCCTGGTTTTTGATTTCCAAGTGAGATAGTCCTGATGCAAGAGATAACAGATAAAACCAGGGAGAAACAGCTCAGAGAGTACCAACAGTGACACGTGGCGGTCACCTCAGTTTTGTCTACGAACTGCCAATGTTCTATGTCAAATGTAGATGCAAAGGAATATTTTTAAATGCATCATAACCAGATGGAAAATTTTTTCCTACGGAATGAAAGGATGTTTTCACCTCAGAAAACCCAGAAATGTGACTCACCATATCAATAGGACTTATTGAGAAAAACCACGATTACTTCAATCAGTACAGAAAGAAGTGTTTGATAAAGATGATGCCTATTTGTGATTGAAATGGCTTCAACATTGTGGGATGCAATGGGAAACCGACTTGGAAAATATTTCAAAAGTCTTCAGCAAGCACTTGAGTCATTTTCAGGACCAACACATTCTGTTTATGAAAAAACATAAGATAGAGATGCCTTCCATCACTGCCATGGCTGGTCTTGGTTGTCGACTTGACAAACATCCAGAGAGAGAGAACCCAAATGTCATCATTCTGGCCTGTGGTCATGTCTGTTTTCATTAATGATTGATGTGGAAAGGCCAGTCCACTGCCGGTGGTGCTACCCCTGGGTGGGTGATTCTGGGTGTATAAGAAAGCCCAAAGAATCCTGGAGGAAGCAAGCCAGGAAACAGTCTTCTTCCCTGGCTTCCAGTTCAAGTTCCTGCCTTGAGCACCCTGGCTGTCATGCCTGCCCTGGCTCTATTATTGCTGTGTTAAGAGACCATGATCACTATAACTCAGAGAAGGAAGTGTTTAACGGGAGCTCACGGTTTTGGAGAGTGAGTTCATCATGGCAAGGAGCATGGTAGCAGGCAGGCACGGTGCTGGAGCAATGGCGTGGAGCTTGCATCTGGTCCACAAGCAGGCAGAGACAGAGAGACACACACAGAGAGGGGAAGGAGAGACAGAGAGAGAGAGAGAGAGAGAGAGAGAGACAGACAGACAGACAGACAGAGAGAGAGAGAGAGAGCGCTAACTGACATTGGTGTGGACTATTGAAACCTCAAAGCCCACACTTAGTCATAAACTCCTCCAAGAAGGACACACCTCCTAATCCTTTCCAAGCAGGTCCACCAACTGACAGCCAAACATTCAGACATCTGACCTTGTAGGGGCCATTCTCATTCAAACCACCACGGCTTCTCTTAATAATGGACTGTAACCCATAGGCTAAATAAACTTTTGCTTCCTCCAGGTTGATTTTTGGTCACGGTGTTTAATCACAGCCACAGAAATGCAAAATAGAACAGTTAGCAATACTGTGTAACTCGGAAATCCTGGCTAATGCTGCAATGAAAAGAAAAGATATAAGATGTGTACGTGTGGACTATGAAGGGAGACTTGTTCTTCAAAGGTGATGCTACTGTTTCACTAGATGAGAGGTAGAGCTAAAAAAGCTCATCGGTGTTTCTGAAATGCAAGCTTCGATAGCAACATTAGTGTTGTGAGAGCCCAGCATGGTAGAGCACACTTGTAAACTCAGCACAAGGATCATGAGTTCAAGGCTACCCTGGACAGTACAGTGAGATCCAATCCAAAATGTTCTCTTTCTCCCTCCCTCCCTCTTTCCCTCCCTCTCTCCTCCTCCTTTTTCTTCCTCTCTCTCTCCATCTCTCTCTCTCTCTATCTCTGCCGTGTGTGTGGGGGGGGTACCTGGAATGCTAAGGAAGATATAAATAAATAAATACTAGAGAAGAAACTTAGCCATAGAATGCCTGTCTACTACACATAGGACCTGGGTTTTATGCTGTGAGCTGTAAAAGAAATGGCCGATATGTCTAGAGGGTCATAGGCCCGCGTGGGGAAGCAGCCGCTGTTGTTTTGCTAAATGGGCATGGTGCGGCCATCAAACTGCCTTCTGGATAAGTTTTATGCCCACGGGTGAGTGCTGCTGTTGGCTTTGGTCAGAGAGGCTTTGTTTTGCAGTGGGCAGCTGTAACTGCAGAAGCTCATAACTGGTCGAAGCAATGAGAATAAATGATGCAGTAAATGGGACATCTATATCATCTCTGATGCCCAAAGAACATTGCAGGAGAGGGAGACAAAGTGTATTCCAGCCAGAGGAAGCCAGGGGACCTGGGAATGCAGACTTCTGCACGGCTTAGCTGTCACACTCCTGAGTCTGTAGCAGCTGCTGTCACCTGCAGTAACCTTCTGTCACCAAGGCGGGGGCTCTTCAGGCCCTACCCTACCCTGAGGAGTTATAAGAAGTTCCTGGTTGCTTGATGAAGAGGCATTTTCTGCATGGGGTAGCCTGGGGAGAAGCCCATGTACCTGTGAACAGCTCCTTCTCATGTCCCTAGTGAAACTCACTGGTCGTTTAAGAAAGAGAGAAGAGAAAGAAAGAGAAAAGAGGGAGGGAAGGAAGCAGAGAGGGAGGGAAGGATGGAGGAAAGGAGAGAGGTAGTGAGGGAGAGAGAGAGAGAACAGAGACCAATGGGTGTTGAGCATGATTGGTATACATCATTTACATGTATGCAAATGTCTCCATGCAGTCCATGATGCATAATTAATGAATATCCATAAAATGATGAAAAACAAAAGAAGCAAAATCCATGAATGTAAAAGTAGGCTTGAAAGATGAAAGTAAAGAGGGGCATCGTCTTAAATGCTGTCGATGTAAGAAAGGCTACTGGGCCAACAGAACAGGAATAGGGTGCTCAGAGGAGAGCATAGGGCAATTAGGAAAGCCGCAGTGCTACCCAACAAAGTTGGAAGCAGCGCCTAGGGGAAAGTGTGATTGTCAGTAAACTCACCTGTGATACAGAGGAAGAGAATGCTGAAACCCAATGTGCCATCGTCATATGCACAGGAGGATGCTGTGTGAGTTAGGCTAAAGGTAAAAGGTGAAAACAGAACTGGAGAGGAGGTAGCCAGGCTCGGTGGTGCATGCTTGTAATCCCAGCACTTGGGAAATGGAAACCGGAAGATTAGGCAATCAAGGTCAGCCTTGGCTACAGAGTAAGCTCCTGTCTAGCCTGGGATATGTGAGGATCAGTCTGAAAAGAAGCAAGTCAAAAATAAACAGAAGAAAATGCAGAGGAATCCTGTGTGCATAGAGAACAAGCCATAGCAAAACCATTGGAAATCCAATTACTCAGGAACTGTAGATTTCAGATGTCTTATCAGTGACATGTGTCCCAGACAAAGACAAAGAGCTGGTGGAATGGGGAAAGCTATTTGCAATGTTTAAGATTGACAAGGTGTTAACATCTGGGATACATAAGTTCTTGCAGGAAAACATCAACCTCAATAGAAAAAAAATTAAAAAAGAAAGGAGAAATCCCTGGAACAAGATATTTATGGAAAAAGCAGCTCAAGAGCATTTAGAAAAATCTGCTCAAGCTTGTTGGTTACCAGAGCAACAGAAAGGGCAACCACAAACTATTATATACCTGGTAGACTGGTAAAAACCAGACAGCTAGGTGGTGACGCCACTTGCAGGTGGGAAGTAGGAAGGTGGAATTTGAGACTGTCCACAGGAATGTGGGCTAATGTTTTTTCTGGACACCAACCTGGCAACCGTTATTCAAATGGGACACATCATATGCACAGAGGTATATGCCTGCCCTATGACCTTCAGGGCCCAGTCTGGATGTGCATATAATCCTGAACTGTTGGAACAAGGATGTTGATGTGTATGGTGCATTGATGGGGAAGCATTGTTGGATGCTATTTATCAGGTAAGGATAATCTATACATGTACCTAGCACCATGAATCCTGAGATGAAGGGGGGAGGGTGGAGATTAAGATCTATTCTATGGTTCAGTTACAGAAATTTAAACCCAAGCATTCACAGTTGCAGAATGCATCTAATAAAAATTCTATAAACCAGAAGCTAGACATTAGACCTGTGATTGCTCTTGAAGGAAAGGGAAGAATGGAGTTAAAAGAAAATACCTAGGACTGGAGAGATGGCTCAGTGGTTAAGAGCACTGACTGTTCTTCCAGAGGTCCTGAGTTCAATTCCCAGCAACCACAAGGTAGCTCACAACCATCTGTAATGGGATCCGACACCCTCTTCTGGTGTATCTGAAAACAGCTACAGTGCACTCATATAAAATAAAAATCAAAGAAGAAGGAAGAGGAGGAGGAGAAACTTAAATAAAAGCAGGGCTTTGAGGGTGGCAGGAAGCTTAGTCGGTAAATATACTAACTGCCAAGGTTTGAGTTTGATTCCCAGGTCCCACTGGGTGGAAGGAGAGAACCAACTTTGAAAGCTGTCCTCTGACCTCCATACATGTGCCGCACACGTGCACTCCACCTCCCCCAAATAGATCAACACGGATAAGTGAGTTTAAAAAGAACAAGGCCTTTTGATGGTCATCCATGTGTTAATGTTGTGTACTAAGCATGTGATTAGCTCCATCCTCTGCACCTGAGGTCCGAAGCAACAACAACAGAGTAGGTACCTCCCCAGCCCGTCTCCCCGAGTTTCTTAGCTGCTCTTGTTTGAGGTCTTGGCTGTTTCAGAGAGGAAGAGCCCCAGATTCCTGGCCTGCAGAAGGTCTCCAGATATTCTGGAGATGTGGGCAGATGAATAACACTTGAAGGAGAAATCAGCAAAGCGATTGAAGTAGTAAATTCATGGGTGAATGAATCAGTGGGCTCTGAATGAATGGGCACCAGAGTGAACGGATAAAGAGGTTAATGAGTGGATGGCTTGGGCGAGTCCACATGAATGGATAGATGAATAAATCTGTAGATAATGAACGAGGGAGGTGGGCCCACTTGTTCAGTCCTTGGAGAGTGATTGCCTGACAGGCATGTCTGCTCAGTACTCTAAAGAGCCTCGAGGATGCTGGCTTGCTTCCGCGTGAGCTATGCCTCCTCGCAGAAGTTTACAAGGACAGAACCCCATGGGAGAAATTAGTATGTCTTGACAAAGCTTAGTCAGAAGCTCCAAAGCCGGTCTGCAGAAAGGATAACAGCATCCCAACATAGATGACTGATTTCTGGCTCAGACGACTAGGGGTGCCCTGGTCCTGTTGGATAGAGGCCCACATCCTCCAAAACTCAACATGAAGAATGTCTACCCCTGGGAATACTAGTTGCCTAGGATCCTGCAACAGCCCCTTATCCCTACATCAGGGCCAGATAGAAATAAAGACAGCTCCTGAGGGGTCTGAAGTCAGATGAAGGGCTGGGAACCAGCCCTGGAATTGGAATCTGGGCTGCGATGATGTTAGGGTCGTAGAAAGGGAAGAAAGGACAGGGAGAGCAGGGTGAGTTTCTAACGTGAGTGCTCCAAGGCCTCCTGAGTTATCTCCCAGGACTCCCGCAGCCTCCAGAGATACCATCAAAGGTGTTTGGAGCCAGGCTCATAGCAGAAGACTCAGGTTCCAGGTAGGAAGGAGGGAAAGGCTCTCACCAAGCAACCTGCATCTAAACCTATGATGAAGACTTTCCTGGGTTTGTCTCATTTACTATCTGTAATTTCCTTCTAAGGATCAGGAAGCTGACGTGCAGGTTGGTCTCCCCTCCAGGAACTGATGGAGCTGCGATGTGTTTCCACTTCCTACCCAAGCCTATGCCTATCCCACCCTGTGTGGAGCATGCATTCAGGCCAGAGGGACACACTGAAGGAGAGGTACCTGTGATGGCTGCAGCCAAGTGGGGACAAGGAACAAGATGCAGGGATGTCTAAGGTCTTGCTTATCTCACCTCAGCATTGATTGTAGACAAAAAACATTATCTACAGTCTTTAATGGGAGGCTATCCAAAAGGTTGTCCTCTTTGTTATAAGGGAAACGGAAGCCTAGAAGCTAAACCAGCAGGAATCTTCCTCAAAATGAAGGGTTCTCAACACCCAAGGGGTAAGATTTGAAACTGAGATCCAGAAATGGGTGGGGAATTTGAAATACAAACAAGGAACCACAGGCAGAGTAGGCGACTCTTTCCCTGTTCCAAAGATGCCAGCAGTTTGTGCTCTCTCTGTCTCTGCTTCTCTGTCTCTGTCTTTCTTTTTCATTTTTTTTTTTTTTTTTTTTTTTTGAGAAGGGGTTTCTCTATGTATCCCTGGCTGTCCTGGAACTTACTCTGTAGACCAGGCTAGCCTCAAACTCAGAGATTCTCCTACCCTTGCCTCCCAAGTGCTGGGACTAAAGGCGTGCGCCGCCACCACCACCTGGCCAGACTTTATCTCCTAAGTCATCAATCTCAGACTCCAACTTAGGGTTTCAAGACTGAAATGACACTTCCCAAACTGCCTTACGTCTTGGGTTTTCTGCATGGCCTAGATTCTCATAAGAAGCATGTCGAGGTCACTGAGGGCCAGAGTGGGGAGACAGGACCATTGAGGAAGCAGCTGTGATGAAATCTGAGGACATTTCCTCAGATCTAGCACCTCACACAGGTGTCATGTTACAGGTGTCAGAAGAGTGATGTCATTTCCACCAGAGTTCCAGAGCTGAGGTGGGCCGTACTGTCCCTGGCCCTGGTGGGGTTGAATGTGCAGAAACACTGAACCTACCTCTCTCTGTCTGCTTCATGTTGTATGGTGTTCAAGTTAAGAATGCTGGCTGATGCCGTCCTCCGGAAGCAGGGAGCCCATTGGTTATAATCTACTGTTCCTCCAATTCTTATCGCCAATCAGAACTTGAGAAAGCATGTGTTCAGCAGAGTCACCAAATGCTGAAATGAAATATAGTCACTATTATTAAAAATCCAATCTGAGTGATTGCATCTCCCAAGGAAGCTGGGCTGGCCCCGCACGTCTTTGGGAATATCTCGGCGGTGATCGGTGGTCACGCAAGAGTCACTTCGTTCAGCACCAAATAATAGCCCGCTCGGCAAACTTGTATCTGCGTGATGAACAGCCAGCAGTCCAGCAGAAGAATCATGTTCATGGCAGAGTCAGACCCGAGCGACCAGCTCTAGCGTCAATCAAAACAAACTAGCTTCCAGTACAGCACAGGCTCAGGAGGCCAAATGAGTTTTTACCCACAGTAGGGCATATAGACGGGATGTAGGAAGCCAACCAGATTTATATTATATTGCCACCAAATCTATTTGAAAATATCACCAATGGGAAACTACCCTGAATGAAAACTTCCCCCAAGCACCCACTTTCATCTATTCAGGTGATCTGGGATATTTTTTTTTCTCTCCTTGACCTCTACAAGTTACCAAAACAAACAAACAAACAAAAAAAAAACCAACAAAAAAAATCAACCTACTAATCAACCAAAACAACACACACACACACACACACACACACACACACTCACACACACACACACACACACACACACACACACACACACACACACACACGAAACAGGTACCCATGGTAGCAAGGTGGCTAAATGGTTAAAGGTACCTGCTGCCAAGCCTGATGATTTTAGTCCCCAGAACTCACGTAATGGAAGGAAGAGATCAGACTCCTGCAAGCTGCCTTCTAACGTCTGTACGTGACCCTCCCCCACTAAGTAAATAAATAACTGTAAAACTAGCAAGTCTTCCTTATTCTTTTCAGAGTTCCCCAGGACATTTATTAGTGGCCAGGTGAGTTTCCTGCTGGTCCTCCTGACAGCGGGAAGCACTTGGGTAGAATGCTGTGTCTACTCCAGTATCCGGCAGACCCGGTCCAGATCCCTGCTCTGCCGTGACTTTGCTCGGTTTGGATCTTGATTTCCTCCTTTACAAATGGAAGTATTAACAAGCATCTGGAGGATGGCTTCATTTATAAAGGGCTTGCTTTGTAAGAACAAGAAACTGAGTTCGATTCCCATAACTTTTTCTTAAAGTCGACCACCGTCATTCGTGCTTTTATTCCTCACAGTGGAGAAGTGGAGACAGGGGGAGTTCCCAGAGCTGGCCACAGCCTGCCCAAGATAAACACAATCAATCTCTTCAATACCCCCCATCTCAAATAAAGAGTGGGTGGAACAACACCCAAGTTTGTCTTCTGACCTTCACATGCATGCTCACACATGTGCATGCACGCATACACAAATGTGCAACGGCACACACATGCACACATACACACAAGAGAGAATGAACCTTGGGCAGGCTCATGTTGGTTAGCTGAGAGGAGGCAAGGGAGACTTCACTGTCTGGGCTGCATCTGTCCGAGCTTCAGGGCTTCCTGAAGAGGCCTTTCTGGGAGCCAGTATAACTCCAGCTCTAGGCGAGGGGGTCTGAAGGGAGCGTAGCGTCCAGGATAGCTTTGGCTTCAGACTCATCAAGGGCAGAAGAGTTTGGAGTTCTCGTAGCATCAGGTTGGAGGGCATCTGCTGAGGTCTAGAGTTGAAGTGTCTCTCCAAGAGGTTCCTACACTGAAAGATAGTCTCCTAGAACTGATGCCATTTTTGAGGGGCTGGGAGACCCTTGGGATGAGGAGGTTAGCTGGAGGAAGTAGGTCATTGGTTGGTTCTCAGAAGCTTATCCTCTCTGGCGCCCTCCTGCTGTGCTGAGATGACACAGAGAATTTCTTTTGCCATTTGTTTCTGCTCCCATGAGTGACCATGAACCAGACCTCCGTGAGACATGAGACAAAATGAAGTTGTTTCTGTCACAGAGTCGGAGACGTGAAGAGTGAACTAGACAGTACTGTAGGTTGAGTTGTGTTCCTTCAGATACACTTGAGTCCCTGCCTCCTGTCTTATGGACATGACCATTAGGTGGCAATTGAAGGGTGTGCTCACAATACGTTAAGGTCATAGTGGGTGAGGGTGGGTCCTAAGTCCAATGACCAGTGTCTTTTTTTATAGGAAGAGGGGCAGAGAGGCACAGGAGGAAGACCACATGGAGACAGGCATGATTGAATCTGCCCCGTGTTCCTGTGCTAAAACTTAATCCCCAAGAGGTGGAGAGGTTAGGTGAGAGGTTGGTGCCACTGTTCCAGGGATGGGCTCATTTTCGCAAGAATGTTCATTATGAAAGCAAATATGGGCCAGGCGTGTGGCCACCTGCTTTTATAATCCCAGCACTCAGAGGCTGAGGCAGGAGGACCTCACTATAGCAAACGAGGCTATATGGGGAGACTGTCTACAAAACTGAAAAGGCAGGGTGCCCTCCTTGCCTTCACACTTCCTTGACCTCTGGCTTTGGCCATGAGATGATGTAGTATGAGTCCTTTGTCAAAATGCCAGTCCCTTAACCTGGGACCTAACGACCTCCAGAAGTGTGAGCCAAACGCAGTCCTGTTCGTTGTAAATTACTCAGTGTAATGGATTGCCAACGTGACAGAATCTTGAATCACCTGGAAACAAGCCCCTAGGCCTGTCTGAGGGATTTTTTTTTCTACATTGGGCAGCACCACCCAAGGAGTCTGGCTAAGTGGGAGGGAAGCAGCTTAGCCCTGGCATCCCTGTGTCCTGCCTGGAGATGCCATGTGACTTCTGCCTCCTGCTCCTGCCTTACAGCTTCCTTCATATGATGGACAGCACCTTTGAACTTTGAACCCGCACCAATTCTTCCTTCCTTAAAGTGTTTGTCAGTGATTTGTCACAGAAACCACAAGCATTCTGTTACGGCAAGAGGAAGCCGACCAAGACATAGGGAAAGCCATGGGGCTGGAGGGGGCTGGAGGAAGCAAGGGAGGCTCCGCCTTTAGGGCTCCGGGGGAAAGCAGGCCACCTCTCATGTGACTTTCGCCTTTGTTCCCATAAGCTTGAAGCCACCCAGTTTGTGATACTTGGTTTCAGTGGCTCTGAGGAATCAACCCGATAATAATAAGCCAGCGAGAAGACTGAGGTCGTGGAGTGCAGCTGGACTAGAGGGAGGAAGGGAGACAGCAGGGGACCATCCATCCTTTCCAGCTGTGGGGTGTGGGGGGCAGATCACCTGGGAAGTGAGTCTCAAAGCGGAATCCTGTAGATTAGGCTGGCCTGTGGGCTTGCCTCTGCGAGGTTTTCTTAACTGGGTTAACTGAGATGAACAGACCAACCCTGAATGTGGGCAAGCTGGGTCCTGGACCAAATGAAAAGGCAAGAAAGAGCAGGGCACTGGCACGGTGCATAAACTGCTCTCCACTTTAGGTGGCAGAAGCCATATAACCAGCTGCTTCAAGTCTCTACTCCCTTGACTTTCCCATAGTGATGGGTTGTAACCTAGAACTGTGAGCTGACAGCCAACAACCCTTCCTCCTTACGATGCTTTTGTCAGGGTGTGTTGTCTTAGTGAGAGGCAGAGAAACTAAGGCAGCACTTTTGCTGGCCTAGTCTGACTTGACTGCAGTAGCAGAATATCACTTTATGAGACACTCCGAACACTCCTGTGCTGTCCAGTTTTATGTCAGCCTGACACATGCTAGAGTCGCTGGAGAGGAAGGAACCTGAACTGAGAAAATGCCTCAGTAGATAGGGCTGCAGGCAAGTTTTTAGGCATCTTCTTAATTAGCAATTGATACGGGAGGGCCCAGCCCATTGTGGACGGTGTCATCCCTGAGCTGGATTCTATACAAAAACAGGCTGAGCAAGCCAGGGGGAGCAAGCCAGCAAGCAGCATCCCTCCGTGGCCTCTGCATCAGCTCCTCCCTCCAGATTCCTGTCCTGCTTGAGTTTCTGTCCTCACTTCCTTTGGGGATGAACAGGGACATGGAAGTGTCAGCCAAATAACCCAAGTGGCTTTGGGTCATGTTTTTATCACAACAGTAGGAACCCTAACTAGGACAGTGTCTTTGCAGTGGTTCATTTATGCAGCACTAACTTGTGCTACTCTGCTCAGTAATGTTGGTTCTGTGATTTCCAATAAGAGTGCAGTCTGAGCAGAATTTTAAGCCAGAAGCAAAGAAAGCAAGCAGTGTGTGAGATTTCCAAACACAAGCACAGATGGAACTGATGACTGAGTACGTGATGGAGTGTGAGCGTGCGCATGTTCAAGCCTGTGCGAATGTGAGCATGTGAAACCGTGGATGTGACCGTACAAGTGTGAGTGGGTGACCAAGTACAGCAAGAGTTTGGAAATGTGAATGACTGTGTAACCACGTGGGTGTGCACATGAGTGTTTGTTACTGTGTTGACATAAGTATGCATGAGTGTGAGACTTTGAGTGTGAGCATGAGTGTGCATGAATAAGTCAACTTGTTATGGAGGAGTGTGGGATTACATCAGTGTTATACAACTGTAGAAGCATGTGTGTTTGATTGTGACGTGTGTGTGTGTGTGTGTGTGTGTGTGTGAAAGCATGTCTGTGACTGGGTATAACTCTTAGTGTTTGTGAGTGTGTGTTAGTTTTTGTGTGAGAGTTGCATTCATAGATGAGTGTGTGTGTTAATGTGAGTGTGAGAATTGCATTAGTATAAGTGCTTTATGTACTGGAAAATGTGACTGCTATGAGTGTACATATAATTGTGTTAGTGTATAAGTGTGAGTATATGACTGTGAGTATGAATGTGTGTGCACCTATAAGAATTATTTGTAAGTGTGCACGTGTGTGACTGCATGGCTGTGTGAGAGATTAAGTATAAGAGTGTTCATGTGTGACTGTGTATGTGTAAATATGTCTGTGAGTGTGTCAGTGTGCACATGAGAGTGTGTGATTATGTGCCTATGTGTGATTTTATGTGTGTGGTTGTGACCTGTGTTTCTATGTGGCATGCAACTGTAATAGTGTAGTGGTGTGTGTGAGCATGAGAGTGTGGACACATTGAGTGTGTGTGAGTGTCAATGGTCACATAGGAGTGTATATGTGACCATGTATGTGAATAAATGTGTCTGTGTGAGCATATGTGTGTTTATCTGAGTATATGTGGCTGTGGTTCTTTGTGTGTGTAAATGAGTCTTAAAGTGAGCATGTGTGTGCATGAGTGGATGTGAATAAGCACATATAATTATGTGTGTGAGCATGTGAACGTGTGAATGTGATACGATATGTTTGAGTGTATGTGAGCGCTGCCAGTGTGAGCTCAATGCTGTGTGGGTGTCTGTGTATGTTTGAATGTAAGTGTGCGAGTGTATGAGTGTGTGTGTGCACACTCGTGTTTGTAAAAAAGGGGGCATCACATTGTCAGACCTTGGATGAGTTCTGGCTCTGCTTCCTAGCTGCTTGGCTTCTTTATGTTTCCGGAACACCTGTAAAATGAAGTTTGCACATTTCTGTTCCCTGGAACATTGTATGATGTGTGACAGAACACATGTAATGCCTTTTAAATGCACAATTACTTTTAGAGCAAAGCTTTGGACACAGTAAGTGCTTAATAAAAAGAGACTATTATTGGTTCTCTATGTAAAACACATCATAAGTCATTTTGTCTAATCTTTACAGCAACAGCACGAGAAAATGATTATATCTCATTTAATAATCATAACACAATTATAATGATACCCCATAATAATCACTTATGTTGATTGCACACTCAAGAGTTTTCTCCCTTCTGCTGCACTTTGAGAAAGCCTTATTGTTTGATTGCTCGAAGGGCCGTGTTCAGGAAAGCTAAACCCTCTCTAGCCCCGCGGGTGTAAATCCTCATTAGTCGGACCTAGTCATGGTCACGCCACCCCTCTGTGGAATGACCATTCTTACCGCTCAGCCCAGGTTCGCTGAGGAAAGACCTGGTTCTAGTAATAATAGTTATTGTCCAGAACCCGTCAGCCCTGGGCAACTAGGATGGATGGTAGAACGCTGTGGTCAAAGTTCCTCTGTGTGGGAGACTGCATCAGTGAGTATTGGTGGTAACTTAGAAGGAAGCTTTAACACATGGTGGGGTGGTGGGGAAAGGAGATGGGGCTGCAGTGGGGACAATCGGTTTGGGACAGGGTCTGGCCTGGTACAGAGCAGGCATTTCCCCCAGGCCACTGTTTTCTAAGGTCCAGGAAACAGGCCTACCTAATGAGTAGCCTGAAACACGGGGATCAGGTTGGATGTGGGAAGCAGATTACTTAGTAAGGTCCATGGTGGCTAATGACTGTGACAGTTAGTGTCAATTTCATCTTAACTAAATCTAGAGTCATCTGGGAAATGGCCCTCCACCCATGTCTGGAGGTGGGGATAATCTTGATTATTACGTTAATTGAGGTGGGAAGAATGTCCACTGTGGGTGGCCTTATTCCCTAGGTATGCTGATGTCATCTCTGGTCAGGTGGGCTTGGGTATTATAGGAAGGGGAGCCAGAAAGCCAGCCAGTATGAAGGTTGGGGAGGGGGTGGGCAGTGGTTTTTTTTTTTTTCTGTGGCTTCTGCTTCAAGCTCCTACCTTGAGTTCCTGCCTTGGCTTCCCTTGATGATAACCTGTAAGCCGAACAAACCGTTTCCTTCCAAAGCTGCTTTGGTCAGAGTCTTCTATCACAGCAACAGAAAGCAAACTAGAGCACTCCTAAATCCCGCTCTTCCATATTCCTCTCCTCTTTATTTTCAGTCTATGTGCCAAATGTGGCTTTTGCTTCACGACAGCCATTCCCCAGATAGTAGCTTTAGAGCCGAAACCACTTATTTAGTTCATGTTTAAGTTGGCAATTTGGGCTCAGAAATTGTCATTCTTGAAGACATAAGACACATGGGGTGGTGGTCCCCATTCCACCCACCATGTGGTCTCCTGTAGTCATGTCTGCAAAGATCCCTTAGGACGTGTTAGCTTAAGTGTAGTGCTGACCTGGATGAAGTATCTTTGCTGACCACACGTGCCCAGCATCTCCCGTTTGCCTTCAACTCTGTCAATGTATTCTTTCAGCACCATCAGTGCTGAATGGGTGAGTGTTGACGTGTGGGTGGGACGATGCCGTGTGTTCCAAGGCCATGACACGCTCCGTCGTCCATTAGAGTACAGCATGCCAATAGCCAGGTGGCTTTGATTTTCTGGTGGAAGGCACTTAAGTCCACCACAGTGACATAATGCATGATGCATAATACAAGTTATTGTTAAGTGAGAAGCACATGTCAGGTGTTTGGATTTCAGAGGCAACCCAAGTCACACGGAGAAGACTATTCTTCTCTCTAGTGGTCAGAAGCCTAATAACCTCAAGTAGGGGAAGTAAGGGTCCTGCATCAGGAGTAGGTTGCAGGGTAAAAAGCTCTGCCCTCTGCTTCAGTGTTAGAGGTATCCATGGAGATAGGAAGAGCGCTGATAGGAGATGCACAGCACACACCCCTAGCTAGGCCTTGCCTTCTGCCTCCGAGAGCGATGCATTTCAAATGAAGCTTCTGCCACATACCCCTAGTCCCAGCATTCTTGAGGCAGAGGCAGGGCAGATGTCTGTGAGTTCTAAGCCAACCTGGTCTACATAATTGGATGGCCAAGGGCTTGTAGTGAAACCCCGTTTCAGCAGCAGCGTCTGATACACTGCTGAGCCCTCACAGAGACGGTGGGGCAGACATCAAGTAATTATGAAATTGCAGCTGTCTCTCACGAGCTGGGGATTGCTAAAGCTGTCAAGTCATGATAAGGTCTGGAGTGTACAATAGCAACCCATCACATTAAGGAAATGACACATCTAGGACACGGGGCATAAATGAATCACACAGCAGGGGGTCAGAATCCCTCCCCTGCAATCCACACAACCCCCCCCCCCCCGACTTCTTCTAACCAGAAGATAGAGGCAGAGATCACTCAAGCCTGAGTCTCACATGCAGGTGCACCCGCAGGTTGATATGAGAGGAAAACAGACTGTGGCTCTATTGTAGCCCCAGGCAGATGGGAGGGAAAATTCTCTGAGGGAGCAAATGGCAGCAAGTATGGTTATGAGCCTTTTTCTAATGCATGCTCTGTGTGTGTGTGTGTGTGTGTGTGTGTGTGTGTGTGTGTGTGTGTGTGCGCGCGTGCTTGAGCATGTGTGGCAAGGCCAGAGGACATTCTTGAGTGTCATCCTTAGAGATGCCATCCAGCTCCTTTTTAACAGGGTCTCTTATGGCCTGGAGCTCACCAAGTAGGCTAGACCAACTTAACCAGTGAGCCCCAGGGACTCTCACGTCTCTGCCTCCCCAGCACCGTATTACAAATGTCATGTGTTCTGCCTGTTGACGTGGCTCAAACTCAGGTGCTCCTGCTTACAAACGCATTTCTGACTGGGCTGTCTCTCCAGGCCAGTTTTTAATGGAGTGAAAAGTGACCTGGTGCTCCAGGTCTTACAGCGCTTAATCACTGACTGGTTGGACCGGGAAGCAGATTTGGAGGCTTCCAAATGGGGTTAGGACATCGCTGAGTCTGAGGACATCGGCCGCTCGCATTGATAGTTCCTGAGAAAACGGGATTTCTCTGGGGATGTCAGGCAGCCCTTGCTCTCGGTTTCTCTAGCAATAGACTCACAGATGGAGAGCTCACAATGGCCTCTGTGAGGCTCTTCACTGGCTGACAGCGTGGTTCTCTTATTCGCCAAAGCAGGTGTTGGTGCTACCTCTGCTGACCCTCCAGCGTGCCAACACCAGAGTTCCCTGCGCACCCTTGTTCCTGGAAAATAAACGAGCTGACTGCATCAGGTTCGTAACTGAGCAGAGAGAGCATCTTCCTCACAGTAGTGAAGTGACTCTGGACGCAGGCTTGCCTGCCGGGACCTCAGCCAGCGCCTCTAAGAAGTGACCCAAAAAGGCTCCACCTATCTCAGAAAGAGTCAGCATGGACGGGGTACTGAGGCCCCCAGCCACGGCCCGGGGCGAGCAAAGCAGTGGAACATGAAGGTCTTTCAGGAGTAAAGAACGAACAGCTAAACCAGCAGAGCTGCTGCCTGGGAGTCTTAAAGGCAGCTCAAAGGGGGTGGTGGCTTAGGGGAGTAAGTGGCAAGCATGAAAGAAACGGAAATGCAGATTTCATCGAGATTGGTTCTGGCTCGATAGAACTTGGAGGCAGGGCGGCCTGTCTGGTAGAGTCAAGCCCCAGGGTTCCATCCAAAGGGAGTGGGGGAGGGGAGAGGGGAAGGGAAAGGAGAGGACTGGAGGGGAGGGAGGAGAAGGGCGGCAGAGTGGAGAGGGGGAGAGATGGGGAGGGAAGAATAGAGGTTGGGGAGAAGAAGAGGGAGGAGGAAGCAGAGAGAGGAAAGAGAAGTAAGCCAGGCCCATTCTTGATTACCGAATGAGTATACCTCCCATGGTTGATTTAACCTGACTTAGTGGGGCTGTGAGGGACAAGTATTGCTGGAGGAAGCAGAGAATGTCATGGTCCCCACAGGAGGGGAACAAGGAGATAGCTAGCAAAATTACATACACATTTACCCGTTTCTAGGAATCTATCCTGAACGGGCACAAAGCCGTTTGCTGCCAGCCTTGTTTAGGCTCACAGAAGACCCCGAGGATCAGCACCGAGAGAACTACACTTCTCTGCCGAGGCCCTGGGGACGGGGTTGGAGTCTGCACAAAACGCTGGGTGATTAATTTGTTTCTCACTAATGTGTACTGAGTGCCTGCAATGTGCCTGGTGGTTTCCAGGTGCCGGTCCACTTAAACTGTCCAGTCTGTAAACAGTGGTCTTTCACACGCACGGTCTTAGAATATATCATGAACACATAACCAAAAATGGCGAAAACTCTTTGCATAAGATGTTTACCGAAATACTCTTCTTTGGAATTATAAAAATACATTTCATCGAAATTATGCCCGCACATAGAAACTCCACCCCCAAACACACACACACACACACACACACACACTAAAACTATTAACTACGTTGGTACCAATTGCAGACGTACATGCAATGAGTAATGCTACCCAGGATCCTGTTCTACATCTCCCTGCCCCCAGTCTAGTCTCCAAGGGCAACCAAGCTCTTTGAACAATTCCAGTTTTACATCTTCAAGGGGTTGCGTCTACATCTTTAAATAATGTGTTTGTGTGACTCTGACTTGATTGGGTTTAGATATTATGGATTGGTTTCCAGCTATAAGTTAGATTAGGACCTCTTCTAAAGCAAAAACAACTTATTTCTCTCTAGAGACCCAGGATGTGGCCTTGGGACCAGCAGGGAGTGGGTGTTCAGTGAATGCTGGTTAAATCAAATGATGACCTGGGGGGTTGTGGTGGGGGACATTGGAAGCACAAAGGAAGATGGGGTGAAGGGGCAGAGTCTCCTTCCTGACATGACCCAGATTTTATTCAGGAGGGCTGTACCCCCCAGCCCCCCATACTCCTCTTGCAACAAATAGAGACCCAGTATCCAGGTACTATCCGAGGAGATATGAGTGAATGCTGAATAAAACCCCGAGACAAAGGCTTACAGAGGAAACCCAAGGCAGGATGCCTGCCCTTCAAGTGTTGTCAGGCTGTCTCCGAGTTCCTCCTCACTGGAGCAAAGACCCAGGTTGGCAGAGGCTTGGCAGCCATTTTTCACTCACATTCTAAAGACAGAACAAAACGAAAGAGTCACTGAGCCTCTGAAGATGATATTCCATTCCGCAGAGCCCTGGACTGCAGATCTATATGTTATTCAATCTTGGGGCTAATATTGATTTTGTTTAAGAGCATGTAAAACAGGCTTTCTGTCGGCTGCTACAGTGTATCTTCTTCACTGAGGGAGACGGAAACAGAATGACCCAAGCAGGAGGTTCCTGGTTCGTACAAGGGGTACATTCCATCATTCCCTCTTGGCTTGTTTACTTCTAAGATTGTGCACATCAGAAAGATTAAAAAGAGGTTGCATGATCCGGTTCTATTTTTGCATATTTCTAAAATTTTCCTCCATAAGAGGGTTAAAAGAGCCGTGGAAGCAAACAATGTATCTAAATCATTGTTGAGATGTTCCAGAAGGGAGCTTTGCAAGGCATGATAGCAGGTCATAGCCAGGGTGTTGCTATAACACGTGATAGACTTTAGAAGTATTGTAATTGGGGCTGGAAAGATTGCTCTACAGTTAGGGCACTTGCTGCTCTTGCAGATGCCCTGGGGCTAGATTCTAGCAACCATCTGTTGGCTGATAACCATCCTAACTCCATTTCCAGGCAATATGATGCCCTCTGACCTCTGAGGACACCAGGCAAACACATGTAGGACATACAGACCTGAAGGCAAAAGACTCTAAGAATAAAAACCCAAAAATGTGCCTGCCTCTGCCTCCCTAGAATGGGGGCTGGGGGTGGGAGGGTGGGAATGGGGGGTTGGGGGAGTGAGGGGTGGGAGGTGGAGGAGGTGGGGGGTGGGGTGTGAAAGGAATGTGCTACCACACCTGGCTCCAGACTTTGCAATTGCTAAAGAGTCAGCAATTTGGACTGTTCCTCCCACTCAGCGTTTGCCACTGGTGCTGACATCTAAATCCACACCTCAGTTTGGGGGAAAGGTACAACAATGGTGTGAGACCTTCCAATAAGCCAAGTCAGCTTATTGACGTAGCTTCGATATACTATACACACAAAGTGAAGGAAAGCAACATTGTTGTTTGATTTCTTATTTAAAACAAAGACCATTTTAGCTCCGTTAAATTGATAAACTAGTTGGAAGCTAAAGATCTCCTGCTGAGATTATGATCCTGAGATTATGACTCCCGCTGAGTCCACAGACAATCTAGGCTGGATTCAGTCTTCATGCGTGGGCCACGTCTTGGTCCCCTCCGCACATCGGTTGAGTTTGGTTCCCCAACAGTTGCCTCAGGGGCGTGGTGTAGGCGGAGCCCACAGCGCTGCTCCTCCTGCTGAGCTGTTTCTCAGATTCCTCTGTAACCTATGGAGGGCCACAGGCCCCCAGGAGGAGCACAAGCCCTAGATGCTGTAGGAGTTAGTGTTTCAAACACAAACATCACACGTGCATGCGAGCCAATGGACCATTCTCCCAGGTGACAATTCTATGCTCAGTACTGTGACATTAAAACAAGCCAGAAACCCAGCCTTGAGCTAACTTTTCCTCTTCTAGGTCCAGCAATTCACCAGTTGACTGTTCCTCTCACACCTACTTCTTGGGTTTCACCTCTGCTAACAGGGACAGATGGTCAGCGTGACAATTCCTCATTCCTGTACCCTGACATCGCCTACTAAGTAAATCTTCACGGAGGCGACTTCTTGACTCAGGCTGTGTTTTTAAGGGAACCCAGACTGTGACAGGCAGTTCATCTGAGTCACCATGGAATGCCCGCCTCTTTCTGAAACATTCTGTACAACCCCAGTACAGGAACTTCCAAAAGCAGCTGTGAAAGATCATCTACGCAGCATCAGAGGTGAAAAGCGCAGTGTTGTTTTCTGTGCTGTTTCAGAGGCTTGGCCAGCTGCTGTGTGTGTGTGTGTGTGTGTGTGTGTGTGTGTGTGTGTGTGTCTGGACCTTAGAGGTGGAGTTTTTTACCTGTGAGACCACAAGTCATCAGCAGATTGAATGAACTTTGTGTTTCTGTCTCCTGGAATGACTGCATCTAATTTCTGGATTATAATGTTATCTGATTAGAAGTTGGAGTGAGTTTTTTTTTTTTTTAATTCCAATTAAGACCCAGCTAAATCAGTTTCCCCCAGAGGCTCCAAGGAAGCAAAACTATCCTGGTTTTCACCAGAAACAGGGAACTTACACCTCCTAGAGGATAAATAGGTGTATGACAGTTCTGGGAAGTCAGTGACTCACCCAGTCTCAAAGGCTCCCCCCCCCCTTTTCTAGGGAATAATGCTACTGCTTAAATTTTATATAGATAGATATTGTAATAATAGCTTTTGCTTAACGGAAAAGTTTTCACCCTGTGTGATAGTCCAATGAGTTTGAATGGACCTGAACCGAAGGACTTGAAGTACGGAATCCAAGGTGATTCTAGAAAGCCAACAGGCATTGAACTTGTTTGTTTCCAGAAGACTGGCCTGGATATGCCGTAGGTGGGGAAGAGATGTATTTGACATCAAAGATGGCTTGTAATTAATTAGACCTCTTCTATAGGCTTGTAGGCTGCTATAACTTCCAGCCTCTGTGGATTTCCCATGTATAGTGGTTTCAAGAGACCAGTAAGAGCTCCTGTAAATCAAAAATAAAGGGACTTGATGTGTCCTTGGGGCGGGGTGGGGATAGGAGTGGAAGTGGTAGGGGTGGGGGAGGGCTCAGAATTGAAGCTGAACCTCTGATACTTAAAGACTGAAAAGCCCTTCAGGCTGAGGGAACAATAAAAGGAAATCAAATAGCAAAATGCCACATTTACAAAGAGACGGGAGGTGCAAATTGTACTCTGTAATTTATGTTAATACATTTAAAAAGATTAAATAAATTAGTCTTCAAAAGGATGAGCCTTTTAACAGTTTTCTATTTAGAAAAGAAAAAAAACTGACCTGCAAACAAAAAAGAAGCTCGATAGGGTTAAAACCTTTGGGTAAAAGATAAATTTCACATTTTTATAAAAACAAAACAAAATATTGTATATGTAAATAGTTCTAAAAAACAAATTTGTTGATGCTAATTTAAGAACTGTTCTTGCTTTCAAATATCAGCTCTTTCTTAGTGTTTTTGCATAGAGAAAGAAAAGAATATCTTTGGTTGAATTGCTTCAAGGTCCCTGCCTGGTTATAAAGTATGCAGATCAGCCTGATAATATGTAAATTCAGTCAGGTTAAAAATTGGTAGTGTGGAAATTTTAGAAAACCTTTCAGTGCTAAGACTTCTAATCAAGGTTTAAAGGACTCTGGTACAGTCAGGGACGGTGGCGCCGCCTTTGATCCCCTCTTTCAAACGTCAAAGGTAGGCAGGTCTCTGTAAGCGCCAGTCTGATCTCCATATAGTTCAGGCCAGGCCATCTCAGGCTGCAGAATGATGTGTCTTAGGAATACAGTAGGTAGAGTGCCTGCTTTGACATGACACAGGGACCCAAGTTCATGGGAAGCAAGACACAAGAGCAGGAGTCCAGTGCCACTCCACACGGAGACGGGAGATGGAGACAAGTCTCCAGAAGTGCGAAAGCTGACATACTCGGCAGGCACCAACCAGAGCCTATTTCAAATAAGGCAGAGGTGAGGATTGAAATTTTCTTATCTGAAATTGTCCTTTGACCTCTACATGAGTACTATGATACATATTCCTCCACCACACACACACACACACACACACACACACACACACACACCACACACACGCACACATCACACATCTCACACACACACATCACACATCTCACACACACACACCACAATCACACACATATACACACACACCACACACACACGCATCACACACACACATCACACATCTCACACACACATACACACACCACACACACACCACACATCACATCAACACACACACCACACACACACACACACCACATATCACATACACACACCACACACACACACACACACACCACTCAT
This sequence comes from Micromys minutus, assembly GCF_963924665.1. Lineage (NCBI taxonomy): Eukaryota > Metazoa > Chordata > Mammalia > Rodentia > Muridae > Micromys > Micromys minutus. Next base: position 93,610,099 of record NC_137971.1, on the reverse strand, counting down.
CGCATCAACACACACACCACACACAAACCACACACACACACCACATATCACATACACACCACACACACACACACACACACACACACACACACGCACGCGCGCACGTTCATGCTGGAGGGGTGGGGGGGGGATTCTATTACAGTTGTTCTAGAGTTCACCTTGGACATCAGAATTCAAAGATGCTTACATCCCTTCTATAAAATTGAATAGTATTTGTGGATAAACACTGTGTGCTTTAATCATCTTTAGATTACTTATAATGACTCATACACTGCAAATGCTATGAAAACCATCATTAGCCTGTATTGGTTAGGCAATAGTAACACCCAAACAACAACAACGAATTCTGTACATTCTGAGACTTTTTTTTTTCTGAGACAGGGTTTCTTGGTATATAGCCTAGACCTACCTGCCTGTAGACAAGGCTAGCCTTGAGCTCAGAGACACACCCGAGTCTCCCAAGTGCTGTGATTAAAGGCATGCACCAACACAGTTCAGTGAGACACAATTTTTACCCTGGACTGTGTGTGTGTGTGTGTGTGTGTGTGTGTGTGTGTGTGTGTGTGTGTGTTTGCATGTGCGTTCCCTGGATATTTTTAACCTGCTATTATAGTTGGATCCACAGGTCTAGAAGCCACAGCTATGGAGGGACATCTCTTATCTAAAATAAATATAAAGAAGCGCTGGAGCCCTGATGTCAAATAGTCTCCGTGCAGCCTCAGCCACGTGCTTCCTCCCAGTCTGTGGATGATAAAACTTCCTTTTGCTGCCCGGGCACATGACATTTGACCCAGTTTATAAATTATTGAAGGGTAATGCGCAGAAATTCTACAGTCCTCAATCTGAATTCTGCTGGGAACCCCCACGTTGTCTCGTTTCCTATTTTAAATGATCGGGACCCCGTGTAAACTACCTGGAGAATCTCTAGGTAAATGACAGATTGTGGTTCTTCAAGGTATCAGTTCCCTGCCCTCAAGCATGTTGTCTTCTTCTTTTGTCTTGATAGCTCACCTTTCTGGGAAGCAAGCTCTGGGAAGCAAGATTCTGGTCTGCGTGAAATTTTAGACCTGCTTGAAAGACGCCAGTGCTCAGAAAGGCTCTGTTAAATATGCACCGCGCCCCCTCGTGGCTACAAGTACTCACTGCAGACTGAAAACGCTAAGCACAGGCTCCACTGCCCTACATCCCAAGTAGGTCTCTAAGCTCCTGCCGCTTAAGTCTTCCGATTCAAAAGAACATTTTGTCACCCAAATGTAAAACGACTCTAGCCCACACGTAAAAACAGTGAAAACTGTGCCATCTTCTCCCAAACACACCTACTTCAGCCAGTCTATTCCTCAATAGCTTTCTCTCGATCTTCTCCTAAAGCAGAAACGGGATCAATTCTGTTTAGATTTTAATTCTAACAGAAAACTCGGCTTCTGCCGAGTGGGCATCTGGAATTTTAATTATCCCAGCTTTCCCCGTGTCACGGGGCAAAGACTTTTAGCCTTCTCGTGGTCTGGGTTTACTGTTACTACTCTAGGCTTCCCAACTCTTACTCCGTCCTTAGATACCACTGACCTTCAGATATTGGTTTTGCAGAGTCCTAAGTTTGTGGGTACCCCGAAATGCTCATATTGCGGAGGAAGAGCGTGTTTCAAGTATGAATATTCATCTCCTGTAACCCGTCTTAGTTAAGGGATATTTTAAACGTGTGTAACAGAAGCCCTCACAGTAAGAGTGGGCTGCAGGGAGCAGTTTCATTCGAAGTCAGCTGCTGGTTTAGATTTGCTGCGTTTAGAAGACCGGGGAAGAAAAGAAAGAGAATAAAAGCCAGCAAATCTTGCCCAAGCATGCCCTTTATCAGATGGGGTTCTGCTTAACTGTCTTCAGGTCCCCCAGGTATCTCCTAACATTGAACTTTTAGCAGTTGGGATTTAGCCGGGCGAGCTCTCGAAGCAACAGACATGAATTGGGAGGGGTGGAGGGGTGGGATTTAAAAAGAACCAAAGAAATTAAATGCCAGTGCGTGTGCATTTAGTAGTCTTCATTAAAGCAAAAGCTTTGATGGGAAGGCATCATGACTTTTAGCTAAAAGATGACTGTGGGTCTTCTTCCCACACAGTAGAAACAAAAATGTAAATGTGATATTTTAGTTCCTGAAGGACCTTGGGTTTCAAATTTTAATGTTTGAAAGAGCCAAACGAAGTGGAATATACAAATTCCATGATTTTTTTTTTTCATTTCTTTTACTGACATTCAGGAGACGATGACTGCGAACGTGGGTATTCAACTCGCTGAATTATTCTGAAGAATCAATATTTTATAAACTGGTCCTTTAGTGTTCATATATACATATCCAAAATATTCCACTTATGTTTATCACTATATTTCTCTTAGGATCTCTTGTATCACACCTGCACGAATGAGCCCCAAACCTTCATAATCAAAATGACTGATTTAAAGTGTTTTTCTAAAATTTATAAATGTTTCTCAGGCATGAATGTTGAGACGGTGATGATGATGACGATTTTTGGATTTTCAGGACAGGATTTCACTGTGACACCCTGGCTGTCCCGGTTCTCATCCTGTAGACCTGGCTGGCCTTGAACTCACAGAGATCTGGGGTTAAAGGCATGTGCCACCACTGCCCTGGCGGAAATAATGAGACAGAAAGTTACACCCAATTACCTGGAGAGCTTTTTGTTATTTGTTTTTCGAGACAGGATTTCTATGTGTAGCCGTAGTAGCCCTGGTACTTGCTCTGTAGACCAGGTTGGCCTTGAACTCAGAGATTCAGCTGCCTTTGCCTCCCGAGTGGCCACCACTGCACTTCCGTGAAGACTTTTTAAAAAGTTAAAATCAAAAGAAAAGTAACTATGCAAAAACCACAGCATCCTCAGGTACGGTGGGGCTTGCCGTTAACCCTTGCCATGGAGAGGCAGAAGCAGGTCCATCTTTGTGAAGCTGGCCAGATCTGTATCATGAGTTCCAGGCCAGCCAGGGCTACTCTGGGGAAGTGGGGAGCTAAGAACAAACAAATAAAAACCCTACATAAGTCCAGACATGTTTCTGGCCCATGTATTTAATTTTTCTCTCTATATAAACGCTTTGGGTCTCTGACACTTTCAAATTAAGAACATAAAACTAGTCCGTGTGTCATAAACACTTCTTTGTAACACACTTGATTGAACCCATTAAAACTTTAACACTAGCCACTGTCATTTGATTGTCCTGGTATTATCACATGGTAGTGTGTGCACAGACTTGTGTTTAGGCAATCCACTCTAAAAGTGACTCTAAGCAGCCGGGTGGGATCCGGAGAGGAAACAAACAAGGAGAGGGCTGGGCCGAGAGTGAATCCTGGGGCGGACACTGCCCAGGGCCAGAGCTGTGTGCCAAGTGGCTTTTTCCAGGTGTCCTGGGCCTCTGTGTGAGAGACCCTAAGGGCAAAGGACACTGATTAGGTCATTAGAGCTCCCCTGGATACATTACGTACAGAGGGACCGCGGAGAACTTGTGCCCTTTGCCATAAAAGGACAAATCGCAATGATAGGTAACAATGGGGCAGCGTGGAGTGTCCCTTATCAGAAACCAAACCCAGTGGAGTGTTGTTGTTGGACTTCCCAACACTCGGAACAGAAGAAAACGGGTGTGCTATCTTGTTTTATTTAAAAACTCCTTTTCTCTTAGGGTGGAAGTGGAGACGGCGGTGGCGGCGGTGGCGGCGGTGGCGCTGGCAGCGGCGGTGGCGGCGGCAGTGGAGGTATGGGTCTGTATGCCACAGGTAAGAACTTTGCCCTGTAGGATTGGTCAACCTTGGTTTTTGAGCTAGAGTCTCCATGGGCTAGGGCTCTCTGGTTAGGTTGGGCTGGCAGGCCGGCAAACCCCGGAGATCGCCCTGCTCTGCCACCCCAACACAGGGATTTTTAAGTACATGCCCTCATCCCCAGGCCTGTTTTTCTTTAAGATTTGTTTAATCTGTGTAGTGCTTTGCTGCATGTGTGTATGTGCACCAAGTATGTGTGTGTGTGTGTGTGTGTGTGTGTGTGTGTGTGTGTGTGTGTGGTATCTGTAGAGATCAGAAGAGAGCGTGTAGATCCTCTGGAACTGTATTTATGGACTTATGAGCCACCGTGTGGGTGCTGGAAACCTAACGCGGGTCCTCTGAAAGAATAAGTGTTCTTAACCGCTGAGCCATCTCCAACCTTATCCCTGGCCTTTTAGTAACCAAACTCAGGTGTTTGCGTGGTAAGTACCTGATGGAGCTATATGCCCATGCCCAGTTCTTGCTTATAACCCTCCCCATCACAACGCCTTCTTAGAGCATTCCAAACGAACCAAGACATCCATGAAGGCTTCTGATCTCTCACCGCACTGGCCTTACCTTCTCCCATAGCTACCTGAAAATCCCGACAGCCTGATTAATTACCGAGTACACTGCAGCGTTTACTGGTCTCACACACTTTAATCCCTGGATAATCAAATGACAACCGTTAGTGCCCTACTTCTCCTAGTCCAGTAGTAGGTCCTGTATCTAGAACCTTCAGGAGCAGGTTAGACTTTTCTCCCAAGCCTTCTTTCAGTGCTTCCAAAAGAATTACTTGGTGTCAAGGGTTTTCTGTCTTACTTGTCTGGTGACTTTTAGGACTGGAAAGCTTGCTGGGGACAGGCTTCAGGAGTTTACAGCCTGGTCTCACTTTTAGTGTCTTTCTTGGCTTCTCCTCCTCCTCCTTCTTTTGACATTTAAATAGAATTTTAATTTTTACATATTTTCATTTTTTTAAATTATTTTATTTATTTACATCCCAAATGCTGTCCCTCTGGCCCCCTCCCAGAGAATGGGGATGCATGGGGGCACCCTCTCTTGCCTTTTTAATTGCAGTTGAGCTGTGTCCTCTCAGCTTCCTGCTCCAGCCAACCCCTGGTATGTCTTTCCTGCCATTATGAGCTTGAACTATAAGCCAAAGCACACTTTCTCCACTAGGTTGTTTCCGGTATCTTATGGTATTTTATTACAGCAACAGACAAGTGACTAATTCACCCTGTATATATAAACCTCTATGCTGCTCCCATGGACAAAATATAAAGACTTCCAGGTTAAGTTTAGCACATGTGGAGTATGCTAGAGTTATCAAAGCTCAATACTATAAAGAAATACATTTTCAAGGCTACAATGTGGGGAAAAAACAACGAGACAAGTAGAGAAACCAAGCCTCCCCCCAGCCAAGAAGGAAAATTTGCTTTTGTACAAGGGAAGTGTTGGCTGCCCAAACGCATTTTAATAAGCAGATGCACTTTCGAATTTTGTACAGTGCAAGTGTTGATACACCGTCTGTTGGCAGAGTGCTAAAGGTTTTCTGAAGGTTTATTTTTAAGCTTAGATCACTCTCATCTATTAGCTTCCTTTGCGCCTCCCATCATATAGAATCAGAAAAGACAGGGAAACTTTACAATGGAATAATAATAAAAAAGATGAACCCCTTTGGAAACCTGGACTAGGGTGACCAGCTGCCCGTCCATAGCTCTTGGCATACCCTGAAAACCAAAGACAGGACTCTTCCCACATGACCGGTCTCAGAGCCGAGTTATTATGGTTTGTGGATAGAATTTAGCCGTAAGTTCATGTGTTTGAACCCTACCTGGTGGCGCTTCTTGGGGGTGTGGCATCTTTAGGAATGGGGCCTCGTTGGAGGGAGTTGTTTGCTGGGTGGTAGGGCTTGCAGGACAGGGTCTAACTCCTTTCCTGTTCACTCTCTACTTCTGGTTCTGCCCAGAAAAAAGCAGGCAGCCTGTTCCCCCCGCCATGAACTCAGCCACTCCCTCCTCTGTGCCTCTGCTGCCTTGATGCATTGTACTCAGCCACAATAAATCCTTCTTCTCTTATCTTGTTTATAAGGTAACTTGTCACAGAAAAAAAAAACGACGAAGAGAGGAAAATGCAGTTATTACTATGGTGTTACCTGACAATATATATCAAACAGCTAACTCCTATAAAGTCTTCAGTCTGTTAACCGAGGAGAGGGTTAGCCAGCACTAAGAGCCTTCGAGAGTCCTGACTTCTCACTGGGTTGAGGATGCCACATATAAATTCTATGAGGCCATCGTTGATTCGTTCCATTGGCTCATCTATCGCTTGAGCTCATGACAGCATCGGTCACTTGCCTCGTTACTTTCTGAGACAGAGTCTCTTGCTGAACCTGCCGTTTACCTTCTTGGCCACCCAGTAAGCATCCAGGTCCTTATGCTTTTCTCCTGACTCAGTTCTGGAATGATGGGAACAGGCTGCCGTGCCTGGCTTTTTCCACGGATGCTGGGAAACCAAACTCAGGTCCTCACGCTTGGGTGGCAAGTGCTTTGCCAAGCGAGCCACCCCCAGTGCCAACATATCTTTATCTAAAGAAGTTTCTCTTGCCTAAACGAGAGTATTAGCTAGCTTCTAAGGCACAGTGTACACGTTTCTAATAAGAAAAAAAGTAAGACATAAACTTATGTCCAATAAGCTCAAAGGAATTCTTACTTTATGTGGGTCACAAGGAGGCTGAGACACATGTTGATTATAAACATAGCTCATAACTTTGAATTTGGGATTTTCTTAGAGAAAGGAATCTAGTCCATGGTAAGTAGCTTAGTCAGTTGCGTTGAACTTCTTGACTCTCAGCCAACATGAGACTTAAATCAGACCCAAAGAGTGCTGGGTTCTTTTCCTCTTGTCCCCTCTCCTCCAGTCCCGCTGTCATTTTAGCCTACTTCAATAAAACTTGCCTTAGGAAGTCATGGTGGTTGGAATAGGTATGGCCCCATAGACTCATGTGTTTGAACGCTTGGCCCATAAGGAGTGGCACCATTAGGTGTGGCCTTGATGGAGGAAGTGTGGCAGGCTTTCTATATGCTCTAGCTGTGCCCAGTGTGACTCATAGTATCTTTCTGGTGCTTATAGATCAAGATGTAGAACTCTCAGCTCCTTCTCCAGCACCATGTCTGCCTGCGTCCTGCCATGCTTCTCTCCGTGACGAGAATGGACTGAACCTCTGAAACTGTAAGCCAGCCCCATTAAATGTTTTCTTTGTAAGTACTGGTGCATGCTTTTAATCCCAGCACTTGGGAGGCAAAGATAGGCAGATCTCTGTAAATTTAGCCAAAGCTACACAGAGAAACCCTGTCTTGAAAAACCAAAAAAAAGTCATCATCATCATCATCATCATCATCATCATCATCATCATAATAATAATAATAATAATAATAATAAATAGAGTTGCCTTGATCATCTTGTCTCTTCACAGCAATAAAATCCTAAGATAGAAGTTATTAAGAAAAATAATTTTTTATTGAATTTTTATTCATGGACTTGTGTGTGGGTGTTTTGTGCAGGTACGTGCATTGTGACATGTGTGTGAAGCTCTGAAGAAAACCTGGAGGCAGCTTTCTCCCTCCAACATGTGAGTCCTTCAGATTTAACCCAGGCCACTAGGTGGTGGCAGATGCAGGCTCTTCGGTCTCTGTGAGTGCGTTTGAGTCCCAGTCAGTTGATTCTGTGGGCTGTGTTCTTGTGGTGACCCTGACCCCTCTGACTCCTACAATCCTTCCTCCCCTTCTTCCTCAGGACTCCCCAAGCTCTGTCTCAGATTTAGCTGTGGGTCTCTGCATCTGCAGACTAAGCCCTCTCGATAGAATATTTGTTTTGTTTTTAAGACAGGATCTTTCTATGTAGCCCTGGCTGTCCTGGATCTCTCTGTGTAGACAAGGCTGACTCCAAACTCAGAGATTTATCTGCCTCTACCTCTAGAGTGCTGGGATGAAAGGCCTGCTCCACTATGCCTGACAACAGATGAACTCTTTGTGCCCTGGGCCTTGAGCTAAAATAAAACCTTTCTCCCATAAGTTATTCCTGTTGACTATTTGATCACAGCAGTAAGAAAGCTAATTAACACAACATTGTTATAATTGTGATGGTTTTGTTTCTTTTTTATTGTGCTTTTCATGGTCTTATGTAATATTTCTCAACCAGGTCTGTTATAAATGCCCTCCCTTTCTTGCCCTTGCAGACACCTTGGAGGCATTTGTTTGAAGCTCGAGAAAGCTGGACAACTTGCTTTGATCACTGAACTGTACATAAAAGAGATGATATCATTGTGAACAGTGAGAAGTAAGGCCCAGGGATCCAGTCACACGTTCATATTGTCCCCTTATCTTGCCTCAGAAACTGCAGGAGGATGTCCATGTTGGTGCCCTGAGCATCCTGCATCCAAGGACTGCATCAGAGGACTGGGTGGTCCAAATTAGGCATGGAGAAGAAATAAGCCAATAAGCCTCTCCTGACACCACTCCCCCCCCCCATGCTCTGATGCTAAGTCTTTTTTTTCTACATTTTAGTAATGATTTCAGAGGTTATTTTTTTAACATTTAAACCTTTAATTTTTCAGGATAACCTTTTTAAAAGGCTTATTTATTTTATGAATATGAACACACTGTCTTCAAATACACCAGAAGAGGGCATTGGATCCCATTACAGATGGTTCTGAGCCACCATGTGGTTGCTGGGAATTGAACTCAGGACCTCTGGAAGAGCAGACAGTGCTCTTAACCACTGAGCCATCTCTCCAGCCCCTCTTCAGGAGGACTCTTATATATAGTATCTTGATAAACAGAGAGAGAGCAAGGTGTAGTTTAGAGACTGAATTGGCTTTTTATACTCCAGAGCCAGGCAACATCTTGTCCCATAAAACAGTGTGCTAACCTGCCAAGCAGTGGAGCGGTTTCAGCTGGGGCCTCACACAGGAGCCTGGTTCCAAACAGTGGTTTACCATGAATGTTACTTCACGGGTTCATGTAGGGGTCTGAGAACCAGCTGCCTTCATTCCATTTATTGAATCTGCCTTCCTACGCTGAGTTTCAAGGACCACCCCTGCCACACACTTCTTGTCTGTGCCTGCGTGGTTCAGTTTTTTAACTATATCTCCAATGATTTTTGTTGTTGCTGTGTGCGTGCATGATGTATGTGTGTGTGTGTGTGTGTGTGTGTGTGTGTGTTGTGTTGTTTTCAGTCAGGTCGTATGTATCTCTGGTTGCCTAGGAACCTGCTAGATAGACCAGGCTGGCCTCAAAGTCACAAGATTCTCTTGCCTCTGTCTCCCAAGTGCTGGGACTAAAGGCATGAACCACCACGACCAAATCATTTTGCTTTGCACAATTGAAACATTGGCTGTTGCTTAGTGGCAAACAAGACAGGGTTGTCTTCGTGCATGGAGAATAGGGAAGGAGGAGTAAGGGAACCTTTGTTCCCTTGGTAAATACAGGGCACAGACTTCCTGACCATATGTGCCTCAAAATATGGTTGTCTGGGAGGTGAGAGCAGGTTCAGCAGTTAAAATGCTTGATGTGTAAACCGGCAACCTGAGTTTGAGTCCTGGAACGTTCATAACGGTGGAAGGAGAGAGTTGGTGCCCTGAGTTGTCCTCTGTCCCTCTTATGGTGTCTGCTCAGATCCAGCATAACTCAAACACCAGGCCAATGCAGATGACAAAAATTTCATTGTAATCAAGCCGCTACAGATAGATCAGGGCCCCAGAGCAGACTCAGGAACTGAACCCCAACCCTAAAGGGAAGTCAGGTAGGGAAAAGAACAAAATCATAAAACGATGGGGTGGACTGTAGTATTTCCCAATCATATTTTGACATAAAGGATTGAGCAGAGTAGTTTCCACCAATCAGGATAGGAGCTAGTTTTTGGACCTGAGGACATGAAGTTAGTGTGACCCTGCCAGCCAACCAGAGAAGTTGCCCCCTGAGATAGCTGAACTCAGACAACTGTCACCTTACAACAGACGCTATTCAGCTATGGAGAAGTCCCCAGATCCCCTAGGACTGCGAGCTTGAACTTAGTTTTCCCCATGATTAAACAAAGTTTGAAAATGAAATAGCAGTACTTAGAACAAGTCTCCATTGCTTGTTCCCAACAAACCCTACATGCCTTCTGAGGCACAAGCACGCCCACATCACACACATACAGTAATAATACAATTTTGAAAGTTAACTCCTTAAGCAAGGGAGTGGTGGCACACGCCTTTAATCCCAGCAGGCAGAGGCAGGCAGATCTCTGTGAATTTGAGAGTAGCTAATTCTACCAAACAATTTCTAGTACAGATAGGTGTGTTACACAGAGAAACCCTGACTCAAAAAATTAATGTGTTTAATTATGTTTTTAGAGATAATCAAGGTTACTAAAATAAACTGACAGGGCTCAGGTGGCTGCATGTCTAATGGGGTAGAGTATACACTTTAACTGGGTCAACCTTTATGTTTATGGCCCACAGATTTTTTTCCTGCAAGAGCAATCTATAAGAAATGTGCTATATGAACTTTTCAGCAGCAGGAGTGTGGACATCAGATCTCATATTTTAGAAGAGTTTCTCAGACAATAATACAATCTATAGAAATATGTAGTTACAGAAAAGCAAGCTGTAATTTTAACTTTTTATTTTCCTAGATTGTAAAATTCATCACAAATTGCATACTTTAACTCTTTTACTGCTGACCATGCAGACAAACATTGGTTTTGAACATAGCAAAGTATCAAAGAGTCATAGATTTGAAGACAGAGAATAAAGTTTCAAGGACAGACCCAGAATGTTCCTAGGATGCTTATGGAAGTCATGAATGCTAAAGCAGACCTCCCATGAAAGGTTCCCACTCTTCCCCCACCACAGATCTTAAAGGCCCAATCAAGTGCTTTCCCCTTGGCCTCCCTTCAAGGCTTAGACCCACAAACTTCAGACAGGAGAGGGCTACAGCTCTGCAAGAGCAAGCAGCTGGACCAGAAGACCGGGGAGCACCACAAAGAACAGAGAAACACAGCTCTCTCTGGCTCCTGAAGAAGGAAGAAGAAAGATGGAGAGTATGAGATCCCTCAGGACACATAAATCTCCCCTAAACATCCAGAACTTTATGTATAGCTCAGGACCCAAGAGAGTAGGCTGTAGAGGGCTGGGGTGCCTGACTAGACTCTTCCAGCTTCCTCGGGTTTCATAAAGTATTCAAATGTCAGAAGAGCTAGCAAATGAATGGGTTCCTACCACTTCTCAGGTTCTGTAACCTAAGATACTGCTTATAATAATAATAATAATAATAATAATAATAATAATAATAATAATTCCCTATCCAGAGTCTTCCCTGGCCTTGGAGAAAGTACTACAGGCTTCCCCTCTTCACCCAACAAGAGGATTCTGGGTCTGAAACTTCTGAAGGTCTACTGTTGAAGTAACGTGTATTCTATACTAGCTGGTGTGATCCAGAGCTTACCTGTGGCTCTCAGCCTGCCTGGACTGGACATGGACCGTTTGGTCCAGGTGGGCAGCATCCTTCTTGCTGGACTCTGTACCTGAGTAGGTATCATGCTTTTCCCAGGATTGATCCAAATTCAAACTTCCTCTATGCAAATGCATAAAATCCCTGGGATTGCTTCCCAGGGTTCCACTTCTGCCTCCAAAGATTTCTCACGTTTCCAGAAACCCTTCAGGGTGTCAGGACTACTTAGAGCTAAGACGGCTCTGTGCTCAGTTTTCTAACTGTAACACATTTCAGATTGGCTCCTTGGGCTCTCAGTCAAACCTGACATCCTAGACAACATTTAGTGGAGCCAGGATCTAAGCCAGACACTCTCCAGATCCTGAGATCTGGGCGATAGGAGACAAGGTCTCTAGAGTGTAAGAAAGAGATGTTTCTGTCAGTGTGGATGAGTTTGGATCAAATGACTGAGAAGTGAAAAGCATTCTTCATACTTAAAATCAAACAGCCTTTGTTGAACAATATCTACATGCCAAGTGTCTTGAATGCATTTCTTTCCATTCTCAAGACAATGCTGCTAGAAGATTTATTATTTGGATCCTTAATACTGAAGGGGAAAAACAGAAGCACAGATATCTGGTAACTTGCCAAGAGCTAGTGATATTTGAACCAGAGCACCCCTGAGTCTGACTCCAAAGCCATGACAGAGAACATGGCACAGTAACTCTCTCTGGAAGTATTAAGGAAGGATTAATACTAAAAGTGATGCCTGAACTGTGCTTTGATAGGTATTAATCGTGATAAAATTAATAGATTCTTCGCACCAAGGGGTGAAGAACTCAGGCCACAATGCATGATGGGTATACATGCATAAAGACCACCAAACATGGACAGACATCTTTAGCTTGAAAGGATGGAGAAACAGCTGCAGGTGGCACACCTCACTCATCACGAGGAGCCCCTGGTCAGAGCTTTTCTCACTATCTCAATCATTTCTGACACTCTGTCACTGAGCTACATGTCCTTGGCTTACAAATGCTAACATGTGGCTTCCGGTAGGGAGCACCGTCTCTTTTCATTCTTGAGGCTCCCTGCCTAGTACAGATCACAAACAGGCAAAGTCTCACCTGAGCTGCTATAGAAGCAATTGTAGTTGCTCTTCCTCCATTTTGGGGAGTCCAGAAAAAATTGGTTATACCCGTGAGTATTTTGTGGCTTGACTTCATCATATACTTCATAGCCTGGAATTAACACCTCCTCTTCATAAAGATAGTAGGAAAATTTTTTGATATAAACTCCCAAGCAGGTGTTGATAATAAACAGTGTCCCATTTCTGTTAAAAAATGGTTTAGAAAGAGCTACACTCTTTTTTATAGATGAGGAAGCAAACTGCCCAAATCTCACAGAGCCCTTCCCAGCGTAATAAAACTTGGTATTAGAGCCTCGATAAACTAATTGACAGTCCTTGTTACGCAAAAGCTGAAGAGCTCTTGTCAAGTAGTAATGGAAGGCCCTGTAATGGAAATTACCAGGCTTCATTTTGAAGTTTTTAGTAGCAATATTAAAGTTTTTGTATATGGACCCAGTGTAGGCAACTAAAGCTATTCCATAGGAATCACGGAAACCTTCCGGATAATATATGGTATTATTTATCTCCTTCCATTCTGTCTCTGCCCTTTCCCACTCAAGTTCTAATTCCTCATTCATGGCAAAGTCTTCTTTTAAAAGCAGGGGTGCCTTTTTCTCCATTTCTTCGACACAGCCCTCATACTGATCATCAAATGCATTGGGAGCCATGTCTAGCATGGAAGTCTCTGTCAGCCCAGCCGCCTGAAAGAAAGAAGCAGGGTCCTCTGTTACTAGCTAGTCTGCTAAGTTACCAGCATGTGCTGAATGCTGCAGAGTCTGCAGCAGAGATTCACATACTCCAACCTCACACATGGCTCATGCATGGACACACACTCATTACATCATAAGAAGGGAGAAAGGCGAGGCTGAGATCTCTGGTTCTTTTGTGTTTACAAACATTATATTTCCTTCTTTATCCAATTAAATCTTTAGTGAGCACACAAAACAAGAGGCCTCATCATGACCTCTTCATATCATTGTAGATTGTTCATATTAAATCACACACACACACACACACACACACACACACACACACACACACACACACACACACACACAACCCTCTGGTATTATCTTTACATTACTTCTATGGCTCACACTCTCTAAAATCTGCAACCACAGACTCAACCCTGAGAACTGCCACACTGCAAAGAGGTGGGCAGGAGAAAGAGAGGTTAACAGGATGTGGGTTGACAGTATTACCTGCTGGGTTAACCACCAAGTTAGGAAGAACTGGTAAATTTTTGATGTCATCATCAAGTTCAAAAACAGCTGCAAGCAAATATAAGACAATGAAAGAGGTATGCGCACAGTCAGTCTTTTAACAGTCTGTTGATGGAGCAGCTCTGGAGGCTCATGCCATTAAGATCAAGATCAACCCAGAGGAACTGGGTTTAATTCTCAGCACCAGGTCAGTCAGCAAATCCAGCTCCAGAATGTAAAGGCCTCTGCAGGTACCTGTGCTCACAGACACATACATTTAAGAATAGAAATGGTCATGTTTTTTTGATATCACTGGGAAGCCTGTTTTTTTCTGAACGGAAATGAAGGGGAAGTTGATCTGGGGTAGAGGAGTTGTGGTGTGTGTGTGTGTGTGTGTGTGTGTGTGTGTGTGTGTGCGCGCGCGCGCACGCATGGCAGAGACAACTGATAGCATAGGAGGCTGCAGTACCAATGTATTGTATGACAGAAAAATATATTAACTTTAAAAAATAGAAATATTAGACAGAGAGGCTGTTCTGTGGTAGAGAGCACTGTTTGCTTTTCTAAAACACCAGGGTTCAAGTCGAAGGACCTGTGTAGCTGTTCACAACTTTCTGAAATTCCAGTCCCAGGTGTATCAGATACCCTCTCTTCTGGCCTCTGAGGGCTCTGTGACCATTTGATAAACAGACATAACCTCAGACAAAATACCCATCCAGGTAAAAATAAGTAAAAATTTGAAAAATTACAAAATAAAATTTAAAGCAAGCCACTTTCATATTTGAAAATCACAAATGTAAAAGTTTTCACTTCAGACATTTGAATTATAGGCTGGACAAGTAGCTCAGTTGGTGAAGTGGGAGCCTGGTACCCAGGAAGTCCTGAACTGAATCTCAGCACAGCCTAATACAGGCTGTGGTAGCATGAGCTGTTTTTCAGTCTGTCAGACACAGAAACGGGAGCATCAGCTCAGGTCACCCTTCATATAGAATAAGGTTCAGAACACCATAGGCTGCATGGGACCCTCACCTCAAACAAGACAATGTACCATGTTGAATGGTGCATACCTTTAATCCCAGCATTCAGAAGTCAGACATAGGAAGATCTCAGTGAATTCCAGGCTGGCCTGGCTTACATAAAGAACTCCGGGACTGACAGGACTACGTTGCAAGAGAGCCTCTCTTAAAAAACAAATACAAAATATTTAATAAAACAAATAGTGAATCTGACACTCAATTCCAAGAAATATTCATTTAATATTTTTATCATCTTATGCCTTGATTATGTAACTCCCAAAATCCTTAATTGACTGTTGGAATTTTAAAAGTATGTACACTGGTATGCAGTTGCCCTCTGAGGCCAGACTTATCAGAACCTCTGAGCTGGAGATACAGGCTCTTGTGAGACACTGGACACGGTGATGGAACTGAACTCTGACCCCCTGCAAGAGCAAGCACATGCTCTTAACCACTGAGCCTCCTCTCCAGACCACAGTTTGCTTTGAGGAAGTTCTGCACAGCACAAGATCCCAACTGACTGGGGCTGAGGATTTAACCCAGAACATTGTACAATCCAGGCATTCGACTGAGCCATACGCAGATGGAGAATGAAGCCTCTTTACACTGCTTTCTCTAGCCTCAGCCACCACCACCCCTTCCTTGTCTTAGAACTTGGGCTTCAGAGCTCTGTTTTGAAGGCAGCAAGTCTGAGAAATCCCAGATCCAGAGGCAGCAGAAGGGATGTGTCAGCACAGGGTATTTCTCACTCAGGACACCTGGCTCAGCCAGCCTGGAGTGGCTTTTCAATTCACTTCTCCCTCTCCAGTTCCTCAGTGTGGTTGATCCAAATGTCTGTCTCTCACAAGACTGCTGTCTACAGCCAGGTACAGCCTCAGTCACTGGCACCGATGCCCCTCTCGACCCATAGAGATGGCAGACATGCAGAATGAGTCACCTCAGCCCCAGTGTGGACTGGACTTTGTACATGCTAATTTAAATTTTGCTGGAAATATGGGTAGCTAACACCTTGGACCTCAGTATAAACATCCACATCGCTCTCTTTTCTTTCATCCCATCCCATTTCCATCCGTCCTTCCCACTCTCTGTCCCTCCTGCTATATATTTTCCTCAATTTCCAAGATTCTACACTAAAACAAGAAATAAGCCAATGATCTCAACACGCAGGAGGACCTTGTGTTCTGGTGCAGGAGGACATTGAGGTCTGCGTTAGGCTGGGCTACCATCTTAAAACTCTGGAATTAAAAATGGATAAATAAAGCAAAGCCGAGATAGAAGCCGATGTTTCTGTGGAGCTGGGAGAAAAATGACATTGCTTAAGGAGAACCATGTTCTGGTTTGAAAACCCAGCAAGAACAGGAAGGAAAAAGTTTATATAAATAAGAGACTGACTTCCTCCTTAGAAAAAACAATAAGTGTATAGCACCCTCTCAGAGTGGGGTACACCTAGACCTTAAATCATTAATAATTCAAGAGCTAAGAAAATAGCCTTGTGGCAATTTTTGGTATTTAAAAATCATTATGTTTAATCTATACATACCAAGAAAACTCTGACTGTTTCCATGTTATGTTCTGCTCCACATGTACTTTATGCTTATGGTAACTAGTAAGATTTTAATGCATACTATCAAACCTCTAAAAGAATTAATAAGTACTGACAAAAATATATTCATATAGTGTTATGCCAAAATGCTTCTAAAAATCTGTACATGAATCTCTCTTTTTTAAATAAAGTTGTAAGGAAAAAAAAAGAGACTGACTATGTGCACAGATGCCTGTTGCACCCTGCAGGACCTGGGAAGTAAACTTATGGTCCTTTATTATATTTTTAAGTTTCTAGAAACATTTATAGCCTCATTCCGGTCCTGCCTTTCTCTAGACCTGACCCCATCACCTATCTGGGCTATTTCTTACCCAGAACTGACCCTCTGGTTTTAACCCTTTAAGGCACGGCCCCCACTGCTACACCCACTCTACCCTCAGATGTTTTCTCCAGTCCTCTCCTCTTTAGAGACCTTCCCCTTCACAGGTCAGGTTCAGGTCTAGGTACCTGAGCAGATGCTTGGCAGCTGGGTCTCTGTCCTCTTCTAAAAGGAAGCAGTGCATAAGGCATGCTGGGTCCCTTTTATGCTCTGGACAAAGTGCTTTCAGTTTCAGGTTAGGACTGAAGGTCATTCACGTATTGTCTGAACATCTTAAATCGGATAAGTTGTATTTGTTAGTGTGCCCTTCCCAGTCTCCATCTCTTGTTTGTTCCGAGGTTTGTTTTATTCTTTCCTTTTGTTTGGTTTGGTTTTGTTTTAGGGGGGTTATGCTTTTGTGTGAGACAAAGTCCCATTAGCCCATTAACCTCTAACTTGCTATGTAGCTGATAATAATCTAAACTCCTGATTCTATTTCCACAGAACTGTATTTATTAATGCTAAAATAGAACATAGGGCCTCATGTTGTTAGGCAGTCATTCTACCAAACAAACCTGCCCACACTCTACCACTGCATCTTTCCCTAAAATATTTAGAACCTTTCTGTTATCTTCACGGGAGCGTGTGTGTGTGTGTGTGTGTGTGTGTGTGTGTGTGTGTGTGTGTGTGTGTGTGTCTGTGTGTCTGTGTGTCTGTGTGTGTGTCTGTGTCTATGTCTGTGTGTGTTTCTGTGTGTGTGTGTGTGTGTGTTTGTCTCTCTGTGTGTGTCTGTGTGTGTCTGTGTTTCTGTGTATGTCTGTGTTTTTGTGTGTGTCTGTGTGTATTTTTGTGTGTGTCTGTTTGTCTCTGAGTGTGTGTCTGTGTGTTTATGTGTTTGTCTGTGTGTGTGTGTGTGTGTTATGTAGCTACTAGAGAAGCAGAAGTTGGTTTAGCTTTGCCCTAAACTCCAGTTTTACAAACACATGAAAGCCTGTTGTGGTGGCTTACACATTAATTCTACGACTTGAGAAGTCGAGACAGAAGACTATCTGTCAATTTGAGATCAGCCAGGATATACACAGTGAGAGCCTGGCAAAACAGACAAGCAAACAAACAAAACTACCACCACGTTACCTAATTTCTTTAGGGGACCTAGGGGAAGGTGAAGAGAAGTGGCCAATTGTAAAGCTCAGTTTGCATCCTTAGTTGCTCCTGACTACAATTTTCTCATGACTAGAGCATATAAACCAAGTGTTGGCCTTAGAGCTTCCCCTGGGAAGTACCTGCTTCTTTCAATCCTAGATCCTTACAGTGAATCCACCTTCTTCCTGGGTCCTTACACACAGGGACCAAGTGACATTTTATATAGAAAATGCAGTAGCTGAGCTGACCAGGTGGCCAAAAGCCATAACCTCCTGTTCTACCATGTGCAGGCAAGGTATATGTGTGTGTGTGTGTGTGTGTGTGTGTGTGTGTGTATGGGGGGGGTTCTACCAAAGCAATACACTGGGACCTTTTATGCATTCAGTTTTTGTCTGCGAACTTTCACATAAATAGAACTTGGAAGAGTTTATGCTCATGCTGGTGTATATTTGGAGGGAACTCAGTTTCTCAGATCCTACAAGTGAGAAGCCTAACTTCCTCCTCTTATTTCCTCCTCCCTATTCTTCTCTTCCCCTCCACCACTTCCTCCTCCTCTTCCTTGTCCTTTTTGGTGACAGGGCCTTGTTATGTTACCCAGGTTGACCACGAAGTCTTTTTCTCAAGCCTCCTCAGTGGCTGAGACTACAATATTATCGCTCCTGGCTCTTACTCTCCCTTTGCTCTAGATCTATCTAACAATCTGAAT
Source organism: Micromys minutus (assembly GCF_963924665.1). NCBI lineage: Eukaryota > Metazoa > Chordata > Mammalia > Rodentia > Muridae > Micromys > Micromys minutus. The sequence goes on along the minus strand of NC_137971.1, from coordinate 93,591,737 downwards.
TCAGCAAGCTTCTGTGTCTTGACTTGTTCTAACACTATTCTATAATCCCATAATGACACATTGGACAGAACATGTCACTGTATGGTCCTGATGGTTGATATTAAACGAAAAGACACAAAATCCTCCCGGCAGAGAAATGCAGACCTGCAAACTGCAAGTGTTCTCAGGTGTGGTGACCGATGTGCCTGTAAGCCCATCACTTGTGAGGTGAAGGCAGGTAGATCAGGAGTTCAAGGACATTCTTGACTACATAACATGCTTGAGATTAGACTGGACTATATAAGACCCTATCTCAAAAGTAAAGGAAAGAAAAGTTGGAAGGATGATGAGAGAGGCTATTGTAGCAGGAAGATGCTCAAAGCCTAAAACAGAAACCTCTGAGGGACATGGTAGACAAAGCCTTCACATGACAGGGTGTGAGGAAGAGGAAGATGGCCGTAAAAATGAGGTGATGAAAATATGATGAAGGTGTTTTAAAACTCAACATGCTGTATCATGCAGACCTTTACTGATAATGGAAGCCAGCCACGTAGTTGGTGATTGGATGCATGAGAGTGGGATTCAGGGACTTCAATGGTGCAGGCGACTTGTAAGAAGTTCACATCAAACTCATCTCAGACATAGTCTGTCTGACTATCAGAACCTTTCCTCAGCCTTGTGAACCCTTTTTCTCTGGCATTACTCAAAGAGGTAACAGTTTATAACTTGGGGTAAAGAGGAATCTAAGGGAGAAGCCTCTCTTGGTAGTGGTGTTCTTGGAGGACGGGTTGGGGCATCTATTTATGTGCTGAAACCAGCCTGAACTACACGAGGCCTTGCAGATCCAGCATCTTAAATTTAAAATGCCGAAAATGAAATGTAACAATGTGAAATGTTCCATTAGAGTAAAAGTTGAAACCAAAGGGAATCCAGAAAGAGAATTCTAGGAATTAGATAGATGGAAATCTTTCAGCTCTACCGCACTGCTTGCTTCTTGAGGCTAAGACATAGAAGCCCTCAGGAGATTACCTTTCATGTGAGAGAATGCACAACCCCAGCATTTTACCTAATGGCCAGATGGCAGCCTGTCCAGGTGGAAGTCTATCCCTTGTTTCTGCAGCACTGATGGTCCTTTGAGGTATAAGGAACCTTTAAACTCTAGCCTGCAATGATTCTTTAGGTCCTAAGAGAAAAAGTCAATGACCAGGCAATTTAGAATCTTCAGAAGGATCTGGGTATTCACGTGTTGTTGCGGATGTAAGTTGGGAAAGAGGGAGAAATACTGAAGAATGAATTTAAAGAACTGGGGTCAGATACTGAAGGAAACTGGAAGAATAGAAAATCTGATTAGTGTTGAAGGTCAGGTTGTGGTGGCATAGGCCAGCACTTGGGGGGCAGAGGCAGGTAGATCTCTTTAAGTTCTAGGCCTGCCTGGTCTACAAATCAGTTCTAAGCCAGCTAGGACCATGTCTCAAAAAGACAAAAGTGTGAAAATTTTGGGCATAGTAAGATGAGCCAGTCCAAGTTATAGGCCGGTTGCCCCATAGCAAAAGCTAATTCCATTTTACAAGATAAAATAGAGTGTGTATCGATCCACAACTGATAGCAGGAGAAGTAATGGAAAGACCATTAGTAATGGCTGATTGTTTTAAGATGGGGTCTACAGTGCCCTGGCTGGCCTTGATGTTACATTGTAGTGGGGTGAGGAGCAGTAACTAAGTTCCTGGTCTTCTTGCCTTCACCTCTCAAGTGCTGGCGTCCTGGGCGTGTGTCTCAACTAAACCGTTCTTCTCATCAACTCTGTAAATAAACCCACACAGCTTAGTTCAGTGTACTCATGACATATAAGCTCTTCCTGTGAGTTTCTTTGGTCTTGCTTTCTACAAGTATCTCTGTTCATTTGGTTGCACCCTAAACTCTTCTCTTTTGCATTCTGAAACAGCTTGTCATTTTACCTTTATTGTTGCCTTCACAGAATCTCTTCCTGGACATCTTATCTACAGAGTCAATTTGCGTGCATGTGTGTGTGTGTGTGTGTGTGTGTGTGTGTGTGTGTGTGTCCGTCCTGGCCCTCTGTTGCACAGTCTGCTCACAAACACATAAGCCAGAGGCTAATGTCAGAACTATTGTCCCCCATATTATATTTACCTTAGTCTGTCACTAAGCCTTTGAGCCGGCCTTTATTTGCTGTTTGATCTATGGAGGCTATGTGTAAGTTTCCAGAGAGGGTGCAGGAAAGACCGACCTGCTGTCCAGGAATCTCTAGTGCCACCTGAGCACATGAAACCCCATGTGCCTCTATCCTCTCCTCTGCCACAGGCGTTGCTCTTGGGCCCCTGAGCTCTTCGGGAGATCCTGAGTAAATGTTGAGGAAGAGATGGCTTTCTGCCTCTTTGAATCAAACAAAATTAGCACATTGTTGCCCATCCGTATAGTCTTGAGAACTATCTATGATAGCCATATTTGAGTTTTTGAATTAATTTATTAATCATACAGCAACCCAAAGTAAAAGAGTATGTGTCAAGTAGCAGTCAGGTAGGTAGGTAGATGGGTGGATGGTAGATAGATAGGTAAATCATCAAAATGGATGTTCAAAATATCCAGCAGGCATCATCTTGAGAAACCCTGTAGAGATCAAACTCTCAACATAAACATTAAACTTTGTTTATTTTAACAGGGCCAAAATATAAAGAGGAGTTATCAGAAAACAAAACTTTGGTTCCCAGCACCTATGTTAGACAGCTCATAACCACCTTTAACACTTCATCTCCTAGAGATCTAGCCTCTGTGGATACCACTGTCTCCATGTGCAGTGAATACATGCACACACACAGACACATCACACATAGACAGACAGACACAGAAACACAGAGAGACAGACGGGGTGTCAGACAGAGAGACAGAGAATGAACTAAATTAAATATGAAAGAGGGCCACTAGATATGGTGAAAATGTCCAGCAGGTTTCACAAAGCCAGAAGAAAACATTTTACCACAGAGGCACAATGTTCAAAGGGACAGCTATGTTGTGCCGTGTATACATGTAACACTATGCTTTAGTGTGTGATTGGCCACAAAAGGGCAGTTATCAAGTATGACTGACCTATTGTATTGTTTGCAGTGGGTGTTCAGGCAGTTCAATGCAGATGAGGCTACAGGTTGCTAAGTGCATTCTTGGGAAAGGTAGCTTGAGCCAGGAAAGGGGTCCTGGCTGCTAAACTTGTGGACACTTTTCTGCCTTAATCCTCAGAGGCCATGTTTTGGCTTTTTGATAAGATCCTAGAGACCTGGGCTTCTGTACTCACCATGACTCCTCCATCCTATGACAGGGTTTATTCCATGGTCATCCGGGGTCATCTATGTCAAGAAGCATGACAGAAGATAGAAAACCAAAAAGAAAGACCAACCAGTCTCTTAGGGTTGAGGCCTTAAACTTGGTCATATAGCTGTAGCTGGCTGTAAGGGAGGCACAAGGCTCAGGTTCAGGCTCTAGCACCACACACCTCTGCCTGGCCTCTGCATCTATAGTGTGTCTCATCTACGTCCATCAGCCAGAGATCACTAGCACCAGGAAGCTAAGGAGTGTATGTGAAATTACAGGAAAAGGTTTTTGTCTGTTGGTTGGCTGGTTTGTCTGTCTGTTTGCTGGCCTTGGGCAGACTGTAAAGCTGAGGATGACCTTAAACTCCTGATCTTTTGTCTTGCTTTTCTGTCGTTATTGTTGCTGTTTGTGCTCCTGTTTCATTTGTTTGTTTGGTTTTTTTTTTTTTTTTTTTTTTTTTGGCTTTGTTACAAGGTTCCCCTCTGTACTCTAGACTGGAACTCAGTATGTATCACATGCTGGCCTCAAACTTGACAGCTGAAAAGACAAGCATCTTGCCATACCGAAGTCTATTTGAATAAACAAAGAGTGTCGGTGAAAGTAATTATCCAGGCAATTACGAGGAGGCATAAATACTTTTTTATTCCTCGGTGAATAAAAAGCAGTTGCAAAGCCACTCACCGATATGAAGTTGAATGCACTTAAAAGCATGTTACATGTAACAATCACACCAGAACAGTCAAATACAAGAAGCTGTATTTGAGCTAGAAAATACCAGTAGGTGGTAACTCAAGTCTAAAAGCAAAGCAAAGGGTCCTAGAAACAGCAGATGTGTAACTTATTACAACATATTATAAATTATAAATATGTTTTGTCCTCTCTTTAGTATTTCTGAAAGACATAGATTGCATTAGACAATAATTATAACACTATTATTGGGTATTAAAAAGAAACAATAAATATCAATTATGGCCCTGGGCCCAGCTGCACAGTAGGAGTTGCAGCTCTGTCCCCGATTCCCCTGCACTCCAGAGATGACAGCTGCAAAGATTCTGTGATGGGTTTGACTTAAGAGAGGAGCTGAAGTGCTTTCCCTCCAGCAAGAGCTACACAGGAGGTTTTAATTTAAAAAAAAAAAAAAAGTTCTAAGGATACAGCTCAGTTAGTAGGGTGCCTTCTTAGCACAGCGTGTGTAGATCCCACACTCATAAACATGTCCCACAAAAGTGCTGGAAAGTCACTGTGCTCATGAAGCAAAGAGGAAGGATGGAAGAGAGCACTTTCCTTAGCTGGGCATTGTGGTGCATGCCTTTAATCCCAGCGCTCTGAAGGCAAGGGCAGGTGGATCTCTGTGAGGTTGAGGCCAACCTGGTTTATAAAATAAGTTCCAAGACAGCCAAAACTACACACACACACACACACACACACACACACACACACAGCAAGAGAGAGAGAGAGAGAGAGAGAGAGAGAGATAAGTAGATAGATAGATAGATAGATAGATAGATAGATAGATAGATAGATAGATAGGCTTTCTCCTTTTTCATTGGATAGTCAATATTCTTTCATTAAATAGTAGCCAACTAATCACTCACAGTGGCCAGTTCAATAAGACATCACTAATCCTGCCTCATTCTTTGTATTCTCTCTACCATGATCCTTGCTTTCTGGAACAAACCCCACACCAATATATATATGTAAAGCATTTGTTTTGAGCTGTACTTTTAGGACCATTAGCTAAACAACTGACTTACCTTTTTAAAGCATAATCTCAAGTAATTTCCAAAACAGAGGAGGTTTGAAAATATTGGATCTTCTACATCTACATCTAAAAATGTTTCTCTTCTATCTCAGACAACATCCTTTAGTTGGGTATAAAATTGTTGCTTAGAAGAAATGTCCCCTTAGACAAGTTGTGCAAAGTATTCAGCTTTCTTTTCATTTTAAGCACTATTTATGGAAAGTTTGTATTAGAATCCAGTCAGGTTTATATTCTTTAGATATTTTGGTTTTCCCTGGGAGCTTCCAGAATATTCTTTGGATTCCTGAACTTTAACAGTGATATGTATTGTGGTGAATGAGCCTTTAAATTATTTGTTCTGAGAAATTAATGGATCCTTTTAACCAAGACTGACATCAGGGAACATTGTCTTTGTTATTTGACAATATCTTGTTTTTTGGTTTTCTTATCTGTGTGTGCCTGTTGTTAAGAATCAAACCCAGAACCTCAGGTAAACACTCTTCCACTATATTTTCCTCTCTTTTTCCCTCTCCCCGCCTTCTCTCTCCCCCACCCATGTCAGGGTCTCACTTACATAGCTCTGTCTGGCCTAGAACTCTCTGTGGCATTAAACTCTTAGAAATCTGCTGAAATTAAAAGTATGCCCCACCATGCCATGGGTTTTTTGTTTTGTTTGTTATGTTGTTACTGTTTTTGTTTGTTTTTTCTCTTTAAGGACATTATTTTTATTGGAAGAAGTCTTTCTAGGACCAAAGCTTCATTTCTATTGTTTTCCTTTCATATCTTGCTCTTGGTTTTCTCCCCCTCCAGACTGGGGAGGGTGCGCACACCTTGTGTTCTATTCACATAGATCTACCTATGTTCTCTTATGTCATTAAACACTTGGCAATTTATTAGGGGCTATACAGGAGATAGAATCTAAAGTCTCGTTCACACTAGACATACTCTACCACGGAGCTACAGCCCTAGGCTCTGGCAAATATTTTTAATCCTTCAAGGCTTCTCTTTGTTTTTTGGGTTTTTTTTTTTTCTTTAAAGCTGTTTTGGTTTCACAGACAAGTGGAGAGGCAGAGACACAAACACCTCAGAAACCTCAAAACCCTATACCCAAAGAACTTCCCCCAGGTCTGGCATCCTGTTATTATTCTACACTGGTGATGCCAGGAAACACCATGACCGAAAAGCTTGTTAAAGAGAAAAGGATTCATTTCCACATTGTAGATAATCATCAAAGGAAACCAGGACAGGAACTCAAACAGGTCAGGAATCTGGATACAGAAGCCAATGCAGAGGCCACTGATGGGTACTTCTTACTGACTTGCTCCTCGTGGCTTACTCAGCCTGCTTTCTTATAGTGCCCAAACATCCCAGCCCAGGGATGGCACCACCTGCAATGGGTTGGGACCTCCCACAACAATCATTAATTAAGAAGGTGCCCTGTAATATTTCCCCACCGCATAACTGGTGTTATTAATGATGGTTTTATCAAAGACTATTGGCCAGCAGCTGCTTAAATAACTCCACTGAGTGGTCAGGGGTCATTGTAGAAACTGGAATTGTACTAATTCAGATAACATTAAGCAAACAGATGGGAAAGGGTATCTAGAGGACTTGAGAAATTAGGACCCCTTGATAAGGTTTCAGAAGACAGAAAAGGTACTTACTAGAAACCTTGCATAAAACTTTGTATCTTTGACCCTGACTCTGAAATTATCAAGAACATGACTACCCAAAAAGTTTATAGGACAATTTTTGTAATAATGAAAATATTTTCTCAGTAGTAGTGATGCATGCCTTTAAATCTAGCGTTCAGGAGGCAGAGGCAGGTGGACCTCTATGAGTTCAAGGCCAGCCTGGTCTACAGAGTGAGTTCCAGGACAGCCAGGGCTACACAGAGAAACCCTATTTTCAAAAACAAAACAAAACAGAAAGTCAAAAGTCCAAAGCATCCCCCTTTTCCTCGTTGCGCATCTGAAGGCAAGACGGGTCACCAGAAGCTCTACTGGAGTCAGCCACAGAAGTTCGGCCAGGGCTCTCGCTCTTGCCGCGTCTGCTCGAACCGCCAGGGTCTGGTCCGTAAATATGGGCTGAACATGCGCCGTCAGTGCTCCCGGCAGTACTCGAAGGACATAGGCTTCATCAAGTTGGGCTAAACCACCCTGAATGGATTATTCGACTGCCTACCCAGTGAAACCGGATCATGCTAGTCTTTGTGCACAAAGAATAAAAAAGGGAAGACTTAAAAAAAAAATCCAAAGCACCATGAATGCTTAAAAACAGATTACATAGTCATTAAATTATAACTATGGGGCTAGAGGGATGGCTCAGCGGTTAAGAACGCTGACTGCTTTTGCAGAAGACCCAAGTCTAGGTTCCCACTCAAAACCATCTGTAACTCCAGTTCTGGAGAATCTGACGCCCTCTTCTGGCCTCTGTGGGTATTTCATGCACGTGGTGCACTTAACATGCGAGCAAAACACTCATAGAAGCAAAGTAAGTGAATCTTTTTAGATTTTGCTGTTGTTGTTGTGGCGGTGGGTACTGGAACTCTCTGTATCGATCAGGCTCGATGAGATTCTCAAACTCATGAAGATTCTTCTACCTCTGCATGTGCCACTACATCTGGCTAAATAAAATACAGTAAAATAAATCTTGAAAATGAAGAATAAGGTAAGGACAGTAGGCTATAGTTCAGTGGTAGAACACTTGCCTAGCATGTGTGACGCCCTCAGGTAACTCCCCACATCAAACAAACAAACAGATGATTATTATACAGGGGAAGTGAGACTAAGGAAGCAGGTGATAAAAAACTTTGATTTGTTTGGGATTGGACTTCTGAGTGTAATTTAAGTTTTTCTTTTATATGATGTTCTGAATTAGTTCTTTTATAAATATTGAAAGTGTTGTCTTAGGTTGGAGAGATAACTGACTCAATGGTTAAGAACACTGACTGCTCTTCCAGAGGTCCTGAGTTCAATTCCCAGCAACCACATGGTGGCTCACAACCATCTGTAATGGGATCTGATGCCCTCTTCTGGTGTGTCTGAAGACAGTGACAGTGTACTTATATATAATAAATAAATAATATTTTTAAGGTATTGTTTTTAACTCTGTCCTACACCTGACCTCCCCAACCACAGACAAATTCAACCACAGGTCAAGTTCATCGGAGGTTTGCACACTCTGAATTGTGGGTAAAGAATAACCTTTTTGACCTGTTATTTTCCTTCCCCATTCTTCAGATCGAAATTAGTATTTTCATGGTATAAAGGGAAATGTCCTGGTTTCTATCCCAGAAGTCTGCTAATTGGTCAGCCGAGGGAAGAAGCTCCTTAAAGAACTTGGAGATGAACTCTTTGTCAACCTGTAGGTCTCTCCTCTTTTGGTCTTTCTCGGGTTCTGCTTCCCTTTCTTGGTTTCTGCTTCCCTTTCTTGGTTTCTGAACCCGGGCCCTCTGTTTTGCTGGTGCTTGTTTGCTTGTTTGTTTGTTTTCAGTCTTCCTCTGTAGCCTAGGCTCTCCTGGAACTCTCTATGTATCCCAGGCTTGGCTTAGATTCACAGCAGTCTTCCTGTCTTAACCTCGTAGATGCTAAGATTTCAGGTATGTGCCACCATGCCTGGCCTTCTTTCCCGTATATATTTTAACAGCATCTTACAGGTTCTGTGCTAACTCTGTTGAGATATTATTTTGAATCACATTAAGATTGAAGATTCGTTTTGGGAGAACTGGCCTCTTTATAATTTCTGAAGCAGAACTCTTGAAGACTTCCTTATAGATTTATCCAGTCCCAAGGACTTGAAGTTCTCAGACAAGCCTGTACTGTTTCTTTATTCTTGTCCTGTTTTCTAGTTGCCTGTCTTTGGTAATCTGATATCTATAAACACTGTATATTCATAGTGACTTAGCAGCACCACTGTGTTTGCATGTGTTATTCTCAGAAAATGGGATTTTCGTGTCTTCTTTATCAATTTTTTGACCCTAATATCCTTTTCCTTTGTTCTGCTGTTCCAGCTAGGGTCTTCATGCTAACTAGAAGCAGTGGGCACGTGCTTTCCCACGCACCTTACCTGACCTCAGAGGAGTGCTTCTGAGGGGTTTTCCCCCCTGTTTAAAAAGAAGATTGCATTTTTGCAATTTTAAATATTATGTGTGTTGTATTGCAGGGGTTGGATGGGGTGCAGATGACTACAGTGCCTTCCAAGGCTAGAAGAGGGCATCAGATGCCCTGGAGCTGGAATTCTAGGTTATTGTGAACCCCCTGAAATGGGCACTGGGCCCTCTGTAACAGCCGAAAATACATTTAACGGATAAGCCGTCTTTCCATTCCCTGAACACATAGAGCTTTTTTAGATATATGATAGCACACACTGTCTCACAGAGGAGCCCAGGCTGGCCTTGAATTCATTGTTTAACCCACTCCTAATCCTCCTGCCTTTCTCTCTCAAGGATTGATACTACAGGCACCTGCCTTCATGCCTGGCTTTACACTACTAAACTAACACGTTAAAGATACTTTTGAAATACAGATTCATAAGTGCAATTGCCTATAATTTTCCGTTTTAAAAGTGTCTTTGTTTGAAACAGACTTGGTGACTCGTGCCTGTAATCTCAACACTCAACAAAGGCTGAGGTGGGAAGAGTCCTGTTAGTTCCAAGAAAGCCTTACTTCCAGAATGAAACCCTATCTCAAAAAGAAGAAGAAGAAGAAGAAGGAGAAGAAGAAGGAGAAGAAGAAGGAGAAGAAGAAGGAGAAGAAGAAGAAGAAGAAGAAGAAGAAGAAGAAGAAGAAGAAGAAGAAGAAGAAGAAGAAGAAGAAGAAGAAGAAGAAGAAGAAGAGGAAGAAGAAGAAGAAGAAGAAGACATAGTAACTAAATAAATGAGACATGAAGAAATATTTTTAATTTTTTTAAAGATTTATTTATTAATTATATATAAGTACACTGTCGCTGTCTTCAGACACACCAGAAAAGGGCATCAGATCCCATTACAGATGGTTGTGAGCCACCATGTGGTTGCTGGAATTTGAACCTTTGGAAGAGCAGTCAGTGCTCTTAACCGCTGAGCCATCTCTCCAGCCCTATTTTTAATTTTTTAATTTTTAGTTTTGTTTATCTGGTCTTTCCTCCCACAATTCCACATCCCACTCCTCCCCATGTCTTCAAGAGGATGTCCTCACCTCCTGTCTTCATCCCCCCTCCCCTCCCCACAGACCTCCTCACTCCCTAGAGCCTCAAGTCTCTAGAGGGTTAGGCCCATCTTCTCTCACTGGGGTTAAACCAGGCAGTCCTCTGCTGTATATGTGTGGGGTTGGGGGTGGGGCTCAACCAACTAATGGAAGCTGCCTGGTTGGTGGCTCAGTGTCTGGAAGATCTTAGGGATATGGGTTAGTTGAGACTTCCGGTCTTTCTATGGGGTAGCCCTCTTCCTCAGCTTCTTCCAGCCTTTCCCTAATTCAGCCACAGGAGTCCCTGACTCCAGTCCATTGGTTGGGTGTAAGTGTCTGTGTCTGTCTCAGTCAGCTGCTGGTTGGGCCTCTCAGAGGACAGCCATGCTGGGCTCCTGTCTGTAATTACATCATAGCATCAGCAATAATGTCAGGTCTTAGAGTCTCCCCTTGAGCTGGATCCCAGTGTGGACCAGTCACTGGACCTCCTTTCCCTCAATCTCGTCTCTATTTTTGTCCCTGCAGTTCTTTCAGACAGGAACAATTCTGGGTCAAGGTTTTTGACTGTGAGATGGCCACTCCATCCCTTATATGATCCCTGTCTTTCTGCTGGAGGTGGACTCTACAGTTCCCTCCCCACTGTTGGGCATTTCATCTAAGGTCCCTCCCTTTCAGTCCTGAGGATCTCTCACCTCCCAGGTCTCTGGTATATTCTAGAGGATCCCACTCCCTCCTACCTTCCAAGGTTGCCTGTTTCCATTCTTTCTGCTGGCTCTCAGGGCTTCACTCCTGTTGCTGCCCCCCCCACCAGATCTTGTTTCCCTTTTCCCCTCCCAGTCCCCTCTCCCACCCATATCTCTCCCTCTCTCTGTTCCTCGCATCCCCATGACTGCTTTCTTCTCCCTCCCAAGTGCAATTGAGGTATTCTCACTTGGGCCCTTTGGCTTGCTAACCTTTTTGAGTTCTGTGGAGTGTATCCTGGGTATTTTGTACTTTTTTGGCCAAGATCCACTTATTAGTGAATACATACCATGCATGTTCTTTTGAACCTGAGTTACCTTACTGAGTTACCTATCTGAAGTAACTCAGATGTTTTTTTCTAGCTCCATCCATTTGCCCTCGTTCTTAATAGCTGAATATTATTCCATGTGTAAGTGAACCACATTTTCTGTATCCATTCTTCCATTGTTGGACATCTAGGTTGTTTCCAGCTTATGGATATCACCGATAAGTCTGCTATGAACATAGTGGAGCTCGTTCACCTGTAATATCATGGGGCATCTTTTGGGTATATGCCCAAGAGTGGTATAGCTGTTGGAGTTTCCAGAGAAAGAGAACCAATAAATTGTTGTGGTAAGGGGTGGTAGATAAGAGAGAGAGAGAGAGAGAGAGAGAGAGAGAGAGAGAGAGAGGCAGATGATAGATAGATAGATAGATAGATAGATAGATAGATGATTGATAGATAGATGATAGATGATAGATAGATAGATAGATGATAGATAAATAGATAGATAGATCGATGATTGATAGATAGATAGATGATAGATAGGTAGATAGATAGATAGGTAGGTAAATAGATAAATAGATAGATAGATAGATAGATAGATAGATAGATAGATAGATAGATAGATGGATATCCAGACAGATAGATGGGAAATTTACTTGTTTATAAAAGTGGGCAAGTCCCAAGATCTCAAGATCTTCAGAATTAGTCAGGGATAAAAACCAGGGGAGTCAGTGGCCCAGCTCTGGTGTGAGCCTGAAGCAGCTATAGAATCTAATAGACACCATTTTCTTAATAACCAAGGAACAAAATTCATTTTTAACTCATATGATTAATTTTGGAGCAATTATTGATTACAGAAACATTGAACAGAGAGCCTAGGGAACCATATATTCTCTACATATGTTTCCTGTTAAATTTTGTTAAAAGTAATGAACCCTTATTGTTACACTATGGTGGAGTCAAATCCATTTTATTCACATTTTCCTAATCTCTACCTAAAAATCTTTTTATGTGACAGAACCCATCAAGACAACCCAAACCACTTAGTTATTGCTTTAGGTCACTGTCTCGGCTGTAATTAAGACAAAAACATTACCAAAACAAACAAACAAACAAACAAAAAACTTAACAAGAGCAACTCAAAGGAGAAAGTTTATTTTGGTTAATGGTCCCAGGTGCAGTCCACCATGGTGGGAAAGACATGGCAGGAGACAGGGAACACACGGAGACAAGAACAAGAGACTGGCTGGCTCCGTACTCGGGAGGCAGAGAGTAATGAATGAGTGTGCTCTCTCCTTTAATTCAGCTTAGGACCTAAGCCAAGGATGGAGCCACACAGTTGGAGCTAGGTCTTCCCATCACAATGAACTCGGTTAAGATGCTCTTTCAGAGCCATGAAGAGGCTTGTCTTCTGCAGTCTATCAAGTTGACACCCCCACCCCAACGAGCTTGCCCTCTTAGGTTCCTCTTGGTCATTCTTTGTAGTCTATCATTATTTTCTTTCTCGTGTTTAAGATAATAGAATTACATCATTTGCCCCTTCCTCCTCTTTCTTAAAACCCAAATCCCCCCAAATCTCTCTCCCTCTTTCCTCCTTCTTCCCCTCCCCCATCTCAAACACACACATACACACACACACACACGTTTTTCAGCTGCATCCATTTAATGTTGTTTGTACATACACATTTTTAGAGCTGGTCACTTGGATTTGGATAACCACTTAGGGGTATCATCCTTGGGGAAGATCAATACAATGTCTCTCAGCAGTATTTAATTGCCTGTAGCTCTTAATCTAGGGGTAAATCCTTGTGAGATTTCCTCATCCACTGAGACACATTGACTGGTGTTGTTCAGGACTTGTTTAGGCACGCTGTTAAGATTTTTGTGGATGTAGCTTACCTGTAAAAAGTAGAAGACAGATTTGCAACACACTTCCTGTTCCTCTGGCTCTTACAGTCTTTTCCACCCCATCCCCTTCTGAGATGTTCCTTGAGCCTTAGGTGTAAGTGTTGGGTTGTAGGTGTATTGTTTGGAGATGGGCACTCAATAGTTTGTTGTTCTCTCTTACAGATGATTGTGAACCACTAAGTGGGTGCTGGGCGTTGAGCCCAGATCCTCTGCGAGAACAAATGCATAGCTATCTCTCTACACCCTTTACTTTTTTAAAGATAATTTTATAATTATATTTATGTACAGAAAACTTGGTGTACATTTAACCCAGTTCAGTGGTGAATTCTTTAGCCTTTGCCTTTTCCAGCTTGGCAGTGGGAGCCACAGACCCAGAACCTCCCCAGTGGTGGCGGATCTCGTCTTATCTGTCATTATAATTGATCCTAATCGCTTCCACCAGCTTAGCCAGAACGCCCTTGTCTTCTGAGTTAACCTGTGTGAAGGCCACAGTGGTGTATGTCTTCATGTGGACCAGGTGTCCCAGCCTGGCCTTTCCCTTGATGATGCAGTAGGGCACCCCCATCTTTCAACACAGGGCAGGCAGGAAAACCACCAGCTCAATGGGGTCTACATCATGGGCAATCACCACCAGCTGAGCCTTCTTGTTCTCCACCAAGGCGGTGACTGTATTGACTCCTGCTCGGAGGACAGGTGGTCTTTTAGTTGGGACGTCCCCTTTGCCAGGAGCTTTCTTCTCAGCACAGGATAGTAGCTTTAGCTTCTTCTCTTGCTTTGTCTCTGGCCCGTACTTGTGGACAAGCTTAAGCAGCTGGGTAGCTGTTTGCCTGTCCAGGGCCTGGGTGAACTGGGTAATGGCAGGAGGTGCTTTGAGCTGCTTATAGAGTATGTCTCTTTGTCACTGCAGCCTGATGTAGCGTGGCCATTTGACGGAGCATGTTAGATCTCTTTTGAGTTGGATATCCTGCCCAATGCTGAAGTTCTTGGGCCTTTTCTCAACGGATTGACCACCTTTTTGGCCTCCTGCTTCTTGATGATGGCGGGGGCCGGGCCACCTTCTTTCCCTTAGCCTTTTTTCCTTTGGGCATCTTGCTTGGCTGGAGGAGAGAGAAAGGAGGGAATTGTGGGTGATAAGTCAGCAGCCACAGAGATCCCCCCCTTACCTTTTAAATGTTATTATTGTCATATATATAAATTTCCCATCCATTTGTTTTTAACTTGCCTAAAGCATTATATTTGAAGTGAATTTCTTGTAGAGGATATACAATTGTGTCATATTTTATCACCTACCCTGATATTTATGTATCTCAGCTGCTAGCCTTAGATCATTTTCATGTCATAGTTATTAACATGTTAGGGGTTAAATCTATCATTTTGTTTCTTCTTTTCTGTCTCCTGTCCCTCATCTTTTTGATTACCTTCATATGATTACTTGAAATGCTTTTTATATATTTATTTTTATTTGTTTACCCCACTTTTATTTTATTTTATTTTATTTTAAGAGATCTGGGGCAAGGTTGCCAGACAGGCCTCAAACTTGCTATGTATCCAAGAATGACAAATCCTTGGTCCTTCTGTTCCTGTAACCCGAGTCCTAGGATTACAGGTATGTAGCTGCCACAGCTAGTTAGTTAGTGTGGTGCTGAAGACTAACCAGGGTTTCACGAATCCTAGGCAAACACACTAAGATACATCCCTAGTTCTGTTTACAATGTTTTGAGTTCATCTATACCTTTGTATAGCTTTTTGATGTTTTGTCTGGGGACTGTTTATATCTATATATAGCACTGTGGTCTACTGGTAAAGTGGAAACTTGGGGTATCTTTGGATAGTACTTTCCTGGGGCAGACACGTGAAGGAGTGTTTCTGAAGCAGAAACATGAGATCTGACCAGGGAAAAGCTCTTAACACCTGAGACAAGCAAATAGCCCAGGTGATCCACAGACTCAGTTGCTGATTTCTCCAAAATACGCACACAAATCAACTTCAAAAGGGCTAGCCCAATGATCAATCCAACAGAGACTAGACAATACACAAACTGGACAGACAATACAGAAACTGGATAAACACAGAGAATTTATAAATGCTACAGCTGGCTTTTTACAGACTAACCAATTTTTCTCTAGGGCCCAAACAGGAATTCTTTGCCCCAATTCAGCAGGAAGTAAATATATATAAGAAGACCATTGTCCCAGTCCCTTAAGTTGGGGTGGGTGGTTTGGGTTTCTTAATGTATTACATTGCATTGCTGAGCTCCATTTGTCGTGACTCCATAAAGAGAAATGCACAAAAAAAAAAAAAAAAAAAAAAAAAAAAGAAGAAGAAGAAGAAGAAAGAAAGAAAGAAAGAAAGAAAGAAAGAAAGAAAGAAAGAAAGAAAGAAAGGAAAGAGAGAGACTTCTAGTGATGTTCTGGCAGCTTCTTGCCAGTTCTCAAGACTTGGGCTGATTGGCAGAGTGATGTCAGCTGATGCAGACTCACTTAGTAAGGACACGTGATGTTCGGAGGGAGAATTAAAAAAGCTCAACAGACGGTGGTGGGCCTTGCAGTGATTCGTTGGTCTCACACCTTTGCCTTCCCAAACTTCGATTCGGTGAAAGGAGGCAAGGCAGAGAACTTCTGGTGTCCCTGCTGGTCCTGGTCACTTCTGATGACTCATGTGAAATATAAAAATAAAGTTTTTAGGGACTCTGAGACTTTTCCAAAACACCCATTCTTGAGAAAGTAGACAAGGACAGAATTTACTGGCTGATAGCCACAAGTTCTCATAGAAAAATCCAAATATGTGTCACCATCAGCCTAAACCCCTCAAAGTTTTTGAGAATGTATAAACAAGGTTCTAAAAATGTAAAAACAACGTTTTAGTGGACAGGTCAGGCTATGCTGACTAAGCTGAGTTAAGACAAAGCAAAAATGACTGCTTTAGGAAAAAAAGACCTTCTACCCCTTCCGGTGATAAATTCTGAGAAAGGCCACCAGGAGTCAGCCTGACCCTGCCTGACCACCCAGTTAGGGACTTAACTAAGCCAAGAACAGCCCCTTGAGCAGGCTAGCCAATGCCCGAAAAGGTCCTTTGATCCACCAATGAGAATAAGCCAACTACCGTATTGCTGAAATCTGCCCACTGTAAAGAATAAAAGATGTGTGCTTTTTGAATTCGGGGTAGACTCTCCCCATACAATGGAAGTTAATCTCTTGTTATTACAACAGTCTGTGTCTAATTGTGTTGTGTGGATCACGCTCCTGAGCTAAGACTCCTCGGGGTCTTACAACGCCGATTCTGGCGAGGCCTGGCTCTTCTGATTTGCTATCCCAACACTGCTGAACTGGGCTGCCGGTATATTCCTGAGATGTTTGTGAGTGGGTGGAGCAGCCACCGCCGACTCCTGTGAACTGAGCTGCTCATTTCCTGACAATGCAAACTGGATTTAGAACAATTTCTAAACAGGGCCACTTCCCCTGTATCCTAATAACCTTTCTTTTTCACTACCTCTGATGGGTGTTGGGCTAGAAGGGAGGTTAAAGCATTGAAGAACCATCATTAAAAGTGGGGTCTGAAAAGATTTAGGTCTACATACTGGTGTCATCATTTTATGAGGCTGGGGTATGGAGATAGTCTTACCTCCCTTAAATCTCTTTATTCCCCCACTTATATTTATTTCAAATATCCCCCTCTCTGTGTATAGAGGGCACAACTGCTCACACTGGAGAAACCAGGAATGTTAATCACACAGGCTTGAGTCCTCAATGGAGGAAATGAATACCTGTTTCCCACCCAGAAGGCTGGGAGTGGATATCGTTAGGAACCTGGTGACCTGGTGACCTTTGCTATCCGTAGGGTCAGTCCTCACCCAAATCCCCCAGAATGTTTATCCCAGACTCTCCCTCTTAGACTTTTATCTTCAGCTTTGTTTCTCAGGCAATAGAACCTGTCCTCAGGGTTCTGTATAGCCTGCTGACCTCTGTGCTATCTTGATCAGAGACCATACCAGATCCTAGGCCTTGAAGATACAGAACCCATTTTTATGGTACAAATCGCATGCACTTTGTAGAAGAGTTTTGATGTAGTCACACCTTAAGTTTTATTGTGCACATGGGATTGGGATCATTGTTACCAGGAATATGTCTAAAACAAACTGGAATGGCCTCAGACTCCAGAAGTTTGAACTAGCTGGGGCAATGATGGTGCACACCTTTAATCACAGCACTCAGAAGGCAGAGGCAGACAGATCTCTGTGAGTTCAAGGCCAGCCTGGTCTACAAAATGAGTTCCAGGACAGCTAAGGCTACACAATCAAACCCTGTCTCAAAAAAAAAAAAAAAAAAAAAAAAAAAAAAAAAAATGAGGATGAGGAAGAAATGTGAGCCAGTGCAAGCCGAATTGTAGTATAAAGGAAGGTTTATCGGGGGCTGCTCTTAGGCAGGTACATGGGCCTCACAGGAGGGGAACTGGTGAAGTTGCCGTGCAGATAGGGAGACAGAAAAATAGGGGGTGAAGGGACAGAGAGAGAAAGTGTGGGGAGACAGAGAGAGAGAAAGAGAGAGAGGGAGAAAGGGAGAGAGGGAGAAGGAGGGAGAGAGGAAGAGAGAGAGAGAGAGAGAGAGAGAGAGAGAGAGAAAGTTCAGCACAGAGGGCAAGATATGCTAGAAGAATCTGGAAGCTAGGTCAGCTGTGTTATGTTTAATAGGCACCTCAGCTGCTTATCCTGGGTCTGAATCCAAATAGCAGGGACCCCCATATTATGCATTTAAGATCAGATCAGAGAATATTACAAATTTTTCTGTAATTATCAGAAATAATTTAGAAAACTCAAAAGAAGACCAACCTATAATCCCAGTACTTTGAGAAGCTGAGGAAAGAGTATCAGACAGGGGTCAAGTCAGCAAGGGCTACACAGGGAGCTTAAGGATAACCTGGGCTACAAAAAGAAATTTTGTCTCAAAACACAAAACAAAACGAACATATTTGTTAGTATTTTCCCTCATTTTTTGTCTATCCATTTTCCTGCAAATATCATAATTTTATTCTTCTTTAGTCTTTGCCAGATAATTCTAAAATTGACATAATTTTATAAATTAGTGTGTGTGAGTGTGTTTGTATGTGTGTGTGAGAGACTATCCATGTGTCCGTGTTATGTGTATATGAGTGTGTGTTATGTGTGAGAGTGTATGTGAGTGTGACTGTGTGGTTTGTGTGTGGTGTGTGTATATATGTGAGTGCCTGTGTGTGTGTAGATGTGTGTGTGATTGTATGTATTATGTTTGTGAGTGTGTTACATGTTTGTATGTATGAGTGTGAGTGTATGTGAATGTGACTATGTGTGTATGTAAGTGTGAATGTATGTGTGACTGTGTTTTGTGTGTGTGTGTGTGCGCGCACGTGCGCAAGTGCACACTCGAATGTGCATGTCTATGCATGCTTATAAGGAGGAGACCAGAGGTCACTCTCCGGTGTTTTTGTCAGTCTCTCTGTTTTCTCCTTTACTTTCTGGAATAGTCTTTTGCTAAACATGCAGCTCACCAATTCAGCTAAACTGGCTGGCAGCACGTTCTTTAAGAGCCTGACTTTGCCTCCCCTGCACTATTCCCACCCCTGGACTTTTGTGTGCATGTGGCAGGAGTCATGTTATCTCTCCTGGGAAAGGAGCATGATGTTCTGTGAATGACCTCCTTGAGGCAAGCAAGACCCTAGGAGTTTTTTCTCCCACTTGGCCAGGACCAGTGGGAATGACAACCAGAGCCACTGCGTCAGTCCTTAGGAGATGGAGCCATGATTTCAAAAGGTTAAGTAAAGACAGGACTGGCTAAGATCTTTAAAGAGACCCCTTATCAGATGGTCTCAAAATTGTAGGAATGTATGAGGGAAAAGGAAGGGGTTTGGCAATGTCAACTACTTCCTCTGAAGCCCTAAGCATGCCCATACATTGAAGAGAGGGAAAGTTCAAACTCAGAGAAGATAGGGCCTAAAGGTCAACGGTAAAGAGTTCATTCTTAGACAAGTCAGTTCACTCTTAGGATAAGTGAGTAAGTGAAATTTGCTGTGCACTTAAAAGAAATATAAGTTGGATAGGTTCATCTTTGCCTTAAGTAAGGGCTTATACAAAAGAACAGTATGAGTTGAGAGAGAAGTGTTAATTGTCAGTTTCTGCTCTTTATAGGGAAGTTATATAGGGCAGGACCATACTGTAAAACTGACAGATTACGGCATAAAGACAACTTACAATGCATTGTGAGCATACTGAATTAGGAGGTGATAAAACACAAAGGTTATATTCCTGTTAAGTTTGTTTGGGTTCTAATTTGAAACTGCATGCCTGCTGCTGGCCTGTGTACAAACTAGATGTGCCTGGCTAGATACAGTTCCTTGGCTTGCAATATTCAGGTGTGCTTAGCTATGACGTAATCATTTGGGTTGTACAATACTGCCTAGATATGGAAAAGGGTAATCACTGGCAGTAAGGAAGTTAGGGAACTTAAAATGAATTTTCATGAGTACTGGTTGAGATTCTTGGATAATGATTAAGGAAAATCTGAAACTGTGTTTGAATGCTCTGAAATTCTGTGTAATAAAGGTGGCCTGAGCTACTTGGGGCCACTTGCTTGAAGGACAAGTGGTCAGAGTCCTTTCTTTCACTGACTCCACATCTCAGTTCTGGGTTACTGAACTCACTGGACAAGGACTCAGGCATTCATGCTTAGGAATCTGAACTCAGATTCTGAACTCTGTGGGGTAGACAAACACTACCCACTAAGTTATCTCCCCAGCTCCTCTAGAGGCTGTCTTCTTGAAGTTCAGTTTGGAGTTTTCCTGGTTCTCCACTGATTCTGTAGACCAAATGCTTGATTCCTCTTAAGTCCATTTATTAACTCCCAATGTGAGGCCATTTGAAATCGGAGCCTTGGAGAGGTGATTAGGTTAGATGAAGTTGTAAGGGTGGGGTTGTGCTGCTGAGAATAGTACTCTCCGAAGAAGAAGCAGCTATTGTGACACACTGAGCTATCCTTCACTCAGGAAACTGAGGCAGAAGGACCTCAACTTTAAAGCTAGCCTGGGCTACACAGGGAGACCCCTGTATTGAGAGACAGAGGGGAGAACACTGCAGGAAGCAGAGAAGGACCTGAGTGAATAAAGTTCTGATGTGGGCAGGGCAAGACCACTTCCCTTAATGGCCAGGCTAAAGAAGGATGTCAAACCCTTCCTTGGGGGGAGGGTCTCAGAGGGGATTGACCAGTGTGCACAAAACCTAGCAGCCTTGGCTTCCTCTTCCAGTATGTTTATAGCCTGCGACTGCTCATGTCTGAAGACCTCCTACCTAGACTAGCTAGTCCTGCCCCCTGGGCTACACAATAAACGCACTGAGGCTCCAGGTTGTGGTTCCAAATCGCTGGATGTGGTAGATGCAGATTCATCACTGCCCAGAGCCGCACTGGACCCCAGCTTTCCTGTGCACGTGTCTGTGGTCTCTTCACTCCTTTGCTGTAAAGGTTCCAGGGCCCTCGGTGGTCATGGCAGAACATCAACAACTGCCTGCAATGGAAGATGCATCCGGAAACAGGGATCTGCGTGCCCGAAAGGAGAGACGCGTGGAGGACCAATCCTCTTTGCCTCTGGAGGTATTACAGCCTCCATGGCTGCAGCATAAATTCCGGTGTTCACGGCACCCAGACTAGGGGTGCTGGTGAATGAAAACAGGCAAGCATGCCATGGTATAAAACGGGGGTGACTTAAACCCATAAATCTTGGGTGTTTGTGTGCTGAGCCTCTGGGTCTTACTTAAATCTGTTTGAGCAGCATAAGGGGCTCCACTTCTCTATTGCCAAGTGTGGGTAGGACAAGTTCTCCGCCAGCCTCCAACCGCCAGGTTCCATCTGTACAAAAGGAGGAGGGCTCCCTGGAACTGCCTTGTGGAAAATGAAAGGCTCCCGGCATGGTCTCTGCAGTATGGAGGAAGCTTATTAAGGCTCAGCAGGGATGCAAGTCTCAGCTCCCTATTCAGCTTTCTTGCTGTTCCCCCCCTCCCCCGGCAGGGAGTTCAGTGCTGCAGATGAGGGTGGGGTCCTCCATCCCACTCAGTGTTTGCTGGCATATGGGTGATGAAGTCACAGAATCTTTTCTCTTTGATGCTTGGCTAGAATACAGCAAGTTTCATTCTGCACTAAGTCTTTTCAGATTCTTCTGGGTGTGTGTGTGTGTGTGTGTGTGTGTGTGTGTGTGTGTGTGTTAGTTGTTCATTATCCCCTCGTTGATGATTGACATTTCTGCTATACTTCCCACAGTAAGTACCCCGTACCCTGGTCTCTAGGTAGCACCATGGGAGGCAGTAGACCTCTAAGAAGTGGGACTTGTGGGAGGGAGGATTTATACCCTCCAAGGGAATAATAGGACCTGGGCCCTTCCTTTTCTTTTTAGTTTTCTAGGCATGAGGTAAGCAGTTTCTTTTTGCCACATGCTCGTACCGTGGCATGCTGTCATCGGTCCAAAGTCGCTAGCCAACCAATCAACCACAGCCTGAGATCTCTGAAACTTTGAACTCAAATAAACCTCTCTTTCTATCTCATGCTCTACTCCTGCCTATGTATACAGCCAAACCCTTTTTGCTTCATAAGCTAACTGCCTTGAGTATTTTGTTACAGCGATGGAAAGCTGACTGACCACTGAATATATGTGAGTTATTGGCATACTATATGTACGTCAATACTCATGTACCTTTCTGAGATAACACTGCCAATACATGTTCTATAGATATATACTCCTGTCTGTGGCCTCTCCTTTGTTCTGTTAATGGTGTCCTTTGATGTCCAGAAGTTCTTAATGTTAATGCAGTTCAGCTCATCATGTTCTTCGTAGTAAATCTGCTCCACATTCTCCAAGCAGCCCAACAGCTTCATTTCAGCTCCACACTGAAGACGGCAGCCCGCTCTGAATTAGCCTTCGACGTCTGCGTAGGTGGAGTCAGGGTTCCCTTGTTCAACACAGTTATCTCATCGACCTGATTTTTCAAATAGCCCTGAAAAAGTGAAGTGGAGTCTGTCACAAATCCCACTCATAAATAACATGTGGGTCTGTTGCCGGGCTCTTTATTCGATTTTTAAGCCGCTTTGTTCTTTGTTGGTGGGGGCGGTGGTGGTGTTCCCAAAACAGCAGTATAAAGCTCTACAGAAGAGACACTGATAAAGTCCACCCACCTTCTCTCTCTGGGGTGACCACAAGGCCACTGGGGAGGTATGTATCTCCCCACCATGCATTAGCAGACATAAATGCTCACATAGTCTGTATTTAAGAAAGGAGGTTTTGGTGGTGTGGAGAGAAGTTTACTTGTAAAGTGGAGAAAGTCACATATAGTGTGTGCAACAGTACAATCATACTTTGCATAGGCAGCACCACGTCCAGCCGTCCAGCGGCTCTAAGTGTTTAGATTAGTTAACACATTTAGTCCTCACACTAGCCTTAAAGGATGGGCTCATCTGCTTCTAGTTTACAGATGGTAAACTTGCCCAAAGGTGCACAATTTACAGTAGCAATAGAGAATGGAATCCAGGCAATCCAGTTCAGAGCTCATGCTGGTAATTAAAAGAAACAAAAGCAAACAAGCAAAAGCCATGCTTGAACCCTGTGAAAACATTGGTCTCAGCTGTCTCTGTGATGGGCTCTGTTTCTTACACCAGCTCACTCCCGCCTCTCTTCTTCCCAGCTTGCTAGCCTTTCAAGCTCACTGTTCACTTCCTCTCGCCTTCCAGCACAAGACACAAATTCATCAGGACTTCCGGAATGGGTTGTTCATCAGCCGTTCCCTTGGTCTATCTGTTCACCTTCAGATACCCAGAGTCATTTCTGCTACACAGAATATTTGCAATAATTAGGTCATTTTTAATATTTATTGATTTATTTATTGATTATTTGCTTGTCTGTTTATTGCAGTACTGGGGGATTGAACCCAGGGCCTTATATATGGTAGGCAAATGTTTTACCACTGAGTAGTCCAGCCCTCAAGTTTCTTAATTCTGCTGTACTTCTTAGGTTCTGTTCATTTGTTTGTATATAACATACAATAATGACTAATTTTACATTTTAGGATTATTATTAGAATTCAAGGCGATGGCTACATATTACATAGAACTAAGGGTCTGTCTGACAGACTTCTACTGAAGTCAAAGTTATCTGCTTATTATTATAGGTGAAATACCTTCGGCAATGCCTGGCACACAGTACTCTGCGTGAGGCCCAATCTTATCTTTTTGGTCTGGACAGAGTTATACCTGTCTGCTTCTGGAGAGATCCATTTTGGCTCTGCAGAGCTGGTGATGTACAGACGCCACCCAGTGGCTGACATCTACCACTGCACATCAGCCTCCGGTAATTTCCCTGCTACATTCATTCCTTAAGGATACTATTGGACTCAGAGAAGAAATGAAATTAATAGTTAATTCTGGAAGGTGGGTTCAACAAAACTTAGTGATCAGTTACATATCTCAGTGGGAAAGGTGTATGGGTTTGCCAAAGACAGTAGTTTCCAACCAGGGGTGGTTTTGCCCATCAGAGAACACTTGGCAATATCTAGAGATATATTTGGCTGTCATAACTTGAGGGGGCATGGTGCAGGGTGTCCATAGTCTGCAGACCAAGCATGCCATCAGGTATTGTAAAGCCCACAAGACAGCCCTCATATAAAGGATTATCTCGTCCAAACTTCACCAAGATGCTCTGCTCGAGGGCATTCTGGGCATCACACAAAGCCGTGGAAATGCTGTCAGTGGGAGATGCCAGTACTGTGTCCCTCCGTCTCACGTTACTGGGAGGAATACGCTAGCTAGGAACTAGCACCGCCTACAGAACTCTCCAAACACATGAGAGAGGCATCTTGTAGACCCTTTCACTTATATTTATGGGCTACAACACACGTCTTCAATGGTACTGCTCAAAGTGTCATTAATGACACTGAACATATGCCCAGAACATGTGTTAACCAGAAAGTCCCCAAAGTAATAGTGAGCTCACACGGCTCAGGAAAGCCTGAGACTGGGGAGTAGCAGCGGTGGCATGGTGGTTGCTTAGCGGATATGCCTAAGATCTTCTTGTTTTCAAGATTTATTTACGTTTATGGTATGTGTATGAATGTTTGCCTATGTGTATGTATGTGCACCGTGTGTGTGCATTTCCTGCAGAGGTCAGAAAAAGTGCTGGATTCCCTGGAACTGTGGTTCCATGGGAACCAGGTGGTTATACATGGTTATGAGCTACCATGTGGGTGGTGGGAACCAAACCCAGGTCCTCTGCTCTTAACTGCTGAGTCATCGCTCCAGCCTCAAGTCCAAGACCTTAGGTTCGCCAGCAAAAGTAAATCTACGTGGGGCTGGAGAGATGACTCAGCAGTTAAGAGCAGAGGACCTGGGTTCAACTCCCAGCACTAACATGGTGGCTCCCAGCCATGTGTAACTGCAGTTCTAGGAACTCTAACGCTTTCTTCTGACCCCTCACCAGGCAGGTACATGGTACACACGCAAAACACTTGCACACATAAAATAAATAAATTCTATAAGATCACTTTTAAATAAATACATGTGTGTGTGTGTGTGTGTGTGTGTGTGTGTGTGTGTGTGTGTGTGTAAACTAAGAGAGCTAACGCCTTCGAAGCAAGAAAAACAAAACATGACATTTTGAACCCAAAAAATTCTACTTCTCATGTTCTCTGATATTTGTGTGAGAAATTAGGACGCAGCGAGATCTCTCCTTTCTTTTATATTTGTTCTACACTGAAGAAAATAGGCAAGGACTGTTCAGGAGAGGGTCCATGCGGAGGAACAGGAGGCAAGGTGGGAGAACTATCCATGCAGCATGTTCAGCCTGGGAAGAGAACAAAGGGGTCAGAGTATGGACCCCTCAGACGTTTCCAACCCCACTGTAATCAACAAAGCAGGCAGGGGGACAACCCGTCCCCATCCTGTGGACACCTGGCTACACTCTACTTACCAGTGAGTCCTGGAAAGCCTTGGGGCTGTAAAGCCTTCAGCTGTCCAGCCAGATGGGTACCTGTTCCCTCTGCTGTTTGTGGTTAGCCTCCCAGCCCTAGCCTCTGTGCAACCTTGATACCCTGGCACAGCCCTGTGTGGGATGAGAGATGTTCTCCCTGTCTAGACCCCGAGCCTCCCTGGCTGGGGATGGGAGCTTGCTTTCTGAGCTGCCCGTTCTCAAGTCTCTAGCTCAGGAAATCAATAAACTTTTGCTGACGGATATTACTTGGAGTTCTATTCATATGTTAATGGGTGTTCTGCTGCCTGGTGAGACCTTGCTGCTTTTCTGTAATCTGGTGGGAATCCTTTGATCTTCAGGCTGGGCGAACCGCATCTTTCCTCTTCTTGCCTGTTTACCCGTTTCCTCTAAGGCGTGATGAGAATTTTCAAAGCTTGCAAAAGTTCCTTGGAAAAAGCTCAAAAGCTCTCTCTCTCTGGAATCTTCTTTTGAATTTTTCTTTCCTGTGTCTACAGTGCTGTCATTTTCCAGAGAATTTTCAGGAAAAGATCATGAAGATCATCCAGATGTCTTCAGGGGTCAGTCCTTACCTTTCCATCTTGTTTGAGGCAGGGTCTCCCTGTCACTGAACAAGCCAGGCTATCTGGTCCTTAAGTGTCCAGAGTGTCTCCTGTTTCTACCTCCCGCTGCTCATAAGCATGCTAGGTTTGCAGACACCTGCACTGCTGAGGCTGGCATTTAAAGGGGTTTAATGAATCCAGAGTTTAATGAATCCATATATGGCAAGTGCTTTTAACCCCTGAGCCATTTCCCCCATTCCCACCCCCACCCTGTGTTTTGACCACACACTTCAGTCTGTCCAGTTTGCCCTGGCTTTATCCCAGAGCATCGCATAGAGGTGCTTGATACCTAGATGTCTGCCCATCACTCTGGCCTCCTGCTCAGTTCAGGTATTTGTCCAGAAACCTAGCAGCCACACTCTTCCGCCTAGAACTAGATCTGATTCCCGTGGCCCATTGATATGTCCCTAGACATATGCTCAGTTTTGATGGCTCATTTCAGTGGTATCTTCCTGTCCTTTCTGCACAGTGGGGAAACTAGCTAGAGCTCTACGGGACTAGAAATGGCCTATGTCTTGTTTTGTTCTGAAAGAATCTCATATAGCCCAGTCTGGCCTTGAACATGATATATACCCAAGGGTAACCTTGAACTCTGGATGCTCTTCTTGCCTCCTCCTCAGTGTTGGGATTATAGGTATGCACCACCACACCCAACGTGGCCTGACATCTCTCAAAATGAGCTCTCAATCTGAGTCGCTCTATTCCTTTACAGCAACACCACCTTTTAGAAACCAACTACTCTCCAGCTAGCTCAGCGCCCTCTGCCCCACAGGCTTCTGATAGGAAACAACCCCTCTTCTACTCTGTGATGTCTCCACCAGCCCCATCTCCAACAGAGATCCAGGCTCAGTAGAAGTCCGGAGACGTGGTAGAAATGACGGCCAGGTTTTTTTATTTATCTGTCTGCTTCGCTTTTTCAAAGTTCATATTGTATTTCCCTTTGCCTGGTTGTTTGTTTGCCCTGAAACTGACATTCAAAAAATGCCTCACGGTCTGGAATCAGACCCTCAAGTTCCTGTGGAGCAAAACAGTCGAACCCCCTCAGAAAACTAATGGCAAAGCCAGAGCCTGGCCACCAAATTATAGTGGGTGAGTCGCTATTTGCTGAAAAATGGATGCGAGGTAAATCACACAGGATGTGCATTTCTGCTCTCACTGTAATGAAACGTGGGGCAAGAGCCTCGATAAACTGTGCCTAACTTCCTGGAGGGCGAAACTGAAAAGCTCCTGTCAAGTGATAATGGGAGGCATTGCAGTAAGAGTGGGGATGCTTTGATGGAACTCTCTGGAAGCTCTGCTAATTCTGTCTCACACACTCGACACATTCAGCCAGAGCTGATCCGAGGAAACAGCGTCGCTCATTCTGCTACGGTTTGTTTGTTTCTTTTTTTCCCTCGGAGCGTTCAAGTTCAGTTTAAAATTCTTGTTTCATTTGCTTCCTATTGCTATCCTTTTATTTTTTTTTTACAGCTGGGGTACATTTTTCCATCTTTTCAGTACAGTCCGTGGACTGATGATGAGACATCATGAGCTGTGCCTCGGTCACCTGTGAATAAGTAACCTCATTTCTCCCTGCAGGGTGTGTGCCACAGGCTGCACAGAGGCCTCAGCATGGGCTTCTCTCTTGTTCAGCCTGAAGTTCCACATTGTCTAGTCACAGAGCTCATGTGTAAGATGTGCACAGTGACTGTCTCCTGGTTGACATGGAAAAAAATTAGTGTTGTGGCTTTCATTTATTGTTTTTTTTATTTTTTTTATTTTTCTATTTAAAAAAAAAAAAATGTCTTCGAGATCCACAATCTCCAACATACCCTGGCCACCCCAGGGCTCCTCTTTAGAAAAATTAAGGTCCAGAGATGGGAAACTTTACACGTGTACTGCTAGCTACCAAGGTGTAACCAAATCTATGTCATCTGTAGTTAATGATATCAATGGTTAGTTACTATGTTGTCTATGAATTTAATGAAGTTTATTTAAAAAATTTCTTTATTGTAATCGTTTTGTTAAGACCGGGTTTCACTATGTAACCTTGGTTGGCTTGGAGCTTGCCATGTAGACCAGGCTAGCCTGAAGCTTGCTATGTAGACCAGGCTAGCCTGAAGCTTGCTATATAGACCAGGCTGGCCAGGAACTTGTAGAGGTCTGCCTCCCAAGTGCTGGGATTAAAGTTGTGTGCCACCATGCCTGGCCCTCAAAGATTTTTTTTAAATTCTGTGTAAGTGTGGGAGAGGTGCACACACATTTATGCCTCTAGCACCCCATTCCACAGCACGTCCAGGCCACTGGTATCTGCATGATAACATATATCCTAGGACCAATGAATTTTATAGCATAAAGCTCCTTTGGCTCTCAGAGGTTGTCGATCATGAGTTTCATGTTAGGGTAAAGACAATAATCTTTGTGAATCACTCAACAGTGATTCCAGCAGAAATATCAGGTGCAGAAGAATCTGGAAATACATCCATTCCCACGAGTGTACTCTCTGTTTCCAGTGAAGAAAACGTTCCAATTTCCTACTAGATTCCTTTGGCTAGTCCCACAAGGAAATGGTGCCGTACTGGGGGCAGTGTCAGCTCTTGCTGTGGCAACTGGGCACTCACCAGAGCTGGTAGTAAGTAGCAGTAACTTTGCTGAAGGGCTAAACATGTTTAGCTTGAGCATAGTGGTTTTTTGTATCTGTTCCAATGAGAAACCACTGGTGTGGCTGGAGAAAGAAACTACATACCAAATGGAGGAATGTACATACCAAATCATCCTGTCCATCTGTTTTTTTACTTTATTTACTATGGATGACGGTTGGGCATTTTGGTGAGACGTGATTGTCTTTATACACTAAGCCTGTTCTAATAGGCCCATCTACACATCTCTTCTCCTGATCATTTCTGTCATGAGCTATAAAATCCCATAGTGGTAACTTCATGAAGGAACAGTAAACAATGAATTGTGTAGTGGGTAAAGAAACGCAGCCAATTAGTAAGTGTGTCTACTTTTATACATGTGGGACATAAGGAAATAACTGGATACATTGAATCAACTGTGCGGAGGGGGGGGATAAAACTCCATGTGTCACATGACATCCACAAACCCACATTCTGACCCATGGGTCCTTTGAGCACAGAACCATTGCCTGATAGTTCCCCCAAAGTATGGCTGTTTTTCCTTCAGACATGCAGCTGCTTGAGCAAGGTACTGCAGGCCTTTGAGGGATATACTTACCCACGCCAGGTCCTTCTTCAAAGGTTGCGGTCTGCCTTCAGTCAGTAATCTGTAGCCTGGGCACCTCCTTTTATTTATATGAGTGCACTGTAGCTGTCTTCAGACACACCAGAAGAGGACATCGGACCCATTACAGACAGTTGTGAGCCACCATGTGGTTGTCGGGAATTGAACTCAGGACCTCTGGAAGAGCAGTCTGCGCTCTTAACCGCTGAGCCGTCTCTCCAGCCCGCCCACCTTGATTCTTAAGGAGCCACCACCTGGCCTCTGCCCATCCAGAATTCAGTTATTTCCTAAGAGCCCAGTTCTCAGTGGGTCCCTGGTTGCCCCCTTTGGCATTGCTTCCCAGGGCCTCTCTGCATTGAGCTAGCTTAATTCTGTCGTAAATGGAGAGTCCTCCCTGGGTGCTAAGTGAGGGCAGTAGAGGAAACTGCAGCTTCAGGTCCTTTCTCCTTTCTGTCCCCTGGTTTTAGAAGCTCAATAACTTGTCATTCTAATTGCTCCTTCAGAAGGCTTGAGAAATTATCTGCCAAGGGCACTTGCGGGCACTCGTGGTAAATACTACAGTGCTGGTATCCGTATGCTCTGTCAGTCACTTCAAGCCAATCAAATTCAGCCGTTCTCCTCTTCTGTCTGATGCATTTCACACATGCTTGCCAGCGTGTCTCCATTCGATGCGTCCACTCGCGGGCGGGGCTAATGACTAAAAAGGAAAGAGATGTTTATTACTTTAAAAATAGCTGATTCAAAATTCTTATTTCTAAGCTTTGTTTATTGGGCGGGGCTAATGACTAAAAAGGAAAGAGATGTTTATTACTTTAAAAATAGCTGATTCAAAATTCTTATTTCTAAGCTTTGTTTATTAGTGCTGTGTGGTGCACCTACGGAGGCCAGACGCCAACTTTCTGGAGTCAGCTCTCCCCTTCTACCTTTACATGGGTCTGGGAATCAAACTTGGGTCTCCAGACTTATGTTGGAAGCACTTTTACCATGACGGCACCTCAACCTTACAATGTAAAACTTTTCATGTGCCTTTAAGTCCCCTAGGCCTTTAGGCCTATGTCAATTGCTCCTCCTTGCAGGAGATTTGATCACACTGTGACCCCTGAGACTGTATACTGTGGTATGGCTTAGCCCTAGCACACAAGTTTAATCCAAGAGCTTTCTGTTTATTGTAAATAAGATTGAATTAAGTCAACCTTAGGTCAGGAGGCAGAGCAAGCAACCAGTTGACAGGGATTAAACATAGGAAACCCAGAAAAGAGAAAAAAAGGATTTAGAGTTAAAGCGTATTTAGGATGCTGTGGAAAAGGAGAGTTTGTTCCTTCTGGGACACTGTGGAGTAGAAAGGTCATCTGTGTGCTTTCTCTGCCTATCTGAGCTAGCAGGCTTTCACCACAGTATCTGACTCCTGAATCTTCATTTGGTAAATAGAACATTTTGGATTTTGTTTTACAAACAACAGCTCCTCTTGCTCTCAAACCTTTCGGTCACACTGAGGAACTCTCAGTTCTCCTAACCTGCGGATAAGGGAAACACAGCCTGGGAGGAGTCCATGCTTTGGAACAGCATATCCTGTTGCACAGCGGGAACATAGAAAAGCCTTTCATAGAAGCAGGAACATGGCTTTGTTTACATCAGTGGTTGCTCAGCCTGTTTAGGTAACAAATCCATTGTGAGTTCAGATAAAAACTATGACTCCCAGCTAGGGGGGAAAAACCTGTGATTTTGTTACTATTCATTAACAAGCATTAAAGGGAAAGGATTGACCCAAAGTATCAAAAGCATTTAAAGAGCGGCCATCAGAAGAGGGCAGTGGGTGGTGCACAGAGAACTGCACTGCCCGGCACCATCAGGGTCCAACCATCGGAGAGACAATGAGAAACACATCTGCCGTCTGGTCCCAGAAGCGGAAAGGTTGGAAATTTCACCTTCATGAGCAGCAGTTCTCAACATGTAGGTCGAGACCCTTTCACACAGGGGTCACCTAAGACCATCAGAAAATGCAGGTGCTTACATTATGATTCATACCAGTAGCAAAATTACAGTTATGAAGTGCCAATGGAAATAACTTTATGGTTGGGGGTCACCACGGGGGATGGAACTATATTTAAGTGTGACAGTGTTAAGAAGGGTGAGAACCACTGTTCATGAGGCGTAAGTCCATCAGCCATTCACAAAATCAAGTCCCCTTTGCTTTGAATTCACACAAAATGTGATAGCCAGCTTTATATCAACTTGATACACGCTAGAATCACTGAAAGGAGGGGACCTAAATTGGGAAAATGCCTCCATAAGATCCAGCTGTAACCTGATATGGATGCCTCCTCAGAGGCTCTGAGAGAGCCACACTGACACAGAGGAGGATGCTTGCAGCTAGCCATCAGACTGAACATGGGAACCCAGTGAAGGAGCTAGAGAAAGGACTGAAGGAGCTGAAAGTGTCTGCAACCCCATGGGAAGAACAACATTATCAACCATCCAAACTTACCACAGCTCCCAGGGACTAAAACACCAACCAATGAGTTCGAATGGGGAGACCCATGGCTCCACTTTCACATGCAGCAGAGGACAGCATTGTCTGGCATCAATGGGAGGAGAAGCCTTTGGTCCAGTGAAGGTACGTTTTTCCCAGTGTAGGAGAATGCAAAGCCCCTGAGGTAGGAGAGGGTGGTTGAAAGAGGGAGCACCTTCATAGAGGCAATTGGAGGGGGAGGGGGATGGGACTTGGGAGGAAAGGGGAAAACATCTGAAATGTAAATACAGAGAATATCCAATAAAAAATTCAAAAACATTTTTCAAAAAAAGATCCAGCGGTAGGGTGTTTTCTTAGTGATTGATGTGCAAGGGCTCACCATCCCTGGGGTGGTGGTCCTAGGATCCATATAATAGTAGGCTGAGCAAGCCATGGGAAGAAAACCAGTAAGCAGCACCTCTCTGTGTCCTCTGCATGAGCTCCTGTCTCCAGGTTCCTGCTCTGTTTGAGTTCCTGTCCTCCTTTGATAAGAAACTGTGATGTGGAAGTGTAAACTAAGTAACTTTCCTCTACAAGTTGATCCCGTCCTGGTGTCCTGGTGTTTCGTCACAGCCATAGTAACCCGGACAAAGCCACGTACTGAACAGAGTTCTCAGGGAGCCTGTCTCCAGAGCAAAACTGATCAGGGAAGATCTGGATGCCTCTGGCAAAAGAAGTCCCAGTAGGAGCTGACCAACCTGCACCAACTGGTATTTCCCCATTTTCTTCCTCAGACAGAGTCTCCACAGGTAGCCCAGGTTGGCCTTGAACATGTAATCCTTCTGTCTCAAGCTACCAAATGGAGGGATTACAGGTATGTGCCACGTCTGGCTGTTGGGGTTTCTAAATGTATCATTCTCTGTGGTTGGCCAGTGGGCTCTACATATTAAAGATGGCCGTAAGCTTCAGAACATCCAGATCAGAGAAACAACCTCTCCGAAGAACTGTTCTGGGCTCCTATGCCTGTAGGGCTGTAGGGTGAACGTGATACATTTGCCACATTTCAAATATAAGCCGTGAGATGTCTTGTCTTGGCATATATATCCTGCCACAGTTCCTGACTTGGGACTAAATGAAACAAATCACATGTGGAACATTCAGGATCTTCTGCAGAACAAAAGGACTTTGGTTATTTATAATATATGTTGTGGAGTTGCAGACTCTGGGCAGAGAGTCGTACAGTTCCCCTGACAACCAATTATTACACAAGGCTTTGAGATTCAAAATGTCTTGCCATAGGAAACAGCGTTAAATTTTTGAAGACCTAATATTTTCAAGGAGACTTTCAGATAATCTTACAAAGCCACTTTTTTCTTAAGGAGATAAAATATTGACCAGGATGACTACACATAAAAATCTTCCAATGCCAGCTACAATCTCCAGACTATTTTCCCCTTCATCTTTCTCGCCGTAGGACTACGTTCAGAGCTCCGCACCCTCCCTGCCTTACACTTTAATAATACTTCTCTCCCTGGGATTTCTTTTCTTTCTTTTCTTTTTTTTCTCCTTTAGCAACTGAGAGATAAGGACGCCGCCGTCTTTATCTTCAGGCAAGATTTTATTAGCCAGAACTCCATGGATAATGCAAGGTTTATAGAAACCTAGGAATTAATAACTTGAATGTGAAAATAATATGTTCTTTTAAAAAAAAAATGTATCAGTCACATTTCACCCAGCATGTAAATTGTCTCCTAAATCAAGTCTAAACTCTCGAGTTGAATTCTAAGCCCTTCCAGAAATTACCCTCATTCATATGTTCACTTTGCCCTCGATCCCAGCTCTGGCGATTGATAGAGGTTCAAGTGCAGCCAGGCAGTTTTAGTTTTGAGAAGGGGTCTCACTCTACTGTCTAAACTAACCTTAGACTCACTATGTAGCCCAGGCTGGCCTTGAACTTACCATCCTCCCGTCTCTGCTTCTGCGTGCTGGGATTACAATCCTGCAACATCAGGCCTGGCTCACAGAAATTTTATTTGGTAGCTACAGGGCCACCCGCAGGAGAGAAAGGTCGATAAGGGTGTATTCAAGGAATAGCCACAGAAGGCAGCAAGAATTAGCCCCACGGGGAATTTAGGGGGCGGTGCAAGTCACACAGACTCAGGCCAGCAGAGAGCAATGGTCTTTAGGATTTCCCACCCACTCTCAACGTCATTGGCTGAGGACAACTCGGAGGAGTGTCATTTCCTTAGCACCTCAACACAAAGTCCACGTTCTGAAACAACCCCCGGAAGAGTGATGTAACTAACCCACAGACCGAAGATTAGGGAGAGTCTAGGCAGAGCACTGAGAATGTTTTTCACATCTGGTCCCCGCCAGTAAATCTGTGCTTCCCCAGTTCTTCTGTCCGGTAAATTATCTTCTTCTCCTACACTGCTGCATGGAATCCTTCTCTTTCAAGCAAACATCCCTGGGTAGCCCTCACAATGTGCATAGCTGCTGATGTGCCAGGCGTGAGCAGCAGAGGCAGTTTAAACAGAAGCTCTCCTCTTAGGGACCACAGACCGTCAAGAAGACCACGCCTTTGTTAGAAAATGAGGCTGATAATCCCAGCGTTTGGGAGGCAGACAAGGAAGGAACAGAAATTCAAGGCTAGCCTTGAAAACTTGAGTCCAGTCTGAGATAAATGAGACTGCCTCAGAACACAGAACAAAACAAGTGTGTGTGTGAGTGTGTGTGTGTGTGTGTGTGTGTGTGTGAGTGTGTGTGTGTGTGTGAGTGTGTGTGTGTGTGTGTGAGTGTGTGTGTGTGTGTGTGTGTGTGTGTGTGTGTGTGTGTGTGCTTAGCCTGTAGGAAGTAGCACCATTAAGAGGTGTGGCCTTGTTGGAGGAAGTAGGTCACTGTGGGGCAGGCTCTAAGATCATATATGCTCAAACTACGGCCAGTGTGGCACACAATCTCCTGCTGCCTTCGGATTGATACTGAACTGACCAAGATGTAGAACTCTCAGCTCCTTCTCCAGCTACATGTCTGCCCGATGCTGCCATGCTTCCTACCTTGATGATAATGGACACTGGGTGCTATGGTCAAGTTTATGGACAATGTGCGATGTGAACATTCAGTGGATTACTTCTTTTCTTTAAACATTTAACGTTAGGGGCTGGAGAGATGGCTCAGCTGCTCTTCTGGAAGACCCAGCTAGGTTCAACTCACCACTGTATGGTGGCTCACAGTTCCCTCTTATGGACTTTTCTGGTACTGCATGCACGTGGTGTCCAGACCGTCGTGCAGGTAAAACATCCATAGACATAAAATAATAATTTAACAAGTAAAAAAAAAGATTTAAAATTACATGTAGGGTGATAAAAACGTTAATTAAAACTGAGACTAGAGTAGTGGCACTTGCCTATTTTCTCAGCATTTAGAAAGGGAAGACTGGGGGGGTAGTTTTCAAGGTCATTGCTACACAGAAAGGTCAAGGACGGGCTGGTCTATATGACAACCTATCTCAAAGAAACCAAAATAATAATGAATAGAAAGGGCATGGTGCTACATGCCCATGAAGCCAGCATTTAAGAGGCCGGGGTAGGAGGACACCAGGTTTGAGGGCAACCTGGTCTGTAATGAGATTCCGGCTAACAAGATTTCATAGCTAGATGCTGTGTCAAAACGTAGAAAATGGGATTAGTGGAATAGCTTAGTGGATAAAGGAGACTGTTTGAACCTGATAAGCTGAGTTAAATCCGTAAGACCCGCATGATAGGAGACAGCCAAC
The DNA here is from genome assembly GCF_963924665.1 of Micromys minutus. Lineage (NCBI taxonomy): Eukaryota > Metazoa > Chordata > Mammalia > Rodentia > Muridae > Micromys > Micromys minutus. Next base: position 93,556,587 of record NC_137971.1, on the reverse strand, counting down.
TCCTGAAGGTTGTCCTCTGACACACATGTGCTCAAATAAATACACATGTGTGGGCATGCTCATGCACACTAAATAAATAATGCTTAAAATTTTTTAAACATTAAAAAGTTAGCCGGACACGGTAACACATACATGTATGTAACCTTTTTTTTTTTTTTTGAACAACTTTATTTTAAAAAACAAAGATAAAAGAACAAATTTTAAGCATTTTTGCATAAATGTATACAAATACATTTTTGTCAGTGCTTGGCTTTTTTTTTTTTTTCCAAAGGTTTGATAGTGTGCATTAAGGTCTTACTAATTACAATGAGCAAAAAGTACATGTAAAACAAGATGTAACCTGGAATTAGTCAAAGTTATCTTGGTGTGTAAAGATTAAGCATATGGTTTTTCTTTTTCTTCTTTTTTTTTTTTTTTTGTCCTTTGTTTATGAACTTCATATAGTCTGTAAGTTGTTTCTGGGGGTGTTCAGAGATTTCTGGGGTTAGTATCCAATTATCAGTGACTGCATATTATGTCTGTTCTTTTGTAACTGGGTTACCTCACTCAGAATGATATTCTCTAGATGCATCCATTTTCTTAAGAATTTCATAAAGTCAGTGTTTCTCATAGTTGAGTTGTACTCCATTGTGTAAATATAACCACAATCTTTGTGTCCATTCATCTACTGAAGGACATCTGGGTTCTTTCCAGCTTCTGGCTATTATAAATAGGGCTGCTATAAACATTGTGGTGCATGTATCTTCGATGTATGTTGGAGCGTCTCTGGGGTATATACCCAGAAGTGGAATAACTGGGTCTTCAGGTAGTATTATGTCCAATTTTCTGAGGAACTGCCAGAGTGATTTCCAGAGTGGTCGTACCAGTTTACAACCCCACCAAACAGTGGAGAAGTGTTCCTCTTTCTCCGCATCCTCGCCAGCATCTGCTGTCATCTGAATTTTTGATCTTAGCCATTCTGACTGGTGTGAGGTGGAATCTCAGGTTTGTTTTGATTTGCATTTCCCTGATGGTTAAGGATGTTGAGCACTTCCTTAGATGCTTCTCAGCCATTCGATATTCCTCAATTGAGAACTTTTTTTTTTAGCTCTGTACCCCATTTTATTATTATATTTATATGAGCACACTGTTGCTGTCTTCAGACACACCAGAAGAGGGCATCAGATCCCATTACAGATGGTTGTGAGCCTCTGGAAGAGCAGTCAGTGCTCTTAACCGCTGAGCCATCTCTCCAGCCCAAGAATCTGTCTTTAAATAAAGTAAAACCAGGCAGGGGATGCAGTTTACCATCAGTTAGCAGAGGGTCTGGCCAGCATGTACAGACCCAGGTTCTAGTCCCAGCACAGAATAAACAGAACAGGGCCACAGAATGCACACGGAGTTGGACAACTTTGCGGAGTTGGTTCTCTCTTTCAACATTTTTGTGAGCTCTGGGGATTGAACTTGGGTCACCGGCCTTGTTCAGCAAACACCTTTTTCCACTGAGTCATCTCAGCTGGCCTTATCCGTTTCTGAGTGTTGTGAAACTTAGAAAACCTAATCATTACAAAAGTAACAAGCCAGGTGTAAAGCTTAAAATGACATGAGAAATAGAAGGCCGTGGCTTCGTTCTGTGAGTGACAGGTAATCTATTTTAATGACCTGACTGCATTCTTTTTATTTCTCATTTAAAAAAAAAAATCTGAGAAAGGAAAAATTAGTAGTTTACGTGAAGGTTGAATAGATGATGAGAGATGGAAAAATTCTGGCTTGTGAGCTGTCTCAGTTAATGTTCTGCTGCCGTGATAAAACAGTAGGACCAAGGCAGCTTGTAAAGGAAAGACTCTGATCAAGCTTGCAGTTTGGGTGTGTCAGATTTCCTGGTGTTGGAGCAAAGGCATGGCAGCCGGCACAGCTGAGAGCTCACATCATAGACACACTGGGAAAGGCTTGAGTCTTTTAAAGCCTCAAAGCCCACCCCTGGTGATAGTCTTCCAGCAAGGTCACACCTCATAATCCTTCTCAAGTAGTTCCTCCAACTGGAGACCAAGTATTCCAGTACATGAGTGTCTGGGGGCCATTCTCATTCAAATTTTCAATTACTGCTCCTTCCCTAGATATTAACCTTTTCTTTCTTCTTCTTCCCCTAATTTCTCACTTTCAAAAGAAGATACAGATCAACTTGTTTTATTTACTCATCCTTCATTTCCAACTATGAGCCCTCAGTCTAATATATTGGGTTTTCATCCTTTTCCTTGTATGTTGACTTGTGTCTTTTTAAGATAGGATTCTGTATAGCCCAGATATAGCCTAGGCTGGCCTCAAACTCCTGCAGATACCCCCTGCTCCCACCTCGTGAGTGCTGGAAGTACATGTGTACGCAAGTCCTTGTCTTAATTATGAAATTTCTATTTATTTATAAGATGACCTGTGCCATAATTCAGTGTTTCTTCTGTTGTTGTTTTTGTTGGGTTGATTTGTTTTGGTTCGTTTTGTTTTGGAGTCAGGATCCCAGGTCAAATATTCCCAGCCTTGAACTCGCATCATTGAAGATGACCTTGGACCAAACACTTGTGACTACAGGTGTATGTATGCCACTGTCCCTGATTTATGCTACATTGGGAATTGAACTCAGAGCATCATGCACACTAGGCAAGGACTCTAGCAACGAGCCACATCTCTAGTCCTTTTGTTCGCCGACAATATTTGTAAGACCTTGCCACAGTGCTGAATACGCACCCCATTTGCTGCTCCAAACTGATGTACAATGTCCTACACCTCATATTTTGCCTACTTAGTCTCCCGGTGACAGGTGAGTAGGTTGCCTGCAACTCACTTCTTATACAAATAAAAACTTGCAATGTGCATCCTCATACATCTCCCATTTACATGTGTGAACTTCCCTTGGATGTGCACCCAGGAGGAAGATAATTAGGTGGCAGAGTACATGAGCTCTCCATTTAATGAGCCAGGTTGCTGGTAGGAATGCCATACCAGTCTGCGCTGCCTCTGGCAGTGTGTGAGTATCCCTACATTACTGCCTTTCTGCCAACACTTAGCATTAATTAGCTTTCTAATTTTTGTCAGCTAAAGGGACAGAAATGCTCCTTCTCTCAACCCGAGCCATAGATGGGCACGTGACAGTGTTGCAGATGGGTTCAGTGTACATCGATCCGGCCGTTGCCTTGCGTCTCACGCCTACTGAGCTTCAGAACTCCATCGGCTTGTAGCTCTGCATCTCCCAGAGTGCCTCCCTTGTTTCTTTTCTTCACCACAATCCAGAAAAAAATGATTCCCTTCCCGTTACTGCCCTCACACCACCAATATATTCCACACCTGCCACCAAACTAATATCCCAGAAGCATGGTCCTTTGAAACAGGGATGAGGATGTTAAGAACACATAGAGGTGGGAGGTTTTTAATATTATAATTATGAAATCATTGTATTCATTTAAATTTCTAATGGCATCCCCTTTCCCAATTTCCCCTCCACAACACCCCCATCCCATCCCCCTCCCCTTTGCCTCTATGAGGGTACTCACCCACCCAGCCACTCCCACCTCACTGCTCTAGCATCCCGCTACACTGGGGGCATCAAACCTCCACAGGACCAAGGGCCTCCCCTCCCATTGATGCCAGACAAGACCATCCTCTGCTACATATGCGGCTGGAGCCATGGGTCCCTCCATGTGTGCTTTTTGGCTGGTGGTTCAGTCCCTGGGAGCTCTGGGTGGTCCGGTTAGTTGTTGTTCTTCCTATGGGTTGCAATCCCCTTCAGCTCCTTCATTCCTTCTTCATCTCTTCCACTGGGAACCCCAAACTCAGTCTGATAGTTGACTGTGAGTATCTGCATCTGTATTGGTCAGGTGCTGGCAAAGCCTCTCAGGACAGCTACACCAGGTTCCTGTCAGCAAGTGCTTCTTGGCATCAACAAGGGTGTCTGGGTTTGATGTCTGCAGATGGGATGAATCCCTAGGTGGGGCAGTCTCTGGATGACCTTTTCTTTAGTCTCTGCCCCAGTCTTTGTCCCTGCATTTTCTTTAGATCAGAGCAATTCTGGGTTAAAATCTTTGAGATGGGTGGGTAGGCCCATCCCTCAACTGGGGTCTGTGCCTATCTACTGAAGGTGGTCTCTACAGATTCTATCTCCCCTTTGTTTGGTATTTTGGTTAATGTCATTCCCATTGCATCCTGGGACTTTCTAGTGGTTACCCCCCAGTTCCCCATCCCCCACTGCTACAGGTTTCTATTCAATTCCTGATCTTCTAAACTTCTCACCTGTCCCTTCCAATACCTGATCCTGTTTCCCCTTTTCCCTTCCCCTTCCCTCCCCTTCCCTCCCCTTCCCAGATAACTTCCTCTCACTTCCTCTTTTTACCTCTAGGGCTTATTTTGTTCCCACACTTTGGTCTTCCTTCTTCTTAAGCTTCATATGTTCTGTGGGTTGTATTGTGGGTATCTGGGCCTTGGGGTTCATATCCATAGTGCCGGGGTTAGATTTCCTTTCTAGAGGGGAATCTCTTATCCTCATGACTATCAATCAAAGACATCATTCTTAGGTAAACCTCCATAAAACTCATGGTTGTTGTTTTGTTTTGAAGTTCTTTTGTTTCGTTTGAGGCAGGATCTCGCTCTGTAACCCTTCCCGTCCTGGAACTCACTACTTCATCTAGACAGGCTTTGACTTCATGACAATTCCCCTGCCTCAGCCTCCCAAGTGCTGGGATTACACCCAGTACTTGGTGGTCAGCTTGAGTAAAGAAAATGGATAAATGAGGAGTGGTAACATACACCTATTAATCCTGGCAGTCAGGCTGAGGTAGGAAAGTGCCGTGAGTTCCACGCCAGCCTGGACCACAGGGTAAACTCCAGGTTAGCCTATGCTAGGGTGATACCCTTCCTCTATTTTCCAATATAAGAAGAAAGGATCAAGAGTTTGAAGTCATTCTCTGCTATACAAGGGATGCAAGGTCTAAATTGCATACGCTCTTATCTCAAAAAGCAAACAAACAAAAACAAAGATTTTGGGGGTGAGTAGAAAGGGATAGTGATTTACTAGAAAAATACAAAAGCATCTCAGTGAGCCCAACAAGTAGTACAATCTGAGGGTGGCCTTTATCTCTCTGCCTGCATGGCAAATGCCACTGTCCCACAAATCCCTCCCATCAATGTTGCCCAGAACATGACCCGAAGAAACCAAGATTATCTCACTTTGCCAAACTCCTGAAATGTTTGTCACCCAGACAGGGTGCCCAATAGTGGAAAAGAAGCACCGTGAGACAGAGTCAGAGGGAAACACTTTGTTTTGCAGCTGCTGGATAGTCAGTCTATCAATGGTCACATCGTGAGAAATGCTGTGAACTCTGGATGCAGGTTGTAGCTAGGAATCTTGAACTTGGAGCTGGATGTAGAGGACACAGGTAACTGGACTGTCACTCCAAAGTGAGTATGTGATAATATGTGGTTCGTGTCTGTGGGGACATCTGGAATTGTACATAAGAAGAGAGGAGAGAGAACAGGTGTGCACCCTGGGCAGAAGATAACAGGCTGGGTGATTGTTTCTGTCTTCCCAATTTCCCTTACACAAAACACCTCGAGATGCCAAGCATTGTTTCTCAAATTCTGCTGGCCAGAACCCAGTCCTATGGCCACACACTCCTGCAAGGAACAATAGGGAGGGGTCCCAGAATATGCCAGGTAGTAGAAGAAAAAAGTTTGGTGAATGTGACAGTTTAAATAGAATGGCCCACATAGATTCATGTGTTTGCGTGCTTTTTCATAGGGAGTGGCACTGTTAGGAGGTGTGGCCTTGATGGAGTAGGTGTGGCCTTGATGGAGTAGGTGTGGCCTTGATGGAGTAGGTGTGGCCTTGATGGAGTAGGTGTGGCCTTGATGGAGTAGGTGTGGCCTCGTTGGAGGAAGTGGGTCACTGAGGGCAGACTTTGAGGTCTTGTATGTTCGAGTAAGGCCTAGTGTGGCACATAGTTACTTTCTGCTGCCTGCAGATCAAAATGTAGATCTCAGTTCCTTCTCTTGAACCACGTCTGCCTGACTGCCACCATGTTTCCCATCATGACAATCAGACTAAATTTCTGAAACTGTAAGCCATCCCTGTGTTTCCCTTTAGAAAAGTTGCCTTGGTCATTGGGTCTATTCACAGCAACAGAGACTCTAAGGCAGTGAACATCTGGCCACTCTCTGCCACCAAGGCCTTCAACTCTATCTAAGTGGCTTCCAAATCCTCTGGATTCCAGAAAGTCAGCTCTGTTTTCTGTCCACCATTTCCCCTCCACTGGATAACAGAGCATCCTGGCAAACCCTTTATTTAACCGGGGCACAGGAGGCCTAAAATTTACTTGCCCTTGTCTGTGTTCATGGTCTGGTTCTACACAGCAGTGAAGGGGATTTTGTTGCTGGAAAGAGGGGTAAGTTTCTGACTTAAAGAGAGAAAAGAAACACAAATGGAGAAATAAAGAATCACAAAATAAACGATGTTTATTGCCAAGCTACACCAAAGGACCTGCAGTGTGCTAGCCATCTCTAGGTTCAGAATGGAGAAGCAGCTTCCCTCTCTGAGCACCAGACACATATTTATGTCCAGCTCTAAATGAGATGAGAAGAGAGCAAAAGAAATGTCATTCTACCATTCTACTCAGAAACCAAACTCTCGCATACATGTATATGCATATGTATATATAGGAACACACACATGCACTCACACGTGTGCATGTGTGTGTGTTTTCATTCCACTGGCTTCCAAGGTCTGCAGTGGGTTCCACCCATTGTTTTCGAGATGTTGTAGGGGGTGCTGTTTATCCAATATAAGGATATGATAGTGAAAGAGATAGGACTGACATTTATACTTGAATGAACATTAGACTGTGATGAAAAATGATGGAAAGTGGGCATAGCTGTTTGCTTTATAATCACAGCACTGAGAAAGCTGTGGCAAAAGGACCATGAGATCCACAACAGCTGGACTACAGTTTGAGATTTTTATATCAGATAATAAAAGAATAGAAGATAGGTGAATAAGTCATAACAGCTAAAGTATAGAACTAGATATTCTATACCTAGATGTCCATCGACAGATGAGTAAATAAAAATGTGGGGGTCAGGAGATGGCTCTGGAGATACTCTGCAAGATGGAGGACCTAAGTTTGAATTCTCACAGCACATGTTAAGGAGAAATAAATAAACAAATAAAAAGGCCCAGTGGTGGTCGGACACGCCTTTAATCCCAGCACTTGGGAGGCAGGAGCAGGATATCAATGAGTCTGAGGCCAGCCTGGTCTACAGAGTGAGTTTCAGGACAGCTAAGGCAGCACAGAGAAACTCTATCTCAAAAGAAATCTTAAAAAAGAAGGAATGAAAAGAAATAAGAAAAGGAAAAAATTAAAGCATGCCTGATAGTATCTGTATGCCCAGATACTGTCCAGAGGAGAGGCAGTGGAACCTGAGAGATCTCTAGCAAAGCAGCCCAGCCCAGACCGTGAGTTTATGGTTTACTACAGGAAACTGTCTCACGGCAGAAGGCAGAAAACAATAGAGGACACCCGGACGCTCTGGCATCGGCATAGATGTGCACAGGGACATACATCCACATACTCAAGTGCATTCAAGACACATACTCACACACATAATGTAATAAAACCCATTTGTTTAAATATGGCATATATATATATATGTATATATGTATATATATAATAGAATTTTATTCAGTTACAGAGAATGCAATTATATCTTTTTCATGTTAAACAAAATAAGACAGATTCAGAAAGACACATGTTTTCTCCCATATGTGGAATCTAGATTTGAGCACATATATGATATAAACATACATGTGGAGCTATGAGAGGGAGAAAGAAGTATAAAGGGGTGGGTAAAGAGAACAAAAGAGGGTAATAGATGACAAAGTCACTCATGCTTTTTCTCCTATGTACATCGTATGCATATGTATGTGTATAGATAAGGCAGATCTCTGGGTTCAAGGCCAGCCTGGTCTACAGAGCAGTTCCAGGACAGTCAGGGCTACACAGAGAAATCCTGTTTTATGAAACCAAAAAGGGAAAAAGAAAAAGAAAGAAAGCACTATACAGAAGTCCATTTTTATATTAATAAAATAAATCCAACCATATTCTTATTAACCCAACATAATATTTGTATTTATTTATATTTCTAATTACATGTTCATCCCCAAATACTTACATATTATTAGAAGATATTTATTGTTTAACACTACTCCATCATTGCAGTCAAAAGCAACCCGAAGAGGAGTAGCAATTAAATATAATGTGGCATCCTGGGCAGGATCAAAAGAACACAGGATGTTAGGTGAAAACTAAAGAAATCTGAATAAAGGGCAGACTTTAATAATAAGATGTCTGTATTACCACCAATTGTTACATATGTCACCAAGGTAAGAGGTTGACAACGAAGGAGACTAGGTCCAGAGCACATGAGAACTCTCTGTACTCTTCCCCATTTTTCTGCAAATCTAAAACTGTTCCAGCAAGTCAAGTCTATTTTTAAAAAGACTGCATTATTATTCCCTCAACTAGCTGTTTTTCTAGCATCAGGCATTCACACTGGCTCTGGCTTTCCACTGTTAAAAATAATGTTCTCAGAACACCCTGTACAGTGAGTGACCTTTTCTATGAGTTCAGAACCAGAGTTGGCATCGAGTAGACCCAAAATGGAGGTGAACTACAGTGATCATCAGACCTCTTCCAAGCCCTAAACAACATTGTTTTCCAGCTTGCCCAACGCTTAGAGCATCTTCCCACAGCCCTTCATGTCCCTCGAATGATGAACACTGTTATGGTCTCTGCCTCTATTCCCATCCCAAGAAGGAACCCTGACCGGAGGCAAAGGTATTAAGCACTTCTAGTCAGACACTCACTGAGCTTCCAGAGAAGTACCCACGATGTGACGGGTGCTGGGTGCTCCAAATAGCCCTCTTAGCTGGGTATGATGGTTCACACCCATGATCTTGACACTTGGGAGGCTGAGACCAGAGGACTGCTGGGACGTTAAGGCCAGCCTAGGCTATGTCAAAGCAAAAGAGAACTGACACTCTTTATGCAAATAGCCAGTTACTCTAAGTATTTCATGAATCCCTATTGGTGGCCACCCACACCTGAGGTTTGTATTTTGGAAGTGTGGCTGGTTTCATCCTCTCCTTGGAGCACTTTACTCTCCATCTTAGAAATGTTTTCTTCTGTGATACAGAGACCGGAACCTACACAAGCATTTTTTGGTTCAGGGTGTAGCAAGAATGAAAAGTCATTTTATTCTGAGCAGTTTGTAGTGCATGTCTTTAATCCCAGCATTCCAGAGGCAGATCTCTGAGTTCAAGGCCAGTCTGGTCTACAGAGTGAGGTCCAGCCAGGGCTACACACACACACACACACACACACACACCTATCTTAAACAAACAAACAAACAAAAATTACTGGAGGGGGGGAGAGTTAAAGAAAAGAAGTCAGGCAAAACCATGTGTTCCTGTAAACCCAGCATTTTAGGGTGGGGATAGGTGAATCCTAGTTGCCCATCTTGCAAAAACAAGGAGCTTCAGGAAGGCAGAGGTAGCTGGATCTCTGAGAGTTTGAGGTCATCCTGGTCTATATAGCTAATCCAGGCTAGCAAGGACCACATAGTGAAATCCTAGCTCAGAAAGAGAGGGCTGGGAGAGAAAGGAAGAAGAGGGAAAGGGGGAGGGGAGGAGAGGGAGAAGGAGAGGTTAGAAGAGAGAAGAGGGGAGAGAACATATTTCAAGGAGGTAAGTCAGAGGGCAATAGAGAATGAAGTCAGACACCTCCTTCTTGGATCTCCATCTCCACATGGACATACAACAACCATGTGCTTATGCACATACACCACACATATAGGAAAAGAAGGAGAACATAAATCAGAGGTCAGTAAATCAGAGAATAAAACTACGATTTAAATGTGTGGCTTGGAGCTGAGTGTAGAAGGTACCATCTCGGTACCCAAGAGGCTGAATCGGGAAGATTTTGAACTTGAAGCCAGTCTGGGCTGCATAGTGATACCTTGTCTTTGACACACATGTATCAGAGCTGGGCATAATGGTTCACACCTGTAAAGCCAGAAACTACGGGAGTAAAGGGGGGGGGGAGGTTGCTACAAGTTAGAGGCCAATCTGAGCAACACAGTAGCAGTTTCAAGGCCAAGGCTGGGGGTGGGGGGTGTAACATAGTGAAACCATGTCTCAAAAGAATGAATAAATGAATAATGAAAAACCAGGTGTAGGTGGCTGGGTATTTGTAAAAAACTAGGGTGTTTTTGCAGATGAGGTTGTATCAGATGAGAACATGTAAATAAAAAGGGATGCTACATTAGATGGGGGTCAAACTGAGTAGGAAAGCAACCTGTAAGAGTGATGAAGGGAACTAAGCTTAAGTAATAGAATAGAAGGGAGAAAACTAGGAGCCTGGGAAGAAGGCTCTGTGGTTAAGAGCATCTGCTGCTTTCCCAGAGGAAATGGATTCAGTTTCCAGCAGCTACAAAGTAGCTCCTGTCTGTAACCCCAATTCCAGGAGATCTGATGCCTTTTTCTGGTCTCCCTGGACATCAGGCAAACACATGGGTCACAAGCATATGCATGCAAACAAAACAGGCAGACATAAAAACATAAATGCACAAATTGGTAAATTCCTGTATAGGTCAAGAGCAGGTCATGAAATCCTCTGCATCAGCTATGTCAGGCTGGGAAAGCTCACCCAGGCGCACTGTCAGTTAAGGTGAGAGAGAACAATAGTTATGCGGGAGATGTCAGAAAGTAAAAATAGACTCTTTATAAGAAGATAAAGAGTATGGATTACGTAAAAATCAGTGAGGGAATGAAAAGAAAAATAAAAGAACATGAAAGTTTATCTAAGTTCAACGATGTCTTTAAAAGAAGTAGACGTGGGGCTAGAGAAATGGCTCAGTGGTTAACAGAACTTGCGATGTTTGCCAATGACTCGAAATCAGTTCCCAACATCCATGTCTGGCAGCTCACAGCTGCCCTCAACTCCAGCTCCAGGGAATCTGACACAGTCTTTAGCCTGCTCAGTAATCTAAACGCCATTTCTCTCTCTCTCTCTCTCTCTCTCTCTCTCTCTCTATCTATCTATCTATCTATCTATCTATCTATCTCTAGCTATCTCTCTCTTACACACACAATTTTTATACTTTTAAAACTCTTTATGTCTGTGGGCATTTTCTCAGAATGTACATCCGTGTGCCTCATACCTGGTGCCCAAGAAGACCACATGAGGATCAGATCCCCTCACAATGAAGTTATGAACAGTTTTGAACGACCATGTGGGTACTGAGAATTGAATTTATGTCCTCTGTAAGAACAGAGACCTGTATGGATTTTCTCTCCACTCAATAGGTCATCCATTCTACCCAGGCTTCTCCTGTGCATGGTCAGTCATGAGAATCTCATTCTCTGTCCCCACCTCTTTTGTAACAAGGTCCCTAGAATAGGAAGCCTGAGGAAAGCAATTTTGCTGATGATCTGTGCACAAAAGCAAGAGTTTGAGAAAGAGACAGTCTGGCAACGAAGCAGAGACAGTGCTTTGGGATATGCTTTGTCCGACTCATAGCAACTTCAGGACATCCAGCTGAGTTGCTCACTTGTGAGTCCAGATGGAACCACTGAACAGTATAAAGGCAGTCTGACAGGGAAGCAGAAGGCCATCTATCTCCTGTCTCTGTCTTCTCATGTGTTTCCTCCCACTGCTCAAAACTGATGTCCCAGAGCCCACAATTTGACCACTCTGGAGAGCCCATGGTGAAGCCAGAACTTCATGGATCCAGTCAGCCTAACCCTGGTGCTGGAGCAGTTCCAGATTCAGCTGTGATAGACTGTGTGGCAGATAAGCTGGGCAGCCTAGGACAAAAGGACAGAAAGGAATGAACCGTTCTGGAAACCAGTCTATCTATAATATAAAGGGCCCAGGCCTGGAGAAGTAGGAAAGCGAGTCAGGGACCCTGCTGGGCACACCTCTTATCCATTCATATTGGATCCTTAAGGGGGAAAAAAAGATGCGTTCTCTTTTTCCCTCTAATAAGGGAAGTTTAAATTCAATTCTCCGGTAGTTGGAAAGATACCATGGAGGTTAAAAAGCATTGACTGCTCTTCCAGGAGTCCTGAGTTCAGTTTCCATCAACCACATGGTGGCTCACAACCATCTGTAATGGGATCTGGTGCCATCTTCTGGTGCGCAGGCAGATATGCAGGCAGAACACTGTATACATAATAAAATAAATACTTTCTTAAAAAAAAAAAAATTTAGCCGGGCGCGGTGGCGCACGCCTGTAGTCCCAGCTACTCGGGAGGCTGAGACAGGAGGATCGCTTGAGTCCAGGAGTTCTGGGCTGTAGTACGCTATGCCGATCGGGTGTCCACACTAAGTTCGGCATCAATATGGTGACCTCCCGGGATCGGGGGACCACCAGGTTGCCTAAGGAGGGGTGAACCGGCCCAGGTCGGAACGGAGCAGGTCAAAAAAAAATTTAATTCTCCAATTAATTGTGTGCCCAGTTGCACACCATATTTTATAAAGGAGAATTAAGACATCAAATCACTACATTACTAGAGCTGATAATAGCTGTCAGGTTTTGGGGGGAGGGGTTGTTTGTTTTTGAGACAGTTTCTGGTAGCACAGGCTAACCTTAAGTTCACTATGTAGTTGAGGATGATCTTGAACTTATCATCCTGTCTTTACCTCCCGTATGCTGGGATTGCAGGGATGCACCATGACGCCAGGTCTTATGCAGTTCTGGGGAAACACTACCAACTGAGCTACTTTGTCAGTCACTGATATCCAGGGCCACAGCTGGTGTCTGCCATCTCCTCATCTGCCAGCAGTCCTAGGCTTGGAGAGAACGTTGGCTGACCTGCGTTACTGGCCTGGTGGGACAATTCAGACCTTTAGCTGTCTTGCTTTGCTCTTGTTGGACCACAGTCACTGAAGTTCTCACTTCTTGCTGCCAAGGCTTCTTTCCCAGAATCCCCTGCCTCTCGGAAGCACTCTTTGTGTGTCATGAGAATGAGTGTCAGCTATCCCTTCCAGCACAAAAATGTCTTTCATTGTCATGATTCACTGCCAAGTGGAGTCCAAAGTAGTCAAACCATGATCACAGCTCCCAGTTCACAAAAAACAGAGGGGAGGAGGGAAGGGGAAGGGAGGAGAGGGATAGGGGAGGGGAGAGGAAGGAAGGAGAGGAGGAAGGGAAGGAATAGGAGAGAAAAGAGGAGGGGAGGGGAGGGGGAAGAAGAGGGGAGGGGAGAGGAGAGGAGAGAGAGGGGGAGGGGAGGGGAGGGGAGAGGAGAGGAATGGGGAGGGGAAGAGGAGGGAAAGGGATAGGGGAAGAGGAGGGGCAGGAGAAGAGGAGGGGGAGGGGAAAGGGAGAGGCAGGACAAGGGGAAGGGAGAAAGGGAGAGGGAGAGGAACTTATCAGATAGAACAGATAGAAAGAAGGTAAGGGAAACAAATTCTACAAGGGAGTCATTGAGAAATGGTGGTCAAGAGCAGTATTTTTACCAACTTGGAGTTGCCAGGACCTATTTATTACAGGTATTTTTGGGGACAAAACCATCTCACTCCGTACCACAACAGTAATGCACCACAGAAGGAACTGCAAAGATTGGTACCATTGCCGGAGTTTGAAAGATGCCTGGTAATTATCTTGCCATGCTCTTATTTAATTTGTCCTTTTGGCAGATGAAAAATCCTGATGAATCCCGAAGAGCGACAACAGATCACTATCCACATAATTGGGAGGGGAATCCAATTATAGCTGCAACCTTGGTATGGTGTCTTTATTGGAGCTGATCAATACAGCCCCTAGCATCTGGAAAATGTCTCCTTTTCAACCTAAAAGCAAACTGCTTTCACGCAGCATGACAGCTGTATTTCTTCACTAATTTACCTCAGGGCTACATCAACCTTCAATCTCCAGCATCTCATAGCTAAGAAGGGGCCTCAGTTGTCTCGACAGCCTACGGAATACACGGCTGGCTCATTTCACTGATGTCATTAAGCTCATCGGGTCTGATGAGCAAGAAGTATCAGGTATTCTGGGTACTTTGGCAGAACACATGCCTTCTGGGAGATAAAAGATAAGCTCAAACAACTCAACATTCAATATATAAACTCCCTTCGACAGCTGAAGGAGTCCATGGCCTGGGACATGTTGAAATTCAGCTTTGAAAAAGAAAGGCAGGTTTCTCTACTGTACATTGTCCACTGTGAGAAAAGAAGCCCACAGCTTGGTAGACATGTTAGGATCTTGGAGGAAACACACACACACACACACACACACACACACACACCTACCTTTGAGTATGCTGCATCAACCAGTTGGCTTACAAGAATAGGGCTTGAAGTTTTGAATGAAGCCCACAGCAAGATGCCTAAGTCAACTGATTAAAAAACTGACTTAATTGTTTAAAAAAAAAAAAAAAAAAAAGAGAACTCTGTAGCAGGTTTAAGTTGCTCAAGGTACTTTCCTATCTGATACGAGATGTGTCATGTAACAGAGAAAGAGAGAAAGTGTAGGTGTGGGCAAGAGGGCTACCTGCCCACTCAGTGAAGAATTACAGCACACCTTAGAACTCTACAGTGGGGCTTAATTGTATGCATTTGCAGCAGGTCTATGCTGAGAGGGTTTGAATCCTCTGGAACTGGAGTTACAATTGGTTTGAGCCACCCAACACAGGTGCTGGGAATTGAACCTGGGTCCTTCACAAGAACAGCAAGCATTCTTAACCATAGAGCCATCCCTCTAGCTCTATAGATCTGATGGAGTTTAAATATAAAAACATGAAACCCTTAATGATGGTGCCTGCCATGAGATGCTGCCTATATGAGTTAAAGCCACAATAATTAATAAAAGCTTACCAACTGAGCAGAGTGTGGTGGCCCATGCCTTTCATCCCAGCACGTGGGTGGCAGAGGCAGGCAGATATCTGTGAGTTCAAGACCAGCCAGGTCTACCAATCTAGTTCTAGAACAGCTAAGGCTACACAAAGAAACCCTGTCTTGAAAAACCAAACCAACCAACCAACCAAAAATTAACCACTACAGTAATGGCCAAAACTCAAGAAAAGCTAAACAACTTTGATACAGAACACCTTAGACTCCTCTAGCATAGTCAGTCAATCTTTCCACTATTTGGGTACTCTGTCATACAGAGAGAGAGAGAGAGAGAGAGAGAGAGAGAGAGAGAGAGAGAGAGAGAGAGAGAGAGACTGAGAGAGAGAGAGAGAGAGACGGAGATGGAGATGGAGAGGGAGAGGGAGGGAGAGGGAGGGAGAGGGAGGGAGAGGGAGAGGGAGGGAGAGGGAGAGAGAGGGAGAGGGAGAGGGAGAGGGAGAGGGAGAGGGAGAGAGAGAGAGAGAGAGAGAGAGAGAGAGAGAGAGAGACTCTCACTATATAGTACTGGCTGGTCTAGAACTTACCCTATAGACCAGGGTAGCCATGAACTGGCTCCTAAGCACTGGGATAAAAGGCAGTACCATCACGACAGGCCAGACTCCTCTTTTTATCTCATATCCAATTTACTAAATCCAGCCTGTTAAAGACAGCAGGTACCTACAAATTCCATAAGAGCTTTCATACACCGAGATTGTAAAGGTAAGCTCTAGGGACAGAGAAAGGACTCAGTGGTCAAGAGCTCTGGCTGCTCGTCTAGAGGATCTGTGTTTGATTCCCAGGACCCATCCGTAACTCCAGTTCCAAGAGATCCAATACCTTCTTCTGGCCTGCTTGGACACAAGATACACATGTGATACCTAGACACACAAGCAGGCAAGAACCCTCCTACACCAAACAGACAAGAGCAAATAGTAATTCCTGGCTGTCACCCAAGCAGTAACCGGTATTACTCTCTTTCTCCTCGACTGTGTCCCGCCCTGAATCCCATTCTTGTAAATGGACTTTTGATGACTTTATTGGCTCTTTCCCTACCACCCTCTCCACCCTTCCAACCTCCCAACACTAGGTAGGAGAGAAAGAAGTCTAGAGGGGAAAGGGGGCATTGATATTGTTAAACTACTTCCTGCTGATTTAGGGGTGTAGAATCCCTTGGGGCAAATCTAATCTTTGTGTCAGGATATCCAATGACTTCTTCTCGTCTATTTGCGCACGACCACTTGACAAACTGCAGTGACAGCAACCAGCTGGCCAATTGGCCATTTCTATGGGGGCTGTAGCATTTATAGACACTCTCAAATTCCCCGAATTCCAAGTGTTAACTATCTCAGCTGGCAAAATCACGCCTCTGCTGGAGCAGGAGACAAATCATCGTTAGCTGCCGTGGACAATCTGAAACAGCCCCGTATGCCATACCTGGAGTTAAAATAAAAATCATATTAATAATAATACTAAAACATACTCCCATATCATATCTGTGCTTTTAAAGAAACCCAGACCCTCACTACCCAATTCCTGCACATCATCTCATTTAGTTCTCAGCCTGGTATTATACCATCAGCCCTCGCTCCTCGAGCACAAAACACTTTGTCTCCTTGACCATGTAAACTGGAAAGCAACAAGGCGTGCCATTGAATTCTGCGTTGCAAACTTTCTCCTCGGGGTCTTCAGCCACCCTGGCTTTGTCACAATTATCAGGGTAAATAGCCTCCATCAATACAGCGTTCAAAGCCTTCGAAATCACAGGCACAATGGCCAGATCTGTGCTATAAACTCAGAACGACTCGTGACCTTTATGGTGCCTCCAGAGGAAAGTTCTCCACCCCCACCCCCAGAGAACACACTGAGAGAAGGAGTAAATACTTAGGGTTGGTCATTGGGAGTGATGATGAGAGGAGCCAATTTCCCTACCCACCCCCCCCCTTCTGCAGATCACACCGAGAGCTTCCTGTGCTCAGTAGAGGTAAACCCCTGGCCAAAAAAGGGAAATCATGTTCCAACTATATGTGCCGGCTAGAAGATAATGAACACAATTCATCTCCGAGGGCAATGTCGTACCCACGGAACACTGCCCTCAATGTGGCACTTAGCTGAGCCATTTCACCAGCAGGCCCACCTGCAGCCTTCAGATACGGAAAATATGGTAGGACACTGAACCTTGTGGTCATTTGCCATAAGACAAATTCTTGGCCAAAGGCAACATGATTTGGGATGCCCTGTCTGTTGACCAGACACCTGAAGTCCAAGCTGCTCTAGTGAGCAGCAGTGTGGGGGAAAGCCACTCAGGATAGGAGCAGCAGCCATAGCAGGTGACAATGTCATATTGAGGCTCACTTCCCTTTCTCCCAGGCAATTGTAATAACCTTGACACCTGTGTTAGGGTTCTCTAAAGAAACAGAGCTGATTAAATGTGTGTATGTGTGTGTGTGTGTCTATGTGTCTGTGTATCTGTGTTGTGTGTGTGTCTGTGTGTGTCTGTGTTGTGTGTGTGTATGTGTTGTGTGTGTGTGTGGTGTGTGTGTGTGTCTGTGTATCTGTGTTGTGTGTGTGTCTGTGTGTGTATCTGTGTATCTGTGTTGTGTGTGTCTGTGTGTCTGTGTTGTGTGGCTGTGTGTGGTGTGTGTGTGTATCTGTGTTGTGTGTGTGTCTGTATGTGTGTATCTGTGTATCTGTGTTGTGTGTGTGTCTGTGTGTCTGTGTTGTGTGTGTGTGTCTGTGTATCTGTGTTTTGTGTGTGTGTGTGTGTCTGTGTATCTGTGTTTTGTGTGTGTGTGTCTGTGTATCTGTGTTGTGTGTGTGTGTGTCTGTGTTGTGTGTGTGTGTCTGTGTGTCTGTGTATCTGTGTTGTGTGTGTGTCTGTGTGTCTGTGTTGTGTGTGTGTCTGTGTGTCTGTGTTGTGTGTGTGTGTGTGTGTGTGTGTGTGTTTATAGCTGGGCAGTGGTGATGCACACCTTTGATCTCAGCACTTGGGAGGCAGAGGCAGGCAGATCTCTGTGAGGCTGAGGCCCGCCCGGTCTACATAGTGAGTTCCTGAACACGATTCAGTCAGTAAAACTCCTCAAGGACATGTTCAGCTGCACGGTTTTAGTTGATCCCAGATGTAGGCCAGCTGACAACTAGGATTAGCCATCGCTCCACCAGACATGGTCAGCCCCAAAGGAATGACACCACACCCGGGGCTCAGCATTAATCACTTCTGTTGACATGTCAAGCATTCGGCAACAGCAGTACCACATCTGTGGGTGGTGCCAAGTGTCCTGTTGGTGCTGTTTGGCAAAGTTCCAGTGCTTGGAGCACCTGAGCTGACCCGCCACTGCCCTTGGTGGAAATTTGCTGCACACCTTTTGCTTATATTTACGTTCTTCGCTGTTTAAGGCCTGTCTCTGAAAGCTAGAGCTGGGGTAACAAAAAGCTGGTGCAAACAAGAATGAAATAAATGAAAGTTCCTGGGGAAGGGGAGGCAGAAACAGTTATGCAGAAAATTGAGTCTTTCTTCAAAACGTATTACTTAAATAACATTTAAATCAGTAATGAGTATTATTAGTAAGTATGAGACAGAGGTTTTGAGAAAAAATTATTAAAGAGGAAAAACTTAGGGAAATTCTAGGGGTGACAAACTGTAATTAAAGATTTACTTATTTATTTTATGGATGTGACTACACTGTAGCTGTCTTCAGACACACCAGAAGAGGGCATCAGATCCCATTATAGATGGTTGTGGGCCTCCATGTGGTTTCTAGGAATTGAACTCAGGACCTTTAGAAGAGCAGTCAGTGCTCCTAACCACTGAGCCATCTCTCCAGCCCAACAAACTAATTAAATCATTAGCTTTCTATGTTCAGTTTCAGAAATAATGAACCAGTATGGCTATGAAGAGATTGTGAGCATGCAGTTAATGACAAGCTCTGGTACCTTCCTGAGGCAAAAGGAAGCAGTTTTAGGAATCTGGATGTTCTTCTAGTCTTTACAGAATTGTAATAAAGACAGGAATCATAGTGAAACAAGGGTTCAGGATAGAGACATAGAGGAAAACATTTTGGCTCAGTGAACTGCTTGCTTTCCTCAACAGACTTGTCAGACCAGAACTTTTCTGATATTGTAGAAGAACAAAGAACAGATCCCCCCTTTAAGCAAGGGCTGCAGGGTATTTTAAGAATCAAAGAAAAAGGATGGTGGTCTTATTCCAAACATAAAAGAAATATAGAGGAAGGAAGGAAGGGTGGAAGGAAGGAAGGAGGGAGGGAGGCCACTGCAGTGTTATTAGTAACACAAATCCCTCAGACCCACATCTACAGAGCGAGCCACATTATTCTTCCTTAGGCCACTCTGCCTCCAATTTTCTAATCTTTCTGGGTTTCTGTACAACTGACTCCTTCACAGCCGCTAGAGACTGGACGTATGTTCTTATTTTAAGCTATTTTTCCTCTATTAATAGTGACAGAGGGTTGGAGATACAGCTCTATGGTAGACACTTGCTGTGTGTGTAAGTCCCTGGGTCTATGTCCGACACTAAAGAAAATAATAACAATAAAAGTGACAGCCCAGCTCCTGCTTCTTTTAGGTCTCCATAAGTGAAGTATTAGTGTAGCAGCTGCCCAATTTGGGCAAGAACTAGTGCACTGGGGCTCAGCACATGGGAGGCAGAGGCAGAGGCAGAGGCAGATGGGTATCTGTGAGTTCAGGGCCAATCTTGGTCTATGTAGTAAGTTCCAGGACAGCTGGAGTTACATAGAGAGACACTATATCAAAACAAAACAAAACAAAACAAAACAACAAAATCAACCAGTCAATCAATCAATCGATCAATCAATCAATCAATCAATCAATAAAACAACAACAACCACACAAACCCTAGTGCACTGAGAGTAGAGGATGCCTCAGTAGTTAAGAGTACCTGTTGCTCACAGGACCCACGTTAGATTCTCAGCATTCATGTGGTGGCTCATAACCTTTGTTAATTCGTTCCAAGGGCTCCGATGCCCTCTTCTGGTCTTCACAAGTACTGCACTTGCATGTGCAAAGCCACATGTGCAGGCAAAACACACACCAGCACAGAATGAAAACAAATAAATCCTTAAGAAAAAGAACTAATGTGATCATACAAAATTTTTTGCTCCTAAGAACCCCGTTCCCCAAAAAGCTGTAGCAACTCTGGCCTACAGAGAGGGTACCAGGCTAGCTGAGGTAAGATCCTATGTCAAAGAAACTGAAGTCATTTCTAAATTATTGCTTGCTCTCCAGAGCTTAGCTCTTTTTTATGGCTAGCTCCCTTCCTTGCTTTAAAGTCCCCTGAGTTTATCTTCTTCCATGTGTCGGTTTGTAACAGGCTCCCAGATCTTAGCACAACTGATGCCATGATGGGAGGAGGACCATCCGTGCACAGAGGTAGTAACATCTGCCAAAATGAGAACCAAGACCTAATCCATCAAAGTCTGTAGTTCCGGGAAAGCCCCCAGATGTACTAACTTTGCTTTTTGGCTTCTGGCTAACTGTTCTTGCTGACTGAGGTATGTCAGCCCAGGGTGTGACTTTTGGGCTCAAAAGTTTACCCTAAGAAAGGATTGGTCCTGAACTCTAGTCCCAAAAACGCTGTGTAGTCACCAGCTCGGTAATAGACTTTCTATTAGCTTGAACCAATGTTCAAGTGGTCTTATCTAGTAGATACCTCACGATAGGTTCTTTATGTCTCATTAATTTTTTTTTAAATTATAATAATCCCAGCACATTGACTCAAGGAGACAGCAGAATCCAACAGACAACAGGCATTTACAGGTCAGGTTGTACCCAGAGTGTCACTGTGGATGGAGAATGACAGGGTGTCACTTACACAAGGAGATGTTTCAGTAGGATGGAAAAGGTACAAAGTGAAGGGTGAGAAAGCAAGAACTGAGAGACAGAACATGAATCATTTCTTTTTAAAAATATCAATGACAATGAAGCCCCTAGCAAAGGCCACCCGCACTAGAGCCATGATCCTGTCTAGGGCCTCTCTCTGTCCTCCAAACTCAACACCCTACTCTCTAATCATGCACCCTCTCTACACTAATCTGGAAAGCAAGATCTCCTTCTGCTTTGCTGACCCTGTGTCTGCTTTAACCTCCCAGCAACCAACAGTAGCCAACACAGAATGCACTGGACAACTGATCAATAAAGGACCAGTGTGCAGGGGTTTGGTCATCATGGTGATACACTGCTTGGATCCTCCTGGTCAAGGACTTGCTGTGCACAGTCAGAGAGTGTTGTCCAGGGACAAGATAAATAGCAGTGGGTACCTGAGCAGGCAGGGCATCCAAAGACTACATCTCAGTCTGACCTGGACCACTGCTACAGCTCTGGGGTGGGCCAAGGCTTGACCAGGTCCTGCTTCACCATTCATTGTCTCCCCTTGTCTAATCTTGCTTCTTCCCTCTTCCCTGCCCAGAGGCTGAAGTCTGTGGTATTTGCCAACAAGATTGAATTAAGTGGCTTGATTAGCAAATCATCAGGAGACGTCATTGGTAATGGTATTTTCAAAATCGATTAGATTGTGAAGACTCTGACCCAATGAAGGGATTAGCCCCTTGATAGAGTTGTAACATGATGGTGTTACTGGGAGTTGGTGGAAGCTAAGAGACAGAGCCCTTGTTAGAGGAGGTAAGTGATCAGAGGCCTGCCCTGATGTGGTTCTCTAGTCCCCTTTCTCTACTTTTTGTCTGCCCTGACAAACAGCTTTCCTTGGAAACACACTCCTACTACTGTCATGCTGCTGCCCAAGTATGTCGTCCAAGTGAGCAAGGAGTGAACCTTCTAAAACCATCAGAAGAAACAAACCCTTTTTTAAAAAGTATTTATTATTAGTAGTAGTAGTAGCAGTATGGTAGGGAGAGAAAAAATACAGAGACAGAGAGATATCGTGTCACAACACACTCGTGTGGAGGACAGAGGTCACCTGCTAAGAGGTCATCAGCTCTTTCTACTACCAGGGCTTCAAAGACTGACTAGGTAAGAGCTTTGTCTTGCCGAGTCTCCTCACTTGTGTCTGATGTGTTGAGCAGCCGGCACAGATAGAGAGCAGAGCAAGGTGTTCATGGTCAGGGCAAGAGGAAGCGCTGGGTTCAAATTTAGCCTTGGCTTCAATGCCTTAAGTCCATGACAGGATACTAGCTTAGGGAACCCAATAACCTGCCTGGCCTGCTAGGTTGAGCTTCTTTTCCTACCATTTGGCCTCTCTACTTCCCACTTGGGGTTCAAAGGACACTGGAGGTTCTCTAGAGAAACAGAACTGATAGTGGGTGCTTCCTTCCCAGAGGCCTTCCCAGACACTCAGCCTGTGTGGCTCTCCCAGAGAAGTCTGAGCCGTTTCCATGGTGACTCAACACTGGAACAGTGTTGCCTGTTGACCGCAGGGCTGCAGGGCAACTCCATGTCTTGTTCGTGACATGGCTTCAGTTTTAGAGGCTCTCCAGGGCTCTGTAAATGAGGACAGATATTATGAAAACTTCGTACATTTTGCTTGTTTGTCTTGAGACAGGGTTTCTCTATATAGTTCTGGCTGTCCTGGTATTCACTCTGAAGAGCAGGCTAGCCTCAAACTCACAGTGATCTCCCTGCCTCTGCCTCCAGAGTGTTGGGATTTAAGACATGCCACCATGCCCTGCAAAAACTTTGTAAGTTTTAAATGTAGGCAAAAGTCCAAGATGGATACCCAGCACGTATTTATTGAGAGGCATGGAGCAGAGTGGAGGGGACAAAGTTCTGATTTTACAGATACTCAACTGTACTAACACAGAAGGCCACAAGATGTCAGTGTTTCTACACAAAGAAAATACCAATTTTGGATGATGCTGAAAGCATTTCCCCCTCGTTTGGTTAGAGAGCCTGTTTAATTCACGAAGGGGGAGGGTAGGGGAGGGTTGACTCAAGTCTTCAAGTTCACTGAAACAAGTAAATGCTCCTTTTTCTCTGCTTGTCATCCTAATGCCTCAGCTGTTACAAGGACAACAATTTTCATCTGCCATAGTGCAATCCTAACATTTGGGAGGCAGAGGCAGGAACATCAGGAGTTCGAGATCATCCTTAACTGTGTAGACAGTGCAAGGCCAGTCTGGGCTACACAGAAATGCTATTTTAAAAATTAAGCCCCCATTGTCTGTCCATTCCATTGTATCTTAATGGATTTAAACCAATTTCCCTGTGAACAAATATCCGACAGGCAGGCTATTTTTAATATTTTGTTATTAGCAATATTTAAAAAAAAAAAACTAGGCATTGTGACTCTAGTCCTAGCACTAAGAAGCAGAGGCAGGGGATCTCTGTGAGTTGGAGGCCAGCCTGGTCTACATAGTGAGTTCTAGGACAGCGAGGGCTACATAGTGAGATTCTGTGTCTTGGCAAAAAAGAAGAAGGAGGAGGAGAAGGAAGGAGGAAGAGGAGGAGGAGGAGGAGGAGGAGGAGGAGGAGGAGGAGGAGGAAGAAGAAGAAGAAGAAGAAGAAGAAGATGATGATGATGATGATGATGATGTAAAAGAAAGAAAGAAAGAAAGAAAGAAGAAAAAGAAAGAAAGAAAGAAAGGAAGGAAGAAAGGAAAAAATTTTAAGTTCCTATTTTATGGATGTGTTGGTGCAATTATAATTTAAATTCCAATGTTTTGCTGTGGTGACTTAGCCTACTACTTAGCTCCTTCCATTTACATTCACTTCAGTGAGTGTCCTTTTCTTCACAAGCTTGTGACACAGTTATCGGATACATGCCAAGTATTTTTACACACAGGTCATGCAACTACTGTAACCTCCAGACCTTAGGAGTCCCAAGACCTAGCACAAGCGACTCCATGATGTCAGGCCATGAAACTCAGCATACAGACAGCGCCTCCCAGAATGAAAACAAGAACCTAATCCATCAAAGCCCACACACAGATCTGGGAAAGTCTTTACATGTACTAAGTATCTAACTTTGCTTTTTGGCTTCTGCAGTTCTGCTTCCGGCTGACTGTTCTTGTTAACTGAGGTATGTCAACCCAGGACATGGTTTTTGTGCTTAAAAGCTCACCCTGCACAAGGTTTAGTTCTATACTGGGATCTTGAACACCAGTGTAGTCACCAGCTGGCTAATAAAGACTTTATGCTGGTTTACATCTGTGTTAGAGCAGTCTTCTCTGGTGTATGCCCCACAACACTACAATATATGTTATGTGTATTTCCCGATATGAAATGTGAACTATGTCACATTTTAATGTTTTTTTTAAAATAGTGTCATTGAAATATATTCATTTTCTCATACAAAAAATTTCACATTCAAGACCTAGCGACGTGGGTCAGTGGCTCAGTGGTTAAGAGTACTTGCTGCTTTCGCAGAGTACCCCGGTTCTAGTCCCAGTACATGGTAGTTTGCGACAGCCTGTATCCTTCATCTCCAGAGGATCTGATATCCGGGTCCAGCCTCTGGAAGTCACTTCATATACCCACATAGATACATGTAATAAAAAATAAATTTCAAAGTCTTTCAAAATGAAATAGGTTTCACATTTGAAGTGTAAATATTGAGGTTAATCGGGTGGCTCAGTGGGTGGAGGAGCTTGTGTGCAGGGCCAAGAACCTGAGACCAACACCGAGACCCAGGAAGTGGTAAAAAAGAACCAGTTCCTCTCAACTCCACATGCTCACTAGGGCACATGTACACCTGTACTCACAGATACCATACAAAACACACACACACACACACACACACACACACACACTAAACAAGTAAACCAAATCCCAAAAAAGGTTTCTTTTCCTCTTTGTTTCCATTAAAAAATTACAATGTGTGATCAGACCTGATCTCACCAGATCTAAATCTCTCTCTTCCCCCAAAACCAATTAAACAAGATCTAACCAAAATATACCAGAACCAACCAGTTTAAACAAGATCCAGTCAGATTAAATTCAGTCAAGCCAGATCCAACCAAACCATATCAAGTTACTGGGAATGGCCTCAAGATAGATCCATCCATCAGTGTTGGGGGCATTAGGTCTGTGCAACCCCCTTCTATTATCCGACTTGCCGTCCGAGGGCTCAGAAGCCTTCAAGGCTCCCCTTTAGCTCCTTTCAGGTTGGAACTGCTGCTTATTACTATTACGTATTATTACTATATATTGCTATAACTATTACCTAGTCCCTAAAATGATCCCCACTGTGCAAGACCCAAACGCTAGGCAAATGGGCATCCTCTCCAGTGCCATGAGCTGGGCACACTCTTCAAATCCCTTTAATACTCTCTGATCTACTTCACCAGTATCAGAACTTTGTGCTGTTGACAGGTAGCATGAGCCCAGAGCCAAGTAGAACACTCTTTAGACGAGGCTAAAGAGGGGAGGGGACATTCAGACAACAGGGATATATCCATGCAACTTCATGCTTGAGATAGTTACACGGTACAATAAAGACTCACTGGAAACCATATCACAGCCAAGACCGTGAAAAGACAGCCCGAGTTCTACCCACTGGCCATCAGTAGAAGGAAAGCTGAAACCCAGGCTCCCCGGCACTACCACCTGTGGTTGGTTGTGATTAGAAAGCCTGCCCCTGAGAAGCTGGTGTCAAATGAGCCACTCATTTTGGAAAATAGCTTCTCCTCCTCCTTCTCCTTCCTCCTACTTCTGTTCCTCTTCTTCCTCCTTTTTTAAAAGTTAATGTATGCAAGTATTTTACCTGCATGTCTATATGGAAAAGAATATACTTGAGGCCGAGAAAATAGCTCAGCAATTAAGAGGATATACTCCTATCGGAAGACCATGGTTTGATTTCCAGTACCCATGCCAGGTGGCTCACAACCACCTCTAACTTCAGCTCTTGAGAGACTAACACCTCTGGCCTTTTTGGGCAACTCCACCCACATAAATAGACACATAAACACATTAATACTAATAATAATACCATAAAATACTTCAGGACTATTGCTGGACCTCACAATCTGCCCTGCCTGGCTAATTTATATAATCATCACAGAAAATGAAAGAAATGGGAAGGGGTTGCTGCCTCCTAGTCATTAGGTGGCCTATTGCATCAGTGAAGGCTTTAATATATAGGGGAGGTTAAAAGCTTCACATGAAAGTTTTACAAGGTAGGAGAACTTCATGTAATTTTGGCCCTTGGAAGATTAGCCACTTTTGAGAGAAAAAAACAAAACAAAACAATAAAAGCTTTCTCACCATTGCTCTGTAGTACAGCTTGAGGTCAGGGATGCTGATTCTCCCAAAAGTTCTTTTGTTGTTGAGAATTGTTTTCGCTATCCTGGGTTTTTTGTTGTTGTTGTTGTTGTTGTTGTTGTTGTTTTGTTTTGTTTTTGTTTTTTCATATGAAGTTGAGAATTGGTCTCTCCACGTGTGATGATTTGCATATGCTTGGCCCAGGGAGTGGCACTATTAGAAGGCGTAGCCTTGTTGGAGGAAGTGTGTCACTCTGAGGGTGGGCTTAAAGACTCTCCTCCTAGCTGCCTAAGGATGATTAGTCTGTTCCTGGCTTCCTTTGGATGAAGATGTAGAACTCTCAGCTCCTCCTGCACCATGACTGCCTGGGTGCTGCCATGCTCTTATCTTGATAATAATGGACTGTACCTCTGAACCTGTAAGCCAGCCTTGGTCATGGTGTCTGTTCACAGTAATAAAACCCTAACTAAGACACCATGTCTGTGAAGAATTGAGTTGGAATTTAGATGGGGATTGCATTGAATTTATGGATTGTTTTTTGGTAATATGGCCATTTTTACTGTTAATCCTATTGGTCCATGAGATCTTCTTCAATTTCTTCCTTCAGGGACTTGAGGTTCTTGTCATACTTTTACTTGCTTAGTTAGCACTGCACCAAGATACTTTACACTGTTTGTAACTACTGTGAAGGGTGTGTTTCCCTAATTTTCTTCTCAGCCCCCGTTTATCATGTGTATAAAGGAAGGCTAGTGATTTGTTTGAGTTAATTTTATATCCTTTGCTGACATTGTTTGTAGGAGTAAATAATCACAGGAGGCAGAGGGAGGAAGGAAAGCTAGATGGGAGAGGGGATGGGTAGGGGAAAGGGGGGCAGGATAGGGTATGGGGGGGAAAACAGGGGAGAAGCCCAGAGGGCCAGGAGAATGAATGGAAAAATGCAGCTGCTGGGGGTGGGGTAGGGAACCCCTAGAAAGTCCCAGAGACTTGCGATTTGAGAGGTTCCCTGGACTCAATCAGGATGACCTTAGCTGAAATGGCCCAACAGTGGAGAAATGGAACCCGAAGAAATCACCTCCAGTACATGGGTGGACAGGACTCCCAGTGGGGTCACCAACCAACCTTCAAAAATTTTGACCCAAAATTGTTCCTATCTCAAAGAAATGCAGAGACAAAAAAATGGAGAAGAGACTGAAGGAAAGGCTATCCAATGACTGGTCCAACTCAGGATTTATCCCATGTGCAGTCACCAAACCCTGACACTAGTACTGGTGCTATGTTGTGCTTTCAGACAGACGCCTGGCATGGCTGCCCTCTGAGGTTCTACCAGCAGCTGACTGAGACAGATACAGACACTTACAGCCAACCATTGGACTGAGGTCAGGGACCTCTATGGAAGTGTTAGGGGAAGGACTGAAGGAACTGAAGGTAATGGCCACCCCATAGGAAAACCAACAGTGTCAACTAACCCAGATCCCTGGGAATTCCCAGAGGCTAAATTACTAACTAAAAGCATACATGAGCTAGCTGGTCCATGGCCCTCGGTATATATGTAGCAGAGGACTGCCTTGTCTGCCTCAGTGGGAGAGGATGTGCATAGTCCTGTAGAGACTTGATGCCCCAGAGAAGGAGGGTGCTGGAAGGGGAGAGTTTGATGGGGGGAGCACCCTCTCAGAGGCAATGGAGAGGGGGATGAGGTAAAGAACTCTGGGAGGGGGGACCAGGAGGGGAGCAACATTTGGAATGTAAACAAATAAAATAATTAATTTTTAAAAAGAGAAAAAAAAACTGGAACAAAAAACCAAAAATTTTCTCACATCTGTATGTGCACCACATATGGCAAGGAGGTCAGAGAGGGTATCAGAGTCCCTGGAACTAGAGTTACAGCCGGCTGTGAGCAGACATGTAGGTGCTGGGAACCAAACTTGGGACCTTTGCCAGAGCAGCAAGGGCTCTTAACCTCTGAGCCATTTTTTCACACAGAGACATATATACCCAATGCTGCCAGCAGCATTGACAATGGCTTCTTCTTCCTCCTCTTCCTCCTCTCCCTCCTCCTCTTTCTCTCCCTCCTTCTCTTCTTCGTTTTCTTATTCTTCTTTATTTTACTTTTGAGATAGGCTGACTTCGAACTCACAAAGATCTGCTACCACCTCCTGAGTGCTGAGATTAAAGGTGTGGGCCACCATACCCAGCACCAATGGCTTCTTCAAGTGTTAAACAGAAACTTTCCATGCTGTTATTTACAGAGCCTCAAAGGTGCAGGTGATGGCGAGGCAGCTGTTACTGGGCCAAGCCCCTGAGGTCAGGAGATGCCGAGTCCTCCAACCAGCCAAGGGCAGATTCAGGAGGAGGCCAGGCACCAGAGCAGGGACACCTACCTGCAATGGTCCTGGTGTCCCATAGCAAGTCCAGCTCTGAAGACAGAGATGCTGGCTTTTCTCTTCCTGAGCACACAGAGGACGTACGAGAGCGACTGCTGTTGTTCAGGCCCGAGCAGGAACCCTAAGTGAAAAGATCCATGACCTAGAAAAATCCAGTGAATACAAGAAACCTCTGCGGGCTCATTCAGTAAGGAAAGTGTAACTGCTCCTTGAACCCCAGGCTCCATATGGGCACACTTTGAAAGTTTCCAAGGGGAAAAAATCCCACCATAATCCGTCCACATAGAAGGAGGATCCCCTCCCCTGTAGGGACAAACAGAAAGAGCCAGTACTATAATGGTCACAGTTTGGCTTTGAAAACACAGGAATGAAACTAGATGACCACACATCCCTTTTAAGATCCTGTGGGAGGCCCACCAAGGTGGCTACACACACTAACCAGAAAAAATAAAAAGAAACAAGCTGTCTCCACTGCAGGCCACAACTCTGGTGAGCCCAAGGCAAGGGACCAAGAAAACACCACAAGAATTCATTCATCAGAAAACAGAACATAAAACAAGGGAGACAAGAGTCCGACAACAGTGAAAGGTAGTGAAATCTCCAGGGCTGAGGGCTTCTCCTGTCCATATAAAAAACAAAAATGTGCATGGGAAGAACAATGGCAGAGGTGTGTGGTTAAGAATACTCTGAAAGGGACGACCATGCAGCTCCGTGGTGGAGTGCGTCCCCCGGCATGCACAAGGTCCTGAGTTTAATCTCTGGCACCAGAAACAAAAAAGAATGAACAAACAAACAGAATTACTATACAACACTAAAAGAGGCCGGAGAGCGCCTACAATGGCGCATGCCTTTAATCAAGCACTTTGTAGGAAGAAGCAGCCATCCTGCACACACACACACACACACACACACACACCACCCTTATTGTATGCAAATGCTCATCTGCACCTAACAGTGTAACACTATTACAAAAGGAGACGGAAGGTGAAAGAGGCTAGGTCATGTACACACCCACACCACTAGAGGAGTTTAAATAATACAGTCTTTCCATCCAGAGCAACACGGGCTGTGCTGGGGGTCCTCGGTACGCTGTTGGATAAACTCAGAAGAGATCAATAACTAGAAATAAAATATAAAGTCATCCATGAGTACATGATCGCTTCGTGATCTGGGCACGGAAAACCTTCCTAAATGCCGTACGTAGAAGTAGAGGTAGTGTCAGAGTGGCAAATCGGAAGAAGAACCTGTAAGGGTTATTTTTAATATGTTTTAGATCAATTCATGTATTGTGTGTACAGTGTTCTACCTGCATGTATGCCTAAAGGCCAGAAGAGGGCACCAGATCTCATTATAGATGGTTGTGAGCCACCGTGTGGTTGCTGGGTTGAACTCAGGACCTCTGGAAGCGCAGCCAGTGCTCTTAACCTCTGAGATATCTCTCCAGCGCCAACATCTGCAAGTTTTAATGCAGACTAATCCACTTCCTATGACGAGTTCCAAAAGCGGAGAAAGAAAAGGCAAAGAATCTGGCAAATGTCCTGTATTGGTCTCAGGAAAATGGATGCTAGCTAGTGTGCTTCATGTACAGGTAAACAAAGGTGTGAGCATTGGGTGTGACAGATGTAAACCATGGCTTAAGACCTAGTCTCAGCCTAGCTGCCACTGGGTACCAACCAGCAAAGTGCCTGGGCCTGTCAGAAACCCTGGCCACCCTGACAAAGTCCAACTGTTCCCTCCGTCTAGTCCAAGAGGTTCTAGTGCAAGAGCAGGGAGCATTCTACCTACGAGGCTTTGTCTGTAGCCTCTAGATCAGGAACAACTTGGTGGGAGGTACAGCTTTGAACCAGGGTAAAACAGCACCCCAGACAATCCTAAACCCAGTTTTATGATTCTGTGAGACACAAGGAGCCCGATGAAGGCATGTGAATAGCTAATTGTCTGCTAGCTATAGAAGGAATAAAACTAAAGCACAATTTGTAGATTCACTGTTATGTAACAAACAAGAGGGCTCAACTAGTAAAGACACTTGCTGCCAAGCCTAAGGATCTCCTTTTCTTTAAAAGTATATACATGTACATATACACACATATACATATATACACACATGTATTTATGTGTACACACACAAACAGTCTTAAAGTCTTTTGAGACAGGGTCTCTGGCTGTCCTGAAACTCACTATGTAAACTAGACTTTCTCAAATTCACAGAGATCTGCTTGCCTCTGCCTGGAATGCTGGGATCAAGGGCATGTACCACCATTCCAAGGCCTAGGCATCTTTTTGAAAAGCAACAGCAACTCTAAATAAAAGTGGGGAGGGGTACAAGTTACTTAACAGGTCTTCATCGAAAATGCAATTTTATTTAAACACTAGAGAAATTGTTCTAGGATTCCTGTGTTTTAATTTTCGATATTTTGATTTTGATATTTGATATTTTACACAGCTGGGGCTGACCTAGACCAAGAACGTGATTTAGACCTAGACCCTGAATTCCTGTTCTCTCAGGTTCCCACCTTCCAAAGGCAGGGATTAAAGGTCTGCGTTAATACAAACGCCCGACTCTGGAATCTTGAATCCTAATTGCCACGCCCCACCAGAGTTTTCCTCTTGCCACGCCCCCTTTGCCAGAACTGCATTTCCCAACATTCTTCCCACTCTGCTGTCAGCGGTCATTGTGATGTCATCCCACAGCCCTCAGGGAAATGTAGTTTGTTCATTCTCCAGCTAGAGAAAGATCTGGGGCCGTGGACTACCACTCCCGTGAGGTAGTGCGCAGTCCCACCCCATAAGCGGCGTCTTCGAACGCGCCGCGGCAGCCATGTTGATCGTGGCTAGCACAGGGGCCGGCACCAGCAGGTTTTAGAAGCAGGTGTCATGATGTTGTCCGCGGTGTTGAGGAGAACCGCGCCAGCGCCTCGGCTCTTCCTAGGGTTAATCAAATCTCCATCTCTCCAAAGCCGGGGAGGTGCTTTCGGCCGTAGCGTAATCACCGGAGACCGTGGGGAGCCACAGCGGCTGAGAGCTGCCGCCTGGGTGCGCCCTGGAGCATCTTCTATCTTGATCCCCGGACAGGGGGCAGCCACCGGGGGGCGCCGTGGAGAACGCACAGAGATCCCATACCTGAATGCCGCCTTACCAGGATGTGATCCTAGCCCGGAAGAAACACTCCCAGGACAAGACAACTGGAATGGGGTCCCAAACAAGGCGGGACTGGGCATGTGGGCCTTGGCCATGGCGCTGGTGGTTCAGTGCTACAACAAGAATCCATCTAACAAGGGTGATTATGGGGCCAATCCGGGTTCACGGGAGAGGTGTGTGGGTATTTGGGTGGGTCATGACTCCTTTGGAATGTTCAAAGTATTTATAAATTTAGACCCACATAACTTTACCTTGGAGAAACCCAGTTATCATTTGCTGCCAGGAGCAGCGTGTTGCCCTGGAAAACTCATTGCTTGAAGTTACATAATTTCCCATCGTAGGCCTAGCACCCTCTTTGGGATCAGTTTGTATACCTGTATAATTGGGGACATTGGACTGACTAATTACAGCCTGGTCTTTTTATGACCAGTATTGTATCTTGTCCATTAGTCTTTCAAGAGGTCTCCAGGAAGCCCCAACAGCTTTAGGGACAGCCTCTACATGTTTTCCTGTTTATATAGGTCCAGGAAGGAGGACACTAGGTTCTGCTTTCACCTTGACCCAATGCTCCTCTCTAGCCTTAGCTACCCCACGGTCTAGTGAAGGCAAGTTCTCATGCAGTACTCTGATTTTGACCTTTCCTGAAGTTCAAGGTCTGATTAGTTGCTTAGAGTTTTGCTATGCTTAGTGTCATGTTTAAGGTACTGTAGGGAGTGAAGCCTTGGGGGACAGGGAATTGGCTGAAAGTTGCTCTCTGGAGACTTACTGGGGGGGGGGGGCAGTGTTGAAGGTAGAAGTAGCTAACCCAGCTTGGCATCTTACCTCAGTTGCTTAGAGTTGAGCAGAGCTGGAGGGGTGGCCTGGCAGAGCCCAGCCTCTCAGGTTCTCAGTTGTCAGTACTGGTGTGTTCCATGCACCCCAGACTCTAAGATTGTTAAACAAGATTGGAGACTGCCTTGTCTTTCGCTTGTTTGATTAATTAGATGCGGCCACTTGGAAAGAAAGGGCTTTTGGATGAGGAACAAGGACACTGAGGATCGTGTTTTATACTATTTGTGAATCTGGACTCTCACTCTTTGTTACCCTCGTTTTCTATTAATGAGGGCATTGAAGCAGGGCCTTTAGCTTAAGCATGCAGGAATTGTTTGATTTCCACTTGTGTGTATGTGAAGGTATGCTATGTTCCAAGCTACATATGTTTAGCTTGGAACTGAGTATTCAGAAAGTCCCAACTTAAAACCTGCCCGAGGGCAGCTAGCCAGGCGGGGCTAGTGAGTATTCCAGAGGACCAGAGAGCCAGTGGAGTCAAGATAACCTTCCTGGAGGACTGGAAGTCCTTGCAAGATGGGGAGTTTGAGCTTTATTTCTGAAGGATAACATAGGAAACATAAGGGGAGGAGTGGCCTTGTGTAACCCATGAGGGCAGGGCCTCCATATTAGCTTTATTTTATTAGTATTTCCCTAATACCAAGTATCTGTCCACCAGTGTATGAATCACAGAAAGGAGGTATTTACAAATGTGCCTTGGATTGGATTGGATTTCATACCCAGAATTCAACTAGCCTGCTCCGGAGGGGCTAGCAATTTAGCCAGTGAGGGTGGAAGACAAGGTCTTTGGAATAAGGTGAGAGATGATGAATGGGCCCTGCATGCCAGGCAGTGAAGAGCCACGGAAGGGTCATGAGAACAGACTGTCTAGCAGCCAGTGTGTTTGGAAGAACAGGATAAATGTATCTGAAATCTGGCCTGAAAGCTTACTGGGAGCCCTAGACTGGACTGTATGGCATGTAAATTTCAGGGATGTCTACTTAATAGAAGAGGTAATGACTTACAACTATGGCTGGTTCCAGGCCTGCCGACTTGCCTAAACAAGTTTTGAGCAGAGTCCCTCAGTCCAGTGTTCTGAGAAATGGGTCTCTTTAGAAGCCAAGGGGAATTCTAGTAATGGAAAACCATGGAAAGTTTGTGAGCCCAGAATGCCTCAGGTTAAATCTCAGTTCATTCCTCCCTCCTCTGTGACTTTGGAGAATGAAGGAGAGTAAAGAGATAAGAGGTATCTATAAGGAATGATTTTCCTTTTTCAGCTAGAGATCATCTGGGTCCATTTAAATATATGAATGAGAATAATCCATAAAAGTTAGGTGTGACCTTTAATCCCAGGAGGCTGAGACAGGTGGATCTCTGAGTTCTAGGACAGCCAAGGATATAAAATGAGATCTTATCTCAGAACACCAAAACAAGCACACCCACAAACAACCACCAAAAAATGAAAACTAACAAACAGTTCATAAGCTAAGTAGGACAACCCAGCTAGTAGGTGAGTGGAGGTACTTCAGCCTGAACAGACCTGATTTATGCACATGATGAGGCCTGGTATCTTATCTCTCTTCACATAAGCTAAGGCTCAGGGGCTTAGATGAGTTGGCCAGGTCGTAAGCCTTAGTACCAAGACTAGATCGGGGTCTAGCTTGCTACTGATACTAGTTACACCCCGTGTTTACTCATGGCTACTAAATGCAGGCTGGGTAGAAGTCAGCCTTACGGCCAACAGTATAGCTCAGAATCAGGCTAGGCACAGACCACCTGTTGTAATCTGCTGTTAATTTGTTTTTCCAAGTGGCCACAAGGTGGTGCCACCAACCAGCCCAGACTTAAGCTAGGCCTGACCCTCAGGGATCCAACAAAACAGCTTGGGTCTGGGTCTCCCTTATCTGAGCTTGCACTAAGGACTTTGGAGACTTTTCAGCTGGTATTTTATCTCTTTGACATCCTTGTGAGGCTGGCAAGGATTATTGTCTGCTGAATATCAAGGAAGGTGGTTGAGAAGGAAGGGCTGCAGCAGCCACACTGAGTAATAGAATGGCTTGGATCCCAAGTGTCCATGACTTCTGATTGAGGTTCTTTCCATTCTTAGGGAGACCCACAGACCTGAACCCTACTGCTTGGGAAGGCTGTGGGCATGACATCAACTTGCATTCCCAGAGCAGGGTTGGAGTGGATTCCAGCCTGGGAAGGGATTTGGTTATCCTTCTGTCGGCCTTTCAATTTCTGGAGGAACTTCAACCATGACTTCCTAGGCCTCCTCTTGGCCCTGAGGGTCCTGGGCTGGAGTCTGACCAGTACCCCTCTCTTTTCAGATGCAGCTCTGATGGAAGCTGCCCGGGCCAATAATGTACAGGAAGTCAAAAGGTAAGTGTCTGGACCTTGCTATCTTATACAGAAGGGCTGAGCAGTGTGGCTACCCTGCCCGTGAGGAAATTTCTCCCTGCCCTGGACTTGTTTCCTAGGAGTTCCCTGTAGCCACAGACACAGGCTTCCCTGATCCAGGCCAGACTTTAAGTATTTTAGGTTTGCAGGCAGGTCCCCAAACACCCCAGAGTATTCAGTTGCAGTGGCTTGGTGTCTGTGGAGCCTGTGAATCTTCCAGTTTGTTCTTGTTCCTCTGTGGAAATGACCATGTAGTAATGTTTGCTGCCTGGACCTGGTGTAGGTTGCCGTCCTTGGGACACTCCTAAATGTACTTTGTGCCCAAAGATCCTATGTGACTAAGAAGGCCTACACGCAGGACTGAGGCATGCTGGGCCCTGGCTGAGGCAGCCTGTGGTTCTTCAGCTTCAGTGGCTCACCGTGTGCTCTTGGGCTTCTGAGTGGAGTGAAACTTACATTTGCACTGGAGCTGACTCCTCCTGAGCAGGGAAGCATTGAGCTTGTACTATGGATGTGTGCATCTAGGATGGATGCTAAGACTGGGGCCTGGCCAGAGCATCAGTCAGGGGCTGTTGTTCAGAGGCAGTATTCATTCCTCTTGGGCCTCACCTTGGCCTTTCTGCCCTTCAGATCTAAGTGGCCACGTGCCCTCTGTTTTCTTACCTGGCTTAATTTTCTTTTTGTTTTGCCATATTGGATCTGAACAGGTCTTGCACATTGCATTTGGCAGTTTCAATCCTTGGTTTTACTTTGTTGTTGTTGTTTGTTTTTTAGGTTTCTAAAAAAGATAGATTGATTGGTTGGTTGGTTGGTTGGTTGGTTGCGACAGAGTTTCTATGTAGTCCTGCCTTTCCTGGAACTCACCGTGGCTGGTCTTGCACTTAACAGAGATTCTCCTGCCTCTGCCTCTGAGTACTGGGATTAAAGGCATGTGCCACCACAATCAGCCAATTTTATTTCAATTTATTTGTATGGGGACTCAGCCCACATGTATTTTTTTGTGCATTATGTACCTGCCGTGCTCTTACAGGTAAGAATAGGCCACTGGATCTGGAGTTACAGACTGAGGTGACATGTGGGTGCTGAAAATCAAACCCAGGTCCTTTGTAAAAGCAGCTAGTACTCTTACCCTCGGAGCATCTCCAGCCCCATTCCATTTTTTGTTTGTTTGTTTGTTTGGTTTTTTTTTTTTTTTTTTTTTTTTTTTGAGAATAGATTTTGTTATGAGAATAGACCCAGGTTAGCTTTGAACTTTTAATCTTCTTGCTCCCACCTCCTGAGTCCTGGGATTACAGGTATAGCAACCATGTCTGGTATTGTGTTCATGTTTTAGATAGGAAGTTTGGGGTCATTACCATGGACCTGGGGTGCCCTTCCCCACTCCAGATGCTTGAGCATGTAAGAAAGTGTAGAAAGGCAGCCGAAGCTCTACCAAGACTTACTGCTTTGATTCTCCTTCATTTTATCTGCAGCATTATTATTGATTCTCAGGGGTGCTTTTGAGTATTAATGTTCAAGGTTTAGTTTTTAATAAACCACTTTTGGAAGTATGGGCTGGGAGTTGTTTTGTAGCCAAATAAATATGATGGAGCAACAGTTTAATAAACATGTGATGATGCATCTTAAAAACCAAGCACAGATGTCATCTTGTTGTTATAAGAGCCATTCATAACGCCAGCTGCGTGCAGGCAGCATCTTCATGCCCCAGACACATGCCTTGCTTTCTAGAGCCTTATTACAGGGAAGTAGGGAGTAGAAACTGGCACTTACTGACCCTGGAATCACTTGATGGTAACTACCAAAGGCTGCCAGCCTGTATCTTCTCAATGTCCTCCCTCTCCCAGGCCAAAGTAGGCAACAGGTTTGCTGAGCTGAAGCTTATTTCCTCAAGACCCCTCCAAAGGATGACTTTAGATCTGAAATTTATAAGGTTTTTTTAGCTTTTGTTTTTTAAGGCAAGATTTCATGTAATCCAGGTTGGCCTGAGATGCACTACATAGCCGAGGATGCCTTTAACTTGGATCCTTCTGAATGATATGACTCCAAGTGTGCACCACCATGATCAAGTTTATGGGGTGCTGCTAGGACTTTTGTATGCTGGAAAGGCACCCTCAGTTGAGCCTCAGTATTTGGGAGGTTTTGTTGTTTTGTTTGGGAGTGGGGGTGGTTTTTGTTCTTGAGGTAGTTCTTGCTATTATGTCCAGATATAGGTCTAAAAACATGATTTTCCTGCCTTGGTCTCCCAAGTACTGAGTTTATAGGCAGGTGCTACTACATACCTGGCAAATACTCTCACTCACTTCTCTCCTTTCTGCCTCTGTTTCCCCAGGACTGGGATTATATGTATACACACCCTGTTAAATACATATACATATATTTATTTG
Source organism: Micromys minutus (assembly GCF_963924665.1). Classification (NCBI taxonomy): domain Eukaryota; kingdom Metazoa; phylum Chordata; class Mammalia; order Rodentia; family Muridae; genus Micromys; species Micromys minutus. The sequence continues at coordinate 93,519,381 of NC_137971.1, read as the reverse complement.
TTTTTCAAAGCAGGGTTTCTTTGTGTGCATCCCTGACTGTCCTGGAACTCACTCTGAAGACCAGGCTGGTCTCAAACTCAGAGATCCACCTGGTTTCTGCCTCCCAAGTGCTGGGAGCAAAGGATTTTTCCACCACCACCCATGGTTTTTTTTTTTTTTTTTTTTTTTTTTGCTTTAAGATTTCTTTAAAAGTATGTCTGTGTCAAGGGGCAGAAGGTTGTACTCCTATATGTCCAGGTGCCCACAAAAGCCAGAAGAGGGTGTCAGATTCTCTAGTGCTATAGTTACAGGTAAATATGAAGGACCTGAAAAACAGTACATGCTTTTAACTCCTAAGTCATCTCTCTAGCCCTATATACATATTTTTTAAAGATTTATTATTTTTATGTACATTGGTGTTTTGCCTGAATGTATGTCTATGTGAGGATGCCAGGCCCTCCTGGAACTGGGGTTACAAATAGTTGTGAGCTGCCATGTGAGTGCTGGGAATTAAACTTGGTTCCTCTGGAAGAACAGCCAATGTCCTTAACTGTTAAGTCACTCTCCGGTTCCTAAATTTTGTAATGGCAACTAAATACCTGCCAGTGGGGTGCAGAAAGTGATTGGATTTCTACTATGTGACTCAGAATTATTGGGACTATCTCATGCCGTATCATGGGTAATATCAGTTGGAACTTTTCAAGTATGCCCCTAGTCCTTAGCTGGCCTTTCTGCCGCTCCTTATCACCTTCTGTTAGCATCTCTCTTACCCTGTGTCTTGGGGCTTTACTGCTATGAAGAGACACCATGACCACAGCAACTCTTATGAAGAAAAACATTTAATGACTTAGAGTTCAGAGATTTAATCCATTATAGTCATAGCAGGAGACACTGCTGGAGCAGGAGCTAAGAGTTCTATATCCTCATCCTTAGGCAGCAGGCAGAGAACAACTTGAGCTTCTGAGACTTCAAAGCCCATCCCCACAGTGACACATTTCCTCCACCAAGGCCACACCTTCTAGGAGGCCCACTTTCTATAGGTCATTGAAACACATGAGTCTATGGGGCCATTCCTGTTCAAACCACCACCCATAAGCAAGCAGTTTCATGCGACAGAGACCCTCCTCATCCCCCTTCTCATGCCATCCCACAGAGCTGGGTGGGACAAGCTGGGCAAGGCAGGGGGCAGGTAATGCAGGCTGAGTGCCAGGCCCAGTACTTCTGCAGGGAACGAGGAAAAAGTGAAGGTGACTTGAGATGTGGGAATACACCTGCCCTGGGTTTTGGGTGCTCTTCTATGAGCAGGAGATAGGGTTTAGGAGGCTTTGAGCAGGGGACTGAGCCAGGTAAGGCTGTTTCAGTCGATGGAGGCTGGAATAAATGGAGAAAAGCTGAAGGTAGTCTTTTGAGGGGCTCTCAGGAGGCCAGGCTGAGGAAGGCCTTCATTGGTCAGAGTGCCCTGCCCTCCTCACTGAAGCAGTTCTTAGGAAGGACCAAGTGGCTAAGTGGTGGTGCACACTTTTAATCCCAGCAGAGTCAGGCAGATCTCTTTCTAGGTTAGCCATGTCTTCATAGAAAGTTCCAGACTTGCCAGAGCTATACATAGTGAAACCTTGTCTCAAAAAATAAACAGCAACAACAGGAAAAAACAACAAAAAGTAAAGGAATGGCCTCATTTGGGCACTGCAGATGGTTGAAGGCATGAAAAGAGATGACTTGGCCTCTGACCTCAAGGAAACAGACATGTAATCCCCCAGTTGCAGGTCTCCTGACAGGCTAGTCTGGAACAGAAGTAGAGAGGCTACATCCTCCTGTAAGGAAGTAGTCTTGAATTTTGTTCTGTTGTTCTATGTATACCCTTGACTCCACTGATGCCACACACTGCTCTTTGTGTGGTCCTGTATGTGTGCTAGCTTTACTTCTGCCAGCAGGCCTGCCTGTAGCAGGACAGAATTCTAGTCTCAGTCTCCCCTCAGTTTACAGTTGTTTTACCACGTGTATGATTGGTATGGTTAGTGAATAAAGCTCCAAATACTGGTGAGTGTATTACTACACCCTTGCCATCTTGGGGCTCTGTCAGTCTGTGCCTTGCTCTCTCTTAGCTCCTGTCTTCTGTCCAGAATCCCAGGAGACTCAGGGTGGAGAAGGACTGATGCTTGGGGCTCTTTTGCTTAAGAAGAGGAGTTTTTCACCCCAGAACCTGCGCTCCCTTGGGACAGGTTGTGGACCCTCTGCCTCACCCCCGCTGCACTCACTACCCATTCACTGCTGACTGCTTCCCTTGGGCCAGTCTTCGAGGCTCAGTGGAAATGCTGCCTCCTATGAGCCTTTTGTCGAGTCTCCTGTCCCTTCCTACTCTATCCGTTCCTGTGGTGTGGGAGAGTCTGAGGATCTTCTGAAAGAGATCAGTTTGAAGGTCAGTTTGGAGAAATAGGGTTAAATGTCAAGAATGCAGTCAGTAGCTCAGGAAAACTAGTGACCCCTTTTGTGTCAAGCACAGTTCAGTGCTTACAGACTGAGAGTCCCCAGCCCTGGATTGTGGTCCTAGTGATGGGAACTGTTTATTGCTTTGTGAGGATCTGGCTAATTGTATGTGGGGTGGCTACTTGGCCAAAAAGACAAGCCAGGATCTACCATTTGCCACTCATTATTCTTTTTACAATTTATTAATTCTGTGTCCTTGTGTTTGGATGTGCTGGTGCTGTAGCATATACGTGGAAGACGTCCAGTTTAAGGCCAGCCTATATATACTCTGTACTACTCAGTGAGTCAGAGGTCAGCAAGACTATCTTCATACAAAAAAATAAACACACAGAACACTAAAACAACAAACGAAGTTTGTGAGTCATTGGATTGTGTGCCTCCCTGAGGACAAGGGCAGGTAGAGTCTGAAGTCCCTCTCTTACTGTTCCCAAATACAATGTGACTTGAATACAACAGAAGCAGGTGGTCCAGAGCCCATTCCAGTGTCCCACTGCTGCACAGGAAGGCTGGGTTCTTCTCCCTTTTCTTCCCCTTTCCTGTGCAACAGCCATTTTCTTCTTTTGCCTTGAAGTATTTAAACTTTGCAGGCCCACCAGCTTACATTCAAGCTTGGCAGCCGTGAGAGCAGGTTACTCCCCTTCTTAGCCCAGCCTGGCTTCTGCACTGACCCACTGGGGACTCAGGGCAGGACTGGGAGACCTCCACTGTAGATCACATTTCCTTCAGATCACACTGCTGATAGACAGCATCCTGCCTGTTCTTTTCCCTTCACTGGACTGAGAACTGGGCCGCTGCTACCCAACTTGATCCTTTCTCAGTCCAAATAGGCTCAGATGTAGAGAGCCTGGTGGCAAAAGCATTGAACTTCTAATGGCTGGGTACCCTTTCTTTGTCCAGATCATGTGTCCATTTGACAAACATTTACTGAGTATTTGCCATTTGCTGGGTTCTTTGCTTGGCACAGGAGACTTGAGCAGTCATGACTGTCCTTTGATGGAGAAGATGTGGAACTAAAAGTGGTTGTTATTCATTTGTAATCTCAGAACTGTAAAGGCAGGGGGTTGGCGAATTTGAGGCCAACCTGGGCTATCATGGTGTGACCCAGTATTGGGAGGGAGAAAGAAGCTAGACTCTAGAGAGCAAGGATGGGGCCTATGCTGGGTAGCTATAAGGAAGGACCGTCCACACTGGGTCTGTAGCTGTTTAAAGCCAGTGTGTGTATAAAAGGAAAAAATGTTAACAGATGTGTAGATCGTTGTTTTAAGAAAGATTAGCTGCTTAGTAGAAAACATGTCAGTCAACTGCTATAGCAGTTTAGGAAGACAGGCTGAAACACAGCTATATATAACTTGTATATACAGTCACTGGTAGAACACTTTCGAGTTTTGGTAAAGCTGGGTCCAATCCCTGCTTCCAAAAAGAAGAGAAGAGCAAAGCAAAGCAACCGAAGAGTGAACAGATGGTGTGTGTGGGGTGGGGGATTGGGCTAAGATGTTAATAACACAGGTGAGGGCAGTTAGCTGGACTAGTAGTACTCATGCCTGATTCAGAATCTGATACATAGTAAATTCGACAGTTAAATGCTGAGTGAATGGGATGCCTGTGTTTCCTTCAGAAAGGAAATGTTAGTGAGTTTCTATTTTGTGGCTGAAGCTCCCATACAGATGCTGTTACCATGCACTGAAATGAGGGTTTGGAGGAACTGAGACAGAAAAAAAGATTGAAGTCTGTTTTGTTTTGTTTAAGACAGAGTCTTATTATGTAGCCCTGGCTGTCCTGGAACTCCCTACTCACAGAGACTTACCTGCCTCTGCCTCCCAAAGTGCCGGAATTAAAGGCATGTGCTTAAAGGTTTATTTTATGAATTTTAGTTATGGGTAAGTGTTTGTATGAATGGTGGAAGCCAGAGTGTTGGATCCCCTGGAGCTGGAGTACAGACAATTGTGAATCACCTAATGTTGGTTCTGGGAACTGAACTCAAGAGCAGCAAATGGATTGAATTCATCTTTCCCACCCGGGAGGTCTGTTTTAAACATGCTTGCTGGATTTAGCCAGATGTACACATACCTGTACATTCCTACACTTGGGAGAAGAGGCAGGCAGATCTCTGAGTTCAAGGCCATCCTGATTTATATAGCACTCCAGGCCAGCCAAAGCTATATATACAATGAGATTTTGTTTCTAATCAGTAAGCATGCTAGATTTATCAGTTATCTGGAAATTCTTTTGACGTACTGTTTTGGTTTCAGGTTTGATGATTTTAGAAAATAAAGGATTAAACTGGTCTATTAGATGGCTTTGGGAGGAGGAATGCACAGTTCAGGAAAGAAAAACAGGTTGGGCTTTGTTGAGGGGTAAACACATCTATTCTAACTTTGCACTGATGGCTTGGTTTGGCTCTTGTCCCCTGATGCCCCAGCTTGAGGCACTTGCTGTCTGTGTGCCGGGATCAAGGTGTCCCAAATGTGTTTAGCTACAGCATAGGTGAATGTTGTACGAATTGATCTGGGGATTTTATCTAATTAACAGAAGACCTGCCTGGTAAACGCATTTGGCTGTCTCTGGGCCTTAGAGAGACTGGCTGTTTATCGATCATGGTATCGTTTTGGCTGGATGGGAAGATATTAATGATGCCACCAGAGCAACCAAAACATCCAGCTCTCTTAATCAGGAAATATGTAAATGTCTTTGTGGCTTGCAGTGGAGTGAGACACAACCCTTATCTCAGACCAGCAGAGGTCAAAGCCTGAGCAGCATCACTTTCTGTAATTTGGTACTTTGTGCTTCCTGAGGAGTCCAGGTTTTTGAATGTCACCTTCACAGGTGCCCTGAATGCTGGGACTTTGAAGGGCAACATAATGTTACAGAAAGAATGTAAGTGTTCCATTAGAAGGCTTAGGTATGCTTTTGTCATAGTTACTAACCAGCTTTGTGACATTAAGATGTCACAACCTTTCCAGCAACATCAGCCCACTTCACAAAAAATAATGACAAAGAAGTTCAGGCTGCGTAAGTAAATCTCTCAAAGCAACCCATTTAGAAAGTAACCCTCCTCCTTATCCACCAGTGAGGCTAGAAGCCAAAGAGAGGCTGGCCTGGGTTCCCATTTCCTCTTAGGAAGCTGGCCAAAGGGACAACCATTTCAGCCAGCTTTGCTGGGAATCCATAGGTTCCTAAGATAAACTACCCCAAGGCTTTGCAGTATTCTCTGTAGTTTTACCTGTCTAGATCTTGCCCCTGCCTCATTGTCCACTCTTCTCCAGAAAGCTCACCCTGGCTGATAACAGCAGCTGTTGTTCATTGCCTGTGAATGCTGTGACAGACAGACAGTAAATACTGTGTGCCTTACTACTGTGGTACAGAATAGACTGTTACGTACTTTTCCAGATAAGAAACTCAGTGCTTAGACAGACTTGGTTCCTTCTGGTGACCTCACAGCCAGTGTATACTTGTGCTTACATGGAGGCCCACATTTATCCATAGCCTGTGCTTTTTTTCCCCAGCAGCTCATACTGAATGTTCATCTCTTTCTTACCAAGTGATAGTGGATCTTAAAGGCTGAGGGACTCACCTCCTTTTTTTCTCCAGTTGCTTTGTTTCTCTTCACCTGACTGTGAACCCTAACTGAGTATGCTAGATGGTACCTGCTTCTCCTGCAAGTTGCATGTGGCTGTCCAAGCACTCCAAAGGAGCAGAGATAGAGTCTGGCCTGTTGATTGATTTGTTGATTAAAGTACTGTTTATTCTCAAAGACTCCCCAGTAGGAGAGCCCAGCCCTGGGCAGCAGCTGGGCCAGCTAACTTGGTCTCCAGTAGTTTCCATTCATGTGGATGGGAGACCCTCTCAGCCTGCATAAGAATCCCTTCTGAGGCTGGGCTGAAACTTCCATCTCAATGGCCTTTTGTTTGGGCTTAGCACCCTGGCCTCCTGAGAAGGCTGTGTGTTTGACCGGCCTTCACAGATGGACAGTGAGCAGGGGCCGGTCTTAAAGTACAATTGGGAGGCCCTGGAATTCCCATGGACTCGGGACTTGGAATACAACAGGCAGGGCACAATCTCCTAATACTGAGGCTGAAGCTGTTGAGTGCTTAGTCACAATCCTTGGCATAGTCAGGGTTTTAGGCAGTTTTACTGGACCCCTAAGTTTCAGGTGCTCTCTGTTCCTGAAGCAGAAGTAGGTTTTGATTATACAAGCATTGACTCAAACACCTAGTCTTTCTCCCTCTCCTTTTAATATAAGTATCAGAAAATTCACCCTTTTAACTGTAAAAATCTGTGGCTTTAAATGCATTCATAAGATAGTGCAATTAATGTCTAACTCTAGAATGTTTCATGACCCTACCCTACTGCCACCCCCACCACTCTCCCCTCCCCCTCATTAGGAGTCATTTCCATCCTTCCACCCTAAGCCCCTGGCAACCTATAGTCCTTTCCTGTCTGTGGATTTGCCCATTCTGGACACTTGATGAGAATGAGATCACAGTTGACTTTTGTATCTGATTTCTTCAGCTTAGCTTAACTTTCCAAGATTCATATGTGTTGTAGCATATTGTCAATACGTCGTGCCTTTTAAAAGCCGAACATTCCATACAGTAAAACAAATTTTGATTAATCCATCCGTCAGTTGACAGACATGTCTTCACAGTGTGAAAATGATCAACAGTTATATTATGAACAAGGCTAACTTGCCCTTTAAAGTTTTTCCAACTGCATTAATCTCTTTTTTTTTCTTTGGATAATCTTTCCCAAAGTAACTATTTCCATGATGAAATGGGTGGAGTTCCCATAACACTTGACCTGCTAGTCCTTCAATGAGGTCCCAACTATTTCCTCCAGGACGACTCACTGGGCTCCCTTCTTTGTTCAGATCTTTAAATGATGAGATAGTGCTACTAGGAGATAAATATCATGAGTCCATGTCCCTTTGCTCAAGTCCAGCTCCCTAAGTTACCATATCCTGGCCATTTTATGATGAAAAGGCCATGAACTTCTGTTGTTCTCTCTGAAATCCAGTGTGGCATTACTCTTATGGGACAAGGCAGTCACACCCTTGGTAGAGATGGCGTGCTTCTGTTAATATGGCCAGAGCCTACATTAGCTTTCTTGCTTCTGTCTCATTGATTCCTCCAGTCTACTAAGCTTTGATCAAGCTAAGGATCGGGACTGCTTGCACTTTGTAAACATTTGACTGTATCTGTTAGCTTAGCTTGGTTAGGTGTGTGAAATCAGTGGTTGTGGGGAGACTGCTATGGAGGTTAAGGTGTTCTTATGCTGAGACTAGAAGAGTCTCTCCCTCTCCCTCTCGCTCATTTTCTAGGGAGAAGCCTCTAACAGAACAAACATGTAGATCACCTGCTCCCTGGAGGCTTTTCCTTTCTCACTTTCTGTCAGCTATAGTCCTATCAGAGAGCTAGGGTGGGCTGCCCAGTGCTGAGGGAAGCATGGAGTGAGTAGGGCTACAGTTCTAGGCAGCCATCTCCTGCCGTGGGATCTGAAGTCACTGTGAGATGGACTTTCTTGTATAATTCGTAGGATGAGATAGGATTATAAATGCCAAGTGCTTAAAGGCACAGCAGTCAGCCACTGAGAGATGAGACATTGAACTCCATATTTGAGTCCATTATTTGGGCCTTTAATCCTAGCTGCTAGGACACTGAGGCAGGAGAATCACAAGTTCAAGGCCTGTCTGAATTATAGGGCGAGTTTATAGGTAGCTTGGGCAACTTTTTGAAAGTTAAAAAGCGTTGGGAGGGTTGAATGGTGGTGGCATATACCTTTAATTCTAGCATTCAGGAGGCAGGGGCAGGAGGCAGGCAGATCTTGGTGAGTTTGAGGTCACCCTTGTCTGGAGAGCAAATTTCAAGAAAGCCAGAGCTACACAGATAAACCCTGTCTCAAAAGTTAAAGAATAAATAAATAAATAAATTTAAAAAGGAGGGGAAGGATGTTGGGAGGTGGCTGGAGCAGAGATGGCTAACAGTTGAATGCTACTACTTTGTAAAGAACCTGAATCTGGCTCCCAGCACTTGCATCAGGCACTGAACATCCTGTATGCTCACTCAAACTCAGAGAAGTGTGTGCTCACATGCACACACACATACATGAGAAAGAAGGAAGGAAGGGAAGAAGGAAGGAAGGAAGGGAGAAGGGAAAAAAGGTAAGCCATGCTAATGCTATATAGCTCAGTGGTAGAGAGAGTTAAATGTCCAGGACTGAAACAAGTTAATTGAAGAGCTTGCCAGATATGAAGAGCCAGCATGTTATTATTGCTTTCCTGTACAGACATCTCAGAGGACCCATGATAATGCATTATTGGTGGTGGAGGGGCCTGTTCCATTATGCTCTCCAAACTCAAACTGAGCGCTCACTGTGTGGACAAGGTCTGTAACTGGTCCATTGCATCCCTCAGTCCCCAGTACAGAGGATGGACGGCTTTTGAGACTGTTCTGTATTTTGTCCCCTGCAGGTGGGGGCAGGTATTCTGGTTAGCTTTACCAAGTCTGTTCCTCACTGGAAATCTCATGTGAACCTTCATGTGGCTTGGCAGTAGTTGTGTGGTTGTCAGTGAGTTTGAAGAGTTGGATCCACTGCTGCTACTTACTAATAGTGACAAGCTTCCTGGCAAGCACCCAGCTGCCCTCTGCTGCAGCCCAGAGTCCTGCTTTGGGGCCAGTAGGTGGCGCCCATAGCCCTTTCCCATACCTCAGCTGCCTGGACCAAGCAGTCACTGCTGACAGGCTGTATGTGCCCTGGGCCTAGGCGCCCACAGGACAGTGTCCTGGGTCGCTCCTGCTCCTCGCCTTTACTTGTTGTATGTTCATGTTTCATCCAGTCTCAGCCAGTCACAGCTCCCTGGGGATACAGAGGTGTTTGCTTTAGGGAATCCCAGGAGACTATTAGAGAAATCCATACTTCTACCTATCCCTTCTAACAGAAAAATTCTGCATTCATAAAGTCATTCCTGTTGCCTTATTGCCGTGACCGTGACCATCGCTCACATGGCACTGGCCTCCAGGGTTCTTCTTGTATTTTAGCTGTTTGCCAAGTGTGTGTTTGTGCAGTGGCGAGGTCTGGATCAGGACCCACTCAGTCCTGCAATCACCAGTTCTCAGGAGGAGCTCACGCAATGATGAGCAGAGGACGTGGTACTCAAAGCTGAAAGGGAGACACAGAAACTGGCCTTACAGTGCAAAACATGCCAATAGCATGAAGGTCACAGAAAGGTTGAAGAACTATTCTAGATGAATTGAAGACACATAGTGTTTGATCTTTATATTGATTCTGTCTTACATCTGGATCACAGTGCTAGAATGCTGTGAAAACTATTAAGATACCTGGAGACATTTGAACATAGACAGAATATGAGGTAAAATGCTCATCCTGTGGTATCAGTGGGTGCCAGGATCCTCCGTGGGTCCCGACCTGCAAATGCTCAAGCCTTTCATATATTTATCATAGTATTTCCATAAAGCCTACATATATGTTCTTGTATACTTAAATCATCTCTAGATTGTCATACTCTGTATGACAACAAAAATATCTGTATATGTTCAATATAGATGCAGGGTGTTTTTAGTTTCTAAATTTCTATTTTTGATCTGCACTTGGTTGAATCTTTGCCATGTTGAGGCTTTGTCCATTAAGGCTGGTGGTTCTGTAGAAGTCTGTCCTTGTACTAGGAATTGCAAAGTATTTGGAGATAAGGGGATAATTCTCTGAAATTATGTCTGAAATTCTCACATGGGCAAGTAAAATGTATTAGAAATAGGAACCAAATAAGTCAAAGTTTAAAGTAGGTACATGTCAAGGACCTCTGGAGGGTTTTTGTGTTATTTTTGTAGCTAGTTTCTAAGTTTAACAATTTAAAAATAGCAATCTGCACATTAATACATAGCAGGTGTTTGTAAAGAATAGAACAAAGGATAGCCACCCAGCACTGGGCTTCAGTTAGACCAGCGAGAGTCGTTTAGGTTGCAGATCAAGTCCTTCACCATTTGCCTTTGAACATTTGAACAGAGAGCTTAGTAGCAGCTACCATTGGACTGTTGATTCTGCAGGGCAGTCATTATGTTCCAACTGAAACTAACTGTAGTAGGAAAGGCTCAGGGATGACGTGTGCAGATTCGCTTACCTGAGTTGTAGGTGCTATGTATGCATATACCAGTTTCTGTTCTCTCATGGTTCATTTGTTTCCTGAGACTTCCAGGTGTAAGAGTGGAAAAAAGGCACCTGGAGGGCTTCCTTGAGGAGGGGGCCTGAACTGAGCCTAAGAGGCTGGTGCTCAATTTGAATAGGCAGTGCAAAAGAGGCCAAAGGGGCCCTGTGCCTGTGCAGTCAGAAACAATGTAGGCCCTTACCTTGAAATCTGTAGGCCCAGACTGGGGTCTAAGAACAAACAGCTTTTGCTGTCCTCCCCCTACCCCCCTGTCCCTGGCTAGCTGGGAGATAAGGCACAGATGGAGGCTGCCTGGGGATTCTAGCCCTAGGCGCCTTGTCTCTGCTCAGACAGAGGGCCTGGTGCTGTTATTACTGTAAACAGGGCCTCTGGGCGGCTCCAACCAGGGTCCTGTTGCCCAGATAGTGATCATGATTGGGTCTGCATGGCTCAGTGCTTCCAGGCGTCTGATGCAGGTGGGACAGGGCTCCCCACTCTTCAGCCCCTCCCTGGTTGCAGCTGAGGGCCAGTTCCTGCAAAGGATCCGGAAATCAGTTGGAACAATGCATGATTGAAGTTCACTGGCCGCTTTGTATTGATTGGTCATAAAAAAAGGAAGAAAAGTGAAGTGGTATCTTCTTTCTCCCCCCCCCCAGAAGAGCTAGTTAGTCTGAATGACTTAAATGTGCATCTGCCTGCCTAGGACTTCTTCCCTTTTCAAGCACCCAAGCCCAAGGACCTGTCTTTTTGGATGTCTTACTGTGTCAGGTCTGCTGGGAATCTGTTTCTCGGTTTTCATTTTGGTGCTACTTGTATATTTTTTATAATTTAGGCTTATTTATCCTTATTATGTGATTGTTTTGCCTGTGTGTATATATGTGCACCGTGTGTGTGTGTGTGTGTGTGTGTGTGTGTGTGTGTGTGTGTGTGTGTGTGTGTTTGGAGTTCAGAAGAAGACATTGAATCCCCTAGAACTGGAGTTAACAGGTGGTTGGGAGTCACTGCACAGACTCTGGAAACCAAACCCAGGTCCTCTGCAAGGGTAACTCATGCTCTTAACAGCTGAGCCATTTCTCCAGCTCCAGATGCTACACATATTTAAAATGATAAAGTTTTAGAAGTAGTAGGGACTGTGGAGAAAAATAAGGCCCACAGAGGTAGATTTATCCTGAGCAATACATTAGGTACCTGACAGCTATAATTAGAACCCATGACCATCAGCCCTCAGGCCATGTGCCCACTCCTGAATTTGAGATGCCTCGAACATATTTATACACAGGAGCCTAAGTACTTTGAGAAAGTTGCTTCAGGTTTCCCAGCTCAAGACAAAGAAGTATTGGTGGCAGATTGGTGTTTGCAGGTGCTACAGAGACTCAGCCCTGAGCACAACCATGTGCCAACTGCCAGGGTAGGAACAGGATGAGAGGTGGGACAGATGGAAACAGGTCATTTCTGGAGGATACGGGTGACTGAGAAAGTTAGACAAAACAGCCACATGTTAACTGTTTTAATACAGATTAGCACTGGGGACTGGGAAGGAAACCAACCATTTTAGGGAAATCTTAGAGGATGAGATTTGAAAATGGTTAAGAAAAAAATGAGCACTGTTGTGAAAACAACAGTAGAACTAGCATTTGCAAGGAAATGTTCAAAGCAGAGAGTGAAGTGGACCTGCTGCCCCTCTGCTCCTACCAGAAGAGACATCTCTCCTCTTGGCCTCTGGCCTGCTAGCCTCTCACATCCCTGGTTACTAGAGACTTTTTTTCCTTCTTTGCTCTTAGGCTCTGCTACTGACTGTCGTCCCTCACCTGGGGATTTTAGGCAGTTTATTTTTTGTTTGTTTGTTTGTTTGTTTGATTGATTGCTTTCGAGGCAGGGTTTCACTGTGTAACCCTGGCTGTTCCAGAACTAACTCTGAGACCAGGCTGGCCATGAACTCAGAGATCACCCGCCTCTGCCTCTCAAGTGCTGGGATTAAAGACATGAACCACTACTGCCCAGTGGCAGTTTATTTTCTATCCACAGATACATTTGGATAATTGCTATATTTTTTATGCCATCCTGAGTTACTCAGGTGTAGTGGCAAGGGACCCTTACCCACTGAGCCATTTCCCCTGCCCTCTCCTCCCATCACTAGTGTAAAATGGCCAATGATGCTAATGGCACAAGCACCGCTGTCTTCACAGTGCTTTAGTATATACCAAGTATCTAGCCATCTTGACTTACTTGACTCATCTTAATACCCCTATGTGCTATGCAGTAAGACTGGGGGAGGGGCGGTTCTGGAAGACAAGGTTCTTTACATAGCTCTGGTTGACCTTGATTCATGGTGATCCTCCTGCCCCAGCCTTCTGAGTGCTGGCATGCACCACCATACCTAAGTCCTGTCCTTTCACTAACAGAAACAGAGAGCAGGAGCTGTTGTAGAATTGAACAGAGAAAAGCCAAGTCATACATTTATCCATGGGCCATCCCTCAGTAAGTGGCTGGCAGCAGATGTGTTTGAACCGAGATCTTTTTTGCCTTGTATACCCTGGGAGTTGCGCAACAGCTGGGATCCAACTCTAGCTGTCTGCTGTGTTCTCCTGTCTGCTACCTTCCTGGGCCATCCCCAGTCAGTATCACCCACCCACTGCCAAGCAGGAGAGTTAGTTCATTAGAGAGAGCTGGCCACAAGTCTGAGTCCAGGAGAGCCTGCTGTGCCCACCCCCTCTCCCCAGCGCAACACAGGCTGCTCTGCCCTGACTGGCAGCCTGCATTAAGCATTCTACCCATCATCTCAGGGATGATGGAATCCTAACCTTTTCGGAGACACCGTGCTCTGTCACAAGCATTGCTCTTTTTAAAAGAGATTAATTCACTTGCCGCATTTTGTCCATTGGTGAAAATCACCAGGGGGAGCAAGGGTGGCTTTCTCTGGCCTCAGAGGCCCTTTCAACCACTCTCTCAGCAGGCAGTCACCGCCCCACCCCACACCCAGCTGGCTTCCGACTTTGAAATGAGTGCCTGCTGGGCATTCTCTTGACAAAAAGCTACAAAATGAAATAGAGAGATCTGGTTTGTGAAGTCCTAACTTTGGGGGATGCTCTGCACTGAAGGAAAGCAGAGAAGACACAGTGCCCTCCGTATCCCTGACTCAGCACTACAAGTGGATAAATTGTGATTTGCTGTGGTGCTGATTAGCTCTGGTTCTTCCTCAGTTTACCATATACATCACTCTTTACAGAGAGCCCCACAGATATAGTGTGTCTCTCAATCCTGACAACCACCTTGCATGAGGAATTAGCATACTCTCCTTCACAGCAAGTGACTGCAGAGCCTGGATCCTTGCTCTCTTCCATTGCACCCTGAACTCATGAGGCTGCAAAGAGAGCTGGTCAGGAGCTGGTCTTGAGAGCTGGTCTCCCTAAAGAACACTATGGTTCTCCTTCTCCTGTGACTGACCCCAGGTTTCAGAGCTCCTCCCTGGTGTGTGTGTGTGTGTGTGTGTGTGTGTGTGTGTGTGTGTGTGTAGATAGGTGGCAGAGAGTACAGTCCTCACTGACCTCATTGAAGCTCAGTGAGGGGCTGTGACTGCTTAGGATGTTAGGATAGTAAGTGCAGAGCTTTGTGATAGACTAAATACAGTACTTCTGACTTCTGTTATTGTTTGAGATAAGGTTTTATTGTATATTTCAGGCTGGCCTTGAACTTGCAGCAATTCTAGTGTCTCAGCCTCCCAATGAAAGGTATGTTCTACAATGCTGAACTGGCCTGACATTGTTTTACAAAAATGATAGCAAGTCAAAAGGAGCTCCCTCCCACATCCCATCCCTGCACCATGCACCCTTTGCCAAGAGTTGTTTTTTTTCTTAAAACTAACCAAAAACAAACACTTTGCAGAAAAGACAATAACATATATGTAAATAGTTTAATGTAAATAGTTAAATAGATCAAAATTGTTAATTATCACAAATTAAAAACAGCAGTATATTCTTTGGACTCCTCAGATCTGTGATCCCAGCATCTAGGGTGCTAATGCAGGAGGTTCATGAATCAGGGTTGCTTTGTAGGTTCAGGGCTGATATAGGCAACATAGTAAACTTTGTTTCAAAACAAAAATAAAAAGCCTTATATTGCCAAGTGTTCCAAGAGAAGACATGCACAGAGCCCCCTGTCCTGCTGGTATAAAGGTCAACAGAAGATTATCCTAAGGATACTGACCCTGTTGTTCATACCACATGCATGCATGCCCTGTGACCCACACAAGTTCCAGGAAACATGGAGAGGATGTCCTTTGAGCATTGTTTTTGGTGGCTAGTTGGGTATCTCTGGGAGAGGGTAGGGAAAAATATGATGAATTATTCTGGTCCCCTGTTCCCATTGTTTCCCTTTCATGGCCTTGGATGTTAAAGAAGGTAAGAACCCTGTGGGGAAAAAATCTGTTTTTGCACAAACTGTGTGGTATCATAAAATTATTTGGCTCTGAAGTAGAGTAGTAGATGAAGTTCTGGTTCTTTCTGTGATTCTGAAGGAAGCTTTGGTCCAGATAGGATAGAATATTAGGACAAGATGGAGAAAATTCCTTGCCTTTTCCTCATATGGGACATCTGCCTAGTGAATGGACCATGTTTTGAGAGTGTGTATGCATGCATGTTTAGACTAGGTCTTGCTACATTCCAGGCTGGCCTGGAATTCACTGTGTGGTCCAATTAACCTTGAACTTATGGTGCTCATCCTTCCTGGTCCTGAGGATTATAGGATGGAGCCACCATGTCTGGCTGAATTGAATTCTTGACTTTGTCTTCTATTTCTGGCACCATGGTCTTTGATATCCTGTTGTACTGAGTTCTCCTTTTAGAGCAAACCCCATGTCTTCTTGCCCACATATAGAATCTAGCACAGGACCATGCCATTGGCTGGCTGACATCCGTTTCTGTTTTTTCTTTTGTGTTATAGGAAGAGAGGTACTATCTGGAGGTAGGCTGATAAGATGAGGTGAGGAGAGTCCATCTGTAGAATCCTTATCAACCTGCTGTGTGACCCCTTTACAAGTCATTTTCCCTTGTTAAACCTGTTTTCTTCTCTGTTAAAAGAGATTACTATCTGTTCCTTAAGCTTATGAAGAGTAATCAGGAACTTGAGGTTCCAAGACTCCATGTTCTACGAGGTACTAAGTAAGATATGACTTTGTTCAAACTGTCTTTGTCGGCCTTGTGTTAGATGGACCAGGACCCACGATTCAGATTTACAGTGATATGCTTTAGACCTTGGATTTGTTGGTTTGCTTGACAGTAACTGAACTCCTATGTACTAAGCACCTGGAATGTAGGTCCCAATACTTTTGCATGGGCTCTAGTGGGAACCTAACTTGCATTCCTAAAGTTCTTTCCCATTTTCTTGGGGTTGAAGGATTCATATTTTCTAAACAGCCAGATAACAAGATACAGTTGAACAATGCACCTTTTGTAAATAGGGAACTATCTAGACAAGACTAGGCCTGTCTGGTCTTTTAAAGGAAAGGGTGTGGGCACCAGGTTTATATCACATGGCCTGAGGGTGGAACTTTAGACTCCAAAGGAACTGAGAGGTTCTTGGACCAGGGAAGAAGGAATGGCATAGTATCACTACTAAAATATAGACCGCAAAGCCCTTTTCAGATGGCTTGGGAGGGTGACAGTAGGGATCTGGGAAGGAGAAGGGCAAGGGAAGCCTCAGTGAGGAGAGTAATCCGAGGCTATGATTGGGGGTTAGTTCGCAAAGGTCTCTCTGTTTCCTGACTTGGCCAGCCTCCATAGTTGTGTATATCTGTTGAGGTAGGTCCTCACTATGTTGTCCAGCCTGGCCTTGCTCTTACTATATACCCTGTATTTTTTCTAATGCGTTCTACAATGTATTCCTGTCCATTGTAAACCACATACTGAAAATATTTTCTGTTTCGTGTCAGGCTGTTATCAGAGGGTGCAGATGTCAACGCAAGGCATAAACTTGGCTGGACAGCACTGATGGTGGCAGCCATCAGCCACAATGAGAGGTAAGAGTCTCCTATCCAGAGCCATCCAAGGTGCTGGGCCTGCATAGTGGATGTAGAGAGCCACATGTGGTTTCAGATCCCAGCAGTATTGTTCACTAGCTTTGTGACCTTAGGCAAGTCATTGGTATTATAGTAGCCACGTGTTTAAGAGCAGATTATAAATGGTTACATGTGTATGTGTGAGTTTTTATCATCTTGAGAAGCCTTCGGTTACTGCTCTCAATTGAGGGCTCTAGTGGCTTTTTAATTGAAGGGTCTGGAGACTTCATCCCTCCTTCCTATGGAAGCTGTGATGTTTTTCCACCTGCTATTTTTTTTCATTCAAGGTTGTAGCTATTGTGTAAAGGACTGGAGAGAGAGCTCTGTCACTAAAGTGCACGAGGACCTGAATTTGGATCCCTAGCACCATGTCCGAGCCAAGTGCATCTGTAATTCCAGCACTGAGAGGATTGTGCGAACAGAGACAAGTGAATCCCAGAGACTCTTGTCTCTGTGTAAAAAATAAGGTGAATTAGGCTGGGCATGGTGACACAGTTCTTTAATCCCAGCAATCAGGAGGTAGAGGCTGGTAGATCTCTTGAGTTTACAGTTAAGTTAGCCTGGTCTACATAGCTAGTTCTAGGCCAACCAAGGCTATATAAGAGACCTTGTCTCAAAACTTTAGTAAATAAATAAGTCATTGGACCTAACATTTGCCTCTAGTACTGCCCTTCCCCCAGGGTTGAGCACATGCACAGGCACATAGAACACATACCAGAAGTAGCATACTTGTAACTACTTGTAACTTTCAGAGCCACTCGTTACTCTCATTTTGCAGTTGAGAAAACTGAAGCACAGAGAGAAAGGAAAAGATTTATTTAAAGTCAGGTAGACAGCTTAACCCAGCATGCATGGCGTGCGTTCTGTTCTCTATGTCAGTACTCCCGCTTAGTGTTTCAGCCCAGGCTGTTTTGTTCTCTGCCCCAGGGTCTCTAGAAGTCTGATGGAACAAAGTATATATTCACTCTAGTTGTAATTGTATGATAGAAATTGTATAGCAACAAAAAAATGTTTTTAGACTTTTTCACGTAGTACTGGGAATCGAACTTAGGGCTTCAGGCATGCAAAGCAAGCACTTTACCAGTGAGACATGCCAGCTTTTATAGGGATGCTGTCAGAGGAGTATTGGACCTTTAGTAGCAGCTACTCAGATTGATAGTTGGAACCAATTTTAATTCTCCCCTCA
Source organism: Micromys minutus (assembly GCF_963924665.1). NCBI lineage: Eukaryota > Metazoa > Chordata > Mammalia > Rodentia > Muridae > Micromys > Micromys minutus. The sequence goes on along the minus strand of NC_137971.1, from coordinate 93,501,525 downwards.
GGCAGGTCTTTAAAGCTCTTACCTGCTAGTGCTGGCCACTTTGGAAGAATTTGAAATGTGGAGAAAAGCCACCAAACTGGGATTTTAAGGAGGCAATCTGCTTCTGATCACCTGAACATGTAGCTCTTCTTGAGATAGGTCATTCTTTCTTTGCTTTTATCATGAATTTGGTCCCAATCACTCTGTTTCCTTATATGTCATCTTCAGCTCCAAGCCTTTATCTTTTAAAGGTAGTAGATGCATGCTGATGATGTACCACAGTGGAAGTGCTTGCCTGCCATGCTTGAGGCCCTGGATTCTATCTGTAGCATTATAAAACAAAAGGACAAAGAGGAAACTATGTATACTTTGCTTTGGAGAGAATCCATTTGTGATTCTGAGCCTTCGTTGAATTTCAAGACTCCAGGGGTACCTGTTTCTCTCCATGAGAAATTATTTTCCCAAACATTAAGTAAATATGTATTCTTTGGCCTTATGTTAGTCTTTGAAGAATCAGACCTTAAAATAATGTGGGAGAGGCATGCAAGTAAAAAAGCAAGGGGAATAAAAGGTGTCTCAAAGAAATGAGAGAAGAGGGGTGAACAGGAGAGGAGAGAGAATGAGAATAGGTCAGTCAGTGATTTGGTGCAGAGTGTGAGGCAGAGGAGTGAAGGCTCTAGAAGCAGAATGAGTTTCTTATGAGTCAAGTAAGAATCATGTCTGCTACAGGTTATAAATGGGGAGTGGTTTCTCTCTGGTGTACACAGCACACACATCACCATATGTGTTGTTTCCCACCGCTGATTCTCCACCCTCCTCCCCACTGGCTTCTCCAACTTGCATGTTTTTCCACATGTGGGCAAGAGCCAGTGGTGAAGAAGCAAATGGTGTTTCTTTTGTGTGTGGTATTTGCAAAATTGAGACTAGATAGAACACTCTCAGTTAGCGACCAGCTTGGAGCTATGCTTTTGGGTCAGTGCTGTCTGAGCTCAGCGCCTGTTGCTGTAACTTGTTCTGTCCTTACCCAGGGGTCTTAGCAAATCAGTGATGCCTATGAGAGGTCGGCTTCCTTGGTTCCAAGACTGTTACTAGTTAGCTTTGTTTTGTTTCATGTTTTATCTTTTTAAATATTTTCATACAATATATATGATGTTTGTTTCACATTGGGCATAATCCTGAATTCTCCCTTTCTGTTGTTTTGTTTTTCAACTGATGCTGGAATTTGAACCTAGGTCTTCATTGGAAGTAAAGGTTGAAATAGGTCTCATGTAGCTCAGGCTAACTCTGAACTCCTGATCCTCCTGCCTTAGTCTCGTGAGTGCTGGGATTTAAGTGTGTGCCACTGTGCCCAGCCTAATTACTAGCATTTTATTTTTAAAGGTGGTATGTGAGAAGGTTATATACAAGGTTAATAGTCACATGTATGTAGTATGCTCATTGATTTGTGTACTTATGGAGACTAGAAGTCAATGGTGGGCATCTTTCTATATCGTTCTTCATTGTATTTTTTGAGATGCAGTCCCTCACTGAACTTGCTGCTGTGATTGACTAGCTATCAACCACAGCCCCTGGATCCACCTGGCTCTGCTTACCTCTAGCACTGGAGTTATTTACACAGTGCCATACACAGCTTTTACATGGGTGCTGAGATTCACACTCAGGCCTTATGTTAGTCCAGCAAGTACTTTACCCTTTGAGCTTAAAAAACTGCTGGGTTTTTAAGCATCCATTCTACATCCTCCTCTTCCTTCCATTATCCAAATGGGACACTTGTCTGGTTGGGTTTATTTATTAATATTACAAAAGTTTGGGGTCCCTACTTTTTGTTAGGTACTTAAAATAGCATCAGTGATAGACAGATCTCTGGCCATATAGAATTCTTTGGAAGGAAGATATGAATGGAAAGTAGAGAGGACCTGCCCCTTCATTCAAGGCTGACAGCAGAGGGCTTCTGCTCCTTTTAGATGTTTGCAGCCTGTGGACCAATAACACAGTTCACCCTCAGGCATCAGCTTAATGTGTTAAGTCCATAGGGATCTAGAACATAATCGCCTCAGATCTTTGAGGAGCTTAACTCCTCACCAGTTGAGATTTTTGAATATATTTTTTATTTAGTTTTGCATAGGAAATGCAGTGTTGTCACTGTAAATTTTATAAGTATGCACAGAAGCTTAATTTAAGATTTACTCCTTTTTTTATAAAAAGGATTCGAAGTGACTTTAAATTAAATACATATATATTCACTCAAATATATATATTTATATTTATCAGAGACTTAAAATGGATTGAGATCAAAGCAATGTTTTTAAAAGATAATTGTATATGGATATTGAACCAGAGGTTTTCTTTTCCAAAAGTAGGTTGTTTGTGTAAAAATATTGATAATGTAGTAGTCTCCTGAATTTCTTCTATTTTGAGATTAGTCCTTGAGTCACACTTAAGTGACTTAATTTTATGTTGAAGGAGGATGGTGTACTGATTGTAAATTAGGTAACTAATGAAGCCAAATAATAATTGGGAATTTGTTTTTCTGGAGGGAAACTTTGTTCTGAAGTTCTTTTTATTATTTTATACATCTGGGAATTAATTGTGAGTGCTGACATGCTGGGCCTTATGGAGATTCAGAGAGGTAGATCACAAACTTTGTTCTAAAAATCATTGAGAGAGTAGGAAAACGGTTTGGCCTGTAAAGTCTGGCTGTATAAGAAGACCCACATAAAAAGCTGGGCAGGACAATGTGCCCACTTGGCTTTAATCCTAGCCCTGGTAAGGCAAAAATAGGCAGGTCCCAGGGCCTTGGCCGGCCTGCCCTACCAAGCTCAGTGGGTTCAATGAGTGATCCTGTTTCAAAAAATAAGGTCAAGAGCACTGAAGAAGACATCCAACATCAGCCTCTAGTTTCCATACATATGTGCCCACACACACATACACACACATACACACAGTTTGACTGCTGATATCGAGGACTTGAGTAATATAATGGCCATTCTCCTCAGTAGTCAAAGACTTACTAACACTCTACCAGGACCATTCTCTCTCAGCCCTAGTAGAGCTTGGACAGAATTTTAACAGTAGCAGTAACTGGTTTCTGAGCCCTTGATGACCCTGAGTCTGGGTGCCCCATTCTGTGTTGCACTCTGACCCAACCAAACTAAAGGCTAAGCCACACAGTCCTGGGATGATCACTTCGGCTTCGAATAGCCTTCACCAACTAGTCCAAATATATGGAGCTTTCAGTGAAATTCAATTAGTCTTTCTTTGAAAAGGAAAAGAAATCCAATTTTACTAAACACGGACAGACGGTGGACAGCACTTTGATGTTACAACCTCTCAGTGATGCTTTACTTAGTCACAAGTTCATAAGCAAGAAGGCTTAATTACTTGGGAAAACACAGGATTAAAGTTAGACACAATGTCTGAGTATCCGCTGTTGAGCGACTTGATTCGAACCCATGCACCCAGTTCGTGTGTGGTGGAGACTTTGATGTGTGGGATGACAAGCTGAAAGTCATGACCCGCTTGGAGAAGCTCCTTCAGATGGCAGTTGCAGGATATGGAGGCGGAGAGGCAGGGTCTGCCAGGCCTTGTTTGTGCAACTTTGATGTCCAAGAAGCCACAGGCTCCACTATTTGCTCTTTCACTGAAGGATGGATTGGGAGCCTCCTACCTTTCCCAGTGGACAATGGCCACCAATGGAGTGTGACGACTGTTGACCATTCCAGAAGCCTGGCGAACCAGAACAGGGCTTTGGAAGTACAGGGTGGGCGGGTGTGCGAGGTGTGTGGATGTCAAAAGCTGTTTTTAGGACAGTTGTTTCTCCAGATGTAGCTTTCCTTAAAGCCCTGGGCTAGTTGGGAGCAAGCAATGGAAATAAAAATAGTCTATTAGCAGACACCAAGTACAGATTGTTCTTAATGTCCAGGAGGCCAAGGGTACTTGCAAATTGAAAGTTTAAATCTTTTTATTTCTTTCATCAGAGTATATGTGCAGAGAGAAGTAGTATGGGAGAAAAGACAATTTAAATCATTTTAGTTTTTAATTTCTCAAAAAAACAAGTTGTGAAAACATATCTAGTAAGGGAGTAGTATTAGAATATTAAAAAAACTTTTATCAATCAATGAAAAGACAAGCAACTTAATTCCTTTTTAAAGTGGGCAAAAGACTTGAGATATTTAACTTAAATAAGAGATAGGTGGAAAATGTGCACATGAAAGACACAACCTTAGTCATTGGGAAATGGAAATTAAAATTATAATGGTATGTACTAAATCCTGGCAAAGTTGCAAAAAGAATTGCTACACATTGCTTATAGGACTGTATAATGATACAGCTGCATCCAAAAGCACTTGGGCAGCTTTTTACAAAAGGAAGGCAGATGTTTGCCTTGTCGCCCAGAAGTGCCAACTCCTAGAGAAATATGACCTCAGTGAAAATCCCTGTAGCTGCTTTGTTTGTAGAACAACTAAGACCTGGCAATCACTCCCGTCCATCAAACAGCAAATGGACAAATCGTGCTACATCCATACAATCAATACTCCACAGTTTGGGGTCCAAAGCAGGGGAGCTGGAGAGATGGCTTAGTGTGTAAGAGCACATACTGCTTTTACAGAGGACTGAGTTTATTCAGCTCCCACCACCAACATCAGGCAGCTCACAAACATCTCTCACACCAGCCCCAGGTGATTGAATACCCTCTTCTGGACTCCATACGCATCTGCACCTCCCCATAGCATAATTCAAACTATTTCTGCTTTTTGAGATAGGGTCTTACCGTATAGTTCCATCCAGCTTCAAGCTCACAGAGATGTTTCTTTGCTTCCTTTAAAGGTTTGTGTCACCATACTTCTAGCAATAAATTTAACCTCCTCCTCTTTTTTTTTTTTTTATGAAAACAAGGGGATTAGGGAAATGGTTCTGCCATGCTTGTGCAAGCTTGAGGAACTGAGTTCTAATCCCACGTACCCACATTTAAAAACACAAACGCTGGTTATGAGTACATATCCATTTAAAACTCAGTATGGAAGGATTGGAGACAGGCACATTCCTGGAACTTGCTAGCCAGCCAACCTAACTGAAATGCTACCAGGTACTAGGAGAGACCTTCACACAAGGGAATAAAGCAGAGTGCAGCAGAGGATGACAGCTGACACCCAAGCCCTCCTCTCATCTCTGCATACACAGCCACAAGTATCTCCACCCGCACACACTAAGAGGGAGAACAGAGCTACTCAATATGCAACGAAAAGGGTGTCTTCAAAAGCCTTATTCTAAAGTAAAGCCAACACCAAAAGCCACCTACTGTAAAATTACATTTATGTCATATTCTGGAAAAGGTAGTGTTCTAGGAACAATAATCAGATGAGTTGTTGGGTTCGTGAGTACAAAGGGCCATAGGACATTTTAAGATGGTGCAAATATTCTGCGTCTGAATGATTGTGCCGCTTATCTATGCAGTTATCAAATTGCATTAAATCATACATCTTGAAAAGTTGTCCTCAGCTACAAAGTGAGGTCAAGACCGATTTGGTTATGTCTCCGTTGAGACCCTGACTCAAAAAAAAAAAAAAAAAAAAAATTACAAGTTTTTAACAGGGTGCATGTAAGAATAAATGGTACGTCAAAGGATAAATGATACTTTAAGAAGCTTGACTTAGAAAAGCAATGTTAAAAGCTGTCATTCCAGGGTTAGATGTGGTGGTTCACATCTGCAATCACAGCATTTGAAAGGCTGAGACAGGAGGATTCCCACAGAGTTGGAATTCAGTCTGGGCTATATAATGACTTTCAGGCCAGCCTGGCCTAGAGTGAAACCTGTTCTTAAAAAAAATCAAAATAAATAGCCTGGACATACCTGTAATCCTAGCACTCAGGCAGAGGCAAGATCACACAGGAAGTTCTAGGCCCTCTGGGGCTATCGATTAAGGTCTTGTCTCAGAAAACAAACAAACAAGTTAAATAGCTAGATAGATATATAAGTAAGTAAATAAAAAAAATGTTACCTCTCTCTAATACTCATTATTAGCTGTGACCAGTGATGTACTTAGAATTCATGTTTGTGGTGTCAGAGTTCTGTCATATGGTTAGAGTGTTTTTAATTCTTTCTGTTGGTGATATCCAGCAATAAAGTACTATGTTCTCATGGTTAGTAGAGAATGGAGGTCAGAGACTCATGAAGTATTGCTACTAATGAACCATGAGAGTCACCTTTGGCACAGCACACATTGGGTTTGCTGTAAACTCACAATGCATATTTATGACTCTTCATTCCAGTGAGGGTTGTTGTCTTTTCCCCACCTTTGTTGGGCTCCTTACCCCTAGGCTGGCTGGTCAGTGAAACCCCTAAATAGTGACGTTGTTTCTAGGATCCTGAAAAAGACCAGTAGTGTAGACATTCAGATTTGAGTCTTCTTGAGCCTGCCCTGCAAGCTCCTGCCTCAGAAAAGGTGAGAATCATAGGCAGAGAGAGGACACCAGCAGAACTGTTTGAAATTCCCCATGAGAACGTCCCTCCTCCTCTTGCCTTTGCCCACCCCCACCCCCAAGTGCACTTCATCAGCATCGGAAGGACTGGTTCCCGGCACTGCCTGCCCTGCTGCTTGGCTGGCGTCCCCGAGGAACTGAGCTAATGAGTGGATAACACGCATTTGCCAAGGCCTTCCTGGATGTGGTACCTGGGCTTTGTTAATTTTCAGATGCTGCCATCCTTGGCTGACGACCATTTAATTCTCTTTCAGAACAGTCATTTATTTTTAGCATTTGCTTATTTTCCCTCCACCTCACTCAGGGAGGGGGACCATTAAGTCCTGTCTGTAAAAAACCAGCAGTACCAACCAGTTTGCTGTCCTACGGGAGAGGTTCTGTAAGTCTCTCCTGTGTGTACTTAGAAGCTCCCTCCACAGGTGGTCTTGGTACTAGGAAGTCAGTGCTGCCTGTGCTGGACTTCTGGCAGCTTCCCTGGCAGCCTCTTTTGCTGTTGCCTGGATCAGAGGTAGAACAGGCTAGGAGGAGGAGCTGGCAGGATCTATGACCAGAGAATGCTAAGGGAAGACTTTCTTAGTTACAGTTTCTATTGCTGAGATGAAACACCATGAGTAAAGCAACTTAGGGAGGAAAGGATTTATTTGGCTTATATTTCTACATCTAGTTCATTATTGAAGGAAGTGAGGACAGGAACTCAAACAGAGCAGGAACCTGGAGGCAGGAGCTGATGCAGAGGGCATGGAGAGGTACTTCCTACTGACTTGCTTTCTCTGTGGCTAGCTCTGTAAGTGGCAGCATCCAAAAATGGGTTGGGCCCTTCCCGTCAATCATTAATTAAAATGCCCTACACTTGATCTTGGTGAGGCATTTTCTCAATTGAGGTTCACTTCTCTCAGATGACTTTAGTCAAGTAGACTAGAAACGATTTGTGTAAGGTTGACATAAAACTATCCAGCACACATTAGTTATAAGCATTGAACACCTTTCTCTCTGGCTGTGTCCAGCCTTCACCTCAGAATATCTACAAATGCAGATCCAAGCCATTTGAAAATGGCAACATCATATCAACATCAGAAGGTTGGACATCCCTAACTAGTATGTGCACAGTTGTGGGCTCTAGAGTCGGATACCTGTGTTCAAATTCAAATTCTGCCTCTTACACATTAGATGCTTGGCACATCATTTGATTTTTACAAGATTGTTTGCTGAGCTGTAAAGTAGGATAATAAACAAAGCTGTGAGGTTTAAATGTATTAAGTGTTTAGAACAGTGCCTGCCGTGTCTGCAGTGGTGAGGTTAAGTGCCTTTTTTATTATTACTGACTTCCCTAGAAAGGCCCCAGGTAAGCCTACCTTAGATGTAATGGCATTGGTACCTGTCTCAGTAACTCTTAGGTGGCTGAATCAGTAGGGCTCTGGGATTCTCTTTCCATCCCTTTCCCTCTAAGAAACTGGGCCTATACCAGGGGACCCTTAAGTAGGATTCCTTGATATATAGCTGGCTTTTGTCCCAAGTGGCCCTCTGCCTAATGCAAGATAGTGCCCAGTATTTCCCAGCAAGGAGGGTGGGCAAAGATGCTGGCCAAGTGCCTGGAATGCCAGTACCATGCCCGCAGAAAAGTGTTCAGGGTTTGATGTTTCTCCACTGCTGCTGCTGTTGCTGATTACCTCTGAGTAACAAAGAATCATTTCTAATCCCATTTGGAATCGTTGTTCATGATAATCCTGTTTTGTAGTAATGATATTCCAATTGCAGCATGCTCTCGTTTCTAGTTTGGCAGATGCATGCCTCGACCTGAGGCAACCCAAGACACTGCTCAAAGGAAAGCTGTGCCAGCTCATTTGCCTAACGTGACAGTAATGCCCCCCCCTTCCTCCTTCAATTCTGTATCCTATCATGGGGTTGTGTGTTCAGTGCTTTCTTCTGGAGAGTGTCAGTTGGGGCAGGGAGGTATCCAGTTGCCATCTGGTTCAGCTATGGAAGAAAGGCTGGTCATTTTGAGGAATGATATGGTCCAGACCTTTGCCTCTTTTAAGAGACATCTTCCAATGCATCTGTGTCATAAACTGCTTATCTGACTAGGACTCCTGGAAGGGCACGAGTCTGAGTTAGATAAGGCTGCCGAGTCTCAAGTTTCAGCATTGTGTTTAGTTGTCTCTTGTGACATCTACATGAATAAAATGTGTTGTAGGAAACAATATATTTACACTAAGAAATGGTGAGATGACCCGGTTAATTGTTTATATATGGATGTAAGGCTACAGAGTCAGTGTCGAGATGAGCCATGGCTGTGTTCTGTTCAGTAACTATGTCACTGATTTCATTGAGGCCAACCAAATTGGCATATTAAATGATATGCAAAGGCATACTGATAGGTTTTTGTGAAAGGACATTATCTAACTGAGTTATAGTAATGGTTAAATAGGTGCTGGTAAAAATTAATGGGGCCAGAGGTATAGCCCAGGGTTATAGTGCTTGTATGTCATATATAGTTTTGGATTCAGTTCCCAGGACTACAAAAAGATTTTATGTATGAGTGTGCATGTGTGACTAGAGTGTAAGTGAAGAGTGGAGATCAACATTGGGTCACTTCCTCTGTGACTATAAACATGGTTTTTTGAGACACAGTTTCTCACTGAACCTAGAGGCCACCATTTGGCTGTACTGACTGGCCAGTGAGCACTAGGAATCTGCCCTGTTCCAGTGTTAGGAGCACAGGCACTGCTGCCACACTGGACGTTTTCTGTATGAATGCTAAGGAGTGAACTCAAGTTTAATGCTTACAGAAGGCACTTTTCTGACTGACTGAGCCATCTTCTTAACTCAAGAATTCTTATTTATTAATTTTTTAAGATTTGTTTGCTTGTTTTTTTTTTTTTTTTTTTTTTTTTTTTTTTTTTTTTTGAGACAGGGTCGTTATGTAGCCTTGGCTATCCTAGAATTTGCTCTGTAGACCAAGTTGGCTTCTCACTCACAGAGATCTGTCTGCCTCTGCCTTCCAAGTGCTGGGATTAAAGACATGTGCCACCATTCCTGGCCTTAAAAGCTTTATTTTTATGTGTGGTGTTTTGTCTACATGTATACCTAGTGCCCACAAAGACAAGAGGGTTCAGATCCCCTGGAAGTTGAGTTACAGGCTATGATTGATTGTATGAGAATGTCTCTCATAAGTTCATGTATTTGAGTAGTTGGTTCCCCATTGGTGGAACTATTTGGAAAGGAGAGATGTGTCACTGAGAGTAGGTTTTGAGGTTTTAAAAAAACGCAAGCTGTTCCCAGTGTGCCTCTCTGTCTCCTGCTTTTGGCTTTGAGGTGTGAGCTCTTGGCTGTTCCTGCTACCATGCTTTCTTTTCCATAATGAATTCTAACCCTCTGAAACCCAATTAGACACTTTCTTTGATAATTTGCCTTAGTCATGGCATCTTAGCAATAGAAAAGTCACTAATATACAGATAGTGGTGAGCTGGGAACTGAACCCAGGACCTGGAAGAGGAGCCAGGTCCTTTCTTAACCACTGTGTCATTCTTCCAACCCCCTAAGAATTATTGTTAATTTAAAAAAAAAAAAAAGCCGGGAGTGGTGGTGCACGCCTTTTAATGCTAGCACTTGGGAACCAGAAACAGGTGGCTCTTTGTGAGTTTGAGGCCATCCTGGTCTACAAGTCAAGTTCCAGGATAGAGTTCTTATAAAGAAAAATCCTGTCTCAGAAAAAAAAAAAAAGATAGAATTTGAGAATCGACTCGTTAGTTAATATTGTCTGCAGCACTGCAGAGGAACTGAGTTCAGCTTTCAGCATCCATGGTGAACAGATGCAAACACTGTAACTCCTGGGGCATGTGCACACACACAAATACAAACACACAGAGAGACAGCAACTTACATTTTACATATAAGTAAAATGAATCCTTAAAAACAACAACAAAAATTAACAGGGATGAATATATAGGTCAGTAGTTATAACCAACCCTGTGAGATCCAGGTAATAATTAAGTGCTGACTAAAACCTGTCTCAAGTGCTCTGTCATCCTTTGATGGGTCATTTGTCCAGAGAGTCTAGTTTAGGCTTATACTATGCTAAGAAGCCCTGATAGTAAGGTTTGGTGACTCTTTAGAACCAGTCAAGGATTGTCCTGGAAAGGTTGTGGTGTGGTAGGTGATCTGGATTCCTTGACTCTCACCTTTCTATGCCATGCTTTCCTTGAACACCTAAGTGTGTCACTCATCTTGAACTACCATTAATTTTTACTGTTGTCCATCTTGGCACATTCTCTCTTATTCCAGCTAGCCTTTATCCTGCTCTGCTTTAACTGCCATCTGAAGATAACACTGTCTTCAGTTACCTAGTAGGGATTAGCGACCAGGGATAGTACAGCAACTAGGCCAGATGGTGGTAGCATGCCTTTAATCCTAGCACTTGAGAGTTAGAGGCAGGTGACCCTCTGAGTCTACAGAGATAGTACAAACTTATGCCAGAGGTAGATGAGAGAGCCACTGAGGCTTAAAGAACATACCCTGGGTTTACACTCAATCTGATCTGTATTTAGAATTTCTTGGCGATTTAGTGAATACTTTTGGTTCCTGTTGTGCCTTTATTTACTCTTTTACAAAATAAACTGTCCTTTGCAAGTTGCATAAAAATCTGAAGTAGTGATTCTGTAATGGAGCTTGTAATGGATGGTTACTGGTTTCCTAGTAACTATGCAGAAACTTACTGTTCTGTGAGAGACTGGAACACATTTTTCACAGGTACCTTACCTACTACCTTTTAATTTGTTTGTAAAGATGCCAGTTTTACAAAGACAATTCTCCTTCCCTGACCTTTTCCTCCCCAGTTAGCACTCATTAATGCCTCTGGCCAGGCTGCCCAGCCTCATAAGCAGTCAGTAGACTTTCCAGCCAAGCTCCCAAACTGACTTCCTGACTTCCTCATTGAGGTATGAACTGGATTAAAAATAGGTCCTCTCCTGCCTGTGACACTTATCACAATGGTCCTGTTTATGCTTTAGATGCGGGAGAGGAGGAAGACATAGAGTGTCTCATAAAGCTTAACATTGTTTGGGGATGACCTGGATCTGGGATCACTGCCTTTAGTTCATCAATTCCAGCTGCACAGCAGCCGACTTGCACACATCTAGTCTAGCACTGGCCCCAGCTCACACAAGTCTTCCCTTCTCTCTGCTAAACAATGCAAGGACCGCACGTCACTGCAGCCTCTAAAACCAGAAAGCAAGCTTTAACACTGATCAGTGTAAGTGCTCTCCCTCACTGGGGCCTGAAAGCAACAGCTCACTGAGGTCAGAGTGAGCCAACTTCTGGCAAGCACTCCCACTTCTAATCTAATTACTGCTCCGTCGACAAATTAATTAGCTGTAGCTCCAAAGGGAATTCCCTGAATCCCAGGAACTGCAAGTTGGGGACCACTCTCCCAGACATATTCTCAGTGCAGCTGGGAAGGGCCTGGTACTTAAGATGCAAGTTTTCTCCAGTCCGAAAGATCAGTTAGTTAGGAGTTAGAAAATCTATAATTGAAGAGACTCCCTAAAAGGAATAAACTTGGCAACAAATAGCCAAGGTCAATGTATAAATTATATATTTACAATGTATAAATTATATAATATAAAATAAGCTTCTGTGGGTACTCACCTCCCACTTAAAAAGTCACATGTCCATGTTGCTGTGCCTATATCAGCCTGACTGCATCATGTCCTAGCATGTGGCTCCCACATTCAGCTCCATCGCCCAGTGATACACACTTGCTTCCCGGCAACCCCCCACTACTGCAGAATGTTGTGATGAAGTCTCCTGTATTGCCCTTTATGGACATGTATAAGATTTTCTATAGAAAAAAAAATATATATATACATACCTACTCAGGAGCAGACATACTAGGTCACAAGATGAGGTACTTTAATTTGATGAAGTGTTAGAAGCTTCCAGAACAGCATGGCTGCACCACTCTATACCCCTGAACTCACTGGCACTTGTCATATTTAGCTTTCTAACTTTTGTCAATGTGTTGCATTTAAAGGAGGATTTGAGTTGCATTGCTCTAATAACAGATGAACTTGAGAACTCGTTTATTTTTAAGGTTTATTTATTTTATGTATGTGAGTACACTGTGGCTGTCTTCAGACACACCAGAAGAGAACATCAGATCCCATTACAGACAATTGTGAGCCACCATGTGGTTGCTGGGAACTGAACTCAGAACCTCTGGAAGAGCAGTCAGTGCTCTTAACCACTGAGCCATCTCTCCAGCTCCCGAACTTAAGAACTCTTATGTGCCACCTAATCTGTTCTCTTGGTGTCCTCTGCTGGAAGGTAATGTCATATCCTTGCCCTGTTCAGTTTTACTTGGTTTTGTTTTATTGTTTTGTCTCTTCCCCATTTATAGCTTGTCTGTTCAAATCTAAATTGAAACCAGGTGTTTGCCACAGACTGATGGCTGAAAATAAGTATGAGGAAGTGAGGGCTCTCTAGCACACCTCATGATATATAGACATCCTCTGCTTCTTCTCATTGGTAAGGGAAGTAGGGTATCTGGAAATGATCTCCAGCTTTGAGATAGGCAGATCTTTCTATAGACCACCAGGGGCCAGATCCTGAGCTGCCTAAGAGAATTGCTAATATTCCAAGACCAATAAATATAGTTCTTTTGAATAGAGACTGAAGGTTAGAGGAAACCCTGCTGAATTGAATGGTGTCTTCTGCCTCTTTTATCAAGTGATTAATATCTGGTATTAGGCCACATCCTGTTTGGTAGTAGCTACTTACATTTAAGGTAATGGTGGTGGAGCCTTTTGCAACCTGGCAGCCAGCATGCCAGCACCAGAACAGAGGAGCTGTTCATACTTGCTGACCCACCACTCCCTGTGCTTTTTCCTTGGACCAGGGAGTTTTTTCCTCCTGTAGCAGAAAAGAAGCAGAAATCACTTCATTCCCAGAATCCCTTCACTGATGTAAACTTCTTGGCAATCCTGTATCTAGCTTACAGCTAAGCTTGTCCTCAGCAGCCTTGTGGTTGCTTTCTCTAGCTGTCTCACACCATAGCCTGTCTGTGTTCTGTAGCTCACAGTGCAGTGAGGATCTTTAGTCGTCCAAACTAAAAGTGAATGGTTTTCTAACCCAGGCTGGGCTGGCTTCTATAAGAGGGTGCTGACCAAAGATCTGGAGCTCTGTGCTGGGTGCTTTGTAAAATGTGACCATTGCTGGAAAGAAAACTTTGAAACCTTCTGGCAAAATGTTTGGAGCCATGATTGACACAGAGTACCCTCAGTTTCTTTAGGCCTGATTTCCTCCCTCAGCGGGGCTGCTGCCTTTTGAGTTTTACCAGAAATGAAGGGAATTTTCTCAAGGTTGCATATGAGTCACTATCTTGGATTGCTTATCCTCTTTGGTCTCCAAGTTTTCGAAGTGAATTGTCCATTTCTTTGATTGGGTTAGCAGCCTCAGGGCCGATCCTAGCCACTCTTCTCTCCCCATCCGGCCAGACCACTGTCTGCCCTCCAGGGCCAAGGGCAGCATACACGGTTGCCTGGACACGTCCTGCAGCCTGCAAATTGGACAGATGGAATCAATACTCATGAACCTAGAGAGGCCCAGGTAGCACAGTTAGTGACACTAGCTGCCTAGAGGGACAGTCTGCCATGAGAGGGGGGTGTGATTGAATAGTGATTGGACACAGCAGCTGAGGATTAACCAAATTATGTCCCTTTGAATTTAGATTGACAGACCCTTCTCATTGGGCTTGAAAACATGTCAGCTTTTGCAGACTGTAGAAGAGCTGCCTACTTTGTGTAGGGCTGTACCGGCATTCATGCTGGGAATGGTCAGTTCAGGCCTAAATTCAAGTTATTGCTAGCAAGAAAGCTCAGTAGGTAAAGGCTCTTGCCACTAAACCCAATGACTGTGTTTCATCCTTGGGTCCCACATGGTAGAGAACTGACTCCTGGAAGTTGTCTGACCTCCATGTGCATGCTGTGGTACCAACACAGCTGCACATACAAACACAAATAAAGGAATTTATGTTTTTAAATGGTAAATTTCTAATTTTGGAACCTTTTACAACTATTAGTTAACGTCCTGTGAGGAATTCACACAGCTAGGACTGGCATACTTGTAATCTCAGTGCTCAGGAAGTAGAGGCAGCAGTCTCAGCAGTTCTAGACCAGGCTTGGCTATATAGCCTAGAGACTGTGGCTCAAAAACAAAAGATTACTTTTTTTTTTTTTTAAATAGTGCCTTAAACTTATAGGTGGGCCTAAAATTTTTTTTGCAGTCCTCCTGTTTTATCCTCCTCACTATTAAGTTTATTGGCACCAGCCATTTCTCCTACATCATTTATTTTGTATCCCTGGCTAGCCTTGAATTCACTATAGAGTTGAAGATGACCTTGTAGTCTGGATCCTCCAAGTGCTGAGATTAAATGTGGACTCACAGAATTATATTTGATGAGTTGTTATGAATCTGTACTGACTGACTGTGTGTCAACTTGACACAGCTGTAGTTATCAGAGAGAAAGGAGCCTTCCTTGAGGAAATGCCTCACGAGATCCAGCCATAAGGCATTTTCTCAATTAGTGATCAAGGGGGAAGAGGGCCTATCTCATTGTGAGTGGTGCCTCTGCATCAGCTCCTGCTTCCTGACCTGCTTGAGTTCTAGTCCTGACTTCCTTTGGTGATGAACAGCGATATGGAAGTGTAAGCTGATTAAACCCTTTTCTCCCCAACTTGCTTCTTGGTCATGATGTTTGTGCAGGAATAGAAACCCAGACTTAAGAAGAATCTCATACAAACATATAAATATTATAATCACAACTTATCTGATAATGCACTTGCTCACGGGATTATGTACCTCATTTTATAATAAAAACTCTTTCCCAGTTCCTAACTTTGCCTCATCTCTGCAGTCTTCATTTAAAGAAAGATATTTATGTAATTACAACAAGTTATAAGCCATTATTGTTACTCAGTTAATCATGCCCAGACTGTCCCAGAATTTACTCACTCAGATGTTGTGCCCGTTGGGAGGTAACAGTGTTCAAACCTGGTAATAGGTAAAAAAGCCATCAGCACTGCTGGTTGCAAATACTGGAGAACTAGAGAACACTGGAACTGAAGGCGGCTTTTCCCAGTCTTGATAATCCCAGGGTTGTTTGACACACCTGCCACTTGTGTTTTGCAAAGTGTTGGAGGTCAGTTCTGAAAAAGTAAGATATTACCTTTCACTAAGAGAAAAACTGGCAAAGGACATTGATAAAGAATTCATGAAACAGGGAACAATCGATGATTAAACCTCGTTTTTTAGAAATTCTACTTGGCTAGGAAAAGTGAAAGAGCATGGTGACTCCATATTCTGCTCTGAAAAAGAAAGAAGAAAAAATATTTCTGAGGAGGGAAGGCACAGAGCTACTACATGCCTCATATTTGACTAGTGGGATAAAACTGAGTTCAGTCTCTGAAAGGCAGTTTAATAACACTCACCAAAGTCCTTTGAAATGCTTATCCTAGCCATGTTTGGTGTCATAGGCTTGTAAAACAAGAGCTCAGGAAGCTAAAGCAGGAGCTAAGGTTGTATAGCAAGTCCTTAGCGGGAAAAGCAAGAACTCATTAGGCTTTGTCCTATAACTTTATCTCCTAGTAGTTTGTCTGACTGTCATCAATATATTAGACATTCTGTTTTATAATAAAAGCTTGGTTAAAAGAATCACTGGCTATGGCACATGCTTTTAATCCCAGCACTACAGAGGCAGGTGCAGGAGAATCCCT
Organism: Micromys minutus; assembly: GCF_963924665.1. Taxonomy (NCBI): domain Eukaryota; kingdom Metazoa; phylum Chordata; class Mammalia; order Rodentia; family Muridae; genus Micromys; species Micromys minutus. The sequence goes on along the minus strand of NC_137971.1, from coordinate 93,485,299 downwards.
GTGAGTTTGAGCTAGCCTGGTCTCCATGGCAAGTTCCAGGACACCTAGGATAACAGAGAGACCCTGACTCAAAAAATCCAAAACAAATCAAACAAATATAGAATAATCTTACAATAGAATACTCTATACCTATGGCAAACGATGTTTTTTACCTGCATAAAAAGGAAATGTGTGCCCCAGTTACTGTGAATTATATACATTCTTACTGAAAACAGACCACCAGACACCTGTGCTCCATGGCATCATCTTTCTGAAACTCTTTTTTTTTTTTTTTGTGGGGGGGAGGGCGGGGATTGAGGATTAGAAAGGCTATTATGTAATAGAAGAAAGGAGGGAAGCTAACATACACTGAGCGTGTAACTAGGGATGCATGAACATTGTGCTCTTATGCCCCATCTATTGCCTCTATCCATTCTTACAAAGCTACTGGAATGATCTCCCTAACTGCAAAGGTTTGAAACAAAGTTAGCCAAACTCTGTATAATGGTTACTCTTAGAATTTGGATTAAGGAGGTGGATGTAAGGAGACACCTGTGTTTTTGGTATTTTATGTCAGAATCCTTGTGTGTGTGGGTGTGTGGGTGTGTAGAAAGCCTATACGATCAAGTTGTTTTGCTTCTCTCCTGCTGCCCTTCCTCTCATTCACACATCAGGTAAAGTGCTGACCTCTTTGGACTCCAGTTGTGTTGACTTGTTTCTGTCTTACTCCAGCTCTTCCTGTGTCCTCCTGGTGTACTTCTCCATCCTACACTTGATTGAAATGTTTTTTACCTCCTTTAGAAGCTTAATTCCTAGATGTGTTTCTAGTAATAAAATTTGTTCCTAGACAGTTTTTTATAAATATGTAAGATATTGACCCTCTCAGCCTTTACCCCTTCCTTATGTCTGTCACCCCTGCCTGTTCTCACCTCCAGCACCAATCTCTCGACTTCATGTCTATTCATACTATTTCCTTTGTGTCCCTTCTAGCAGTCTGTAAATCCCATGCCACGTGGAGTCTAGCCCATAGACTAGTGACTAGAGAGTAGTGGGCATTTGATAAGTGGTTATTGAATAAATTGTTTGTCTTATAGCTGTGAAAACCAGACCTTATGATTTGCTTTTCTAATTGCTTCCAGTGTGGTGCAGGTCCTGCTTGCTGCTGGAGCTGACCCAAACCTTGGGGATGACTTCAGCAGTGTCTACAAGACTGCCAATGAACAGGGAGTCCATTCTCTGGAAGGTAAGGTTGGGCTACCCCACTGCTCAGAGCATCTCCACCTGCGGCTTCCATAAGCATTGCTCAGTCTCAGCAGCCACTCGTAGGTCTCCCAAAGGACTTAGAATACATGCTCTTCACAGTTCTTTTCACTTTGAAAGTGTTTGGGGAAAGAGATTAGAGCCTAAGCTCATGGTTTAAGTGAGGTGAGGCACATTTCACCTGGTGTCTCCTGAGACTGGGGAGCTGCTGAGGAGGAAGCAATCAAACAGATTTCAGTGAAATGGTTGAGGATTCTACGTGGAATGTGGGCTTGCTCTTCTTACTTCCTGCAGACTTACCTGTCCCAGTACTAGCACATAATGAGCCACAGAGTTTTCTAAGCACAACGGTGAGTGAATATTGCTTTTAAGTGTGTGGTCTTATCTCTAGGACTGGCTCTTTGCTGTGCTGTAACCTAGGGTGAAGAACAGACCCTCTTTGTGTTTTGATGTTCTGAACTGTAAAAATGGACTTGTTATTAGTACCTCGTGGGTTGCTGAGACTGAAAAGAGGTGTTGTGGCATCTGTCTGTTGCAGAGCACCTGGTCAAGTCAAACAGTGTTGTCTCTGGTGAGTAGTTCTTCAAAAATGAAACTGAGGAAAGCAGGCTAGCTGCAGGCAGAGGTGTATTTTATACCTGGGCTTTTGCCTGTGCAGACTGTGCTTGCTTCCTGCCCATTGTCCACTGTCATCCAGGCAGATTCTGTTCCTCTGAGATTTGGTAACAGAATAGCTTGGCTGCTTTAGAGTTGGTACTAGGAATAGCAGGACAATAGCCCTACTGGCTTAAAAGTTAGTACTTGTATCCCAAAGGAGATTAAGCAGAGAAACTCACTTTGCTCAGCCCCCTGAATTAGTGAAGAGAGACTGAAGAGGCTCTGGTAGCACAAGGAAGAAGTTTCTCAGATCAGTGACATGAGAGACATGTCCAAGAGCACCAGGGCACTACACCCACATCAAGTATGACATTACCCTACCCTCAACTGCTCTTCTGAATGCTCCCTAAATCTTGGCCTCTTCAATGGTTGTTTGAACTCTTACCTGCCCATATGCCTTCTTTTCTTCTTAGCTGAAAGTTCCATATATAAGCCATGACTTACATCTCTGGATTCTCCTGAGATGGAAGAGTGTTACTTATACTTCAAACAGAAGTGACGTTTAGGAGACCAAACCTGCCCTATATTTGCTGCCTAGAATGGATGCTGCTGAAGGGCTGTCCTCCTCTATCTCAAGCACAGCTTTCTGCTTGGGTCTGTGTGCTGGTTGGTGCTCTCACCAGAAAGCAAAGAAACTTAGATGGTTGGGCCAAGGGGGAGTAAGGATTCTTTGAATGCATTTTCTTCTGCTCTCAGAATTTTAGCAGATTTCACAGACTCTAGTCCAGCTTGCTGGTGGCCAGGTGCCCTGTGTTCTAATGCTCTGTAGGTTGATACTCAAATTCATTCTAGATCAATATAATAGTGGTCAATATTTTTTCTAGGAATAGCCAAATTGTGTGCAATTTCAACTTTATAGGCCATTTGGTCTCAGGTGTGACTATTCCACTTGACTCTTCAATACTGAAGGAACCATAGATGGTGCATAACGAGACTTTATTAATTTATTAATTTGGCCTGTCTCTCTGAGTTCTTTTTAATGCCATGCCATCTAGCCTTCATTGCAGGTAGGCAAATAAGACAGACAATAAAAATACTAGGAAAGCCTGCCGTGAAAGGAAGATAATTTATTAACTATCTCTTCTCACTTTGTGTGGGTAGTTATGCAGAACTATGTACTTACCACATTTCTGTGTACTAGCACTGTTATAGGCAGACATTTCCTATCCTCATGCACTTTTAAGACCAGGTGATTGTAAGGCCATTGATTCAGAGCCCTCCAGGATATGGCAAGGCAGTTTCTATGTATTATTAACATCCACAACTGTCATCAATAAGCTCCTTTTCCATCTTCCATTTAAATATTTTGTCCACAAAATTGAGAAAATTTTTTCACCACTTGTTATTAAAATAAAAAATGTGTCCAGGATTTATTTTTCTTCCTTATCCGAATAACCTTTGCCTACTCCTATACATTAATACCCTGTTTTCAGGGAACCTATAGGCACTCAATAACTATCAAAATGCTTAAGAACCTTTTTGAAAACATTCGTTCTAAGGATGGATATACTGCTCAGTGGTAGGGCAGATGCTAGTCAGCACAAGGCCCTGAATTCCATATCCAGAGCTGTTACTGTTGATGTAAAATCTAAATTTTTTAGGAGTCATTAATAAACTCTCTTGATAGCTTATAAGATCCCCACCCTCTTCATTGAATATTTTTGTCTACCATGGTTTATTTTCCAGGTTATTTCTGTTTATATACTTTATTCTCTGATTTCTGACTAGGACTGGGGTGGTGACAGTTCATACATGTCATCTCAGGGCTCTTCTCTAGCTTCCAGGTTAAATATGAGGACGGCCCAACATATTTACACCACATCATCAGGTTCCAGTATCAAAATGTTGGATGCCCCCGGAATCCTTAGCATTTTACTAACCTTTCTCCATTTAAAGACACTTTGTCTTTTCTTCCTTGTATGCCTGCCTGCTATAACCGAGGCACTGTGCCCTGCTTTAGATCACCCTCCCTAGTGATATAGATAGAAGTATTTCTTTTGACCGACTGTGTGTGTGTGTGTGTGTCTGTCTGTCTGTCTGTCTGTGCCTATGTATGTGTCTTTGCTCACACATGCTCTTGTGGTTTGTGTCTGGAAGATATGTGAAAAAGAGCTTAAAATAGTGAATCTCAGTATCACAGAAAAGCCAAGACAAGCTGGGCAGTCCTTTGCTATCAGAGCATAGAGTCAGTACCAAAGTTCAGTACATTTTGTAATTGTTATTTTCGTGGGTCTCAACCTATCCTTGATGTTAAGGGAAGATGGTAGATTGTAGTTTGTGACCTTGGCCAGATTTCCCTAACCCCGGTAGTATACCCTTTGTCTGCCTGTCAGTATTGCTGTGTTGATCAGGATCTAAAATAATGTGATGTGTGAATTGCAAAGTTCTCTACAGTTACAATTGCTTATTAGTTCCATTTATTTATAATTCAGCTTGCTTTTACCGCATCTCGGGCACTCGGCCAGATGCTGGGAATATCTAAATGAATACACATGGTCTGGCCCCTCAGCAGTTCTCCTGGCCAAGTAAGAAATGGATCCCAGCAAGGAATCCCACTACAGAGTTGTAAAAGTAGCTAGTTTTATGAAGAATGTAAACAGCACAGAATGAGGTACTGGTGGTCTATTTCTAGGAGCAGGCTATATCTTGGACTTGTCATTGGGTAAGTGACTTTGAATTGAGTCTTAAGGGTGAGTTGGAGATTGCTGCATTGGCTAAGAACCCTCTAAGCCATAAATCTAAAAGATAGGAGACACTTCATGTCTATACTGCCCAGAACACATCCAGCCTGAAGAGGGAAGAGTGGCCTTTGCTCTTTTTGCTGAGGCTCTGTCATTGGTGAGTCATGCCTTGAAAAGCCTTTCTCTGCCTTTTATGCCAGCATGGCTCCTTGAGGAAGTCTGCTTAGGCTGGTACATTGCAAACTCGCCCCCAACCCCTACCCCCTTGTCAAGGTTGATGTTTGTGGGTGAGGATTGGCTTGCTGAGCAGCTCACGCAGGAGTACTTGGTGTGGAAATGTCCTTGGCTTACCTGTTGTTGCCATTTTCTGCAGCTCTCAGAGTGGTGTCTTCAGAGTCATAATGATGTCCTGGAAAAAACACAGGAGATAACTGCCAGGAAGCCATGGTTCATCTAAGCCCAGTCATTGACTGACTGACTAATCTTGACAAGTGACATAAAGTCCTTGACTTTCAGACTTCTCTGTAATACAGGGATAACAGTACCCATGTTATAGGATTGTTAGACTGGTGTATGTATCTAAAAGTCAGTGATATTTCATGAAGTTTCTCCATGTAAATAGGTTTGGGCTCAGTATAAGTCAGGGCACCTGATGAGAAGGTAGTGAGCAATATATCAAGGGGCATTAACAGGCTTGATGTCTGCCCATCAAGGCTTTCTTGAGGAAGATTCTTGCCATGGGTCAGTGGATTATATGGGCCAAAGGTCTCTGTAATTGTATGATTTCTATGGCTCTTAATACTCATCTCCACATAGAACAAGTAATAAGCTTATAGGAAGGGAGATCTGAGCTGGGCTTCAGGGGTAGGAGGAATAGGGAAGCAAATATATCCAAAGGAGGAGACACAGATGGGACAGATAGGACAGCTGGGATTGTAGCCACCTCTACCAGCTATATCCCTGTGTTGACCACATTCCCTTCATAGCCTCAGCCCACTAGCTCGTTCCAGGAGACTTCCACTTGTGGCTGGGCGGGTGGGTGGTGGGCTCCAATCCTCAGGTGGAGGAGGCATTAAATTAGTGGTAACAGTAAACAAGTCGCCCAGCTGTGGATGCCGCAGGCTGCTTATAAGTAACGATTATAAACATCCAGTGTCTGGTGCTGTCAGAAATGCAAGCAAGCACTTCGAGTGCCTCTCATATGTACAATTAAAACAATAAAACACGGTAGAAACATGTCCAGAAAAGGCTATAAATCAGGTTCTCTTCTCAGCTCCAAGTGGCAGCTGAATAAAGATGAGTCCTGAGGAACTGGGTTGGCATGGGGCTCTTCTGGGGTAAAGGTTTGTCAGACTGGACCTGCCAGAGCCAAGCCCTCCTATCCACACACCCCTTTCTACAAGGGCATCAGGTCCTGGTCTGCTCCAGCTGACCCCTCCCCCCATCTCTTACCCTCAGATGGGAGACAAGACTGTGCAAGCTGGCGAATCACAAACCAGTGGACAAGTGCCCTGGAGTTCAGGAGGTGGCTAGGAGTCCCGGTTGGCGGTAATGGAACTGCTCTCTATACTATAATAGTTCTTCCCACCCCTAGGCTATGCCAGGTGCGGCCTCACCCAGTATACCAAATAAACTAACCACTCAGTGTATGAGTTAAGCACTATGTGCCCAAGCCTTCTCTGGCACAATAGACAATGTACGACCCCAGAGAATCCAGACTAATAGTAATATAGAGGCTCCCAGGAGAGAGTTTGGGTCTTACCCCCCAAGACCCAACCCTGTATGTGTGCCCACCCCCCTCCACCAGCCCCTGGTGGGACTGTTGACCAACCATTCAGTAGCTTTTATACCTGGAGCAGTTCCCTAGACTTCTCAGAAGTGCTCTCTCCCAATTTGTAAAATAAAAGTGATTAAGAGAGCTAGAAGTAATATATTTATTCCTCCCCTGTGCCTGGAATGTAAGAGGAATTCCATTAATGAAAACCTCTCTTATGCCTCATCATGATCATTAGTCTCATTATGTCCATAGGAAGCTACAGGGTCTTTGAGTATCCTCAGAGAGCCAAATATTAATTTGAGTGTAAGAAATGGGTTGTCCACTACTTAATGATGTGACCCCAGGCAATTCATTTTGTTTCTGTACTGGTTTTCTCATCTATAGACTATTTCTCACACCACAAATTTGTTATAAGAATCACTTGGTCACTGGTATGGTGTTGCACACCTGTAATCCCAGCCCTCAGGAGGATAAGGCAAGAAGACTGAAAGCTTAAGGCTAGCCTGGGCTACCATATGAGCCCCTTTGCTCCCAACCCCCCCGGGGGGGCAGTTGTCATATTTATGAAAACAATTGAAAAAACACAAGTTATCATGCAAGCATAATGTGCTAAGAGGAAGCTAATAATAAAGATTTCCACCAAGACCATTAGAGAAGGGCTCACTCACAAGTACAGATCACAGAAGAGTTCAGTCAAAGAACCCTGGGCAGAAGTAATCAAGGGAAAAAGTTAGTCTTGATTCTCACTGTCTAGGAAGATTTGAGGCAGCTTCCAGAGGGCAGATAGGTGAGTATGGATAGGTGTCAGTGCAGCAGGGACATGCCATGTCCAATGCTCAGAGGTGGGAATGTCGAAGTCCTGTTTGAGGGATGAGAGATGGCTCATAGTGAAGAGGACTGACTGGTCCTGAGTTCAATTCCCAGCAACCACATGGTGGGTCACAACCATCTGCAATGGGATCTGATGCCCTCTTCTGGTGTGTCTGAAGACAGTGACAGTGTACTCATAAATAAATATTTTTTTTAAAGTCCTGTTTGAGGCTGGTGAATAAACACGTTAGGGTATACCATTCATGCAGCAAATCTTTCAGTGAGCAGTGAGCCATAGCAGCACAGCATTAGCAGACTGGGGTAGATCAAGACACTAGGATTTCATTATCAAAACACAGACACCTCCAAAGTCCTTGAGGAGAGAGTGCCGCAGGAACTGAGCACGTCAAGGGTAGAGAAGAGGAGAGTACTTCTCTAATGAGGCGGCATCATGTGCTAAGGCAGCAGCAAGTAACATTATTGATCTGGTGTTAAACACTATGTGCTTACTAAAGAAACCAAGGCAAAAACACTGATGTCCATGGACTTGAGACACACACACACACACACACAGAGAGAGAGAGAGAGAGAGAGAGAGAGACAGGGGTCGGGGTATCCTTTTAAGTAGTGATGTCCAATGCCAACCAAACTGTTTCCTTGCCAGGCTGCATGTTCCTCTCACTGAGTGCGCCAAGACCTCAGGCTTCTCCAGAGGCTTGGACAACCAGCAGGCTAAAAGCCCTTAGGCACGTTGTTTTATTAATGCCCTGACTCTTCTTCATCCTTGTCCAGGTCCACTCAAGAGTCTCATCGCCCCTCCAGAGCCAGTAGTTCTGTATGCCATTTCTCAACACTGCCATAGAATCAGCAGGGTGGACAGAGGTCTGTCACTTAGGCATTTTGGCCAACTTCAAGATGAAGTGTATTAATCAGTTAGGTTAATTGTTTTCATACTTTTAGCCCTCCAAACATACATATATACATACACATATACATATATATGAGAGAGAGAGAGAGAGAGTAGTTGGTATGTTTTATTAAAAAGAATAAATTTGATGCATTTATAAAAATAAGAAAAAAGTATGATGGGGTGGCAAAGAGCTAGTCTTGTGATTTTTAACTGATTTACATATTTTGTGTATAAATATTTTTTCATCAAAAGTTCCAAATCAGGGTTGGGTCCCACACACCACACAAAATATATTAGAGACATTTATATGGATAGTAGGAAGGGAGACAGAGGGTTGAAATTTTCCAGGCACCCAGTGATTGATGGGGGCTGAGGCTCCCCCTGACGCTTTATTGAGTTTCCGATGATTATCTCTCGCTGAGACATTTTTTACAGATGACGGTCGAGCTGTCACAATGGACCATGGGGGAAAAAACCAACAATAATAACACTTTAATCTTTTTACTGCACTGCTCCCTAGTATCCCAGATTCATCTTCCCTGACGCACGCAGTTCATTATTCTGCCCCTCCCTGGATGGGAAATAAAGGAAAATAAATATATATGTAGACACGCTTACCCACATGCATACACACAACACAGAGTATATAAAAGAGACCACCTCAGAACCAGAGAGGGGCAGAATTTATTGTTCTTTTTGCAAGTGTTGAGGTTTATTAGTAGAGATGCTTGGTTGGCTTGGAATTGGCTATTAATTACAGCGTTTTGTATTTGTTTTTTATTGCGAGTTTTTAACATCTTGAAGAAAAGGCAGAAGAGAGGCAAGCAGGTGCAGAGACAGGGATCACTGGGGGACCAAGTTGGACCAGGCAGGTTGTGGAGCTACTGAGAAGCAGGCTTCTTACTCTTGCTACCGGCTTGTCCCCGAGGATCCCTGGAGCTGCAGGGGTACACCAGTTAAGATGGGAGAGGGTGAGCAGTAGGTAATTATAGTGCAAAGCAAAGGAGTCCAGAGACCACTGAGCACCATGCTACTGTCAGTCAGGGAAGGCAAGAAATAAAAGAAACAGAAGCAATGCTTAGGGTTGATACAAACCATTACACTCTTTGCCCCGTTTGCATTTGATGATGAGAGGTGTGACTTGGGTCTGAAAAGCTTCACCTGGTTCTCTAGTAAGGGAATCCTGGGCCCAAGAGGATGCCACCCAAAATCAAGCAGTCTTCAAGTTCCTGCCAAGTTCTTGCCAGCCCCTGCTCTCTCCTTCCTTTTCACTGAGTTAGAAGAGATGAGCTGTGCTTCCTGTCAGAAGATTGCTGGGCCAGTCTTCCTTTCATCTGTGGCACCTTTGCTGAGTCTATATGTACCAGCTTTTTCTGTTACACTTGTGGTGGAGGTGGGGGCAAGAAGGGCCCTGTTGTTAAGGAGAAAGTTTAGAGCATGGTACCTGTAACATCATTTTTAAATAGTGACTGGACCTGAAGCCAGCCTCAGCCACCATGGGCTCATACATTCTGCAAAGGATAAAGCTGATAACAATATCCATACTTCAAGAACCTAGTTTCTCCTTGGGAAGACAAACTAACATCTCACTGAAGAAATATTTATGGAGCATTTGCCACATTCAAGAATGTGTGCATAAAACAGTCTTGAGTCCATGCAGGAGAAAATGTCAGCCAATGCAGTGTGAACTAGACATGACTAGAGTAGATAGAGGAAGGGAGACCATGACCTCGGGCTGCTTGAGTTGTAAAGCGTAAGTCCACTGTAAGTAAATAAGTGGCCAAAAGAAGTCACAACCACACAGAGAAGGAGACAAGTCTCTGAGCTGAACAGACAGCCATTGACTGATGGAGCCACTTTAAACCATCTGCCTGAGCTGAGACTGTTTCTTCCCCTATTGAATGGCAGCCTAGTGCACTCTTTTGAGGAAAATAGTTGATTGAGTGCCTAGCCTGATCACACACATAGTAGGGCTTCAATGTGCTGGGTGTGGTGGTACACACCTTTAATCCAAACACTCTGGGAGGCAGAGGCAGGTCACTCTATCTGTAACTTGGAGAACAGCCAGGGCTACACAGAGAAACTGTCTTGGGGGAAAATTCAGTAAATACAAACGATTATTATTTTCTTACCACAATACTGTGACCCTCCACTGAACATGAAATGAACTTCGGCCATTTTCCAGTATTAGTGTTAGGGATGGTTTCAACCAAGCAGGATGACATCAGAACTCAGATAATGTCATGTAATATGCACTTACATGTCTTACGGACATTTTGCTTTGTTTTTGAGATAGGAACTCAGACTGGCCTTGAACTTGTTTTGTGTCCTAGGCTGGCCTTCAACTCCCTCAAACTTTTGTTTCTTCAAAGTGCTGAGATTATTGGCCAGTGTGTTGAGATTATTGGCATGTGCCACTAAACCCGATAACAACTTTACCACTTACTTCTAAGTATATCATCTTTATTTAACTCACATATGGTAAAATTCACCATGTAAAGTATATAACTTACTGATTTATACTATAGTCAAGTTATACAGTTATCACCCTAGAACATTTTCATTACATCATAGAAAGCCTCATCCACATTACCAGTTATTCTTCACTTACCCTCCAGTCCCCAGCTACTAATAATCCACCTCGTCTCTATAGATTGCCTACAATGGCCATTCTCTGAACATGGAACTATATGCCATATGTTCATCTGTGACTGACTTCTTTTACTTAACATTATGTTTCGTACACATGGTGGCAAATATCATTACTTCATTCCTTTTTATGGCCGAATAATATTCTGTTGTAATATGTTTATTCATCAGTTTTTGGATGTTGTTGTTTTTACCTTTGGCTTTTATGAATACATTGCTGTAAGTATTTGTGTACTTTTAAATTATTTATTTATTTACTGGAGCGAGGGTCTCATGTTGTAGGCCTAGCTGGCCTTAGCACATATGTAGTCCTGCCTCTGCTCCTGAGTACTATGTACTACCTGGGGTTCATAATGACACCCTCAATCTCTGTCATATTTAATTATTTTGTATTATAGTAAGATTTTAGGCTTAAAATTAGTTGTAACTATTGGTGCTTCAGTACCACAATATAACTATTCGGTATTCTTCATATAATTATCCACCTCACCTGTTTTACACAGAACTTAGTATGTGACAGAGCTAAGATGGTAGACTCTGTGACCTCCTCACCTTTAATATTTCTCAGCATGGGAAGCAGGGCTGTTTGTTTGTGTGGGGCCAGTAAGTGGCCAGGGCTACATGAAGGACATGGAGATTCTATCTAGCTGCTGCTGTGGTTCTGGCCTGTGTACCCCTTAGGGATAAACTTACTAACATTCACAGGCGAGGTAGGGGCTGTCACTCCTACTGTGGGCAAGAGGGGTGTGGGACCTCCCGCAGAGACAGGAAAAGCTTTTCTGGAAAAAGAGCCTGCCACCCCTGTGCTGGAGACAAGTGGGAAGATGTCTTTGTTGAGAAGGAGATGGTTCACTGGATAAAGGCCAGCCAGCCCTAAATCCTGGGCCTCAGAAGACCACCTTGGTGGCTCGCTGGTTAGACAGGCTTGGATGCCTCCCTTGCATGAACTTACTCCCTGGCAGAAGGCTGGGGCCATGTTGTCCCTTTTCTTCTCCCCTGTTCTACCTTCATCCATCTTTTATGGCTTAAAAAGAGTATGGCATCTCAGGATTGGGCCTTTTTAGCACTTAGCAGTGTGCCTTAGTAGCTGAAAGCTCATGGTTTACCATAAGTTGAGATAGAGTCTGGGCCAGGTATGGGCTTTGAAATATCAAAACCCATGCCCAGTGACACACCTTCTCCCAAAAGGCCTCACCTCCTAGTCCTTCCCAGAATTATTCCCGTTTTCATTTTGACTGAAGGTATGAGTACTTCCACCAGGCTTGTTAGGGTGCTTGGGACCCAGCTTCAACTATGAGCCTGTAGAGACCATGGGCTAACACTGGGCACTGTAGAAAAAGTGTTATGCTAGGTACAGAGTAGACACCAAATGTCACCCTTCTGAACAGAGTTCCCCTATGGAATGGGAACATAAATTTATAGCTCACAGAGCAGTTCTGAAATGAAAATCCTTATGGACTCTGAAGAGCACCAGCATTGCATCTAACCAGACTCTGCTGGTTCTGTGCTACATGGACCAGGTGGTTGTTACCTCATACCTGCCCTGCCCTTTGTGAAGCAGGGCCTTTGTGAGAGACTAGGTAAAAAGATAACAGCTGATACTGAGACCCAGGTATATGCAAGATGCTGTGTTACCACACCGCTTCAGCAAGTGTCCCTGCTCTTTCTGTTACAGAGAAGTTTGGCACAGAGAGGTCAAGCAGATGGTATGAACCTGTGCAGTAAATTTGGGATTCAAACACAAGTGGTCTGGCTTCAGAGCTTGCTCAGTCGCTAGCCACTCCCTGCTGCCTTCACTGAATATTTGTTTGTGCATGGTATTATTGTTTTCCACAAACAGAAATATCTGGACTTTATGTGAGTGAGATGTTGAATATATCTATCCAAAATGCTTGGCACCAAAAGGATCTCAGATTTAGGAATTTGTTTGCAATTTGGAATGTTTGAGTATAGGTTTTAATGGTTGAACATCTCTAATACAAAAATAGGAACTCTAAAAGCTCCAAAATCAGGAACATTTTTGAGACAAGGTCTTTTTGTATAGCTCAAGATATGTGCCTCTCCTCCTGTCACCAGTCCCAACCAAAATCAGAAAGGTGTCAGCATTGAAAAAGATTTGGGGGAGAAAAAGAGTTTTAAATGTTTTAGTCTTTTAGATTCTTAGTATTTATAAAAGAGGCACTCAGTTTATGTCTACTTGCTGATTTCAGTAAGCACTTGTCAGCCAGTTAGGACTGCTCAGCTCTGGACTCACTCACTATTTAAGGTGAGAAAACAGTGGTCCTGCCTGGTAGGAAAACAGCCACAGACTCACATGGCTACGATGGAATATCTTTGAGAGAGGAGGAGATGCTAGAGGAGCCCTCAGGAACAATACCTACCTCAAATGCAGGAAGGGCCACTGAACAAAGTGACTCTTTGTTAGAGGCCAGAAAGGAACTAGCAGCCAGGTGACAGGTAAGGTAGATGGGTGGTGTTCCTGCTGGTACAACGGTACTTTCAAAAAGCGAGGTGAGACCTCAGTGAACAGGACACTGGGCTATGGTACTGGTCCTGTGCTGACATTTACCTGACGAAGCCCCTCTGTGTTCCTTGGAATCACCTGCTTTTTGTGGTAAGCACCCTGTATGCATAGCCTTGTCAGTCAGTGCTCTTGTGAAACACAGTATTGGTTTGACTCTCGAATCAGACAGTTAATTCTTAAAGTTTGAAATGGCCCTATTCATTCATTATTACATCTACCACTGTGGGCTGGTGCTCATTACACTTGTTTGTTGAATGAATGATAGGCTTCCTTTGTAAAATGGATTACACCCTTCTTGCTTTCTTGAGCCAACTATCACTTTTCTTCCAGTTTATCATTACATCCAGCAGTTAATGTCCTGTGTGGCAGTTCAGAGATGCCCTTAGGGCCTTTTGAGGTGCTGTGCTTGGAATCCTTTTTCAGCTTTTCATTGTCCTGTTCCTTTCCCTCCCTGCCTAGCCAATGTTTGATTGTGATCAATCTGCTTGACTCTGAACTGTCCTCCCCAGCCTTATTTCCTTCTCCTAATCTGCAGTGGGCTAGAAACACGATCCCCAGTGGGGGATATAACAGAGTAAGTGACTACTGTGACTGTGACTAAGGATTGGTCACTCCAAGTTCTTAAAGGGCTTGTACAGGAAAAATATAGATACCATCACACGCTCCCAGAGGCTATGCTAGTCTAGATAACCCCCCCATATGTGCCCAGAGACCAGGCTAATCCCAGGTAACCCCTCAAATGTGCCTAGGCTAATATACATAATAACCGTCATGTGTCCAGAGGCTAGGCTAATCTAGATACTCCCACCTCAGATATGCCCAGAGGACCATCTAATTTTTGCTGCTCAGAAATTTTCTTACTTTTCTTGATACCCAAGAGAAGGTCACATAACACTCAAGGGTAAGCAGTGTGGTCTGGTCTCCAGCTCTGAGCTCCGCCATCTTCAGGTGCTAGCTACACACCTCGGGCTGTCATATGGTATAGCTAGGTTCCACCAAATGTCTTAGAGTGTTGTCTGAGAAAGAAAAGAAGAGAATGCAAGACGCTAAGGTTGGTACCATAACATCCCCACTCTGCTTCTTTGTGCTTCATTCTTCCATTGGCACAAAGAGCAAGAACTCACCCTGGTGCTGAGGTGAGTCTGACTACTAGGCTCCAGCAGTTCTTCCATGTCAGCCTCCCACGCTTCTTACACAGCCTCTAAACTAGCCAAGTGAGCTAAGTTTTCGTGTTCTCTCCTTAAAAGTGGGGCTGAATTATGACTATGGAACAGCCTCTGGCTTTTAGAACTTCATTATGTAGTCTTTAATATTATAGGATGGGGCATGCTATCAGTTCATCCTGAAAGCCCTCTGAAAGAATGGCTTAGGAATTACCTGCCTTGTGCTTCTGTCTAGGCAAGGTCACACTTTGCCTTGCCCACATTCTTTTGTACCTCAAGAGATAACTCCAGGGTTAGTACGGGGGGTGGGGGGACAGGAGAGACGGAACTTAGGTCCTAGATTCTGCCCCCAACAAACTGAGCTCAAGAAAAAATTGGTTTCTGGGTTAGTTTCCAGCATAAGAGAAACAGAAACCTCATCACAAAAGCAGACTAGGATCTGCTCTTTGTGACCTTCCCTCTCAGGGCATGCCTCAGAGGGGTGGAACCTTCTAGTTTATTAGCCAGTCTAACAGTGTCTGGGCAACAGTATAAGCTAGGACCCGTCTAGTAAGCAGATGTGTGTCTATCCACCAACCCAGAGGGCTTGAACAGTGCTAACAACCTCAGGCTTGTTTGCTTGCTTGTTTTGTAATGAACTGGGAAGAGGAAAGAGAGAAACATGAGTAGGAGAACTAAAGCGAGTCTGAGGGTTTGCAAGGTTTGTCTGTCTTTACCTTTCAGAAAATGTTTTTAAGAGTGAAAAAATCAGTGGCACTGGGCAGTGGTAGTGCATGCCTTTAGTCCAGCACTTGGAGAGGGAGAGGTGGGCAAAGCAAGTTCCAGGACAGCCACAGAGGTACACACACACACACACAAAACCTGTCTTGGGGGAACAAAAATCAAATTGCAGGAGCTAGGAGGGAGCTTGGTGGTAGAACTCTGTCGTGCACAAAGATGTGTTCAACAACAGGTGCAATACTCGGTGCCACCAAAAAGCAAACTACAGATACAATAAATTCCAGCTTTGTAGGGAGCGTACATACAGGCACTGTGTGCAGTCTCTGAAGAGCTAAACTGAAATGTTAAATGTGCCTTCTCAGGTTGCTGAGGTATTTATTGGCTCCTTTTTCTTCTTTGTACTCTTCTGTAGTTTCAATTTTTGTTTGATTTTTGTAAATCAGATTTTAAGCTTTAAGCCACATACCAAATCGTAGACAGCAGCAGTGTGTGGCTTGTGCACAGCCTCTGGCTCGACCTACTCCCCTGGTCTACTTCCCATCTCCACCTCCTTCTCACCTAGACTCCTCATTCTTTGAGTTGCCCAGTGTTCTGTGAACCTTTCGTTCATGCCCAAGCTGAGCTCACCTGTCCCCCGGCTCTGTGTCATTCTAAAGCACCCCAACATAGACTTTATCTGCGTATTATCTGACCTTTTGTCAGATTAGGTCAGAGACCGAATTCTGACTCAATTCATGTCCCCAAAATTACTCCTACATGTCAATCAACACTCATGAAACAAACCAGACTGTTTACCTCCTCTTGTCCAGCCTAGATGGCCAGACACACAGTGTAGGTGCTACTTAATGTTTAGAATTACATAGACAAGTTAAAATGCTGAAGAGCTAGGCAGTTGTTGAAGCAAATAGGCCACTGTGAGTATGACCAGCCTGAGGTATATAGAGAAAAAACATACCTCAAAAACATTAAAGAAGAAGGAGGAGGAGGAGGAAA